>NC_060046.1:12008565-13208565 GCF_905333055.1 Maniola jurtina | reverse complement strand
GTGTAGTTATTTACAAGTTAGGAAAACTATATGTATAAGTATGGACTTCGTCTGTGCTGGCGCCCGCCGACATACACGCGGCGCCCCTCTAGAGCGCTTCTCAGTCAGTTCCTTGGTCAGTTCCACCACCAATAAACACCAGCGGGACACAAAAACCGGCCACTTCTAACAAAAAAACACTCCAAAAAGTCACGCCTCATGAATATGCATGCGGGGCTTGTACCGGAATGCTATTCGCTGCTTATGGATGTTATCTTCGGGCCATGCTGCGAGCCTGGTACAGGGGACCTATCGAACAGACCTCAAACCATGGGGGCCATTTCACAAAAGCATGCGAAAATTACGTCAATAGCCTTTTCATTATACGTAATAATTACTAATGTTTGCCTGTGAATATCCACGAAACAAAATATTTTATTTATTTATTTATTTTTTCAAATATTAAAAATTTATCACAAAGAAAATAATTATACTTAATCCCGCTATACTTAATGTTTGAATTAAATCGCGCGCACGGTCATCGTAGCCATCAACTTATTTTTTATCCATATTATACTACATACATATGAATGCGAAAGTAATCTGTGTCTGTCTGCTAGCTTTTCACGACTTAACTTACATCCCGGGGACGGACATAAGCTACTTTTTATCCCGGAAAAGCAATGAGTTCCCACGGGGTTTTTAAAATCCATAAATCCACGCGGATGAATCGCGGGCATTGCCTAGTATAGTATAAAGAATCTATACTAATATTATAATTGATGCGAAAGTGTGTCTGTCTGTCTGCAACCTTTTCACGGCCCAATAGTTTAACCGATTCTGACGAAATTTGGTACAAGGTTAGCTTATATCCCGGGGATGGACATAGGCTACTTTTTATCTCGGAAAATCAAAAAATCCCAAGGGGATTCCTAAAGACTCATTCGCTTAACCGATTTTTATGTAACCTAGGTAGCTTGCGTCCATATAACTGACATATGCAACTTTTATCCCGGAAAATCATACAGATTCGACGCGAACGAGGTCGCGAAGAGAATATTTTAGTAAAAAGAATGATTCTGACCCTACCAAAAAATTCCATCAGTATCAAAAAAAAGAAAAAATCTTATCAAATAAAAACACGAGCGATTCAAACCCAATGTAAACAACATCGTACTCGTAATATAAAGGTGTTATTGGCAGCTTCAATGGGCCCGTTATCAATATTCGCTCCGTTACTGACAGCAATGACGGGGGGTCGCGAGGGGTTGCGCGGGGGGGGGGGGGGTCCGACGGGGAAAGGGGGGTGATTAATGGAGCCGCGTCAACTTCACTCGCAGCGACAAATGACCCGGGTGAAAGTGAAAATTAAAAATAATATCCCTTATATTGTTCACGTGTGTGATTGGTTATCTTTGACAAGTATGAGTAGCTGTTGGCCCAATGTGTGGCGATTATTGGACCAATATGTAGCCTGCCTCGTTGGTTTAGTGGTTAGCATGTTCGACTATAAATGACGAGGTCCAGGGTTCGATTCCCGGATCGGACCAAATATTTGGGTATTGGATTTTTCAGTTAAGAAATTCTCAATACTAGCCCGGAGTTAGAAAGTTGGCGGTGTTTCACCCCCGTGCCTCGGAGAGCACGTGTAAAGCCGTCAGTCTTGCGCTTGATCTTGCTCCGGTCGTGCAGGATTTCCGTCCCGTCAAACTATGAGCGTGGATGCACCTGTGTTTTCGCACACACTTGAGATTGGCCGCCAGAAATTCGGTCGGGAGTCGACAGTAAATATCATCATTTTAGAACCAATATCAATGACATAATACGATAGATTTACGTTTATGGCGTATAAAATGCCTAAGCTCTGATGTATAAAAAAATGATGATGAGTAAAAAAAGATACAAAACACATTACAGAAGAGGGTAGAAGAGATAGCGCTCCAAAAATGACCAGTGATGTAAGGTTCAATTTGATATTATAGGGCCAATATTTTTCTAACAGCCAAAGCTTGACAACCGGCCGAGGATTATCGGTTTATAGCCCATGCCACCCGGACTATAATAACAAATCAATTGACACCTTATTCATCAAAATCGGCTTAGTAGTTTAGGCGCTACTGTGGAACATACATAGACTGCTAAAATCATAACCCTTCCTTTTGGCTTTGCCGTAGTCGGGTAAAAAGACAGCGCTGTGGCGGACGCAGTACCAAAGGTAGATGTTATCACGAAGTTGCGCCGACATGCGCCAGTCGACTCGATTTTCAGTCAAAGCTTATCTGCCTTCAGAGAGCAGCTGATTATACAAACGCGGGCGGAACAGACGGACTGTATCTCTGAGTGAATAGCAACAAGTTTGTCTATTGTATTGTTTCTATACCTACTTTTTCCATGGGAGTATTGTTTTTACTTTTCTGGGCACTTAACTTTTCTACCAAGATTGTGATAAGACACGTAGCGAGGGTTGTTTGGTATTGAAATCTATCTTACTGTAAAAATGGAAAGCAAAATTTTGCCGATCATGGACCAAAAAAATTTTTCCTGACGAAAGGGACTTTGATTGATGTTAATCCATCGTTAGTTGTCCTATCTGTCTGTAAACCTTACACTTTTATGTAGAACACTGCAAGTTAATAACAGGCTGCGCCATCTATGTATATGTGATTAAATAAATTAAATTTTTCGTGAACACATTTTAATTTTTTAACGGACTTCAAAAAAAGAAGGAGGTTCTCAACTCGTCGGAATCTTTTTTTTTTTGTGATATAATAACAAAGAATTACTCTGTAGGTTTTCTTGACAGACACGGCAGACGGACAACCAGACAAACAGATAACAAAGTGATCCTATAAGGGTTATTTTTCCTTTTGAGGTACGTAACCCTAAAAATGGCTCCCATTTGATATAATTCGAAAATTTCTGATAGGTTATTTGAATATAAACATTTTTTAATATATTTGTTTAAAACTGCATCAAGAATTGAAAAAACTCGTGATTTCAGTACCTTTAACGTCACAAAAGCAAAATCATAATCTCAAAGGAAAGGGCCCCGCTTTATAGTGGGTTACGCGCACTAGAGCATACAAGTTGTGTAAAGTTTACAGCGAGCGACTTGTTGTGGACACTGGCCACACTACGTGCGTCGCCTGTGAATGACTGCCGGTAGAACAGCGCTGCCTTTGCTCCGTTCTGGGACTCCCAACTTGAACATTGAACCACATGAGTACATATTGAACTATGTACAATAAAATAAATAAATAAAATAAAATAGCCATTTATTCTACTATGTATCTTGTTTTCTAGTTACAAATTACTCGTTATAGTCTATAGTCTTTACAATATCTTAACTTATTATTGTTATAATTACATTAAAAGTCAATTTGTTAATATCAATGTTCGTCAAAGTATTTACGATTTTTTTTTTAGAACTATAGACAATAACTTACTATAATTCTACCTATTATATTTTGTAATTTTATTTATTTTTATTCAGATACGAGTTAGTCCTTAACTGTAATCCCACCTGGTGGTAAGTGACAATGCAGTCTAATATGGAAGCTGGCTAACCTGGAAGGGCCATGACAGTTGTTTGAGTTGTTATACTTTGACAGGCTCCGCTTTGTAGTGGTTTATGTGCACTAGAGCATAAAAGTTGTGTAGAGTTTACAGCGAGTGACTTGTTGTGGACACTGGCCATACTACGTGCGTTGCCTGTGAATGACTGCTGGTAAAACAGCACTGCCTTTGTTCATTTTGCGACTCGTAGCTTGTATATCGAACTATGTACAATAACTTACTACTATTCTACCAACTATATTTTGTAATATTTGTAATTTTTTTATTCAGATATAAGTTAGTCCTTAACTGCAATCCCACCTGGTGGGAACTGGGTCGTGGCTAACCTGGAAGGGGCATGGCAGTTGTTTGACTTGTTATACTTTGAAAAGCTCCGGTTTGTAGTGGTTTATGTGCACTAGAGCATAAAAGTTGTGTAAAGTACAGCGAGTGACTTGTGGGCACTGGCCATACTACGTGCGTTGCCTATGAATGACTGCCGCAGAGACAGCGCTGCCTTTGTTCCAGAGCACGACTGCGATGCCAACTTGAACATTAAAGCATAATTATCTAAAATAAACTGTTTTATTCCTACTACATCTTGTGATATACTTTTTTAATGTTTACAAAACAAGATATGAGTACCTAAGTCATTATTATCTTTTTCCCGGACTGCGTGAGTTTACTGTTTTTTCAATTCTAGCATTGTTCGTGGCATAGACCGACCCTTCCTTCCTTCCTTCCTTTGAACAAGCATATTACACGCTTTTCCGGTTCTGGACAAATTACGCTGTACCGAATTTTAACAAGATAGGTTCAGCGGTTGAGCCGTGAAAAAGTAACATATAACCTCACATTTACGGGGTTACTTTTTAACCACCTGCGATAATCCAAAATTACAATTTAGAGATCATTGTAAAAGTACACTTTTAATACAATATTTACATAAATCATGATAGTTTTCAAATAAAACTTACTACATTAGAAAATAATCCTTCCTAAAATAATCGTAATTTCACTCATTATGTTATCGATTCTTAACCACCCCTCATAATATTGCAGATGGCTAAATACACAACTCTCAAATAAAGTAAGTACTCCAAAGCATACTATAAAGTTCTGTTCAGTTTACGTGCACTTGTCGTGGACAGTGGCCACAATACGTGCGCGGCCTGCGAATGGCCGCCGCCAGAACAATTCTGTCTTTGTTCCGTGGCGCGACTGCGCTCCCAACTTGAACATTAAACTACAATAAGCTGTTGTACTACTACTTCATCTAGACGACTTTCCTGGCCAAGTGATGAGCGCTGTGAATTCTGAATTCCTAAATTATCTCTGGTCTAGTCAGGTTTCTAGTCTAAATACTTACTTCAGACCTGCACCCATATTATGTAGTCAAAATTTCACGGACGTACCTCCTTGTGGTATAAGACATTGCTACCTGTACATGATTCTACGTCAACGGGAAGTACTCTATAGGATATGATTCCTCCGAATTGGCAGACATGACAAATATATGATAGACAGACAGACAACGAAGTGATCCTATGAGGAATTTTCTTCCTTTTGAGGTGCGGATCCCTAAAAATTATTCCAATAAGGAAGATTTCAAACGTTACAGCAAACAAGAGTGTAAATAAAATAAAAAACAGGTATGGAAATGTATTGCAACACAGTATTTATGTCAGCAAATAAAATGACTTGAGCGAGGAAATGCTCAAGCATTTCCCCGTTTCGCCTAAAAACGTGGCAATAGGCTCTTCAAAGCGCTCGAAAACCGCTCGAAAAACCCGAAACGCTCACGTTAAATGTCAGCGAACATTCAGCTATAAGGCAAAAACGAATTAACTCGACAAAGTTCGCTAAATGTATTCGCGAGATTACGCACGCCGTATGCATGCATGTAATTCATTACATTTTTTTTTTATGACAGCTTTTTGCATCGCTTCTTTCGTTGGCAAGTTTGCGCTTTGACTACATAAAATATGAAAATCTCACCCATCCAAAAACCACTCTTTGTCTTACATAAAAATATGCCACATTTGTTAAAAGATATGACTGTATACTTTATCCACGGGATCCACGTTAGGATAGGGCCCTCTCTGTTACGTAATTCCATACAAATGACAAACACAAAAACTCAGAGGGCGTTAACCATTCAAACAAAAACGAACCTGTGTTTTCAAATTGGATTTCGAATGTCTTTAACCGACTTCCAAAAAAGGAGGAGGTTCTCAATTCGTCGGGATCTTTTTTTTTTTTTTTATGTATGTTCCCCGATTACTCAAAGACCCCTGGACCGATTTGGAATTTTTTTTTTTGTTTGAAAGGGTATACTGTGCAGGTGGTCCCATATAAATTTGGTGAAGATCTGATGAATATCTTCGGAGATGGAGAACAGAACTCCTCAATGGATAAGAGCAAATTGCTCGCGATCACTGTAATAGCTTAGTAAACAGTAGGGTTTTAACTGGGCATAGCATATTATAGTACAGTGGGGCCACTAAAAATTGTGAAATAAAAAATTTTCAAAAGAAAAATAAAACCGACTTCAAAAACCAAAAACACTAAAAAGTAGAAAATAATTTTTGTTTAGCTACACATGTAATGTACCTAGGTATGAAGTCGGGCGAGCTTCACTCTTGGATTTCTAATTTTGTTTTAATATGCTCGCTCGACTTCATACCTAGGTACATTACATGTGTAGCTAAACAAAAATTATTTTCTACTTTTTAGTGTTTTTGGTTTTTGAAGTCGGTTTTATTTTTTTGATAACATAGTTTATTTGAAAGAGTAGTACCTATGTCGTTTGTGATTGGTTGGTCCAAAGACTATATAGAGTTGACTTTGGTCAGTGGCAAAACAAAACTGTGATCAAAGCAAAACTGCACAAATATTAAATTCCAAAGTTGCGATTGAGCAGACGTCTTATATTGAATTAATCTCCGATCGCCAATCTTCTGCGACTGCAGGGCTCTTTGTTTGTAGATTGGAAAGCTTTGTCCAATTTTCAGAGAACGACTGGATCTAGGCAAAGGAATTGAAAGCAATTAGTTGATTTGGGGCACAATTTTCAAATAAATGGTATTTGAGCGTTTTTGGTCCTGCCATATTATTCAAATAGAGAGCCCTTGTGGTGTTACGATGGCTACTGCAGAGGTTGGTGGTATGCTAATCATGACTAATAGGTACTCCCCTTTCCCCTCCAGCTAGGAACAGGTACGACAATAGTGCAACGGGTGTGATTTGAACCGCCGATCTTTCCGAATTTAGTCTGCTCCTCTACTGTTGAGCTATCGAGGCTTTGTGGAATCCAAACCTCAAAAGGAAAAACGGAACCCGTATAGGATCACTTTGTTGTCTGTCTGTCTGTCTGTCTCTCTGTCAGTCAGTCTGTCTGTCTGTCTGTCCGTCCGTCCGTCCATCCGTCGTGTCTGTCAAGAAAACCTATAGGGTACTTCCCGTTGACCTAGAATCATGAAATTTGGCAGGTAGGTAGTTCTTATAGCACAAGTAAAGGAATAAATCCGAAAACCATGAATTTGTGGTTACATGATTTAAAAAAATTAAAATATGTTTCAATTTCCAATGTAAGATAACTATACCAAGTGGGGTATCATATAAAAGGGCTTTACCTGTACATTCTAAAACAGATTTTTATTTATTTTTATGTGTAATAGTTTTTGATTTATCGTGCAAAATGTCAGAAAAAATACCTGAGTACGAAACTCTCGGTGCGCGAGTCTGACTGGCACTTGGCCGGTTTTTCAAATAGGTATCACTTGCTTTAACGGTCTTTCTATCAGCGTGCTATATCTCGTGAAGCGTTATAGGTAGACAGTTGAAATCTTCACAGGATGTGGTATTTCTACTGCTGTTATAACAACAAGTAATAAAAATTTCAAAAAACTTACTGTCATGAAAACTAAAAAAATTAAAAAGTGCTACGAAAGTTTCTCTGGACAGCTTGTATAAAGATGAAGTTTTGCGTGATTTTCCAATACTTGAAAGTTTCCAAAATTACTCGTACCTACTATAAACACCTAAGTTTATAACAAGGAGATTAAATTTCCTTTTGAACAATTGCAAATTGAAAACTTTCGATGCCATGGTTGTAAGGTGGTCGTGGTTGTAAGTTTGTAATTTGTTTACGCTCGTGTAAACTACTGAACTAGACATAGAAAACAAAGTAAAGCTAGTAAGGTGGCGTACGCTGATAGGGTTGAAACATACTTTGAACACGCGACGTGAACAACGAAATGCGAAGTGTGTCGATACATTTTAAGTTGTGTTTTCTAAGTAAAACGTATGCTTAGCGGATTACGAAGCCGAAGTGACAATGGGCAGGGCACATGCCTAGTTCTTTGGGCTCATATAAGGTGCTAGAATGGCAACCTTGCACCTGAAAGTTAGTGCTGTCCGACAGGCAGACACCAGCCGATCTATTCTGGAAAAGCTGTATCAATCACTCGCTTACGACGCTTAGTCGTTCACGACTACACAAATTTCAAATCCCTATTTCACCCCCATAGGGGTTGAATTTTCAAAAAACCTTTCTTAGCGAATATCTACGTCATAATAGCTATATGCATACTGAATTTTAGGGCCCCAGTAGATAGAATAGATCACATAACATAGCTATATCCAGCTGTGAATGTACTTGAATATTGGTTGACAATAACAATGACACTCTATGGCCATAATCATGACTCAAATGCCCGGTATTAGTGTGATTCTCATAGAAAATATGTACTTACTACAATTATTATTGATTTAAAATACATTGCGTGTTACGCGCGTTACCTGTGTTACATCTTGTGCTGGTAGTGTGTTTCTGACTTTAATCCGTGGAAACTTACTCTGAAGGTTGTTTAACGTGTTAAATTACTGCAACTTCGATAGTGGGAAGATTCCCTGATTTATCTTCAAAGCGTGAGCCGTAGATATTGTACATAGTTATCTCTCGCTCTTCATCATAGGTACTTACCATTGCTGAGGGTCATAACTGTTCTCCAGTAATCATAATAATGGGGTAGGGGTTCCTTTTTGCATCCCAAGTTTATTTCACTAATCTCACAGAAGTACTAATCTGTATAAAATATATCTACCAGAGGCCTTTAGCAGTGGGAGAGATTATAAAGGGAGAAAAATAGGTAAGTACAACAAAGACAGAATTTAAGCACTTACATAATTATAACTCCCAGGATTTATGTAAATGCTTAAGTAAATAATATACTTATAGAATAATATGTTTAACTTACGTAAACATACTGTAATATTGACTGACAATGAGGAAAGGATATGATGTCTGAGTTGAATAGAGAAGGGTGTGAAAAGAGGGGTTTTCTGCGAAGGGGTGTAAAAATAAGTGCAATGTATTCGGCACTATGCGGTAATATATCGGCAGTGCAAGTCAGTGGAGCGTGGTGAATCGAACCTCACTCGACGCTTCAGAGTTTCTGGAGCAGAACTTCAAGGTTTTCAAAAAAATTCAATAGTTGAAAATTCTGCTAATTAAGTTTTTTTTGCGAGCGCTGCGATATTTTCAAAAAGTTTTATATGCTCTACCATTTATACAACTTTCGGAAAATACTGCGCATAAAATAAAATCGCATTCATGACCTTTATGTTTTTTAGTCGGTTAAAAACTGGGGTCTTTGATTATTGGGTATTTAAGTCGTTTTATATTATGCTCAAAAATTAAGTCGAAATTTATATTGTTCAGGTTGAACAGTTTTTTGGTGAATTTTCACTGAAAAAGTAGCGTGCGTTACAAATCGACTAGTTTTTAGGTAGGTCATTTTTAGGCTTTCGTACCCGAAAGATACCAAAGAAGCCCTGCTATCCCTGTGTCTGTCTGGTGGCGTCGATCTCATGAACCGAAATAGATAGAGTTGACATTTTCACAAAGCGTGTATTTCTATTACCGCTATATTATAGTGGCTATAACAACAAGTAATAAAAAAATCCAAAATAGCTGCCATGAAAATTAAAGAAAAATTGTGAAGCACTTATGTTGATAATATTAGGTATAACTTTTATAAAAAGGTATTTTTCATTTATATTCAAATGCTCACAGCTTAAATATTTAAAAGACATCACGATTAAAAAGCGACACATTTTTTTATTAAAATTAGACATTATATTAAATGAAATATTTAAAGCAAACATAATGTTATAGATATGACCTGAATTAATAGAGATGAGTATATTTTTAACCTGAATGATAAAATATGAACACTTAACATAAAGTGTGTACTTATATCGGCCTATATTTTGTGCAATACCGATGACTTTATTTTTATTAAATTATGTTAGTATTTTTTAGTTTGAAAACATTAGGGTTCCGTTGTTAAATAAGTAACGCTTATAATTTCGTCCAGCCCATCTGTCTATAATAACTATATACTTGTCTATGTGTGTGTGTCACGGCCATTTCAAAAATAAATAAAAGATATGTAGATTTCAAAGATTTGTTAATTAGTTCAGTATGAAAATCTATTACCGCTTTTATTAAAAAAATCTAGATAGACATCCTGAACATGCAAAGCGAGATCCGAAAATAATTTTTTGATTACTTCAATAAATCCAAGACGAAATTGATTATTAAAACTTATCTTATTATACATATTTTTTTTAATTTTTAACAAAAATTAAAATGTACTAAAAATTTTAAAATGGACTATAAAAAAATAAATTTTTATTGCAATTGACATATAATGTATATTAATGACTATGACTATGTCTAAGCCCATTTTATAAATAGTAAAAATTCGGCCAACAGTACAGAATAATATTCGTACATGTACCTACTGAGATAGCGAAAATACGTCACTTCGTGTTGTCTAACTGCATTTGGCACGGCCGGGATTAATTCCACTGCAATCTGCGCAAGTGGCATCTGAGCCCTTTATCCTTTGCCGGCTGAGCATGGCTGAGCGTCCCTGAGCAAATACTACGAAAACTTTCCACTTTTTAATGTAAAAGTTTCTAATTACTCTGTTCCAGTCATAAAGTAGTTGCTTTCTATAGATTACCTGATTTTAGTAACTTTGCATAGATTTTAGTTTTAACCCCTGCCCTAAACTTTAATCGTAAGTACCTGTGTGTCTGTCTGTGGCATAGTAGCTCCCAAACAGATGAAACCGATTTTGTTTTAGTTTGTTGAAATTATCTATACTGGCGTACTATTCGAAGATTTGTACTTCAAGCAAGGAATTTTGGATGAGAAGACAATATCTTGAAGCTTCCCGATCGCTGTACAGCCGAGTCGGACGCCGCTAGCCATTTCTCGAAATTGAACCTGGATTGGATTGTGTGTCCCCGGACTCCCAGGCATCACACTAATATTATAAAGGCAACAGTGTGTGTGTATGTGTGTATGTTTGTTACTCTTTCACGCAAAAACTACTCGATGGATTTGGCTGAAATTTGGAATGGAAATAGATTACACCCTGGACTAACATATAGGCTACATTTTATCCTGGAAAATCCATTGGTTCCCACGGGATTTTAAACCTATATCCACGCGAACGAAGTCGCGGGCATCAGCTGGTACAATATAAATAAGGAATATCAACCATGCTGTATTATAAATCAGATCTTCCGTTCTAAAACCTATTGGGTTGGATATTGTCTAAATTATAATAGCTAGTATTATTAAACTGCGGTCTATTAAACTCTATTAAACGACTTTTCAGGATCTAAAACTGAGTAAAGCCCCCGGTTCTTGCTGAGACTTTAGCCGCGAGTAACAAATAACTATGCTAATACTGTGAGTGAAATTGTTTTATGCAAAGCTCTTGATCGCGGGCTCTCAGGACCTCGTAGGATTTTTCTCCGCAGTTTTCTAGCTGTAAATAGAAAAGCGAGAGTAAAATGATTTACTCTATTTGAAATATTGTATCACTCCATTTTATTTACTTTACACTTTTGAACATGAAGTTTGTTTCAATTTTCATTGCATTCACTGCACTCAACAAATTCCTTGGTTTTCTTATACAAATGGCGAATTTTTAAATGACAAGGTTGCATGGAAGCCGTCTGCTTTGCATTCAGCAACCCATAAGGTATTGTAATAGCTACATTGCTTATGTATTGCATATTTACATACTGTAACATTGTTTATATTTTTTTTTTTATGATAGCGTTTTACCCACACTCAAGGAACTTTCTAAATATTTTTTCAAAAATCAAAAATTGCGGGACTGGCAGGATTCGAACCTGTATCTTCTGGGAATCGCACCCGATGCCTTGACTACTAAGCCACAAGCCGTCTCGCTGCAAGTGCCTAAATTCGAGATAAGTATGTAACACTATTATTTTAAAAAATCGACTCGAATCAGTCGCTACTAGATGGCATTAATAGTCGTTTCAGGACTGGGTGTAACATTGTTTTTTAAAAGAGAAAGAGTTTCTTGCTGGCTCTTCTCAGTAGAACTGCTTTCCGAACCGGCGGTAGAGTCTTGTCATTACATGTGTGTGAGTGGCACATGCTATCCTACATAAAATAAATAATTCCATAATAGATTTTCTTGGCAAAAATTAACTGTAGAGTAATTATATCAAGTTGTACGTAAGAGGAAAGTTAAAATAAGATTTAATCTCCCAACTCTGATGCACAAGTTATACAAGAGGGCGCCAGTCGCCGCGAGGGTTCAACTCACGAATAGTTCACAAGTTAAGTTGCTAATTAAAATTTCAAGACTCATCTCGTTACAAGATCAATATTTGACCTCAGCGCAAAGTGTTCGTAAACTGCCGGGATGCTCAACTTTTACTGATCTTTTGGAATTCCTGATTTTATAATTTCCTTTAAACTATGAAGAATACTTTCTTGAAAATAACTTTTTCTTAGTGAGAAATTATATTTAAATAATAGAATACGAGAAAATTATAATATCAATCTATCTTTTACCTATAATAGAACTGTAACTGGACGATTCCTGTACATTAAATATATTTTGATAATTTTAATCGGAGGAAACATTAATATCGATATGGACTCCAAAACAATTTTTGTTGGAGTTTTTATCCGTCTGTCTGTCAAAAAATCCAAAAAAGAAATGTTTTGGGGTCTGTATCGATAATAATGTTTCCTCCGATTAAAATTTTCAAAATAACTAAGTATATTTAATGTACAGAAATCGTCCAGTTACAGTTTTATTATAAGTATAGATAATAGGTAGGTATTATTCAATATTGTGATAGGTATAACACATTCATACCTAGATTTTGACTATGGAATAGGTGGGCTCCCCGTGTGAAGCCGGGGCGGCTCAATTAGTAAATAATAGAGAGCACGAAAACAATCATTTCTGAAATTCTTGATTCTTTCCAAAACATTTATTCCGAGCTCATTTGCACTTGTTCAGTAAACTCCCACATGTTTCCCAGCTGTTGGCGTTTTTTGTCAACGGTACGTCCATGTACAGTGCGTGTAACAAAGTAACAAGGCACAATATGTAGGCCACGGATGAAATAAAAATATTGCCGACGCTACCGGATGGGATTTCAGATATTTGAATAATATTTTTTTGTTTGTTTTGGACATATATTTTTATTGCAAGCAGGTGCATTATTTTGTATATTTATTATATTTTATTATTTTTGAGGCGCATAAAGAGAGGGTAAAATCACTACCCATATTGTAAATACGAACTTTTGGTTTACCCGCGGCTTCGCCCGCGTAGATCTAGATTTTTAAAATCCCGTGCAAACTTTTGATTTCCCGGGACAAAAAGTAGTCTACCCGTAGTAGCCCCTTCCCGGTATATAAGATAACTCTGTCTCGAATTTCGTAAACATTTAAACGCATGATTATTTAAAAATCCCGTGGGATCACCACGATTTAGGAATGCAATTCCTTACCAATTACCAATTCCTAGCCAAGTCCTTCCATTGTTCGACCAAATCGTTTCCCTATCATCTGAGTCGGTCTTTGTTCCTCACTCAACCCTCAAGCGTCGCCAGTCCCGACTATTGTAGTCTTCATTAGACCAGTCTCGGGGCCATTGTACGGTCGCTTAGACTGGCGATAGTCTGCAAGAACGTTGCTTTGGACGGTTAAAGAGATAAACTAAACTAAATGCGCTTTAGAAGTTGTTTGTTGGAGTAAGTGCTGTCCAGTGTCCTTGTTATATTAGGGCATTCCAAATTCAAAATTTACCTATCCTCTATGGATATACCTATTGTTTTTCATGATAGGTCAGGCACTTTATCGCCAGTTATTTTTACAGTATCTTTACTAATAAAGAAGTTAATGACGTGAACTGTGGTTTCTTAGTCCGAAAGTAGCTATAATGTAATATTTCTCTGTTAATTAATGTAAAAAGTGTAGTTGAATAAATGCTTTGAATTTGAGTTTGAGATAGAAATGAATTGCTTTTTATGCCGTAAAATCAAAGAGTTCCCACGGGGTTTAAAAAAAACTTAAATCCATGCGGACAAAATTACGGGCATCAGCTATTCTACAATATTTAAACCAAATTTGATTAAAACGCTTGAAAGGAGTTTTGTTCTAATGTTAAGCACATGTACGCCTCAGATATTAATACGAATGAGAGAGAAGTTTGGTACGATTTCCCGCGTCAAAGTTTCATCATGAGAGTTAAATATCCTTCAAGATATTCAGCGCATATGACGCCTATGAAATAATTCCCGTCTTCCATGCGAGCGGGCTCTATGGCACAGACTGTAGGAAAAAGATAGATCCTTCATAGAAAACTAATAAAGATTTCATAGAGCGCCTACAGAAAGGTGCAGTTCCAAGGATATGACAGAGTCAAAAATATTTGTATGTGATCACAGGCACGAGATAACGTCTTGTAATAGAAGAATAAAGTTCTTTGAGCAGGCTATTGCATTAATGTTTGCAAACTGTGATCGATAGATTACGAACTAGTTAATGTACCCTGATTTCATATTCAAAATAACAGTACTCAACACTTGTGACAGATAGATGGACATTGAGATGCCATAAGTGTTTCGTAAGGCACTTATGGAACACATGTAGGAGCCAAAGCATAGTGTATTTCTTAGTGACTCAAATTAGCCTTTATAAAATTTACTTTGGCATAAAGATGGACAAGGCGGTATACCTACATGACAACATATGCAAAGTTAGTTTACTTTGTTTAAAAAAAAAGATAATACCTACTACAATTCGTCTGTATGTCCTGGCCCTTATTCTACTTTTCAAAACTTCCATTTTAACCTACCATTAAAAATAACCCACCATATGAACGCTTTCTAAAAATGCTATATTTACACCGCACTCAGCTTCACTTTAGTGAACACTTATATCCGTCTAACCTTTCCTTACGTCTGCGGTCAGCTATGAATTTCCTCACGATTCCAGATGTTGGAACGAAATGTAGAAAAAGTTGGAGCAACTTTATGTAAATTACAGCATCAGCTGTTTTACCCAGATCTTGCTCCATGTAACTAACACTAGAAATTCATTTGAAATTATTTAAGAGTAAGCTTTTGTTAGCATAGATTCGTCAATTCAAGTAATATCTAAGCGTCACTCAGATAAAGCAGCTACTTATACAGCTAAATATTTTTAACGAATAATTAGTCCCAATCAGTTAAGATTGATATGACTAATATTTTTTTTAAAATATAAGTAAGTAAGTAAAAAATCAAATAGCTTTAATATCCCATATCGATTTTCCAGGCTTAATCACATTAAGCTGGAAACCAGCTGAAACTGAGCTGCATTGTCCGCGAACACCAAAACAAAGCACTACTCGAAAGAGTGCAATTAAACCGATTCGCGCCAACTCATTATGGTCGTACACCGAGGGCCATTAAAACCGATCACAATTTATTCCCCCAATTTATTGATGTCGAGTACCCGACCATTGTGCGGACGTCTCTGTTTATTGATGTGAAGTAAATATAATTATTTTATTTTCCTTTTTATTGTTAATATAATAATTAACTTAGTAATTATATTACAGAATATAAATTTCAATAATATTTTAATAATTGTATTATATGCTAGATATTTGAATGAAAGGTAGGTAGAAGGATAGCTTACATCCCGACAATGGATTAAAGCTACATTTTGTCCCGGAAAATCAAAGAGTCCCCACGGGATTTTGAAAGACCTAAATCCACGCGGACGAAGCCACGAGAATCAGCTAGTATGGAATATGGATTAGCTCTTCCTATTATTTTGAGATAGTTGCGTGTGCACTTTTTATGGGCAGCAGTGTAAGATATCTGCAAGCCAGCGTTAATGCGCCTCTGTGTTTCCTAATTGCATCTCGCGTCTATCCGAGATTAATTCCGTAGTGTCGCCTGAGCACTACCTCGACCGTTTAGCTCTCAAGGAAGATGTTGACTCTGGATATTCAAAAGGTCAAGCAGTATTGAAGTTTAATTAAAGTTTTAAAGATAGGCTTCCGAGTTACGTGGATCTAATGGACTAATAAACATAAAAAAAAAATTAAAAAAAGTGGAGATGGCCTAGTTGTCAAAAACGTCGAGGAATCGGTCCCTCTAACTTTTCGGGGCAATTATCACTTGCTTCAATGGTGAAGGAAAACATCGTAAAGAAACCTGCATGCCTGAGAGTTCTGTATAATGTTATCAAAGGTGTTTGAAGTCTGTCGATCCTCACTTGGCCATTGTGGTAGACTATGTCCTTTACATTCTGAAAGGGGACCCGTGCTCAGTAGTGAGCCGGCGATTGGTTGAACTGTGACCATGATGATGATCACCTAAATAAACAAAAATTACTCTCCGTGTTAATTTGTTAATTCCTCAGATAATTTGACGATTGAAAACTGGTCCATTAATTGTATAGTCATATTATACCTAACTCCCTCAAATTAAAGTTCCAGTCACACATACCTACTTTGATTTGTTATTTTGACTTTGAGGTTTATAAAAAGTTTTCATTCTGCAACTGATGCAGTAACACCTTTTTTAAAACAAAATCCCGTAAAAAAACTCGTTCCAAACTTTGGTCATAACTAACATATTTTTCAATACAGCATTCGTAACACCAATTTCGGAAGTATAATATGTTATACATGTTCATTTTTGTTTGTTGCCCGAAAACATCTAACATGGGCGCATGCTGTTGCCGTTTTTTACGCCGAACTGTTCCCAACAAAGTTTCAGTCGCTGCAGCTCAAAAATGAATATTTGGGTCATACTCATAAATGAAATAAAAATATGGCCGACTTTATCACCAAAATAAATGGGATTTTCGGTATTTTTATTTTTTATTACGCTCTCGTGTTCTCGACTAATTTGGGAAACAGCTTTTCCTTTTCCAGTTTTCTGAAATCAAATCCGCCAAAATAGATCACCGATTACAAAATACAAGGCGTAACCAAAAAAATTACTTATTCGTACTTACTATTTTAAATTTTGATGTTTATGATTATGCAAAAAAATACTTACTGAAATTTTGAAGCTCCTTTTCTAAAGTTACTAAATTAATATTAAAATAATGATACCTATATGACTATATTCCCAAAAATAATACAGTAAAAAATGGCTATCATTTTTTGGGAATAATTGACATACCAATCACAATCATAGTTCGTCCTTTTCACTTCCATACAATTGTGCAAGAGAGAACGTCCTATGTTACGAGTAGCTTGACTCGGTGAACAAGGTTAGAATAGGATACTACCAGGTTCACTTATTATTATTTAAGCCCACTTTACCGGCACATAAGTTTTAGCTATGAAACTAATAATATTGTTTATATTTCGGTCAAATGTTTGCGACCAATAAACTAATTATAATCAATCGTAGTCCCCCGGGTTCGGGTACCGGTAATTAATTTATCGGTACACAAATACCGAGTATAAAGGGAACAAAGTAGCGAATATTTATAACGTTACGGCCGTTAACAGGTTAATACTGAATTTATGTAGCAATTTTAGAATTTGCCTGAATCGGGATTGGATTTGGTAAAAATATTCATTTTTGATATCAAACCATTTATATCGAGATTATACTTTTTACTGTGTATTCGACCTGCAGGTATGTATGTTTGCGATTATCTCAAAGGGTGATGAAACGATTTTAATTAAAAAAAAATTCAATATCGAAGTTTACATTCTTTCAGAACGGTTCTAGTACCTAGGTATGACTCTTATGTACGAAACAATATGCATAACTAAGTATACACTTATGTTATCAATATTATAGATATTGATATTTCTGGATCCAATTTAACCTGACGCAGCAAGTATTGCTGGTGAATTGATATTGTAGATACCTAGCAACGACTTCATGATTGAACTTCAAGTCCCAACTCCACAACCAAGATGATGCAGGTTACAGCCATGGACGTATAAATACTCGTTACTTTACGGATTTATGTTTTTAAAAATCCCGTGGGAAATCTTTCAATTCCCGGGATAACAAGTTGCCTATGCAATTTCCGTGATTCAAGCTATCACTGTACCCTTATAAATCGGTAAAATAGATGGGTCTCTAAGTTTACCGTGGGAACTCTTTAATTTTCCAGGATAAAAAGTAGCATATTATGTCCTTTCACGGGATGTAAGCTAATTCTGTACCTTTTATCAAAATCGGTTAAACTTTTGGGTCGTGAAAGGCTAGCAGACAGACAGGCCGACACACTTTCGAACTCCAAGTCCAACAAGGTTATGAACCTGAGTTATGAACTGAAACTGTTGACGGTAGTAGTTACCTACTTACAAATTGATATTGTAAGTACAGGCATTGAAACACTACACGTTGTAACTATCTCATTGTCATAACGTCGATACAGTTTCTCACATCCAATAATATTAGCATGATCAAATTATTATCAGACAAAGCCTCCGCACAATACGAGCAGCGACGGACGTGACAAGACACAAGACGTGTACAAAGTGCTGTATCAACTGGGCTGCCAAATTGTCTGGCTGCTGCATTGTGCGGTGATCATAGGCGGTGATATATTATTACAAAGCAACTGATTGCTTGAAGTAGATTGCGACATTTAGTTTGAGATCGAGTGGATACCACTTCGACCACAGGCCACCTTATCAAAGCTAAGATGCTAAAGAGTGTGCGAGCGAGAACACTCTCAGCCCTGCGTATTAGAAATAGAAAAACGTCTAGTATATTTTATTATGTAGTTGTAAGTACGAACATTGTAAATCACCTGCAAAATCTGAATAAAAAATGAAATTACCAAATTAAAATAATTTTAAAGTACCAATAATGCCCCATATCTTGTTTATTGTAACCACTAGGTACACATTGTGACTATCACATTGTCATAACGTCGATACAATTTCTCACATCCAGTAACATTAGCATGATCACATTATCAGACAACGCCTCCGCACAATACGAGCAGCGAACGGACGTGACAAGACACAAGACGTGTAATGACAAAGTGCTGTATCAACTGGGCTGCCAAATTGTCTCGCTGCTGCATTGTGCGGTGATATATTACAAAGCAACTGATTGCTTGAAGTAGATTGCGACACTTAGTTCGAGATCGAGTGGATGCCATTTCAACCATAGGCCACTTCATTCATAAATTTCATGGTCATCAACCCGAGCAACGATGCTAAAGAGCGTGCGAGCCAGAACACTCTCATCCCTTCGTTTCTAGTTTTTTTTTAATTAATGTAGTTGTAAGTGCGAAAATTGCAAATCACCTGTGAAATCAATCTGAATAAAAAATGAAATTACCAAATGAAAATAATTTTAAAGTACCCATGATGCCCCATATCTTGTTTATTGTAAAACTAGGTACACGTTGAGACTATCACATTGTCATAACGTCGATACAATTTCTCACATCCAATAACATTAGCATGATCAAATTATCTGACAAAGCCTCCGCACAATACGAGCAGCGAACGGACGTGACAAGACACAAGACGTGTAATGACAAAGTGCTGTATCAACTGGGCTGCCAAATTGTCTCGCTGCTGCATTGTGCGGTGATATATTACAAAGCAACTGATTGCTTGAAGTAGATTGCGACACTTAGTTCGAGATCGGGTGGATGCGGCTTGGAGAGTCCAATCTAGTTTCTGATGAACTAGCGATCTCAACTTGTAAGAGCTTTTAGGAAATTCCAAACGTATGTTAAGAGAATTAACCGTAGCGCGTTCCTTACTTCACACTTCACACTATAATATTATAAAAGGTGAAAGTTTGTTATAAAGGTGAAAGTTTGTGTGTATGTTCGTAACTCTTTCACGCAAAAACTACTGGACGTATTTAACTGAAATTTGAAAAGAAGATAGATTATTATACCTACTTACCCTAGATTAACACATAAGTTACTTTTTATCCCGGTAAATCAGAGTGTTCCCACGGCCTTTCAAAAACCTATATCTACGCGAACGAAGTCGCGGGCATCAGCTAGTTTAAATATAAAAAAAGTGGCCTTCTTTGGGCCACTTAACTGTATAGTTAAACTGCAATTACTTATAAGTTACAAGGCATTATATTATTGTAAATCTAGTCTTTCAAAAGAGCCATCGCCTTTCTTGTTGGTTCTCATTTTGAACCAGTGGTAGATGCATTATAGCACGTATGACCTGCCCAGTCCCATTTAAGTAAATTCTAAGTTGGAACGAAACCCAAAAATCATGTAAGTACAGTAATTAGGTACGTGTACTCCACATCGCCGTAAGGCCTAAATGATAATCTCTCAAGGAATAATGAGCAACTACTTCGGCTCACAGAAACCATCTGACAATAGCGTGTATCTCCCACGCACACATAACTAACCTAGAGGGCTTAGTACGAATGTGCAACTCTCGAAAACTATTAATAGATTTTGGTATTCGAAACCTGTGTCGAAACACTATAACGTTAAAGTGAAACATACCTATAGCCTTTATATTTACGACCAGTTCTCATTATAGAAATAGTAATAGAAAGAATCTTATTTAAATCAACTTTTCTAAGTGTATGCAATTTTTCTATTGGAGCAATGGCTGTAGATTTTGAACGAAATTGTGGAGGACTGCGTAGCTCTTATTTTTTTTTGAAAGAATTCATAGTAAAGCAAGAAAAAGAGAGGCATTTATTTTTTAGCCCGCGGGTTCCATACTCTGATGTTTTTGCATTTCAAAGCATTTTATTCAAAATAGGCACCTTTGTACACTTTTCGACTACCAGTAATTATTTTTGATATCCAACAATATAATTTTATGGGTTTTAATAATTTTTTTTTTTTGTTTCAGGAATTTGTTGCGCGCCCCTTGAATAATATCATGTTGAAATCCAGTGGGAACAGTAATGGTGACAAGTGACAGTTAACTACGTAAACTCAAAACTGAAGCTATGAGGATTCCAAACACACTCTGGTCTCTGAAGAGAGCCCATAACAACTCAGCCGTGTGCCAGGTGTCGACAAGTTCGGCCGGTTTTGATTCGATCAACGTCAGTGATGTGTAAAAGCTCTCACTAAGCCTGCAGTTCATGCTAAAAGTCGTCGTATTGTGCGAATAAATCGCTCCCATATCACCCAAGTCGGGTCTTTTGTTCCCGGTAGAGGTACTCCTGATTGTTTGTTGGTCTTCATTGGGCCAATCAGGGCAGGTCCATTGTAAGATTTCTCAGACCAAGCAATTAAAGCTAGCCTGGGATCCAGAGCGTCGAAACGATTAGCTGAGGTTTTATAGCTCTATTTGTAATACGTCTATCGGTTTTTTGACCTATGTGTGGTGTGTACTGTCCATTAGGTACCACTTCAAGTTTCTCTATTCTTTTACGGACCTTCTCATTCTGTTTTGATAATGTAGAGGGACTTCAAAGATAGCTTTCGTATGAGGCCTGTTATACTCGTAGCGATCATGTCTTGGATCCATGATTACACTTTAAGAACCCAAGAATTTTGGACGAGAAGACTTTGGGGTCCAAAGTTGCTGGAATGGCGACCTCGCACCGGAAGTTGTAGTGTACCCCCACTAGGTGGACAGACGACATCATAACACCTGCAGGTGAAATCGCAGTCCAGAGCTTACTTATCATTTTTTTTTATAAAAATAGCGAGCAAACGAGCAGGCGGGTCACCTGAGGTTAAGTGATTACCGCCACCCATGAACATTTGCAGTACCAAAAGAACCGCCAATGAGTCGCCAGCCTTTTACGAATTTGTTGGTCCGCCCCTTGAATAACCCCATGTTGTAATCTAATCATCCCATACTATCCATACTAATATTATAAATGCGAAAGTGTGTCTGCCTGTCTGTCTGTCTGTCTATCTGCCTGTCTGTCTGTCTACTACCTTTTCACGGCCCAACAGTGCAACCGATTCTGACGAAATTTGGTAAAGGGTTAGCTTATATCCCGGGGACAGACATAGCCTAATTTTTATCCCGGAAAATCAAAGAGTTTCCACGGGATTCCTACAGATTCATCCGCTTAACCAATTTGTATGTTTGATACCGAGGTAGCTTGCGTCCCTGCAATTGACATAGGCACCTTTTTATCCCGGTAAATCAAACAGTTCCCACTGGATCTAAAAACCCTAAATCCACGCGGACGAAGTCGCGGGCATCCTCTAGTTAAAAATGTAGTAGATAGATACCTAACGCCTAGTTCTATCGGTAATTAAATAGCCCGTGGAAGTAAACCCTCATTAACGGCCGGGTTTGAATATTAAATAATGCCCGGATATTTATCGGGCGAATGGTTAGTGAAGAACTCTAATCCGGGATTAGCTTAAAAGCCACGGAGCTTAGCAGTTTGACCTTGCATAGTTAACTCAATAGGTAAAGTTCAAAAACTATAATAAAGTTATAAATAAATGTATCTTCTTCTATGTCGATCCGTTATTTTCATTGAACTACTAGTTTTTTTTTTTTTTTTTTTTTTTAATCCTTTATTTATAGGCTTTTACATTTATGCATGTCAGCCTAATTGTACCCTATCTTATCCTACAATTCTATCTATATATACAATTCCATCTTATCCTACAAACCTATCCTATCATAAACCATCTAAAGAGATTGCAAGCTCCGTCAGAATTTGGATTAGCTAATAAGCTATTAAAGACACCAACTTGCAATCTCTTCAAGTTTAATAATTCAACCAGACGGTCTCTTCCTGATTGGAATCGGACACATTCCACCAACCAATGATATACATCATCTATGACTCCACAGGAGTCACAATTTGGAGAAGATGTTTTTCCCATAAGAAATCCGAATTTGTTGCCTGGAATGTGCCCTGATCTAAGCCTGTGGGCCAACACTACATATTTCCTTTTCATTCGTGTACAGCTGCTCCAAGGTATATGAGGAGGCTCACTCTGCAACGTTCGATACCATATTCCTTTTTCTAATGACATTTTGTCGAAGTATTCTTTCCAATCTCTGTAACATAATTTTCTATATTTTGGTAATGATTCAGAATAGTCGCCCTCAACTTTAATTAATCTACCTTCTTTACATCCACATTTTGCCAAAGAGTCAGCCTCCTCATTACCTGACAGTCCAATATGCGATGGAACCCATTGCAACCTCAAATCCACGCCCAAATTACTCAACTCATCTATAGAAGATAGCACTGCATAAGCTACCGAAACACCTCTGATACCAGAGGCGGATCGAGCTATATGCTCTAGTGCGCTTTTGCTATCGGTACAAATGAGAACCTTTTTTTGATTAGTTGTCTTTACATACGACAGTGCCTCCGAGATTGCAATGAGCTCAACCGTCATAATACAGATCTCTCCATCTATCCGTAAACAATCATTACCCAACAAGTTACTATCCCTTTTTGTAGCAACAAAAAAACTAGCACCTCGGCCCTCGTCAGTTTTTGATCCATCAGTATAAATAACAAACCAACCCGCATACTTGTCCCTAAGCTCTTTAATAACATCATATTTTAAATTATTTACTTCATATGACTTTTTGGACTTGCTGACACTTTCTAAATTACATTTAACAATATCGTGAACATTAATATTAGTAACCCAAGTCCTTAATGTAAACATTTCAAGACATACTGAAGAAGAAATAGGTTCTAGTTTTACTTCATCATATACGGACACAAGCAAAGGAACTTTTTTATTCGTCCAATAATGATTACTTCTACAGAGACCACTAAGAGCTTGAATTTCTTTGATAGTGTCGTTGTCTTTCCACGATAACGCTTTTAAACAATATTTAATGGCTAAATACCTCCTCCGTTGCTTTAACGGTGGAATACAAAGCTCACTCTCCATAACGTGAATTGGAGTAGTCTTTATAAAGCCCCCTGTTATTCTCAAAGCCTGATTTTGTAACCTATCTAATTTAATTAAATGACATTTTGCGGCATTGTCATATATGAAGGATCCATAATCTATACGACTTCGTATCAAAGCTAAATAAATTTGACGCAAATGTTTAGTGTGAACGCCCCAGGATGATCCAGCCAAAACATTAAGCAAATTAAAACATTTTTGCACTTTTATGACCGTCTCGCCGATGTGCTTACCCCAACGTAAGGATTTGTCTAACCATAAACCTAAATATTTATAAACTTCTACCAACTCTAAAGAAAAAGTGTCCACTTTTAATTCTACTCGTTGTCTTCTATGACCCCTACTAAATATACAAAATTTTGATTTTTTAACAGATAGCTCCAATCCCATATCATTTAACAACTCATTAAATATAATTAATGCTCCCTGTAACTTGCTAACACTTTCAAATATGTCTTTATTTGTACTAAATAAAACAAAGTCATCCGCATATTGACATAATGAAACATTAACTACTCTATGAAAAATTTTAGCTGTTACAATATTAAATAGTATCGGTGACATTGGGTCACCTTGAGCTAAACCTTTATACGCAGATCGGGAAAAATAGGTCCTCTTATCTACACTATCCTGAATTTTGAGGTGCCTTTCACTCAAATAATTCCATATATATTGACATAGTTTATTACCAAAGCCAAATTCGTCTAAAGTCACAGTCAGTTTTTCTATCAATACGTTATTATAGGCTCCATCAATATCCAAAAAGCAAGCTACTGTTTGAAGGTTTTTAGAAAAACCTATTTGAATATGAGTTATTAATTTTGCTAGACAATCGTGACATGAATGTCCTCTTCTAAACCCTAAGGTAAATGGAGAAAACAGATTATTTTTTTCCATATACCATTCAATCCGTCTAGTAATCATCGAATGTAAAATCTTGCAAATACATGATATCAAGGATATAGGTCTAAGCTTTTTATTATTATTACCAGTTGTATTATTCGAATTTGGTTTTGGTATTGGAACCACCAGAATATCACGCCATTGTATCGGTATATTGCCTGTGTTTACTATACAGTTGTACAAATCTAGCAGATAGAGCTTTCCAGCCATTGGCAAGTGATATATCATAGAATACGTGATTCCATCATTACCAGGTGCTGTATCTTTTGCCTTTATGCAACTATATAGCTCTTGCAAAGAAAATGGACTTTCTAACGATACATTTGAAGAAAAATATTCGGGCGCTTTTGTAACTACATAATCAGGGGCGAGACTACATAAAAGCTCAACTTTTTGATCCTGGGATACGTAACACCTTGGTGATCGGAAACCTTTTGTCCAACGTAGACGCTGCCACATGTCAGAGATTGTTGTTTTTGCATTAACACTATCACAATAATTTTGCCAATCTGCTGTTTTTTCTTTTTTAATCGCAATTTTAGCACTCATTATTTTTTCTTCAAGATTTGTCAAATTATCAGGTGTTGGATTTTTACGAAACTGCTTCAGAGCCAATCTACGCTTAGCTACCAATTTTGACAAATCTTGGTTCCAGTATGCCTTAGGCTGGAAGCCTTGCTTTGGATTCTCGCAAGTTTTTACCATAGGAATGAACCTATTAGCTGCATTATTTAACTGATTGATAAAGTTGTCATATAATAACTGAATATCAGAGTGTGAATTGCTGGAAGTGAAATGATATTCTAAATATTTTGTATACGAATCCCAATCAGCTTGTTTAAAGTTCCGTTTTTGTGTCATAATGACTATATCCTTATACTTAAACTTAATTTTAATAAAAAGATGATCGCTTCCCAAACTTTCATTTAAAACTTTCCATTCAAAGCCTAATGCAATATCACTTGATACAAATGTTATGTCAGGGGATGTTTTTTGGACATTATTATTAACATATTTAATTCTAGTGTGATCACCATTATTAAGAGATATATAGCCAGCCTCTAATGCTGCATCATAGATATTTCTGCCCCTTGTATCAGTTTTATAAGACCAATTCGTATGGTGTGCATTAAAATCCCCTGCTATTATACAATTATTAGGAAAAAAAGAAAAAATATCTTCCCAATCAGATGGTGATGTGCTGATCGATGAAGGACAATAAATTAAAATTAGATTCTTAATATCCTGACAATTTAATAACTTTATGCATTTTGTTTCTATACCGGCATTATTAATGTTTAAAGGGCATTCCTGAGTTTTGATTGACTTGTGAATAATAAAAGCAATACCTCCATATGAATCCTCCCTATCCTTTCTAAATATATTATATCCACTAATATTAAAATGAGACTCTGATTCCAACCAAGTCTCACAGACTAAGGCAATATGAATTTTTTCTTGCGATAGCAACAACTCAAACTCGGTACGCTTATTTTTAATGCTTTGCGCATTCCACTGCAACAAATTTAGTACAAAATCTTTTTGACCTTGAGAATAGCTAGCCATTAAATATCGAAGATATTACTTTTTTACAGACAGCGCCACTTTGTACAAAATTAACTATGAATTGCCAAATTTCTTTAACTAACACATTGCCTATTAACTCTAATTTAATTTCCCAACTATTTGTCGACTTGAAAACGTTTGAAATACTTTTAAAAATGTCCATTAAACGTTTACCAAAACTTTTTTCATATCCCTTCTTCTCGTGTCCTTCTGTCTGTTCTTCTTCCCTCTGTTCTGCGTTTCTCCGGAATGACTGTTCAAACGCACTCGACTGTTGCTGATGTGACTGTTCTTCTTTCCTCTTTGTTGTCTTTTGTTTGTCTTGTCTCGGTTTTACTCTTCTTATCTCAGGCTCAGAATGCTGGTTATTTCTTAGATCCTCGTCTTCTCCTG
Source organism: Maniola jurtina (assembly GCF_905333055.1). Taxonomy (NCBI): domain Eukaryota; kingdom Metazoa; phylum Arthropoda; class Insecta; order Lepidoptera; family Nymphalidae; genus Maniola; species Maniola jurtina. The sequence goes on along the minus strand of NC_060046.1, from coordinate 13,181,957 downwards.
TAGACATATTTGTATGAACCTCAGCTTGCACTACGACATCTCTGTAAGACCTATAATTTTGCGTCTGCGTCTTGTTTTGCTTCTGCATGTCGTCATTTTCATCCTCCGATTCAGAATAAATATGTTGAGATTCCATCTTCTCCGAAAATATTTTTAAGGCACTTCGATAAGTACAGTTCTTCTCGGTCATAATCTCTCTAACTTCTTTTTCCTTCAGATAAGCTGGACATTCTTTATACATTGCCATGTGCTTGCCTTTGCAGTTCACGCACTTAAAATTGACTATCTCACAATTCTCGTGATTACTCCCACATTTTGGGCAGGTAATCTTCTTCATAGGGCAAGACCGAAAAATATGCCCGAATTGCCAGCACCTACTACATTGAGTCACAGGAAATGTATATCTATCCACCTTAAATCTACAGCCAAAACCGAATACATATGCAGGTAGAGTTGGGCTCTTAAATGCTAGGCGTATCGTTTCGGAATTTACCCATACACCCGTATTCGCTAATCTTTTAAGTCTTCTCACTGATACTATTTCAAATTCAGAATTTATATTTTTCAATATTTCTTCATCTGTTTCTTCTAGATCTACCTGTCTAACAATCCCATAAGATAAAACCATCTCATCAGCAGGTTGGACTCTCCATCCCAAGCTTATTAGTTTTTCACACTGCATCAACTGGCTGCCACACTCTCGATTTTCAAAGGAAATTATAGTTTTATAAGGATTTTTGTACACAATTCTACTAATACCCTTAATATTTTCTGATCTCAATAACTTAGCCATACCGAACTGTTTCGGTAACAATTCTTTCGATGTAACGCAGACGGTAAATTCCATACTATCTCCACAACTATTCGAGTTACCCCTAGCATGTCGCTTCGACGCTCGCTGTACTGTAATAAACCCTTCTTCATCCTCCGCTGAATCTTCTTCACGACCTCTCTTTTCCAAACTTCGTTGCTCGCTCTCACTCTGTAAAGGCACCGCCACAACTTGTTGCTCACTCATTATTATTTCTTCCTCAGACATGTCACTACACGTATCACCAAGTCTTTGAGTCTGTATCATAGTTAATCACCATAATATAAAACAATGTAGGTAGACAGTGAAACGATTTCGCTCTATAAAATACGACTGATAATAATGGTTCACGAAACCGTGCGCTCGCGTTGACAGCTCGCGCGCCACTGAACTACTAGTTTTATACTAACATTTTTGGGAGCCGGTGTCAGTTAGGAGTCTAACATTAGCACCTCATTGGCACCGACTCCAAAAAATGTTAATATAGTAATATAATAATAACTACATTAACTCTTGTAACCTTAATCCATACTTCCATACTAATATAATAAATGCGAAAGTGTGTCTGTCTGTCTATCTGTCTGTCTGTCTTCTACGTTTTCACGGCCCAACCCGATGAACCGATTTTAATGAAGTTTGGTACAGACTTGGGGTACATCCCGGGGAAGGTCATATGCCCGGAAAATCAAGGAGTTCCTACAGGATTTAAGAAACCCAAAATCCACGCGGGTGAAGCCGCGGGCATCCTCTAGTATAGTAGATATATTCGGTAATAAATTAAATTATTTTTAATTTTTAGTGTTTGTGGTTATCGAAGTCATTTTTTTTTGAATTTTTTTATTTCACAATTTTTAATGGCCCCACTGTATTTACAGTATGCTACCTTTTTTTTTTTGTTGACGCTGGGGAATGCATTTACGCATCCCCCCCGGAGGGAGGGTATGTGGGACTCGCCGGCCGAGAGGCGACCGGAATACCCACTAAACCCCAGCGGCGCTACTGCGCGTCGCCTGGCGACTGGGTCACGGGAACGGCCGAAGCAAACACCGCAACCCAGCCAGCGACGTCTGCCGAGGCAGACCCTCCACTGGGGACCTGCTCGGTCCCCACCACCTCCGGGACGCACCAACAAGTGCGTCCCCCGACCCTGGGAACGCACGTCGCCCGTGTCCCGTCCTACGCTTCGTCCACTGTGCCCTCTGCTAGTCAGAGGGACACGCGGAGAAACCTCCCCCCCTGCCAGGTCATTAGCCATAGCCAACAATATCTCCGAAGAGAAATTATTAGCCATGTTACCGGGGCGCACCGGCCCGAACACTGCTCTTCCCCTCGAACGCATCCAAAACGGACCAGCAGCATCCAGGCACACTGGGAGGTTACCTGGCTGGCGCCCCTATGCTATACCTGGTTAAAAACCTACTTGTTACTAAGCCATTACACCGATCACGAGCAATTTACTCTTATCCATTGAGAAGTTCTATTCTTTAACTCCGAAGATATTGATCAATCTTCACCAAACTAAAACGGGGCCATTTCGAATGTATAACCTACCAAACAAAAAAAAATTATCAAAATCGGTTGATATTTGATGGAGTAATCGCGTAACAAACAACCAAAAAAAAACCATACAGTCGAATAGAGAACTTTTGCCGGAGCGGCAACACAGTATCCGTATGACGCCCAATACTCAAATCATTTATTGGTAACAAGAGGATGCCTGCGACTTCATCCGCGTGGATTTAGATATTCTTAGATCCCGTGAGAACTGTTTGAAAAGTAGCCTATGTCCGTCCCCGGGATATAAGCTAACCCTGTACCAAATTTCGTGAGAATCGGTTACACTGTTGGGCCGTTAATTGGTAGCAGACAGATAGACAGACAAACACACTTTCGCATAATATTAAAGTATGGATTCATTAATTGGTAATTGTATACGTTTCTATCATAAGCTTTCAGAAGACATTGGAGATATCTGTCTCTCAACAAGTTCAAAGATTTCATAAAACTGATTGAAAAGTCCTATTACAATGTAAATGATTCAAATGATGAGTGTAATATGTAGGTTGCTTACGAGTTGAATTTGAACAAAAGGTGATACAAAATTATTTAGGTTAGATTAAGAAATATCTTTAAGACAATAGCTTATAAGATTTTATTATATTTACTGTTAGTTCGTTTAACGAGTCGATCTTAAGCCTTCGACAAATAAAGACGTCACCTACAACGCCTTCCATCACTTTAACACAACCAACAAAGTTTAATATTTCATGAGAAAGCTTGGAAATGAGTTGCCAAATAGCTTTGATAGTTCTAATAAGTATAAGTGATTTTGTAAAGTGGTGATAATAAAAAAAAGTAAGTATACCCGGCTGAGTTTGTTGTGGGCTCTTCTCAGACTTGGGCGTGTTTGGAACCCTCGTAGCTTTTTAATTATCACCACTTTGCATTGTTTGGCAGTCAGAAACTGTACAATAGAACCCAATTTGAATAAATAACTGACTTTGACTTTGATCAACAGAGGTGCGGCGCCGCAACGTACCGAAAACGCACCGTGTGGCCCCAGTCTTACCGTAGCTAGGTAGTAACAGATCGTTAGGTAACGGTGTTTGTTCTGAGTGGGTCGTATTGGCTTGGGTTTTACGCCAATTACCCAAATTGAAGGCTTGCCCTAGATGTAAATTAGATCTGCGTCTTGTACTTTGGTGTGTAGTTGCCTAACAAGTTCTGAAGTTAAAACCTACACGTTACGCCTACAGCGTTCTAGGTAACATAACAGTATTAAGTACCTACTTACCTATAAATGGAAGGTCACAATATATAAATATGTATAATTCTAATAGATAGTTACGTAATTTATCTCTACATTTGTAGTATTTTTTATTTGTACTTTTATGAGACAAAGTCTAACCCAGGCTGTCTTTTCGCCAGAGATATGTAGTGTAGGTAAGTATAAAGTGTGAAGTGGTGGTCACCCGGGTATTTTTGATATTATCGATAATATGAAAAACACCCGGCACTTTAGCTCGCGCTCTTAGCTCATGTTAGCTCGCATCCTTAGCTTGCATTCTTAGCTCATGTCCTTATCTCGCATCCTTAGCTTGCATCCCTCATTTCAACTAGTATTGTAAAAAACTAAGCTTCGTTGAACCGCTTTCCACCGAAGCTATACTATGAATATGAAGCGGTCCTATTGGTGGGTTTGACACAATATATGCGGGATAGTTTCCATGTGATTTTAAAATCTCATATCCACCACGTGGGCAAATTTGTGGGCAGCATCTAGTTTTTAATAAAGATAGTAGAGTTTAAGAGGAAAACCTATGCGAATGACATTGACGATTTCCCCTTCAAACTAGCAATTTTGACATGTCATGACCCTCTATTGACAATTAATCAAGCAGACATTTCAATCTGCGAAATTTACGCGGACTTTTAGTATTTTGACGTAGGAGGGTAAAAGATCCAGTACATGAACGAATAAGGACTACCCTGACTTTGACCTAAAATTAAGATATTACAATGAGAATCGTTCTATATATAATTTTTATATTTTTTTTTATCTGTGTCTATACACAGTAGGTATACACTCTTAAATTATTTAAATATCAAAAACGCAAAAAAATGCGTGGTATTAATTATTATAAATTATTTTATTTAACAAAAGGATAAATTGCCAGTAAATGAACTGGGAATTTCAGTGAATGAACGAACTCTATCTAGTGCATAAACTCTCGATTCCTATTAATAAATTCTTAAGTATATTTTCGCCTTGGAATTTTAAAAAAAATGTCAGATTTTCAGTTTTTGACTTATTGTATATTTTTTCTACATTTTGCGCGATAAATCAAAAACTATTTTACATAATAATAATAAATAAAACCTGTTTTAGAAGACTGCAAGTTACAATAGAGCCGCTTGGAACAATTTTTTTTGCTGTTTCTTCTGGTAATATTCACAATGCAGAAATAATAATCATCATGGTGTTTAGATGGTTTGCGCCAAATTATAAAATTTTTTTTTAGTAAAAGTAGTTAACTATTCTTATTTGCTCATAAACGCAACGAGGAAATACAGCTTCCACATATAAAAATTTGAGTCCAGGCCTTGCTGTTAGCTGCTAATGGGTTCTCAAAGTAGCCCGAGTATGCTTGTTTTACTGGGCACAAAAGGAAAGAATGAAAGGAGCTTACCCAGTACATCTTAAAAGATCCGTTATAGATACATGCATCCTGCCATGCCTTACCTATGCCAGCCAAACATGGGTCCAGACAAAGAATATAAAAAGAAATAGTGACTTGCTAAAGGGCGATGGCAAGGTGCATAAATTAAGCAAAAAATATTCAAAGTGAGAATTGAAGACATAAGAAAAAAGACAAAGCCTACAGACACCTTGAGACATGCCCTAAAACTGAAATGCAAATGGTCATATTGTATCGATTTTTACAGATGAAAGAAAGACAGGTAGGTAGACCGAAGACGCGTTGGTATAATGCTATTGTGCAAATCGCGAGAGAAAATTAGCTTGATAGTACCAAAGACAGAGAGAAATGGGGATACCCAAGAGGGATCCATATCCAAGAAAGCAGAATACCAGAATAAATATAAAAAAAATTCAAAAGAAAAATAAAACCGACTTCAAAATCACAAACACTAAAAAGTAAAAAATAATTTAAGTTATTGTGGTTTTTGAAGTCGGTTTTATTTTTATTTTGAAAATTTTTTATTTCAAAATTTTTAGTGGCCCCACTGTACTATAATAATATGCCATGCCCAGCTAAAACCCTACTGTTTACTAAGCAATTACACTGATCGCGAGCAATTTGCTCTTATCCATTGAGGAGTTCTGTTCTCCATCTCAGAAGATATTCATCAGAACTTCATCAAATTTATATGGGACCACCTGCAAAGTATACCTAGCTTTTCAAAAAAAAAAAAAAAACCAGATCGGTCCAGGCGTCTTTGAGCAATCGGTGAACATACATTAAAAAAAAAATTGAATTTGCTCTTATCCATTGAGGAGTTCTGTTCTCCATCTTCAAAGATATTCATCAGATCTTTACCAAATTTATATGGGACCACTTGCAAAGTATACCCTATCAAACAAAAAAAAAATCCAAATCGGTCCAGGCGTCTTTGAGTAATCGGGGAACATACATAAAAAAAAAGATACCAACGAATTCAGAACCTCTTCCTTTTTTTAAAGTCGGTTAAAAATATACTAAGATTTACTAACATGGTGTTATACCATAGAGTAGCAAACAGAGGCAAAGCTTCTAAGAAGCGAGCAAAATTTATAACTATTTTGGTAGGGCTGGCACTGGAGGATACAATTTAATTAACAATAGTTATTTGTTCAACAAGATGGTAAAGTTTGTTTTTGTTGTGATTGCCTAGTTTAAATATCGATCTTTAAATATCGATCGATAGATCTAAATATCGATTTTGAACGAAATCAGTCAATTTAGAAAGAATTATAAATGGTGCCAACTTTTTTAAATTTTGGTTACAGGTTCCTATTTTGTGATCCCAGGGAGCTCTAAATATCGATTTTGAACAAAATCGGTCAATTAACAAAGAATTTCAAAATGGCGTCGACTTTTTTAAATTTTGGTAACAGTTTCTTATTTTGTGATCCCAGGGAGCTCTAAATATCGATTTTGAACGAAATCGGTCAATTAACAAAGAATTTCAAAATGGCGTCGACTTTTTTAAATTTTGGTAACAGTTTCTTATTTTGTGATCGCAGGGAGCTCTAAATATCGATTTTGAACGAAATCGGTCAATTAACAAAGAATTTCAAAATGGCGTCGACTTTTTTAAATTTTGATAACAGTTTCTTATTTTGTGATCCCAGGGAGCTCTAAATATCGATTTTGAACGAAATCGGTCAATTAACAAAGAATTTCAAAATGGCGTCGACTTTTTTAAATTTTGGTAACAGTTTCTTATTTTGTGATCGCAGGGAGCTCTAAATATCGATTTTGAACGAAATCGGTCAATTAACAAAGAATTTCAAAATGGCGTCGACTTTTTTAAATTTTGGTAACAGTTTCTTATTTCGTGATCCCAGGGAGCTCTAAATATCGATTTTGAACGAAATCGGTCAATTAACAAAGAATTTCAAAATGGCGTCGACTTTTTTAAATTTTGGTAACAGTTTCTTATTTCGTGATCCCAGGGAGCTCTAAATATCGATTTTGAACGAAATCGGTCAATTAACAAAGAATTTCAAAATGGCGTCGACTTTTTTAAATTTTGGTAACAGTTTCTTATTTCGTGATCCCAGGGAGCTCTAAATATCGATTTTGAACGAAATCGGTCAATTTACAAAGAATTTCAAAATGGCGTCGACTTTTTTAAATTTTGGTAACAGTTTCTTATTTCGTGATCCCAGGGAGCTCTAAATATCGATTTTGAACGAAATCGGTCAATTAACAAAGAATTTCAAAATGGCGTCGACTTTTTTAAATTTTGGTAACAGTTTCTTATTTCGTGATCCCAGGGAGCTCTAAATATCGATTTTGAACGAAATCGGTCAATTTACAAAGAATTTCAAAATGGCGTCGACTTTTTTAAATTTTGGTAACAGTTTCTTATTTTGTGATCCCAGGGAGCTCTAAATATCGATTTTGAACGAAATCGGTCAATTAACAAAGAATTTCAAAATGGCGTCGATTTTTTTAAATTTGGTAACAATATCCTGTTTTGTGATCCTAGGGATCCTCAGATATTGATTTTGAACAAAATCTATGACAGTTCAAGAAAATAGATTTTAAACACTATTTAAATTATTATCATTAACATTAAATTAAATGAAAACACGACGCGCGACGTGTACTGCAGCCCCTGAGCTTGAGCACAGGCCGAGCCGATATAAACCGATTTCTCTCCGTACGCGACGTAGCGCCTGTGCTCACGCACACACGCGCCTCAAGCTTGTAGTAGTGTACCTATCGTAGCGCGCTTGTATGAAGCTTTGACTCTGTTCGCTACACATGTGGTTATACAACGCAATACCACACTAACAAACACTCGTACAAACATACAGACAAGTATATACTCACACACACTCACACACACACATGGACGCACGCACACGCACTTTTGAACGGTTTGAACGGAACACGGTTTTGAAATTGAAATTGAAAAAAGTGTAAGAATTTGTAAGAAAATATTTAAAAAAGGTATATCAGCCGGTTTTTTATTCCAGCTCTTAATACATGTAAAAACGTCCAATCTGTTCATTTACTTGAGCCTTTACCCTAGTACCTAATTATATCGACCGCCCCATATCAAAACAAAGTAAATGTCATTTTTCCGAAAATCGTTTTATGTCATAAGCCTAACTTTCATAGTATGTCCCGTTGTATTGTAAGGACACCCACATTAAAGTAAAATTAAAAGCTAGTAAGTCGCTTTGACCATTTTAAAACCTAGGATAGGTAATAGGACCTAGGTAAGTCTATGAACTGGCTAGGTTTTTTATAGATTAATGCGCCTTACTAAGTTTTTCAAAGGAATTAGATAAAATAAAATAAATATCACCCATTATCTAAATACCATGTCAAAACAGTAAATACTTAATGATGCATTAAAACTTAAAAGTAAGATAGGAAAAGTCAATGACCTCTACATGTCAACTGTTAAATATGGCTTGCAAGGGAAATACTTTGCATACTTACATAATGTTTTTAAGGTTCCATATCTCAAAAGGAAACACGGGACCCTTATAGGATCACTTTGTTGTCTGTCTTTCTGTCCGTCTGTCCGTCTGTCGTGTCTGTCAAGAAAACCGATAGGGTATTTCCCGTTAACCTAGAATTATGGGCAGGTAGATAGGTCTCAACTCTCATAGCCCAAGTAAAGGAATAAATCCGAGAACAAATTTCGTGATTCTAGATCAACGGGAAGTACTGTATAGGTTTTCTTGACGGACGGACGGACAAATGGACAGACAACGAAGTGATCCTTTAAGAGCTCCGTTTTTCATTTTGAGGTACGGAACCCTAAAAAAGAAAGTGATGCACATCTAATGAATAAATGTGTAGGCCAGTCTTCACACTAAAATATTTGAACCCCTTTAATTTAAAAACTGTCATAGCCTAGTGGTTAGAACGTCCGCCTCCTAATCGAAGGTCGGGGGTTCGATCCTGGAATCACGCACTACTAACTTTTCAGTTATGTGCGTTTTAAGCAATTTAATATTGTATATCAAATCTTTGAAAAGAGCAACCGCCGAGTTTCTTGTTGAAGACTACGGCCTAAACTTCTCTTGAATTTAAACCACTTACTAGGTTTTGATCTGAGAAAGAAATTTGACATTAATTGACAAAATTGAGAGACCTAAGCTTGTATAAGAACACAGAAGTGTCATAATTCGTGTTCACTTTGCCTAACGTCTCTCGGAGAGCAGAGAGAGATTTAAACTGTTTCTTATAATCACTGGCCATATTTCAAATGCGAAAGTGTGTTTGTTGGTTTAATATTCAATCACGCTGCAACGGAGCAACCAGTCGACGTGGTTTTTTGCATGGATACATTTAAAGACCTTGAGAGTGACATCTCTCTCCGCATCGTATTCTTTATTGCTGAGGGTTGTGACCTCTTTCCATTATTCCTACATCTAATGGTAGGTTTTCTTGGGATAATAATGCGGTGGGTTCAAAGAGCCTACGGAACTCGACTAGAAAAACGAGATTTTGACTCTTAGTTTTAACGGTTATGAATTAGTTATTATTATCAGTGATAAAATTGATTAGGGCTGCCAGGTAAAATGACATTTATCTCGGAAAATCAAAGAGTTTCCACGAGATTTTTTCCAAGTTTGCGCTACTAAGTACATATATTATGAAGAGGAAAGGTTTGTTTGTTTGTTATCGATAAACTCTGAAACTACTAAACTACTTGCACTAAAGACATAATCATCAACATCAACCGACAGACGTCCACAGTGAACATAGGTCTTTAATAGGGTCTTCCACATGCTACGGGTTTGCGCCGCCTGAATCTTTGCGCTTGCGCTTGACGACAATCATGCTTTAAAGAAAGCAATGATGAGGTCCAAGTTGGAGCACGCTTACCTGGAAGATGCCTATTCACTCTTGGCTTGCAGGTATCTATGGTATATATGGCAGGAAACACGGCCGCCGAAATGGCGTTCCAACCTTTAGGCTCTCCCCATTGCCCGCAGCATGAATCTGAGCTTCCTTATGATGGTTATATTATGTACATATAATATCTCATAAGAAATCTCTAACACACAATCCAGCTAAGTAAGTCCAATTTCGAAAAAAGCTAGCTAGCCGACAAATCTAACTCAGGCAGCCTTCGGGAACCTTCGAGATGTCTCTGTCCAAAATTCCTCAATGCTTGAAGAACAGTCTTTGAATAGTGCATATTGTCAGTGATGAAATATGGATCCGAAATATAGGTCTTTTTTTTGTACACAGGAAATGCCTGACGCATACCCCTCCGTCATGTGGGGCTTGCACCAAACTTGCACTACTACGAAATCCATTTCGGAACACGGCACCCGGAACGAGGCGCGCTATCTCCTAACATAGGTATAATACCTATTTAGAACACTTACTATCTGTCATCATAATCTATGACAACCTCCGAGTATTTACCTGGTAAAACCGTAACTTTAGAATAAAATTTAGTATATAAGCAGGCTTCATTTAGAAATGAAAAAATCCCTATTTTATTTTTCAACGATTATAAACACAACTTTCATTCAAAAATAATAAGCTTATATTCATTTTAAATAATATTTTGCGACGAAATGACGCGCACAGTCCTTCCGCCATGACAGTCCAGTGGACACTGAATTCCATAGAGCGCCTGCAAGAAAATAAATAGCACAGGAAGTTTTTTGGTTAGTTTTAGATTATTTAAGAAACGAAAAACATTTAGTATAAAACTAACAGTTAAAATTGATTGCTAAACCTAAACATATCATTTTCTGGAGGTTGGCTTCAAAGTATCAAGATGTTAAAGAAAACTTTTACAGAACAAGTTGCGAACAGCAATGTTTTCAACTTGGTTTTTTTTTATTATTGGGATAATGTATACTAAATTAAAAAAGGCCCTTATAATCTTCACAAACTGAAGTTTTTAATTGCATGTATTTAATAGCTGTTAATGCTTTAGAAAAATAAACAATTTACTTCAAAGTACAGCATTTTTGCGATTTGTCAAATAGCAATTACCTTAAAGATAAGGGCGGTAGCTCGGTCCAATATTGTTTAATTTTGGAACGGTTATTTATATTTTTAATAAATAAAAGCGCTGCAAAATTTCAATAACCCATCGCCATCGCATCTTGTCCATCGATCTAGTGTAAAGGCCGAAACAAACTATCGGACGTGTCCGTAAGCCACGGCTGACAGCAAACAGATAGCTGAGCGCAGTCGTTCCGAACGCGGCTCGTGGATTCCAAAAATATCCACAGGGCCAGAATTCTATCGAACGTCCAAGCGTTCAAGGCTGTCTTTCTTTTCTTTCTTGCCTCTTGGCTGGTTTCCGTCTGTTGTGCGTGCGTTGCCCCTCCCCGGCGAAGACTTCACTCCAGCCATCCAAGCTCGCTCCAGAAGCCGAGTAGACTACTTAGGTTGCCGAGGGCTTCATGAAGTGAGGTTGGGGATCCCAAATGGTGCTCTCGTTGTTCTGCCACGTCCGTGCACTCTAGGAGCACGTGCGTTGGTGTTTCATCGACCTCCATGCAGGCCCTGCACAGACTGTAGGTGACACCTATAACAAAAAGGTATTTGTTCAGTGGGCTATGCCCTGTTATGAGTCCCACCACCTTCCTAAGTTTACCTCTGTCTAGGCGGAGTAGTTTGTTAGTTTGCCGTTAGTCTATGTTAGGAAAACCCTCTTTGGCTTGCCTGCAGTCAGTTGTTTGCGTCCGCTACTTATGTCCGATAGTAATTCGTACAGTTTAATGTACATTTTATTACCCAGATAGAGATACCTATGAGTGTTGGCGGTCAGCCGCGTCCGATATAACTTTGTTTCCGCCTTAACTCAGCGCGGCGGGTGCGCGTAACGACGCCTGCAACACTTGAGGAGGCTATATCGCTTTATTATGACACCAATATCTGCCCCGATCTCATCCATATTAGTTTAAGCCACCTGTTCCACCGCCGACGAGAGGGGGAGCGGCTAGCGACTAGAGATGGCCATTATTGCTACTTTAAAATCATGTTCATTGAAAGAAACAATTACTTTTCTGCACAGTGATTTCACAAGTTATTTTTTGGGTTCCGTACCTCAAAGGGGAAAAAGGATGCCTTATAAGATCATTTTGTTGTCTGTCTGTCATCTGTCTGTCGTGTCTGTCAACAAAACCTGTAGGGTACTTCCCGTTGATCTAGAATCATGAAATTTGGCAAGAAGGTAGGTCTTATAGCACAAGTAAAGGAAAAAATCCGTACACCGTATGTTTTATACATCGCAAAAAAAATTAATACGTGTGCAAGATAAAATTAATTTATTAAACCACTTATGAATAAATAATAGATGGCGCAGTCCGTCATTAATTAGTCCGTCTAAGGAAGTCTACGTCCGTGGAAGGCGTATGGCAGTTTTCATTAAACCCTTTGGTTTCAACATAGCATCGTACCGGAACGCTTAATCGCTAGGAGGCACGGCTTTGCCGGTAGGATGGTAACTAGCCATGGCCGAAGCCTCCGACCAGATGGCAGCGCAAGATCGTAAATGGAAGACTCTACAAAAAACCTAGGTTTAAGCGTCGACGTGTGTAATTGACGTAGCAACGAGCTGTATAATTGTGTCAACATGACGTAATCTACAAACATCAAAATCTAAAACGTGATATTAATTTTCTCGGTAGTAATGAAGTTAGAACTAACTTTCCACAAGAGTAACTCTACGGTTGCCTCAAGGATTAAGTTCCTTAACTTTGAAGTCGAACTCGAAGTTTGTAATCCATCAAACGGTATCAAAGTCATAAATAACTCATTCCAACTATAATTATCAAGTCGTTATCACCTGTTGAAATTTTGATTTAGAGTCTAATCGATATATAATAACGACTTTGAAGCTCCATGAATACCTACTTATATTTTTTTATTCCAACATACAAGTTAGCCGTTGACTGTAATTTCATCAGTGAAACTCAGTTTAAGAGTCAATCTAAGATGGAAGTGGACTAACTTGGAAGGGTTATGGTAGTTTCATTAATGACACGGACAGACGGACAGACAGATGGACAGCCAGAACTTAATCCGTTTTTACTCTTTGGGTACGGAACCACAGAGTAGACGGAACCCTAAAAATGGCGCAAGAACCATAACTACCTACACGAAATATTAAAAAGATAAATCTTCAAATAACTGCAGAACGGTACGCGCTATATCACTTCCATAGAAAAGGTGTAAAAGTTTAAAATAATTCGGTGTGCCCGCGACGTGCCCATCTGTTGCTGAAATATCACTCAACTTTGCGACTACCAGCCTGCTGACCTTTCCCCCCTTTTTTCCTCTCTCTAACTCTGTTGAGAAACCTACTTTTAAAATTTGTATTCATGAGAATATTAAAATCTCCAGTATTTAATTTTCAGCTCAGTGTCTTTGTACAGTTGGCCTCAGAATTCTGCGAATTTATTGCATCTAAAACATGTCGCACTAGTCGCACTTATGACCTTTTTCTATAAAATAAAACAAGAGTGAATAGGCACCTTCTAGGTAAACGCGTCCCATCTTAGACCACATCATCACTTTCCATCAGGTTTGAATGTGGTCAAGCGCTTGCCGCTTACCTATAGTGAATAAAAAAATTAAAAAAAAACACGCCACACATACCTAACGCATGTGCATCACCGTGCCACGCGAATATGAGCATTAAGGTGCTAAACGACTTACGGCTTTTGACTGTACAAGGACGGATACACGAGCTCCTTGACGTAATAGTGCGTGATGTGGTATAAGTGAGAGATACCAGGTTCGATTCCCTACGAATTCCCTACGATAAGGGGCAATTTAGGAATTTATAATTTCCTGACCTGCGCTGGGACCCTACAGCTGGGAAGTCGGGGGTTCAGTCCCGGACACGCACCCCTAACTTTTCGGATTTATGTTCGTTTTAAGCAATTAAATATCACTTGCTTAAACGGTGAAGGAAAACATCGTGAGGAAACCTGCACGCCTGAGAGTTCTCCATAATGTTCTCAAAGGTGTGTGAAGTCTGCCAATTTGCACTGTCCAGCGTGGTGTACCATTCCCTTAACCCTTCCCGAGAGGAGGACCCATGCTACGCGCCGTAGGAAGGTAGTTGCATAGAAATCTACCTAGTTAGTTACTATAAGCAACTTTAATTATCACAAATATCATTAAAAATAAATATCCAGCCTTATTGAACAAAAACAATCACATAAAAATTAATTTGTTATCATCGAATTCGGCCGTTTATTCGAATGGGGAATAAAATTCCCCTTTCGCAATTGTACAAAACAATAAGCAGAATATAATCAGTGGGCCGCACTGAATGAAAAATAATTGAATCTCATTTTAAATGAAAATATCGGACGCGTTGAATCTAGGGATGGGCCATTTCACAGATAGGTATATTCCATGTGAAAAATCATGTGAAAAACATTTCCATATTATTATGTAACATTTGCTATTATTAATAGCCTGTGAAAAATCACGAAGCAAAACTTCGCAATGTTTGAAAACTTTTACAGAGGTACACTCGCATCGCTACGAGTTAGAAAGAGAAAACGTCTAGTTCAGTTAATGTAGCAATCATAAGTGTGAAAAATCACTCTACATGAGGTAGACAATCTGTGAAATATGAGCGCTATTAATTTTGATAAAAATTTCTAGTAAATTAACCCATTATAGCCTGAATTATTTTATGGTCTCAGAATTGAGTTTTTCATTAATATGTTGTTATTATGGACCCTATTAGTCAGATCTGATCATTAGAATTTTGGTTCAAGTCTTACTTCTGGAAATAACCATGGATGCCGCATAGCACCGCTAGGCTCCTACCTTGTCTTTTCAAATGTTTCATAAATTCCTTTTAACTGATTGTTTCCAAAATATTTGAACACAATTTGATAAGAATTATTAAGGAATTTACTTTTTTATAGTTCAAGGTTCAAAATTGATTAAAAGTTCCAATAAATTGTATCAATATTTACATATATTTCCATGAAATTACATATTATTTGTATGAAACTGTAGGTTGCAGGGCGTACAGAGCCCCACATTCCATTTATTGCACTGTAGCCTATTGTGATTATGACAAGACTCTAATCCATACTTGCGACGTGACTCGCTGGGTACCAATAAAGGATTCCTGCCGTCATAACGTATGCTGGTAGAGACCCGATTGCCAGTTCTAGATGTTTTTGAAGCTGATGGACGGCTACCACCTCAAGGGGTATTTTAGAACTGTAATAGGTATGAGCCGATGTAGATGCTAGCACCACTTCACATCTAGCATTGAGTTGCTGACCAGTGGGATTATTTATGAAACCACCCTCATCTTCGTCAGATAGGATTGCAAATCTGGAGGTTCAATTCATAGCAATAGAGGCTTGAGTTCATTGTCTTCTTCTAGTATGACAAGTGCCTCATCTTATGTACAATCCCTGTTGAAACAAAAAAGCCATTACATACGGAAAAACAAAAAAAACTACATAATTTGGATTTTTTGTATGCATAATAGAAAGACAACATAACCGCCTAGTGGTGCCGTATGGCATCCGCATCTATTAACTTGCCATAAACCAAACAATAAAACAAAATACAACAGTTTTATGGTATGAGTAAGTAGATGCAAGGTTTGGCATCAAGTGTAAATGCATAAAAGTATTACATTCCTTAAAATAAAAAAAATATGATCCACTTACTTGAATATTGCATCCATTATTGGCAGAAATTTTACAACACTGATTTACCGGCGCTCGTGTGGTTCACAAAAAGCTTATGGGACAAAACAAAGTAAATGAAGTCATTGTTATGTCCCTCTAGCATGGCATTGAAAACAAACCACTTGACTTCACCTCTTATTACAAGGACAGGGCCCGAAAGTTTAAACATACGAAATTGGGTGACATATGGCACCGCTAGGCTATAATGGGTTAATGTAGCAAACGATTGTATGTGAAAATTGAAAAATCACTGTCTGTTAAAAATCGCTTGTGAAATCATTTTGAGGAGAAATAATAATTTCACCAAATGAAAATGATTCAAAATTAGCAATCGTGCCCATCTGTCGTAGAATCCTTGCAAGAGCTGGTAGCCGATAAATACAAACCTACATATATACATAGATACAAACATAGGTACATACATAGACTGCTAAAATCATAACCCTTCCTTTTGGCTTTGCCATAATCGGGTAAAAAAGTACTAGCAACTGCAACTAATAGTTTGGAATAGAAGGATCCCTAACATTCCTTTGTATGAGTTCCTTTCACAGACTTTGAATAGCTACCTAGGTCCCCACGATCTAATCGCACTTCCGCAATATCGCATGAGCCTTTTGCATTGATCTAGATTGAGGCTAATGATCGACATTAGGACTATTGTGCAGTCTTATGAGCCTTAAATTGTTGTACTATTACGTTTTCTACGGAATTAACCTGAAATTGTTCAAATGATAGGTAAATTTAGTTTTTTTTAATTCATACCAAAAAATTATAACAATCAGAAGGAAAAAGGTAAAAAGCGGTCTTATTAAGCTTTTATCTCTGCAAGGTGTTAGATAACGTCCGTAACATCCCAGCAAGCTAAGGTTGGGACCGATGTGTAGATGTACCAAAAAGCCGGCCAAGTGCGCGTCAGATTCGCACCACGAGGGTTCCGTACTCGGGTATTTTGCACGATAAATCTATTATGCATAAAAATAAATGAAAATCTATTTTAAAAGCAGGTAAAACCTTTTCATATGATACCCCACTTGTTATCTTACTTTGAAAATTGAAAATACTAATTATATTTGTTCATGAACACTTTAATTTTTTTTTTTTGTAATATAACCACAAACTCACCGTTTTCGAATTTTTTCCTTTACTTGTGCTATAAGACCTACCTACCTGCCAAATTTTTTTGATTCTAGGTCAACGGGAAGTACCCTATAGGTTTTCTTGACAAACACGAACTTTTGAGGTACGGTACCCTAAAAAGTGTTCTTATTTTTGGGTAAGGTCTGACGAAATCACAAACACAATCTTTATGATAAATTATTACACTTTTATTTCATATTTAAATTTATTAACTTTTACATTTGTGTCAAATAAATGTTGTTCCTCTTACGTTAGTATATTTTCGAATGTCCTCGTTTTAAAACCACTCTTACAGGTAACCTCTCCACGTTTATTAGCCACTCCCCTTTTTATCTTATCGTTATCGGCCAATCCAAATTGTACAATGAATAAACTTAGTGACTAATATACAAATCATCAAGCTCGTTTAACAAATCATCTAAGTAATAAAGATGTTTTCATCTTATATATTGATTACAAATATTATCCTTTATTATGCTACAATTCATCAACTAGAAACTATAAGAATTTTATATACAGTACGTTTATCGATCAGATGTTGAACAACTTCAGCCAATCAATGACGCCTTCTAATATGATGTTATGATTTGTTATGATTTGAGTGGCGCCAACTATCTAATCAGTAACTTCTACACGTTTATAGATAATTAATATGGGCCAAGCTTACATTATCAAGCGCTTATCTCTACAAGTACACACGCTGTAGTTGGCAGAATTAGTTTCCTAAGTTGACGCAATCAGGAATAGAATGCAGGACCGCTTCTGTGTTTATTCATGCGTTGCATACAAATAGGTATTATCCACAGCTGAATGAGTACAAATAATACCATTATGCTCTAATTACTAATCCAAACAATGTGGCGATTTCGGGTTCTATTTCACGCAATTATTAAAACCGATAATTGAAATGATTACATTTAGAATGGTTGAAAGCGAATCAGTGCACAGTGTTTGAATTAGACATACTTTTTTGCAACATTGTTTGCCTGTGTTAAATAAATCCACCTCTTTGTGTTTAAATGCAAAATTTTTGTTTTGAAAAGCTTGTTGATAAGTGCTCCCACCCTCTTTTTTTCTACAACCGCACCGCACGCCACCGCGAGAAAAGAAATTTCACCCTAACCACCTGGGTGCCTGGTGCACTTCGACCGCCCGTTGTGCCAGATCCTTTTTCCACGCACATGCAAACTGTGGAATCAACTTCCATCGGCGGTGTTCCCACTAGATTACAACATGGGGTTATTCAAGGGGCGGACGAACAAATTCCTGAAAGGGCGGTAACACATTAGCGGTACCTCGGGTGCTGGTGGGCTCACTGGGGAATCACTTAACATCAGGTGACGCGGCTGCTTTTTAGCTCGCTCGCTAAAAAAAGTGCTTTCCTTTTACATTTGGTAGCTTATATCGTTTCATTTTACAGTGATTTTAATGCTTGGGTAGAGAACGTTGGATACGTACGACAATACGTTGAAATGGACGTTAAACCGCTGCGGAATTGTTTGGATTAGAAATTAGCGTGTAATGAGATAGTTTGAGTGCATCGCCATCGGAGCGAACCAACATTTAGCGCGATGAATATTACATAGATGCGTTACGACACGAGGGCGACACGATTTCAATGTGAACCACCTTTGATCCGGTGAAATGTTGTGTAGAAGCCGGCGCGAAGACATCTAAGACCTTGTCCAGATACGGCGAAATCGCCGCGAATCATTTTGCGCTTCGTGTGTATTCATACTGCTTCATTTCCTGTGATACATGATATCGCTCTAAAATTTGCACTATCTGAACGCAACCAATTATCTTAAAGCTAGCAGACAGGCACACATTCAAAATATTAAGTTTGGATTCACGCAGCGCTCGTGGACGCGATGTGACGTGCCTATGAATTTCCGTTGAATTTGTCTCTCCTGGACAAGATCTAATTATTATTATTTTGTTGGGTTTGTTCGTGAGTCATAACCATAATAGGTCTGAAAGACGTGCACTCTAGCACAATGCGTGTGTCATAAAATACGCATAACATACGCACGTACGGTCGGCCTCAGAATTCGAGTAGCAATTCCGCGAAACTATTAAATCAAAAGCCTGACGCACTTATGACCTTTTTCTACAAACACGTCACACACACCTTTTTTCACAGACACACTATCGCTAATTACACCTAACGCGTGTGCATAACCGTTTCACGACTTACAGCTTTTGACTGGACCTACAAAAGCGAGCTTGTAAAAAAATCTAAACCATTCTAGCCATAATTGGCCTTCATAAAATCAACATTTTTTAAATTTAAATGAGTCGCATAATGTAAAAGTGTTTAATATTAGCGAATGCGTTAAATTATTGGTATTCTGCGCTCGACGTCGCAATATGTTGGCGCAAAATTATGACATGTTTGCTTTGATTTATACTAACGAAGGTATATAGCCCGCGATACATTATATCGTTATTATATTGCGGGATATCGGCTACATAAATTATCTTGTCTAGTCTAGATACATAAAACTAGATTTCGCTAGCAAGGAAAATCCTGTGACATAGACGTAATTGGTTTACGTTAAAGCAAGAAATCTTGTAAAGTAAGTAAATTCTAAAGCTTCTGTACCTACACTGCTTAATCGCCTGTTCTTGCAGGAAAGATAGGTTTAAAATCTAACAAATATTATAAAATATGAAAGAGTACGGCTCATTACAGAGATAGATAGTTTTTTTTCCATGTTTTTAACTCCCGACCCAGAATATGAGGTGTTATAAGTTTGGCGTGTGTATCTGTGTATCTGTATATCTCACTGTGGCATCGTAGCTCCTAAACTAATGAATCGATTTTAATTTAGTTCTTTTTTTGTTTGAAAGGTGGCTTGATCGAGAGTATTCTTAGCTGTAATCCAAGAAAATCGGTTCAGCCGTTTGAAAGTTATCAGCTCTTTTCTGGTTACTGTAACCTTCACTTGTCGGGAGTGTTATAAATTTTTAATTTTTTACTTGTTTGGCTATAATTCAGAAAATACATTTTAGTAAAAGGATGGCGTAGGAGCTGTGGCATGGAACTTCGTAAGGCTTCTAGTTGGTAGGAGTCAGACATAACCACTGTGCTCCCCCGTGACCGATGGTATCCATGACGCATTTTCCGAAACTAATTCAATAATTTAAGTGAGATTTTAAGATTAAACTGAGTAATTTAATGACAAGGATAATTCTATGGAGTTTCGTGATTAAATTAGTTTAATCCCCATTTAAATACCACCGGGAGTGAATTTAAGTAACGCAAGAACCCGGCGTACAATTGTAAGAGAAATAACTCCTTTCGAAACACAAACGAAAAGCATGTATAAATAAAACGCATGGATGTACTTTGTGCTTTTCACTTTGAAACCAAGGCATTCTCAAAAGGCTACACCACGAAAAATGCGATTGAATTTACTTTATAACAACAAAGAATCGGAATAAAAAACACATTTACAAAGAACTAACAGACATCCATCGCCGCAACAAGCCAGCGACGAACGACGCAAACCAAATCAGAAGACAATTTAAACTACAACCATTAAGACGGCAACAGACGATCCCTGTAAACATTGCCTCTGCATAAGTTTGGATTTGCAAACAATGCTGGCACTTAATACCAACTTATTTTTTCACCTCATTAACTCTTAACAGACTTATCATAAGGTTTAAACTCCCACGTGTTAGTAGTTAAGGTAAAGTGGCAAAATAACTCGGTGCATTTACGAAGCTAGCCAGGGCTAGTATTTGCATTGTTAATAGAGTTGACTGATTCGATATTATCGATGTAGAGGGGTGGGGGGTGGCTTGTAAATTATATTAACTGCAAGTCTCCGATATTGAACTCAGCGATGGAATTTCCTTTGCGGTTAATAAAAAGGTAGGATAGGAATGGGATGGTTGACGGAAAGGGGGAATTTCAATGCAAATATGTTCAATATTCATAATACAGTGGGTAGCTCTCCATGGTAGAGTAAAGAAAAAATTATTAAGTTAAGTAAGTTATAGCTTTGGGGTTCGATCCTAGACAAGCTTTTCTAACTTTTCGAAGTTCATAAAATAACTTAAGAAATAAAATATCACTTGCTTTAACGGTGAAGGAAAACATCGTGAGGAAACCTGCATGCCTGAGAGTTCTCCGTGTTCTCAAAGGTGTGTGAAGTTGTTAATCCACACGGACGAAATCGCAAGACTAAATTAAATTGTATTTATAAATATCTTAAAAAACTATTAATCAACAGTTTATTACTCAACAATAACTATTAACTACTCAAAGAAGACGCTAAAATATTGAAAACAATTAAAAGAGAAATTAAAGCACAATCGAAAAATGCAGATCGCGAACAATACTTATCGCAGATAGTGAAGATATTTGTGCAGACAATTGCGATCCTGTTGCAGCGTTAATGAAGGCTTCATCTGCACTCCCGTTGAGAGCTAAACTTGGAATTTACTTGTCAGATCCAGAACTTCCAGTTTATTTTCCCTACCTAGACAAACCTTGAGACAAACAGGGGTGTCTTTGTAATTGTGTACTTGAAAATGCTGATGCTGATAGCCTAGTGAACTTCGTCTTCGTATTCGGAGGTCTGTCGTTCGATTTCAATCAATCAATGGATCGTTTATTCGTGAATGCAATGTAAGGTATTACAATTAATCTTTTAGTAGTAGTATCACTACTACTAGTAGTAGGTACTAGTAGTATTTAGTAGTAGTAGCAATGGCGTGCAAAATATTTTATCATCGCCATCATCATCAACTGATTGCCGGCCCACTACTGAGCACGGATATCTTCTCAGAGTGAGAAGGGCTTAGGCCATAGTCTGTCACGCTGGCCTAATGCGGATTGGCAGACTTCACACACCTTTGAGAACATAGAGAACTCTCAGGCATGCAGGTTTTCTCACGATATTTTCTTCACCGTTAAAGCAAGTTATATTTAATTGCTTAAAACGCACATAACTGAAAAGTTAGAGGTGCGTGCCCGGGATCGAACCCCCGACTTCTGATTAGAAGTCGGACGTTCTAACCACTAGGATATCACAGCTTAAATATTTTATATTGGTGTTAGTTCAGTAAATATGTAAGGAATAATTAGATGCCCTCCGAAAAAAGACCTACCGTAATTTGACATAATGTATCGTTAGGGGGGCATGTCAAGAGGTCACAGGAAAAATAAAAAGGTCGCGCTGATTGCTGATTTTGAGAAATTCAAAAAATGAATAAAAAAATTTTGAAATGCTTTTTTCTTGGAAACTATTGGTTTTAGGAAAAAGTTTTTTAAATAAAAATGTAGAGGGCATTGCATACATTTTTTGTCATAGGAGTGACATCATCCGACTTGAAATACAAAAAGTAGAGGGCGCTAATGGATCAAAAAAGTATTTCAACGCTATTTTCGATAGGAAAAAATGATTTTTTTGTGATAATGTAAATTGGAAAGTTGTTCGTCACAAAATTAGCTACAACTTTTATTTAAACAAAATTTTTATAAAACTTACCGTTCTCGAGGTACAGGTGAAAAAGTGCAACGGAGCACAGCTAACGGTTCTTTTGTTACTAAATGAAAAAAACAAAATTGTCGAATAAAAGTGTTTGTTTCAAAAGAAAGAAATAAACGTGATGCAAAACATAGATAAATTCACCTAAGTTCAAATTTTTGTTAAACAAAAGTTCAAATTTTTTGATAAAAAAGTAAGAAAACAATTACTGCTATTTCATTTGAATTAAAAAAAAGATAAAAACTGAATGGCATGAGAACTGTGCAACGGCACGGTACAGGGCCGTTGTACATATGAGGGGTATGTAGAGGGCATTGCGAACTATATTTTTTGTCATTGGAGTGACGTCATCCGACTTGAAATACAAAAAGTAGAGGGCGCTAATGAATCAAAAAAGTGTTTCAACGCTATTTTCGATAGGAAAAAATGATTTTTCTATAATAATGTAAATTGAAAAGTTGTTTGTCACAAAATTAGCTACAACTTTTATTTAAACAATTTTTTTATAAAACTTACCGTTTTCGAGCTGGAACTTGTCGAAGTGTACAAATTGTACATTATGTACTGTGCCGTTGCACAGTTCTCATGCCATTTTGTTTTTATCTTTTTTTTAATTCAAATGAAATAGCAGTAATTGTTTTCTTACTTTTTAATCAAAAAATTTGAACTTTTGTTTAACAAAAATTTGAACTTAGGTGAATTTATCTATGTTTTGCATCACGTTTATTTCTTTCTTTTGAAACAAACACTTTTATTCGACAATTTTGTTTTTTTCATTTAGTAACAAAAGAACCGTTAGCTGTGCTCCGTTGCACTTTTTCACCTGTACCTCGAGAACGGTAAGTTTTATAAAAATTTTGTTTAAATAAAAGTTGTAGCTAATTTTGTGACGAACAACTTTCCAATTTACATTATCACAAAAAAATCATTTTTTCCTATCGAAAATAGCGTTGAAATACTTTTTTGATCCATTAGCGCCCTCTACTTTTTGTATTTCAAGTCGGATGATGTCACTCCTATGACAAAAAATGTATGCAATGCCCTCTACATTTTTATTTAAAAAACTTTTTCCTAAAACCAATAGTTTCCAAGAAAAAAGCATTTCAAAATTTTTTTATTCATTTTTTGAATTTCTCAAAATCAGCAATCAGCGCGACCTTTTTATTTTTCCTGTGACCTCTTGACATGCCCTTCTAACGATTCATTATGTCAAATTACGGTAGGTCTTTTTTCGGAGGGCAATTTGCAAATTGACTGAACTATGTCTGATATAAAATGTAAGTACTTACATACTTTATTACATAGTAGAGAATAAAATGTTAAAAACACAAAATGATATAATAACGACTATGTAGAGATGTACATTCTTAAACAATATACAGGATATGGGTATATCGGTATAATAGGTGCTAAGTAGGACTAAAAAGATTTTTCATCGCGTTCAAAACGCCTGTGCCAGGTTCCAATGAGCGGTTACGGCTATCCCATTATTACGAAATAAACCACTCGTAAACTGTGCTAAAAGCAAAATAAGTCAACCAAATTCACACGTAACACCATAATAGTTACTTAAATATTGTATGCAAAATGTCTGGCACCGAGCCTGGATTCTAAATCCAAGTCACAGCCTAGCAATCATACAGTACCTACATTAAGTAATTGAATATAAATTACGACGATTTTTTTATACGTAATCTCCCCGTGGGCCTGAGTATTGCGGGTAACACTCAGGCACACGGGGCTTGGGCTGGTGTACCCTAGTAGCATGGTTAACAATAATTTCTTTTCATGGGATATTGTTGGCTAATTGACCTGGCAGGGAGGGGGTATTGTCCGCGCGTCCCTCTGAGTGTCCCGAGCAGAGGGCGCAGTAGACGCACCCATGGGGCATACCTAGTCCCAAGAGGGGAGGGTAAACACTATGCTCTCCCGGGGCCGGTTGGTATCCATGACGGATTTTCCTCACGGGGAAAACGTGAACGAATGGTTTTCGAGAATATGAACCGCACATTACGTGAAGACCGTGCTCAGTAGTGAGCCGATCCGTTGCTCCGCTGCGGCGTGATTGTTAGAGAAAACAAACATACTTTCGCATCAGTTATATGGATAGTGATTCTAATAGAACACAATATTCATAGTTCATAGCTGTCTATGGAAAGGGTAGGTAGGCTCGCCACGCGCCGGGCGAAGCGGGGTGGCTCAACTAGTCGATAATATAAATAACTAGCTGACGCCCGCGACTTCGTCCGCCTGGATTTAGATTTTTAGAAATCCCGTGGGAACTCTTTGGTTTTTCGGGATAAAAAGTAGCCTATGTGCTAATCCAGGATATTATCTATCTCCATTCCGAATTTCAGCCAAATCCGTCCAGTGGTTTTTGCGTGAAGGAGTAACAAACATACACACACACACACACACACACATACAAACTTTCGCCTTTATAATATTGGTGTGACATTAAATAACAATAGGAACAGTTACCATTCTGCTCAATTGGTAAACAGTGTTAGCAGCTATTACTATGGAGCGGTAGTGGAGAGTAAGTCGCGCAATGAGGTGTAAAGTGAGGGCGTGTGACAGCGCAGCTTTATTTGCTGAGGAGAGGCGCAGAGACACGAGGCGGCAATGAACGAGCTTCTGCGCCGTTACCTGTTTACGCGCTAGTTTATAGCGCGGGGAAACTCCTCTTTTACACATCACGGACACGGAACGGAGGGCGATTTCTTGAAATTGCTGGAAACACACTATCACACTAATATTATAAAGGCGAAAGTTTGTATGTGTGTGTGTGTGTGTGTGTGTGTGTGTGTGTGTGTGTGTGTGTGTGTGTGTGTGTGTGTGTGTGTGTGTGTGTGTGTGTGTGTGTGTGTGTGTATGTTTGTTACTCCTTCACGCAAAAACCACTGGACGGATTTGGCTGAAATTTAGAATGGAGATAGATAATATTCTGGATTAGCACATAGGCTACTTTTTATCCCGGAAAATCAAAGAGTTCCCACGGGATTTCGAAAAACCTTCCACGCGGGCGAAGTCGCGGGCGTCAGCTAGTACTTAAATAAAGCACTTAAATAACTTTTCAGACGTTAAAATGAGAACAGTTCTAAATTTTTGTTCATCATCATCATTATCAACAAAGACATCAACTATTGAACGTAGGTCTTTTGTAGGGATTTGCATACGCCACCGTCTTGCGCCGAGGCTATCAAGGGGCTCCTTGTGTTTCATTTGATTAGTGTGTTCATCTAGTGGTCTTTCAATTCTGCGTATTCTGGTGCGAGGTCGCTTTGGAACTCCAATGTCTATCGGTTTCTTAAACTACATATAACATACTATGTACCCTCCCTATTATGACTTCGCAAGTCATTGAATTATGTCGGTTACTCTGTTTCTCCTACAGATCTCCTGATTTATGATTTGCCTCTCCCCATCGCCCGCTGAATGACTCTGAGCCTTCGTACATACAAGTATAGCTAGTAACAATTTGAGCACACAATCAGGCGTCATAATAAAGAATAACAGATGAAAATGTCGCTCGGTCGTGTCGCATCCATGTCGGAGGTTGTAAAAGCACCCATCTGATCCCGGGACCGGACGCAGCGGTTATTTCACGGTACATAAACATTTGATTTGGTGCGGCAGGCGGCGGGTATTTTTACCACTTTGTATGCGCCACCAACACCGCTACGCCGCGGAGAAACGGGGAAATGAATTATAGGTACCTTGTCGTTCGCGACTCGTCTCGCGAGGGGTAAATGGGGTGCTTAGATAAATATTTATAGCTCTTAAGGGAAGTTTTCCTAACTCACTCCCCAATGGTCTCCATACAAACATAGTTTAGTTTTAATTTGGATATTAACTAATCAAACCCAAAGTTGTAGTACATCTACCTACACATAGTTAAACTGCACGTACTAGAAACTAATAGGCTTGTTGTTTACGTTTACTTTCGTAAAAACTATGTAGTTTTAAAGTTACACGAGTTTAAAGCCGTGTAACAATGTTACATAAATATTTTAACGGAAATCTGGCAAATACCTTGTAACAATAAACAAGCTAATAATATTATTTCCTAGAATATGTCTACGAAATTCCATGAAATGAAATATGTTGATATTCAAATGAGAGCTAAAGGGGCGCACTAAAAATATACTCCTCTTAAGGTAGACTTGTAGCGCCTAGTGGTTAAAACGCCTGCCTGCTATTTAGGGGGTTGAAAGTACGATCGCGCACACGATCGTTTATCTTTTCGTAGTCGTAGCAACAGTCAGCAACAAAACTAGGTTTGCATCCAACCAAGGTCTCTTGTACTGGCGGTTGCTAACGTAGGTTTGTTGCTGACTGTACTTGCTTTTGTGGAATTAAAATATCCCACCAAAAACATTTCATGTAAAGGTTGCCAAGACTCACAAGTTCATTAAGTTAAAAAGTTATGAGATCTCTAGTAGAGCCAAGCCCCTAGCTAAGCTTAGATTTGTGCTGGCCATGGGACCCATACCAAGTCCAAAGTAAAGCTCTTAAATGCTCTTGACTATGTCACATTTATCACTTGCCAAAGTGGTAAGGAACATTGTGAACAAACCTGCATGCCCGAGAGTTCTTCAATAGTCCTCAAGGGTGTATGAAGTGTGAAACCCGCACTTGGGCAGCGTGGTAGTCTATGCCCAAACCTTTTTAATTCTGACCTCACGCCGTCGTTCGCATCGGCTGCGACCGATGAAAGTCTACCTTTAGGAGTAAATAGAGGGATGATGGTGCTTAGATAAATATTTATACTTCTTACCCCGTTAGTTCGGGGGTTAATGTTGTGAATCATAATATAATAGACGTTATTGTTATGCTGAAAGATAATATTCACGTTTCGAGTTTAACGTTTTGCGTGAAACCTTTATTTAGATTAGGGGTGCGTTAAATATCAATACTATATACCCGTTATAGTTATAATTGCCTATGACTTTATCCTCGTGGGATATAATTGCTCCGTTGGACTGAAGTTCCGGGATAAAACGCAGCCTACGTCACTTCTTGCAGTCATTTACCTGTCTGTAAAAGTAGGTAACAACAAAATCAGTTCAACCGTTGCGAAGATAGGCTCGGAAAAACAGGTAGATAGATAAGAATTTCAATGTAATTTCGTAATTCAAAAATAATTTTTCATTCTTTACAAGTACTTTGAATCGTCATATGCATCTACCATTTGTATTGATACTAGGCACAGTTGCCCGGTACGAAATTATAGTGTACATCGACCTTTAGAAAGAGATAGCGGTTTCGTAGAGCGTTGTCTCTGTCGTTGAAACCACTGATTTTGAAAGAGCCACCCCTATAGGGTTGAAACCGATAAAACGTCACATAGGAATGAGTGATAGAGACAACGCTCTACGAAGCCGAAAGCTCTTTCTAGAGGTCAATTTACAATATTTCTTAAAGACTACTGTATAATATGATTGATTGTTTTTTAAAAATCCCTTTAGGTTTTCCAAAGATTTGTTGAATAAAAAGGGGATCATGGTAGGAAATTATCCGTAATTCAATTAAATAGTTCCATTCCTTATATTAACCCCAGGGGGTTAATATAAGGGTTATTATAAGGAAGGCATCATCCATGCATAAAAAAGAAAGAGATTTCAGTCCGTAGCTACTGAATAGCGAAAC
This sequence comes from Maniola jurtina, assembly GCF_905333055.1. NCBI lineage: Eukaryota > Metazoa > Arthropoda > Insecta > Lepidoptera > Nymphalidae > Maniola > Maniola jurtina. The sequence goes on along the minus strand of NC_060046.1, from coordinate 13,153,948 downwards.
ATAAATATAACATAAGATCAAAATTACATTATCATATTTATAAGATTAATTTCGCCTCTCTTCTGCGCTTGCTAGTACCTCCAAGTATCATAGATTTACTTATAAGCGTTGCAGCTATATTATTTAACATCTGAAAGTATTTTGACTTTGCTTAGGTTTCAATTAAAACAAGACAAAATGCCGCTGCGATATGATGCTGTCTCGTTTTAGGTGTTATGGTGTTATGGGCAGGGTGCATAGTTAGAAAAATGTATTCGTTGAGATTCCCAACTGCTCAAATGGAGACCTTGCAGCATGAAACGCAGCATTGGAAGACCCCAACTAGAAGACAGACGCCATCAAACAATTCGCCGGGAGCCGCTGGATTCCGGCGGCGTGTGAAAGTCTCTACAAGAGAGACGTACTTGACAGATTGGAAAGGCAACCGGGATGGGGACGCCCCGCCTCATACCTCGATTGCCATCTCAATCTGTCGCGTATTATAGATAATTATTATTATGTCTAGCAGTGGGCATCTTTGAGATTTTATTTTTTTGTTTTACTTATTCTGATACAAGTTAGCCCTTGACTGCGATCTCACCTGGTGGTGGGTGCAGTCTGAGATGGAAGCGGGCTAACTTCGAAGGCGTATGGGGCAGTTTTCATTAAACCCATACCCCTTTAACAGGGCTCTCTCCGTCACTCGTTTCTACTCGTTTCATACAATCGTAGTTCCAATTTCATTTGAATACTAGCAACCAAAGTCCATGAAATTTTGCAGACATATTCTAGAAACTAATATCTGTGTCTGTGGTGTTTTAGATTTTTCTAAAAATATGTAGTTTTAAAATTACAGGGGCTCCAAGATTTGTATGAAAATTTTTAAGACCGCGTAACTTTGAAATCAAATATTTTAACAGAAATCTGGAAAACCACAGACATAGATATTAGTTTCTAGAATATGTCTGCAAAATTTCATGGACTTAGGTTGCTTAGTATTCAAATGAAATTGGAACTACGATTGTATGAAATGGTATAAAACGAGTGACGGAGAGAGCCCTCTTAAAGTAGAGATAAACTTTAGACCTTAGCCTATTTAATCAATATTGCTGCTATAAATAAACCCCTTTAGAAACTATTTCCATTACTCCAAAGATTACTTCAAAGTTGTTATCATTCGTAAAGTTTAAAAGGCCTTAAACATTAGCAAGTACATCGGTCGGAACACAGAACCATATATTAAGAAACTTAATTGTAATCAATTTTATGGTGGCAGTCCTCCTAATTGCCTGAGTTATAATATTTCATTCAGATATCTTATAAGGTTACATTTTATTTTCTTTTCAGTTTATTTCTCAACGAATATTCAAATAAAAGGCAACCTCAAAAAAATTAAAATCATCTCCGGTATTAAAGCTCCCTCTTGCATTAGTATTCCATTCATCGAAAATTTCAGCGATCCAAAGTTGGTTGTTTCTGCTCGCTTTTAATCTTTGGAATAATTTCGCTTTACAACTGTTCAGGCTCTGTGCTGCTCCCCGGCGGCCACTTTGATTCCCAGCTTCTTACAATTTCTCGATCTCTCTAATCAAATACCTACTTTTGCTAATTATTACCGCTTAAACTAGAATCTTTGAAATAGTCCAGTACTCTAGTAAAACGCCAGTCACATTTATGTTACACTAGCTGATGCCCGCGACTTCGTCCGCGTGGACTTGCTTTTTTCAAAATCCCGCGAGAACTCTTTAATTTTCCATTTTTAATTAGTTTAATTAGAAGATACCTTTTTAATTAGAAGATAGGTTTTGATTTCTTTAACGGGTCTTGACCATCGATGGTCTTGACAGACATGACAGTTAGACAACGAAGTGATTCTACAAGGGTTCCTTTTTCTCCTTGAGATACGGAAATCGGAATCCTAAAAATAAGACTGTAAAAAGTGAACCAAAACTAAAACGCCACGATATTACGTAGCAACTGAATCGAGCTAAACGTTCCCCGGGGAACGCTGACGCAGTTTGCACTGCGGCCTCCCGCGGGGAACTTAACAAACCCCGTTGTGCGGAGAAATTGCTGTCCTTTATTTTTAAACTTTATAGAATCTATTTCTTTACCATCTAATCCACCCCGGCTTCGCTAGAGTAGATTTTTTTGAAAATTGGCAAGGGTATTTCGAAAATGGACATTTGAGTGCAAGTTTTCGGTTTTTAGGATTTCGTACCTCAAAAAGTCTGTCCGTCTGTCGTATCTATCAAGAAAACCTATAGGATACTTCCCGTTGACCTAGAATTATGAAATTCGGCAGGTAGATAGGTCTTATATAGCACAAGTAAAAGTAAAAATCCGAAAGTCGTGAATTTGTGGTTACATCACAAAAATATTATTAAAATGTGCGTAAAATTCAAAGTAAGATAACTTTACCAAGTAGGGTATCGAGTGGAAGGTTTTTACCTGTACATTCTAAAACAGATTTTTATTTATTTTTATGAACAATAGTTTTTATTTATCGTGCAAAATGTCGGAAAAAATATCCGAGTAAGAATTGGTGGTACTTTGAATGTACCGATGCATACATCGGACATTAAGAATATTTTCAGAGTAAACACAAAATCCACTACAAAACCGATAATAGCCGACTTCACTACTGTTGCTATGAAGGATAAATTTATTAGCTGTTTTAAGAAATACAACCAACAAAACACAAAAGAAAAACTGAATACTACAAATATAAAAATAGAAGGACCCTCGAAACGTATTTATATTTCGGAAAACTTGACAGAAAAGACCCGTAAACTTTTTTACCAAGCTCGTGAATTTGCACGTAATAATGCATTTACATTTTGTTGGACATCCTTTGGTAAAGTTTACCTACGAAAATCTGAAGGCTTGCCACAAATAATTATAAACAGCGAACAAGATTTTGAAAAAATAGGGCCACACAAGTGACTAAATGGATTCAGTTTTTCTTTGTGTTATAGAATAAAGTCGTTAAAACCTAATTTAACCATGTTTCTGTATGTATTATGTATGTGTAACACTAATAACTATAAGTTGCCTCAGTGTGTAACATACCTTAACTATACACACACAATACACACTCATACATCGTACTCTGTGACATCAAGATTTTATACCGTACACACGACACTATACTACAGTCATACCTATTCATTACAAAATGTAATAAACACCACAAATCAGTGCGAAACTTATACCAACCTATATAATATTTATAGTATATCAGTTCAAACTACTGTTACTGCAAGTCGTTTAACTGGCAAGCGGATCTTGTTTACCCACACGGGAAATTATTATAAAAATACCTACATGTTCACTATAAAAGATCATAATTACCTTCTTTCTTTTGTTAAGTATGGATTCAAATAAAATTTTACATGATATAGATAACAGCTTAATACCTTTTTGCTCATATTGTGACGACCCCTCGAGTTGTGCTAGCTTATTAAAATATTATAACCATCACAATACCAATACATTGGCCATACTTTGTGTTAATATTAGAAGCATAAACTGTAATCTAGACCTATTCTTAGCATTTGTAAGTAGCATAAACCTAACTATGGACATACTCGTCTTGACCGAATGTTGGACAAACTTGTACTCTGATCCGCCAACAATTAATAATTATAATTTATTTTATACAAAAAATAGTATCAACCAAAACGACGGGATTGTTGCATATGTTAGGCATAATCTTGAGGTAAGTGCATATGAACCAACTATCTTAGACGGTAATTGCTTAGTGCTTGAAGTGAGTAATTTATATTCGATTATATGTACATACCGCCCTCCCTGTTTTTCTAACACAACTAATTATTTAAACTCTCTAGACAGTATTATTAACAATTTAAAGTTGAAACAAAACATTATCCTCACAGGTGACGTGAACATAGATATACTGCCTAGTAATATAAAAGGTTTGTCTTCTGAGTACCTAAACTTAATGGCTTCTTATGGTCTTGAACAAGGTATCAATCTACCGACTAGGATAAATACTTCCATAGATCACTTCATGGTTAAAACAACAGGTAGGTGGCAAACCCTAGTATTTGAGCAGTTAACTGACCACTCGCCCATACTTTTGTACCTCTCCAACATTAAAATTCATAAAAAGAGCACACAAAATAACGTAGTCATCATGAATAAAAATGCTATTAGAGAGTGCTTGTCGACACAGTCCTGGGATGAGCTCTATTCACTAACTGAGGTAAATTCCATTACAGAAAATTTTGTTACTAAATTACAAGAATTAATTGATAAAAATACAATAACTAAGAAAACGCCTAAGAAGAAGCTACCCCTCAAACCCTGGATTACAGTCAGTGTTGTTCAGTGCATACGAAAAAGAAACAGATTGTACATACAACATAAGCGTTCCCCAAATAATGTCGAGTTAAAAACAAAATACATAAGTTATAGAAATATATGTAATAGAATTTTAAAATCATTAAAAAATAACTACTATAAAACACAATTAGCAAGCAGTAATGGTAATATCTCAAAAACTTGGAATATTGTCAAAGAACTATGCTATAGTAACAATAAAAAGTCCTCAGGTCCATTACTCAAAATTAAACCTTCACATGTAGAATCTCTTAATGAAGTAAATAAATACTTTACATCTGTCGGAAATGATCTAGCTTGCACGATTCTTAAAAATATAAAAACAACACAGTATGACTTAGCAAACAAGGCTGTCAATCTAGCGAATTCCCCGTGTGATTCCTTCTCATTATACTTAACAGATTCCTCTGAAGTTAAAAACATAATATCGAGTCTCAAAAGCAATAGTGCACCAGGCTGGGACAGCATAACTGTTAATTTAATAAAATTTTGTGCCGATTTTGTTGCTGACCCCATAGTCTACATATGTAATCAGAGCTTTACTAGCGGAGTTGTTCCCCAATTATTTAAAAAAGCTATTGTGACTCCTATTTTTAAGACTGGTGACAAACAATTGCCATCTAACTATAGACCCATTTCGCTCTTACCTGTTGTTGCAAAGATACTTGAAAAACTTGTTAACAAACGTCTAAAATCGTTCTTAGAAAAGAACCAAATATTATCTAATAACCAATTCGGATTTCGCACCAAGAAATCTACGGAAGACGCTGTATTAAAATTAACTTCACTGATCACTCAACACTTAGATCGAAATAAAAAGGCTGTAGGAGTATTTCTGGATTTGCAAAAAGCTTTTGACACAGTTTCCATCCCAATATTATTGGCTCGTCTAGAAAACTGTGGAATAAGAGGATTGGCACAGAAATGGTTTTCCGACTATCTCTCTAATAGAACCCAGCAATTAAAAGTTGAAGGATGCTTAAGTGATACGTATACCTGCTCATACGGAGTCCCTCAAGGTAGCACCTTAGGCCCTACACTTTTCTTAGCTTATATAAACGAACTATGCAATATACGAATCAATAATGCTGATGTCATAATGTTTGCTGATGACACAGTTCTCTTATTCCACGGTTCCACATGGGATGAGGTTAAAGTAAATGCAGAAATAGGCCTAAGTAAAATAATTTCGTGGTTAGAACATAGTCTTCTTTCTCTTAATACCAACAAAACCAAGTATCTTTGCTTCAGCAAAACCAAAAGTGGACGACCGCCAAATGATTTTAGAATAAGAGCGCATTGTTACCCGTGCAATCAAGCTGATGGATTTATGTGTAACTGTGATTCCTTAACGCCAGCGAATACAGTTAAATACCTTGGCGTTACAATAGATGATAATATGACTTGGGTTCCTCACATAGCTAACACTAGTATGCGTATTAGAAGACTTATTTACATTTTTAAAACCCTACGCGCAGTATGTAGTACGGATATGTTAATCAAGCTTTATAAATCCCTTGGCGAATGTGTCCTCAGCTACTGCATCTGTGCCTGGGGTGGAGCTGCTAAAACGCATAATATTGAGGTTGAGCGGGCTCAACGCGCCTTGCTCAAAGTCATTAAGTTTTATCCGTTTATCTTTCCAACTACAAGATTATATGAAGATTGCGACGTACTCTCGGTAAGAAAACTCTTTATATACCAGACTCTGCGCAGATATCACAGTGAAGCGGTTCCACTCCTACCTGCGAGTACAAGGAGAATCGACAGATGCCCTGTACCTGCAGTCAAGAGTAGTTTAGCGCGTAGACAGTACGACTTTCTTGCACCCTTCTTATATAACCTACTAAAAAAAAGAACATTGAAAGATATGACGAATAGAGACTTAAAAAGCTATGTCAAAACATGGCTGAAGAAATACGACTATGAGAATGTCGAGAAATTATTCTGCAAAAAGGATTAACAAATTAAATAAATGTAATTATTATATTTTCTATTTCTTTTCACGCGCAAACGCACTCAAACTCGCACACACACACACACACACACACACACACACATTACACATACAAACACACACACACACTACACAAATCTCTTAGAATTGTAACTATCTATCTTTAATTATTAAGTATACCTTTAATTACGTCTCTTCAATTTAAACTTAATTTAATTATTATAAGTGGTTATATTATATTGTGCTGTACACTATTTATGGGAAGACACTGCCTCCTGAAACACAGTTTTCACTTCATCAGGAGGCAGGGCCTCACACCAAAGTCTGTAAATAATGTTATGTTCAGATAATAAAGATTTATTTATTTATTTATTTATTTATCATGACTCGCACTTGGCCGGTTTTATCCTGTTGAGGTACGGAACTTTAAAAATAGGTACCAAAAAGGTTAAAGTTTAACAAAACACCTGTATAAAGGGTTCCGTATCGCAGCTCGCTGGAACGGAATACCTAGCTCAGATTGCTTTTGTGAGAAATTCTCAAAGCGATCCTTCACGAACGAACTTTTCACGAAAAAAGTAGGTAAGTACCTACGTTCCCGGCATTAACGAGGTTTTCTCGCCCGACGACTGTTTTAAACACTGCAGAAATAAAATATCTTATCATGCCATTACAAAGACCTTTTTAGGGTACTGTGCCAAGGAAAAAATGGAACCCTCATAGGATCACATCGTTATCTGTCTTTTTGTTGTGCCTGTTAAGAAAAGGGAATCAAAACCTATGTACTGGGTACCTGGGTACTTCCCAGTTCCCATTGACCTAGAATCATGAAAGGTTGCAAAGTGTCAAAGCACAAGTAGGTAAAGGAAAAAATTCGGAAACCGCGATTTTGTGCTTACATGGTACATCACAAAAAAATTAAGGTTAGTGTTAGTGGTAGTGTTTTAACTATAAGGCTTATCACCGATTCAAGACTAAGTACTTTTTCTTAATTCCGGAAAAGTAAAGGATTCCTTCCTAAAAACCTTAATCCACGCGAGCGAAATTGAGAGCAGAAGAAAATAAAGTAATATAAAAAATTGAAATTTAGAAAATTTGAAAGACCGAAGCTTATAAAATAAAATCAAGGAATTGCAGTGAATAACGTCTTAACTCCTAAATACCGTCTTTAATGTTAAAACATTTTATTTCTGCGGCATTTGAAAGACTTAGCGTAAGCAGAAATCTCGCTTTGAACGGAATTATTTTGTGTTAAGTTCATAACGGCACGCTTTGAAGAGCTTTTTTTACACAAGCAGTTGAACTACTTCGTTGAAGTAAGCTTGTTGTAAAGCTTCAAGAATCCCAATGAGTTTCTTATCCCTATTCGTTTCTTACACCTTTTTATAATTTACAAGCAGAATTGGAGTAAATATAAATAAGCTAGAAGAAATATTTTAATATTTAGTTTTTTTCATTGAAATTGTTCGAATATCATGAAGTCAGCCTTATTTTATTACTAGTTAATCATGGCCGCGTGGAATGGTGCCATACGGGTGCCAAGAATATTGGCTGCTGGAGCAATCCTGCACTGGACAGCCAGGTTGATCGTTTGCGTAAAAATGAGCCGACCATTCTGTAACCAGATGAGTCAATTAACCGAGTTTTAGCTTTAGTTTATCAATAGAGTATTTTATCCTTTTTCGAAAAGTTTGATCCTTTGTTTTTCCTGAACTGACGAAAATTCCATAAAAAAATCATTTATAAAATATATAATTCATTTCAATTTTTTAACAACGATATGGCAGCTAGGCCATTTTGTTTAGATTCATGACATTTCATGACGCCACACGGATTGGTAAACAACGGAATTTCCTTAGTGAAATAGGTACATTCCATGTGACGTCACAATCGAAATTCATGATGAAAGATTGCCATCTCGACCTGTCGCGTACTATTTACACCACGCATTTTGTTTATGTGACAGCAATAATTACTCCGACAAATAGAGGTATAATCGGAGAGACGGAGTTATTTACGTTATTATTGCACTGAGCCAAGTTATTATCCTACGTGATCATAAATCATGTAACCTCTCACGCGTCGCGACCTCCCAGTGGGAGGGCGGCACCTCTCTCACTAACTAGTGACATTGAGAGGAAACGTGACTTGACTGCAGAGACCCCTGACACGGCGGTGTATAAGAGTTTAAAGAAGGTCCGGCATTCGAGATCCTGGCTGAGCCAATTCAATATTATTATTTTACTATTGTTATTTTGACATGGATAAATTAACTGACTGATATAATCAACTGCTCACCCCTGGGCCTAGAAACTTGAGATTTCCTGTGAAGATTTCTCTCTATAACTTTATTATGGGATCTCCCTACGCATGACCAAAAAGCAGTTCTTAATAACTTAATTTTTAACCCCGACCCAAAAAGAGGGGTGTTATAAGTTTGACGTGTGTATCTGTGTATCTGTCAGTGGCATCGTAGCTCCTAAACCAATGAGTCGATTTTAATTTAGTTTTTTTGTTTGAAAGGTGGCTTGATCGAGAGTGTTTTTAGCTATAATCCAAGAAAATCCGTTTAGTCATTTGAAAGTTATCAGCTCTTTTCTAGTTACTGTAACCTTCACTTGTCGGGGGTGTTATAAATTTTTAATTTGCACTTGTTATGAAAGTGTTTTTGTCAAAAGCGTAAACGTCACGCTGTTTGTTAAGCGCCGCGGAAGAATTTTGGAAAATTCATACGAAATCTTTATAAACCTAAATCCACGCGGTCGAATGCTGGAAAAGCTACTAACACTCGAATGTCTAGCGCCCAGAGCAAAGTAAATAAGCCGAAAATCTATGCTAATACACCTGTATTTACATTAACGTCCACTGATAAAGTAAATATTTATGTGGTTACTGAATGTTTAACAGTTCACTAATCATTTGCGCACATCTATGTTTGCGTAGTGACAGTTCAAACTCACAGTTCAATAATACTTAATTTTAATGCGTAAAAAATGTGTTATCACGTGCCATTTAAAATTTAATCTGTGGTCTAACTGTACCTACCATAAAGTATACGAATGCTATAACCAAATTTATGGCTGCGACGTCATCCAGTGGATTAAGGTTTTTAAATTCCTTTGTGAACTATTTTATTTAGGTAATTTTCCGGGGAATAAGTAGCTTAGGTCATTCTTAGGTCTTTCACTATATTCATACAAAAATCACGTCAATCCTTTGATCCAGTGTGACGTGATTGAAGGGCAAAGATACACTTTCACATTAATAATAAATTATAATTATCATATGGGTAGAGATATGGTAGAGATGCGAAAGTGCGTCTGTCTGTTAGGTACCTTTTCACAGCTCATCCTGATCATCTCATCAACTGATCTTGAAGAAATTTTGTAAAGCTTGCATCCTGGAAACGGAACAAGCATCATTTTATCCGCGAAAATGAAAAATGATTATAAATCTACGCGGATGAATTCGCAGACATCAACTATTCATACATACTTGACAAAATTAGAAAGGCTGCTTTATTAGAAAACTTATCCAAAATTTTCTTCATTAAAAACATACGTCTTCATCAAAAAAAGGATCAATAAAATCTCTCAAGACGGCCTGCAAAAAATAATTCTAAGAATGTTGACCTTAATACAGAGTGGGTCTTCCGTAAGTAGCAACTGACTGACCCAAAACTTGGCTCGCTGGCCTTTATCAATATCATCTAATGGACCGAGAGTTAGGGGTAGATTTTGAGAAGGCATTTGATAAAATTAAAATGGTGACTATGGGCTAGAAAGTGCAGTAACGCAGGCAAACATATCATAGAGTCTATCTTAATCTTCTATGAATCCACACTTGGACCTTGTGGTGAACTATGGCTTCAAATACGGCAAAAAATGTAAGCTTAGAAATCATTATTTAAAAAACCTGTTTCATGACAACCTAAAAAGAATAAAGTAAAAAAATATGCTGTGTCAAGCTATCCAAAGTCTCCGATGACCATGTCGGAGGATTGCCAGCGGAACATAAAAAAAAACTATGGCTTCACCTTCGTAGACCGTTGTCTTACTTTGTGTCATTTACGAATCTCCTCATTTTGATTTGATCATGTAGAGAAACCCTGAGCATAGCTCTCTCTATCGTATGCTGAGTCACTCTGAGCTTTCTTTGAAATGTAATGAATTTGATTTATTTTATTTTATTTAGGGAAACCTTATACTAAGTCGTCGGGCTGCTATTCCGGAGGTCGAAGGTTTGATCCCGGTTACGCACCTCTAACTTTTCGGTGTAGTATGTGCGTTTTAGGCAAATGGCGGACTATGGCCTAAGCCCTTTTCCTTGAGCCTAAGAGAAGACCCGTACTCAGTAGTGGGCTGGCGATGGGTTGGACATGATGATGATGAGGGCAGCCTGTGCTTATTATGTAAAAAATTTATGGAATTCCCTAATTCTGATCGACGTTCGAAATGCTTTTAATACGGCGACATGGTCGATTATAATTCAGAATCTAAGGGCTCGGAAAATAAATAAATACATAACCAATGTAATTGTGGACTATTTTATAAACCGCCACATCCAACTGGACAGCAAAGTCAGGGTAGAGGTCACTGGTGGAGTGCCACAAGGATCAGTGTTAGGCCCCACCTTGTGGAATATCCTTTACGATGACGTAATGAATATAGATGTCCCGGAAGGAGTTAAGCTGGTGTGCTACGCGGATGATCTGGCGATTTCGGTGACCGCGAATGATGCATTTGAGATGGTGGTAAAAGCAAATGAGACACTACATGCTGTCGACCTGTGGATGCGACAGAATAAACTGGAGATCGCACCAGAAAAAACAGAAGCCATCATCTTCAATAGGAGGAAAAATGCTCATAGCATACATTTTGACTGTGGAGGAACAGTGGTAGTCCCATCATCCAGTGTTACGTATTTAGGAGTCAAGCTGGACTGGGGGTTAAACTTCGGCCCGCACATAAAATCTGTCTGTGCGAAGGCTTCTAGGACCGCAGGGGCCCTATGCAAGTTACTCCTTAACACGAAGGGCCCAAGTGACAACAAAAGAAGAACACTGGCAATGGCTACCCAGTCGATAATACTATATGCTGCGCCTGTGTGGGAACCAGCAATGAAGTTCGCAGTGCACAAAAGGCAAATACTAAAAGCACAACGTGTGCTGGCGCTCCGAGTGTGCTCTGCCTATAAAACGGTATCCACGGATGCAGCGCTGGTACTGGCGAACTTAACACCCATCCACCTACTCGCTCTGGAGAGAACGGAGACAAGAAACACCAAAAACCCCGAACAAATTAGAGCCGCGAAAAAGGAAACCCTCGCAAGATGGCAAAAAGAATGGGATAACTCGATTAAAGGGAGATGGACACATTGCCTCATTCCGAGTCTGGAAGAATGGACTAACAGACAACATGGCCGACTATCTTACCGATTGACGCAATTTTTAACAGGGGACGGGGTTTTTATGGACTTCCTCGTACGTATCGGAAAGAGTCAACACGATACATGTTTTTACTGCGGCGAAGTAGATAACGCCATGCACACCATATTTGTCTGTGCGAAGTGGAAGACGGAAAGAGAAAAACTGGTGAATAAAATAGGAGACATTACAGCAGAAAATGTAGTTAAAAAGATGCTAGCAAAAGAAGAGAATTGGGTTGCTGTTGCAAAGTACGCCGAAGTAATCATGAAGGAAAAGGAGGAAGAAGAGAAAAGGAGGGAAAGAAGTAGATGAAGGGACAAAAGTGTTGTGCTGTGTTTTAGGCTGCGAGGCGGGCACACAGCCAACAAGGAGACAGCAGGGGTTTTAGCCGGTAAGAGTCCGGCACTACCCAGTGGGTGTCCATGAGGATTTCCCCTGCTGTATAAGAAAAAAAAAAAAAAAAAAAAAAAAGCCTGTGCTTATGTCAAAACTCTGCCACCGGTTAGGAAAACAAATTCTACTGAGTAGAGCCGCCCAGAAAGTCAGGAGTTGGTCTTTTATCAAGTAGGTACCTTCTTATAATTTTCCGTCAGCTCTGGAGTCATCATCTACGGTAGAATGCGGGGAACGAAAGAATCTGGCCTTTCACAAATAAGGTCCCGGATTGAAAAACGAAAGTTGGAAAGGGCGACCTTTCCTTTGTGCGATGTTTATCTCCCGGCCGGCAACAAAGCCGTAAACACTGTGAAAGCGAATACACTCATACAACACTGTATTCTATTTTTAGGGTTCCCTAGTACTACTAACACTACCCATATAATAAATATGAAAATGTGTTTGTTTGTTGGTTTATTAGTTAGAGCCTCAACAGCTCAACGGGGCTCTCTCCGTCACTTACTCCATACAATCGTAGTTTGATTCTCATTTGAATATTAAGCAACCAAAGTCTTTGAAATTCTGCAGACATATTCTAAAAACTAATATCTATGCCTGTGGTGCTTTAGATTTTTCTAAAAATATGTAGTTTTAAAATTATAGGGGCTAACTTATTACCTTCTAAAAGCTAATAGGTATCTGTGGCTGTGTTTTGTGGTTTGAAGGAGACTGAATCCCGAAAGGTCGGCGGTTCAAATCCCACCCGTTGCACTATGTCGTACCTCATCGCACAAGCTTTACGCTTAGTTGGAGGGAAAAGGGGAATATTAGTCTTAGTAAGATAACTGATATTCTAAAATAGCGGTCCAATAGCAAGCAAGTAGCCTGTGTCCATTTCCGTGATCTGTAGGTACAATACCAAATTTTAGTTAAAAAGATGATCCGTGAAAAGGTTACAGTACAGATCGTAGTCATTATAAGTATGGATATGGATTTTCCTCACTATTTTTCTCGTTCATATTTGATAAAGACACGGTATCTGCCTAGTGGTTTAGATTTTGGCCTCCTCGGGAGGTTCGGAGTTCGATCCTGGGCATGCACTGTAATTTTTCCGGGTTGAGTAGGTAGGTAGGTATTAATGTAAAAAAATTACAATAAAACTTATATTACAAAATACTACTTGCTTTAATGGGGAAGAAATATACCCTGAGGAAGAATGCAGAACTGGGAGTTCATGGCATTCGAAGAGCAGACCCGTTCTCAGTAGTGAGCTGGTGATGGGTTATACGACATTTTCATATTCTTAATTCAAGATAAATAAAGACAACGTTAAATGGCTCAGGACATAAGTAGGTATTCATCAAGTTGCCTTACAGAAACTCGAGCTAAAATATCAGTTGAATAAGATTTTCAAACTCAGCGAATCGCTGGTTAAATAATAAGCATTTTAAAAGCCCGAACCCGAAAGGAATATATAAGGGAATGAAAATTTCATCGTTTAAATAAATAAACTCGCCCGAAGCTGTTAGGATGATCGTGAAATATTACAGCGAGCTGCCTCGGGAGGAAATCAATTGGTAGATAATCCGCGAGAGGCGCGAACTTGCTACTTGCGGCCCAAATACAAATGAGATCCATTATCATCCGCGAACAACTACAATGGATTGAATACTCGCTTTATCTATCTTATATTCGACTACTAAAGAGATTTAGTTTTTTTTTTGTGCTATTGTTTATAGTGTAAAGAACGGACAATCTACACGTGCAGTCTAAGTTAGACCCAAGGTGGGTAAAAGTGACCTCACACCATGACGCGACCATGGTAAGCTTGAATGAAAATTGAAGATTGGTGATAGTACTGATGATTACTTATATTATCGTGCCCCAAAAACCCTGTAAAACCCTGTATTTTTAACAGTTCATTTTTAAAAATTTAATATTGCAAATAAACATCTGACTGACGCTAGAGTTCAACGAACGTTACGTAAATAGGCCACTCGGAGTCGATGCCGCGTCGTAGGTGCATTGACCCGAGTTTTGCACGCTATACATTGCAGGTTTGACAAATGCTATATCACTAAAGCTACAAGATAAGGCAAATGGTTATTGGCATTAGATTGTGTCTAGGTAGTTTAATAATAACGCTAAGTTTTTGCTAGCGTTCTGGTTACACCTATATCGATGCGATGGTTAAAAGATACTGGGATAACGGATAAAGTGACAGTGCTAACAATAATATATGAATAATGCATTTATTTGGTCCACAAGCATAAAGTTACGTTTCAATAGTGGTTTAGAATATTCATGAGTGAATAAAAAAGTATATTTTTGAATAAATAATGTTTGAAGTTTAGAGTTGCGTAGATATGTAAAACCGGTTATGTAGGACAAACAAACAAACAAGTATTTAAAAAGCAAAACCCCAGATATTGTTTGAACTTTAAACAAAACCACCATCAACTTATCAACAGCAGTTAGCCTCGGAGTTCAGTGTTCAGCGCGCTAACTTTCCCAACTATTTCCTCTTATTTCCAGCTATTTCTAGCTATTTCTTCTTATTTCTCAGCTATTTAATAGTCGAGCTTGTCCCAAGTTACGAGTACTGTTTTGACGGAGTTTTGATTAGGTTTATTTTTCGTTTTATAAAAACTAAGCTGAACTAAAGTTTAGTAAAACACTGAGTTTTTTGTTCTATGATTAAGTAAATGGTGAGAATATTTCTGTGCTAACTTTAGTTTGAGAATTTAATTCCGTTTTCTCATGATAATATTTTCCTGGTTTTCTTTGCTTTTTTAATCATTAAAAATGAATATTATCTGAACATTTTAATATTTTTTGTGTGATAATAAAACTTAAAGCTAGTTTTAGTATATAGATTAGGATAATTATGATAGTTTTAACCATGACGAACAAAATGTATGTATATTAATTCATGCAAAGTGAAACTTTACATCCACTTATGAAAGTCATTGGAGCCCGTGTGAAGTATCCATGAGTAACGAACTTGCAGATGAATTTCATTTAGTTCGTCTAGACACACCTAGTTATTAAAAGCGCATCACTTATTAAAGTGTCTGATAAGGTTGCAACTTGCAAGAGTCTTGCTAAACTTATACCTGTCTTCATCTCTGGTGTTATAAAGATAAAAGATAAAGATAGTTTCACTTATTCGTATAAGGTTCCAAAGATAGATACAATTACTTATTGAGAAGTTCTTCTGCCTATTTGACTTGCAAATCTAGCATGCCTGTTTTGCGTTTATATCAAGCAAATTACTAAACATCTTCTTCTTGTTCTTTATCCCACGATATGTCATCACAACATGTACCTATTTTTCTTCCACTCACTTTTGTCATGTGTCAACGCATTTTCCACCCCTTTTGCCAACATACCACTTTTCACGCAATCCATCCACCTTTTCTTTGGTCTTCATCTCCTCTTCTTTCCTTTCACAGGCATATTTAATATTCTTCTAGTGACTACACATCTATACTTTAAAAAATCTACAACTCGCTGCTGCCCACAACTTCGTCCTGGTGGATTTAGTTTTTTAAAATTCCCATGGGACATTTTGATTTTCCCGTACAAAAAGCCTATGTCACTCTTCAGGTCTTTAAATATATCCATGCAATCTATCACGTCTCTTTGATTTTTTGGGATAAATAGTAGCTTATGTGACTTTGAGGTCTGTAACTATATCAATGCAAAAACCACGCCGATCCGTTGCTCCGTTGCGACGGGGTTAAAGGACAAACCGACAAACCAATTAATGAACAAAAACATAAAACCCATTTATCAACAAAAATAGAATACCTCTTGTATTCGCTTTCTTCTGGGATTTCTCTCTTTGACATTCTCATTTCGTTGCAACATTTTAACTGAATTTATGAACAATGAAAGTTGCCTTTTTTACTCATGGAGAAATATCGAAACATTTCAATAGAGAGACTCAGGCAATGCATTTTGATCGTTTCACGCTGCTAAGAATGCAGGCGATGTTGCACAAGAAATATCTGTACTACGCCTGATCGCTGCGGAATTGAAGTGGAATGGGGTCTTATGTAACACACAACAGATGCTCGAAACTGTATTCGAGAACAAAATAGTTTCATATTGCAGTAAAAATAATTCGAACCTATTTGCTCTAAAAATTCTATTTTTTTTTTAATAAAGGTACTGGGAAGTATGCATGGCAAAGTCTTCTAACAGTGCATGGTGCCAGCGACGACATATGGATCCGAGACATGGTTGCTAACTATGGGCCCCATAAGAAAGCTCAAAGTCACTTAGCGGGCGATGGAGAAAGCTATGCTTGGAGTTTCTCTACGTTATCAAATCAACAATGAAGATATTCGTAGGAGAACCTGAGTAACCAACATAGCTCAGCAGGTTATATATATAGCAGGCAATGAACATCGTTCGAAAAACTGTAGACGGGTGCTTCAATAGCGACCTTGCACGAACGATATCAAATGAGTCGTAGGGAGCCGATGGATTCAGGCAGCGCAATACCAAGGTGTGTGGTGTGGCCTATGCCCAGCAATGGACGATTTGCTTGATAATGATGATAATAAAAATCGCATTCAAAGGTTACTGTACCTAAACAAATAAAATTTTGATTGTGTGCTAATATATTGGGTTGGAAAAGAACCTTATGTTACCAAATACAATTCTAATTGTAGTTAGTTAGTATGCAATTATTTTTGACTAATATACTTTGTATTTACAGTCCAAGAATTTTAATGAAGTTAATTAATTAAAACGATAAAGTGTCATAAACTTAATTCGTAAAATTAATTATCTACAATTTGGACGTTTTCGACATCTATTCCGCGCGTCACATCTATCGTGTTCGCACATTTGGTAGCACCACCCGCACGCGCTGAATTCAACGCATTTTTCAATATTCAAAATGTGAATGACATCCTGTCATATCCTGCGCCGCTTGTAGTTGCGAATGTTTTAATATTACTTTAGTAGATAATGCCCTTTGACTTCATCAGCGCGGATTTAGTTTCAAATATTACCACGTTTTAAAATTTACGCGTCAATCAAAAACGCGAACTTATGCAAACCATCAAGATGAGGAAAGTCGTATATTTGAGGCACGTGCTTAGGCACGAGAGGAACGAACTCTTACCATCATGATGGGAAAAGTTGCCGGAAGAAGAGACGTTGGTCACAGAAAAGGTTCTGGTAAAATCCGGGAGAGGACGGGAATCGCGAATGCTGCAGAACTATTTCGCCTCGCGAAGAACAGTGTGGAATACAAAAAGCTGACGGTCAACATTCGCTAGTCGGAGAGGCACTTGAATAAACAGAAGAAGAAGTGTCATATGCATAAGCTTTGCGGAACACGTTTTTCGTTCGGTATACATTTGATTCTATGGTACTTACTGACAAATGAATTGCGTACAGGAGCTCAAAATTCGAAATGCGGAAAATGCGGTTCATCACACTAATATTATAAAGGAGAAAGTTTGTATGTGTGTGTGTGTGTGTGTGTGTGTGTATGTTTGTTACTCCTTCACGCAAAAACTACTGGACGGATTGGGCTGAAATTTAGAATGGAGATAGATTATACCCTGGATTAGCACATAGGCTACTTTACATCCCGGAAAATTAAAGAGTTCCCACGGGAATTTTAAAAAACCTACATTCACGCGAACGAAGTCGCGGGTATCAGCTAGTATGTAATATGCGATCAGCACTATGTTCCTGTATTTAAGTCGCGCTAATTACCGCTCGTTGTTTAAATGTCCCGGTAAATTAACGTCCCGCCTAAATGCCGTTGCCCGGGGAAATAATATTTTCGGGACAAAGGAACGGGACTCAGGTGGTCGACGAAAGAGTGTACAGTTTATTTTAATGTTCCCTTTTTTCACTTAAAGTGTAAAGCCTTAATTACCCACTAAAAATTGGTAACCCAGCAACCAACTGAAGGGTGATTTTTGAATCAAGGAGTTTATGCATATTAGTCTATCCCCTAATTCTGACTTAATCTATCTAATAATCTAGTTGTTAAGATGTCGGGGTCCCGGGCTCGATTCGATTCGACTTTCCGGGATAAAAAGCAGCCTATGTCCATCCCAGGGATGTAAGCTAACTCTGTACCAAATTTCAACAAAATCAGTTGAACTAATGAGACCAACTTGATAGACAGACAGACACACTTTCACAATTATACTATTAAGTAAGTATGAAAGTTTTTTCACTTAAAGTGTAAAGCCTTAATTACCCACTAAAAATTGGTAACCCAGCAACCAACTGAAGGGTGATTTTTGAATCAAGGAGTTTATGCATATTAGTCTATCCCCTAATTCTGACTTAATCTATCTAATAATCTAGTTGTTAAGATGTCGGGGTCCCGGGTTCGATTCGATTCGACTTTCCGGGATAAAAAGCAGCCTATGTCCATCCCAGGGATGTAAGCTAACTCTGTACCAGATTTCAACAAAATCAGTTGAACTCATGGAACTAACTTGACAGACAGACACACTTTCACATTTATACTATTAAGTAAGTATGAAAGTATGGATATTAATAGCAGAGATTTTGGCCGTTTTCAACACATCTTCGGTCTCGCTTTTACCAGATATTCCCTCTCTATACACAAGTAGGTTGCGCTAATTACGCCCATTGTTTTCACAGCCCGGCTGATTCGGAACAAACACCATTACGGAGAGAAAACAATATTCTCGGGAACAAAGAGCGACCGATTCCCGTTGTCTGTTTTGAATCTTTCAATCAATTTTGCTAATTAAAATTTGTTGGCAACTTTGCGGTTGTCTACTTGTCTACATGCAAGATATTGAATGAAATGGTGAGTTTTGAAGTTATTTCAATCAATTGAATAAAGACGTTATCTTTGTTAATCTTTTTATAAAGATCCATGTTAATTATATAATACACCTTATTAAAAAAAACCTGTTTTTAAATAATTCAGAACATCATTTTGCTTTACTTAAAAGTAAAGGAAAACAACATAAGAAAACCTTTTTTTAACCCCCGACCCAAAAAGAGGGGTGTTATAAGTTTGACGTGTGTATCTGTGTATCTGTGTGTCTGTGTATCTGTGTATCTGTGTATCTGTGTATCTGTCTGTGGCATCGTAGCGCCTAAACGAATGAACCGATTTTAATTTACTTTTTTTTGTTTGAAAGGTGGCTTGATCGAGAGTGTTCTTAGCTATAATCCAAAAAAATTGGTTCAGCCGTTTAAAAGTTATCAGCTATTTTCTAGTTTTCTTGTAGAAAAGAAGGTTAGATAACCCTTAGGTTCATAATATTCAAGTGTCAATTGACAAATGTCAAGCTGTCAAGATGGACGTTGCCTAGATATACATAATTATTTATTTGAAAATGATTAATTGTCGGGGGTGTTGAAAATTTTTAATTTACACTTGTTGGGGAACTGTCAGGTATGTAACCAATTGGCATTAGACGTTAACCGTTCAAGTGTGGCCACTCAGTTTAACGCGTTGATTATCACGATAATTATGGCGTTGTTGCGCATTGACGTTAACGTTAATGTAACCGCATTAATCCACGCACAATGAAATCGCGGGTATCAACTATCAGCTAGTTCAAGCAATAACCTTACTTAATACTAGCTGATGCCCACAGCTTCGCCCGCGTGGATTGATCAGATCCCCTGCAGCATCAGGACTGAGGAGTTGGACTCCAAATTTTTTATGAAACAATGTCGCGAAGTTCCTCTATCGATTAAATAAGAAATGACGCAAATCGGTTCAGAAATCTCGGAGATTTCGGTGTACATAGGTAGAAAAACACAACTCCCTTTTTGAAAGTCGGTTAAAAAAGTAGCCTATGTTACTCCCTGGTCAATTCTCTACTTGTCTGTGAAAATCCTGTCAAAATCGGTTCAGCCGTTCCCAAGATTAGCCTTTTCAAACAGACAGACAGACAGACAGACAGACAGACAAAAATTTTAAAAACGTGTGATTCGGTTATAGTATCGTTCAAATAACCATATGACCTTAATATGCGGTAGTTATTTCGAAATTACAGACAGACACTCCAATTTTATTTATTAAAAAAAGTATAGATTATGTAAGTAGGTAAATATATCCACCCACTCTATTGAAGCTATAATTAAGACATTTAATTACAGCTTATGAAGCCTTAGGTACTAGCCTGATATTAATTTCAACCTAGGGTGCCTAATAATAGTTTATTACAATATTAAATACACATTGTACAACTATATTGAGTTGGTTAAGCCCCGCATAGCCCCGGAGCCGGTGATTAGAACGCCGCCGCGAGCGCTTCACTGTGAGAATTTCTCAACATTTCAGTGTTCCAGACCACGGCATAATTAAGTGCTGTGTTAGGCTTTAGACTAGGACTGGAGAGCTAGTGATGTAAATGTTCTGCTAGATGCGACGCTTCATACTAACAATAACGAACGTTTGAAGTTTCAACGAACATCGGTGTACGCACTGCTGTCAAAGGTAATCCGCTTTAGACCCAATTTGTTTCTAGATAAATAGATAAGTTAGAACAGACTTAATAGGTACCTACAATAGTTATAAATACATATCAAAAATTGCGAATCCGGCAGGATTCGAACCTGCTGCGTCTCCCTGGAAACTTCAGCTCTTTTTTCTGTGAACAATTTTGGCATAGTCAATTTTTCGGTCAAGCGTGAGTTGTCCATAAAAATCAATGAAATTGACTAATTTTTTTTTAAAATGCCGATCAACTCAAGTTTCATGTAAGGATAAATTCATTGTATCGAAAGAAAAAATTCGGGACAGCAAAAGTCTTTCAAAATGTAATTTTTTTTCATACAATTTCTAAGTAACTGGTAGGTAGGGTAGGTACGAGGAGGTAACGTAATAACACTATTAGTTCAATAAATGTTCAATGTGACGTTACCATTGACGGAGTGCGGACACCGATGTTCGTTGGAACATGTAGTTACTATGAAGCGCCGCATCTAGTGATACATTTATATCGCTAACGGAGCTAACAAACGCACCGAGTTTGTATAAGCTCGGTGTTATCAAATTTGGCTAATAATAATAATAATAATAATAATAATTTTATTTCAGGCAATATAAGTCACAAGACAACCCATAACAAACAAAAAGAAAAAGAAAAAACACAAAATAATATACAGCTTAATGTAGATATACATAGTGTAAACTAATCTAAATAAAGCTGTTGTTGTCGCACCGATGCAGGTTTGACCAATTTTTAGAAAAAGGATTACTCAGATCTTCGTTAACAGCACACAAGATGGAGTTAGTACTGTGTCTTAGTCGTTCCCAGAAGGAAGCCGTCCTTGCTCTGAGTATGGCGAAGAAGTCAGGGACCCTCGCCGCAGCAAACATGGCTTTAGCACTGCAGAAACGCGGATGCTTCATTAGGATGCGGAAGGCGTTGTTATATTGTATCCTAAGCGCATTATAGCTGCGCTTGGTAAACTTTGTCCACAGTTGACATGTATAAAAACATTGACAAAAAGCTTTAAATAACGTCACCTTCACGTCATTGGAGCAACGCGCGAATCTGCGCGCTATCATGTTAGCCCGCACCGAGAGAGCCCTGCGCTCCCTCTCCATATCTTTATCATCCTTTATGTCATTTGTTAGAATATGACCCAGGTATTTAAAGCTCTTAACAACCCGAACTGACGACCCATTCAAAAATACCGGCGGAACGGTCTCCGGACCCTTACCCGCTTTGAAAATGAGCATTTCGGTTTTCGCTACATTGTATTTGAGGCCATGTTCTTTAGCGAACTGGTCACAAATACTGAGCAGTTTTCTAAGCCCGTTTATTGAGGGGCTGAGAAGCACCATGTCGTCAGCGTAGCTCAAATTGTTAACGCAGACGTTACCAATATGGCAACCGACTTTGGTACTTCTCAGTCTCCCAATAAGGTCATTGATGTAGAGGTTAAATAGATCCGGAGACGTCAGCCCTCCTTGACGTACGCCACACTCTAGCCTATATTCACTAGAGAGTGCGTCGCCCCATTTTACGTAGTTGGTTTGGTTTTCGTACCAAAATCTCCACAAGTTCATTAATTTTTTCGGTACATGACCATCAAGTTTACGCCATAATATTTTGTAGTTAACGAGGTCAAATGCCCGGCTTAGGTCTAAAAAGCATGCATATACTGAAGTATCCCTATTAACATAATAGTTCACAGTATATTTGAGACTTAAAATGGCTGAATCTGTAGAGAGTCCAGCACGAAAACCAAACTGAGCATCGTCAATATTAAAGTTCCCAGTCAGTTCGGGTTGTAAGAGCCTTTCCAGTATTTTTCCGACAATAGTGCCTAACGATATGGGTCTATAGTTGGTAAGATTAGACAGATCGCCGGTTCTATTTTTTACGATGGGGGCTACTATCGTTTTCATAAGGTCCTTTGGTAAGTAGCTGTGCTTTAAGCATAACTTAAATATAATGGACAGGACCCGATAAACTTCATCACTGGCATAGAGTATGTGCTCAATGCTGAGGCCATCGTGTCCCGGAGATTTCCCACGTTTTATACATCTTACAGTTTTCGCAATGTTATCAGGAGTAAAAATATTATTTAGATCGCCAGATGACTTTTTCTGTAAGGTTGTATCGGAGGCAATGGCCTCAGCATTTTGCTCACCACCTACTTCCATGGGTTGGACTTTAAAATGATCAGCAAACATGTCAGCGATTCTGTTCGGGTCCTGTTCATTATTCACCGACACAGGTAGGACATCTTTATGTTGAAGGCTTTTAGTGGCTTTCCAGAATTTCGGAAAGTTCTTTTTATCCCTATTTTCAGCTATTATATCCATCTTTATCATTTCTTCATTTCTTTGGCACCATTTTAATTTGCTTTTAAATACTTCTAAATCCTTTCAGCTCAACGTACCAGTTGTATGTTTTTGAAGTAACAGAATACGCTGGCTCTTTAACTTTAATAATATGTTAGATCTATTAAAATTTAAAACACTCCCTTTGAAGTTACAGAAATAGAATGTTACAGATATTCACTAAACTATGTTATTAAAAAGCTCTTTTGTATTTTAAAATAATTAATTTTTAACTGATATGGTGAGTTTAGTCTCATAAAATAAGCCTTAATAAAAAATATTAAAAACACGACTGGGGTGCCCTGTAAAGAATGAAGTAAACAGTTAAAATTTTCACATTAAAAATACAGCCGCCGCATTAAAGTTTTTTCAGATAATATTTTATAGTCAGCTTAGTAGTTTTTCACTTTGCATAATGCTAGAAATTCAAAGACACCCTACATAATAAGTACATGTCAATCTGTCAAGTCATTCAGAAGATACTAGCTTAGGCTCGCGATTTCATCACATAGGTACATCATGACTACATAAATTTCAAACCCTTATTTAACCACTTAAATCGTTGAATTTTCAAAAATCCTTCTTTAGCGGATGCCTACACCCATTAGAATAGAATAGAATAGATTTTTATTCAAATAAACTTTTACAAGTGCTTTTGAATCGTCAAATAAATAATTTACCACTGATTCGGAATGCCGTTCCTACCGAGAAGAACCAGCAAGAAACTCGGCGGTTTTGAAATTGATTTTGAAAGAGCCACGTTTATTCTAGGCCTACACCATAATGATATATTATATCTGCATGCCTTTCAGCCTGGTCCGTCCCGTAAAGTTGATGGATCAGTCAGTCAGTCAGCCAATCAGTCATGCTCAAGCTTATTTTTTTTTTTTTGAAAAACTCTTTCACGTTTCCGTCACACGTTGTATTTTATATTTGGTATAATCTCTACCGTTTTTAAAGTGGCAAAGCAATTTACTTAATTAAATGGAACGTTCAGGAATCCTATTACTAAACGCAAAATGGATAAAAAGTATGTAAAACTCGTTATTTTGCATTTAAATTGCACATCCACATAAAACGGACCAGTGTACGAAATACAAATGTTTGTACAAAGAAAGAGGAAGTAAATAAACGTTCAGAAACGCAAATGTACCAAAAACTGCACTGGCGACATGATGCACGACAAAAAGTTTTCTATTATGCAACCTATCAGAGCCTGATAAAAAATTTCAAAGTCACGAATCGAGAGGCAGAGAAAGCCATGAACGGAGTAACTCTACATGATCAAAATGGAAATAATAGGTTCTGAATCATCAATTAATCATCTGAATAATCAATTTTCCAACAAGTCTCAACAGAGATGATCTCAAGCGAAATCTAGAGGCGGCTGGATACGAAGGATATAAGAAAGTGTTTTCCAGAAACCCTTGCAACAGACTTGCGCGATGTTTACTGTCTAAGATGTCGACAAAATATGTATTTTATATGTGAAAAACTGAAAATATAATAGACGTTGTATGGATAGGAACAATTCGCTAAAGGCGATAGATATTTGTTAAAAGATTTGTTCGTCTATGTTTACTTACTCGTATCTATTTAATTTTATGCACATTTTTAACAAAGAGTTTCTAAGAAAGTAACTTCTACTTTAATTGATAGAATTCAATACTTAAGTTAATTTTGTTGAGAGTTCAAACTTGCTTTAGAGTTAGTTCTATTTTTTATGTTATGTGTAAAACATTCGTCTCCAAGCGTCTGCACGGGGCGGGGGCAATACGACAAAAAGTTTGGAAACAAAAAATCTATAGTGTAATTTTCACTAAAAGTTTACCGAGTAAATTTAGTTCCTTCAATAGTATGTGTGTATGTGTATTGCTAGTCACTTTGTGTGGTGAAATTGAATTTAAAATTATAATGCAGCCGTCGTATACATCACTCTGGAGAAATTCGCGTCGCATATGTACGTCTTTACCTTATACTAGGGAATGTTATCGGGAATAGGGAAACTTCGAATTTTATTAAAACGCTGATCGAATATACACCGAGACGTACTATATCTTCAATATTAGGTAAATTGACTGCTTCGTTGGTCTAATTTTTAGCATGTTTGACTGCGGATGACGAGGTTCTGGGTTCGATTCCCGGGTATTGCATTTTTCTGGTAAGACATTATCAGTATAGCCTGGAGTTAGAAAGTTGGCTGTGTTTCATCCTCGTGCCTCAAAATGCACGTAAAAACGTCGGTCCCGCGCTTGATCTTTCTCCGGGCGTGTCAGATTTTCGTCCCATTGGGCTATGAGAGTGAGGGAATAAAGAGTGCACCTGTGTTTGCGCACACACTTGTGCCTAAAATATTTTCCGCTTAATTGGCTGGTATCTTAAAATTAGGTAGAGGCAATATTTTACTCAAGTAGAACCCTTCAAACCCTGATTAATAGAAGCGCTTTCACAAGAAAACATGAGCTCCTTTCATCCGGCGATTATTATTCAAGAGATGAGAGTACAAGATAAACACGCAGCGGACAGTGGGGAGGCCTTCATTACGAGGGTGCTGCTTATCCTAATTAATTCACAGATGATAAGAGTTCTTATCTATAATATAAAAATGAATCGCAAAATGTGTTGGTAAGCGCATAACTCAACAACGCCTGGACCAATTTGGCCAAATCTTTTTTTTAAATGTTCGTTGAAGTTCAAGGATGGTTTTTACGGCGAGAAAAATTAGAATTATTGCTGGAAAACCCCTAAAAATAGCCCTTTTCTTTTTCCCATACAAATGATTTCTAACTAAAACGTAGTCAATTTGAGCTTTATTGCTATGGTATAAAGTTCATATTAAATTACAAGCACTCACTGTTGTCTAAGCAATGTAGGTGTGTTCCTAACGTCAAAGATCATATACAGAATGTCGGTCGGATGACTATTCTTCCAGCAACATACATCGGAAGCCCTCGGCATATGCACGAATATGCTCAAGATGCCATGTCGTATGTTCGTCATTATGGTACAGCAGATTTGTTCATCACATTTACATGCAATCCGCAATGGATAGAAATCAAGCAGGAGTTATTCTCTGGGCAATCACCCATTGATCGTCATGATATTACAGCCAGAGTCTTTAGACAAAAGTTGAAATCTTTAATGGATTTCATCGTGAAACATAATGTGTTTGGTGAGACACGCTGCTGGATGTATTCTGTGGAGTGGCAGAAACGAGGATTGCCACATGCACACATTTTGATTTGGTTGGTTGAAAAGATAAGGCCAAATGAAGTTGATGCAGTGATATCAGCTGAAATCCCTAATGTACAAGTAGATCCTGGATTGCATGAGGTAGTTATCAAAAACATGATACATGGTCCCTGTGGAACTCTTAATCAAAATTCACCGTGTATGATGGATGGTAAATGTTCAAAACGATATCCACGGACATTAATATCGGAAACAATTACTGGTAATGACGGTTATCCATTGTATCGTCGCAGATCGACAGCAGACAATGGAAAATCAACAATTGTCAAATTAAATCAACAAGATATTGAAATAGATAATCGTTGGATTGTTCCATATTCACCCATTTTATCAAAGACATTCAAAGCACACATCAACGTTGAATCTTGCCATTCAGTGAAATCTATAAAATACATTTGCAAATATGTAACCAAAGGGAGTGATATGGCTGTGATTGGAATTGGTGCAGAGAATTCCAATGATGAAGTTACCCAATACCAAATGGGCCGCTATGTCAGTAGTAATGAAGCAGTTTGGCGAATATTTTCTTTTCCTATTCATGAGAAACACCCTTCTGTTGTTCACTTAGCTGTGCATTTAGAAAATGGACAAAGAGTGTATTTTACAGCACAGAACGCAGTACAAAGAGCTGCTCAGCCACCATCTACTACATTAACCAGTTTTTTTGAGACATGCCAAAACGATGATTTCGCACAAACATTGCTATATTCTGAAATGCCAAAATATTATACCTGGAATCAATTCTCAAGGAGATTTATACGACGGAAACAAGGAAAACCAGTTCCAGGATATACAGATGTATATTCCACCGATGCGATTGGCCGGATTTATTCAGTACATCCAAGCAATGATGAATGTTTTTATTTACGACTGCTATTAGTCAATGTACGTGGCCCAACATCATTCCAACAGTTACGAACTGTTGATGGTGAATTGTGTGGATCCTACAGAGAAGCCTGTCAACGTTTGCAATTGCTTGAAAATGACGCTCATTGGGATCAAACTCTCAATGATGCTGTAATATCATCACACGCTCATCAAATACGAACATTGTTTTCTATTATCATATCTACATGCTTCCCATCAAACCCAATTGATTTGTGGATCAAGTACAAAGATTATATGTGTGATGATATTTTGTATCAAATACGGAATAGAATGGGAAATCCAAATATACAAATCAGTGAAGATATTTACAATGAAGCATTGATTTCAATTGAGGACATGTGCTTGATAATGTCAAACAAACTATTAATTCAATTAGGCCTGACCGCGCCCAATCGTCCAATGCATGACGCTTTTAACCAAGAGTTGCATCGAGAAAGACTGTATGATCTCAACGCTTTGAAAGAATTAATTCAAACAAATCTTCCACTGTTAAATGAACAACAGAAGTATGTATTTGAAACTCTTATGAAAGTAACAAATGATGAAACTGGAGGGATTTACTTCTTAGATGCACCTGGTGGTACAGGAAAAACTTTTTTGATTTCATTAATATTAGCAACAATTCGCTCACAAAATAAAATTGCACTTGCACTCGCTTCGTCGGGAATCGCAGCAACTTTGCTTGAAGGTGGTCGAACAGCCCATTCAGCACTAAAATTCCCATTAAATATGCAAAGCAATGAAACTCCAACCTGCAACGTTTCGAAGAACTCTGCAATGGCAAAGGTTTTGCAGCAATGTAAATTGATTGTTTGGGATGAATGCACGATGGCACATAAAAAATCTTTGGAGGCTTTAGACAGAACCTTAAAAGATCTACGGAGCAATAATAACCGATTTGGTGGTGCAATGATTTTATTAGCAGGAGATTTTCGTCAAACATTGCCAGTGATTCCACGATCAACGCCAGCTGATGAACTCAATGCATGTCTAAAGTCCTCCAATTTGTGGAAACATGTCAAAGTACTTCATTTAAGCAAGAATATGCGTGTCGAGTTGCAAAATGACCAATCTGGAAACATATTCTCTAAACAACTCATTGACATTGGTAATGGCAAATTTCCTATAGACATGTTGACTGGCTGCATTAACTTTCCTCAAAGTTTTTGTCAGTTAACTCGATCAAAAGATGAATTTATTCAGAAGGTGTTTCCAGATGTTTCTCAAAATTACAGAAACCATGATTGGTTGAGCGAACGAGCTATACTGGCTGCAAAAAACATAGATGTAAATGAATTAAATTTCAAAATTCAAGAACAAATTACAGGCGAATTGAGGATATATAAATCAGTTGATTCGGCTACTAATCAAGATGATGTAGTCAACTATCCACCGGAATTTTTAAACTCGCTGGATTTGCCAGGATTGCCACCTCACAATCTTCAATTAAAGGTTGGATCGGTGGTTATAATGTTGCGAAATATCAACCAACCGCGTCTTTGCAACGGTACACGGTTAGCGATAAAAAAATTACTAAACAATGTGATAGAAGCAACTATACTCAAAGGAAAGTATAAAGGAGAAGATGTTCTCATACCGCGCATCCCAATGATTCCGACTGATGTGCCATTTGAGTTTAAACGACTACAGTTTCCAGTGCGGCTTGCTTTTGCTATGACTATAAACAAGTCCCAGGGGCAATCATTAAGTGTTTGTGGTATTAATCTAGAAAACCCATGTTTCTCACATGGTCAATTGTATGTTGCCTGTTCCCGTGTTGGAAAACCATCAGATTTGTTTATCTATGCGCCAGGTAATCAAACAAAAAACATCGTATACCACAAAGCACTACAATGATAATAATAATAATTATGATTCACATGATTAACAATAAAGCGATTACTTACTTTTAAATCCTTATATATGTTTTATTTAATTATTTTTTATTCACAACGCCCTATCACCAGGGTGACGGTTCTGTTCAGGAGAATTTTTTAAAATACGTAGGCACAAAAACTGCCACATTACAAATCTTTTTGACAGGACGAAGTCTGTCGGGTCAGCTAGTTCATTTATAAATGTTGTGGCTTCCTGGTTAAACTTTGGAATCGAACCTAGTTGAATTTACAGACAAAGCTTTGAGGCATATTTGAGTCCATAGCATTATTTTTTCCTGAGCAGCTAAAACTAATTTAGATGTACTTAATATAATTTAGATGAATTCTTTGGAAAACGGCTTAGGCATAAGCAAACTGATTCTCGCAGCTTCTTAGATAGCTACGCGTAGATTTAGTTTTATTTTAAAATTTGATAAAAAGTATCCTACGTCACTATCCAGGTCTTTTTTAACTATAACCATCAAAAATCACTTCGATCCGTTGGGACGTCACTAAAGTACAGACTAACAAGCCAATAAACCAACAAACAAACACACTTTCACATATTATTATATAATATGAGTAGTGAAAATGGGTAGTGGTGGATCGTTTCAGAGTCGTCACCATAATGTTACAGTATTTACTTAAACAACAATCAGAATGTTTGAACCGGCAATGTAATGTGCGTAACCGCTTAAATACACATGCACAATTGAGCATAACTAGCCGTTGTCCTAAAACTAAAACCATCCGAATTCCTTATGTCAATAGCCATAAGACTCATAACTCGGTAACTTCTGAAACATTTGCTAATTCTCATGAATTTAGGGCTGCCAGGGGACAAATATTTTCCGGACGGGTTTTGAAATTTAGACGACTTGTCAGGAAATTCGGTGAAATATTTTAATTTTGACGATTTTTCACAAAATGAGATATTCACAATCTGTGTTAATATGCCAAGGATGGGTCAGGCTTAAATAACTTTTGATGTACTTAAATGTAATCTTCGTGATAAATATTTAAAATAAAATTATTGACAATTTACAGTCCGAATACATCCTGCCCGAATGAGCTACTGTCCACCGCTGATTGGCCAAAACTCTCCGACTATTGGCAGAAATACATTGTTGCTGCAAGAATGACATAGATTCAGCAAATCACAACAACTGAGAAGTAGAGTAGCAGTAATTGATGCAGGTTTTCCGCTATCGACCAGCCGGGAATAATATTATATTAGTATAATTTTCTAAAAATAAAATAAAAAAGTTCCCAGAACAGTGATTTCACTGAGAACGCTTACGCTAATAGCTGCTATAAAATTCACGCTTTATAAGTCTTTTCATAGAAAAATTGGATTGGATTTCAGAACTCTAAAATAAATATGGAATAAAATATCATGCCTTCACAATAAACATTCTCAAAAAAAAACATCAGAAACGGCTCTGAAGAATAATTGATGTTATTTTGTCAGGCCTTTATTTTTGATATTGGTAACCCTACAGGCTACAGGGATAGCGGAGCGTGCTAAGTTCTCTCGGATTATAGTCTCTATGGTGTAGGTAATAAGGTTTTCGTTTTGAGCGTATGCGGTTAATATAATTAATTCGGACGCCGCCTTTGTTCTGTGTAAAGGATAATATGAGGAACTGGGTATACAAATTGTATTAGGGAGGATGTGCTAAGCTAATACGGCCTTATGTTTGCTTCAAAATGTAAGAGAAAAACATTTTTTATACTCCTGTTTTTAGTAAAATAAATGATGTTATATTTTTTTATTAGATGGCTCTGGCCTGAGGCTTCTTTTAATAAGTACTGTAACAAGATATTTCCATACATTATTATTATTGAGTAGGTAGGTAGTACAGTATCGAATCTATACTAATAAAGAAAATTGGAGTCTAAAATATATTTTTATTCTAATAAAGCCCTTTATTTTATTACCCGACTAAGCATAGCCAAAAGGAAGGGTTATTTATGATTTTAGCAGTATAATTGTCTGTATGTCTGTATGTATGTATGTATGTATGTATGTTTGAATCAGATTCTGTGTGTTCCAGCGTAGTGCCCAAATTACTGGGCCAATTTTGATGAATGAGGTGTCAATCAATTCGGTGTTAGTTTATTAATTGTGTTTGATTTGTTGAAAGCACAGCGGGGTCCCAAGCTGCTAGAATGGTGACCTTGTACCGGAAAGCGTAGTGCGTGGAAGACCTCTCACTAGGTAGACAAGACAACATCCAACGAGTCGCAGGGGGTCGCTGAATTCTGGCGGCACAAGAAAGTGTCTACAAGAGACCTATGTCCAGCAGCGAACGCCTATTGGTTGAAAATTCATGACTGTGTTATTGTATTATTGCATAGCATAAGGTAGAATTTGGCAGAACCTAACAATAGTACCTATTAAGATCTGTAAACAAACTCAAATTCGAAATAAAGATATTGAATTGAATTGGTGATGATTTAACTTACTACACACCCTACTTCACAAGCCGTCTCAGTGAAGTGGTATACCTATCAACAGCTAGAACATTAATCGACCCAACATTCTTAGAAGCTGAAATCTGGTGTAATAAACGCGTTGGTCGTAAGATTTGCATGCCGCGATATAATAAACGGCGCTTCCACAAACGCGATGAATTTTGAATACGGCTCTCATTGTTTTGCCTCTGGTGCTAAAATATTCCCGACTAGAACGAGTTATAGAGCCCGTTCTATAATATAATGCTGTTATTTACTATGCTGGGAGAGTTATGACGGTATATGGATCGACGGTGAATAGAAGCAGGAGCTAGGTACTTTGCGAAATCCATATGATACAGAAGGAACAAAAAGCTTAATTTGCTGTAATCCACTAAATCTATATATATAAAAAGATAAACTGACTGACCGGCTGATCTATCAAATATACAAATAAAATAATACTAACTGATCGTGAAAAGCTATAAACTGATATTAACCTTTACTTCACTATTATAAGATTTTATTTATAACTACTTATTAATTAATTAATTATTAAAGGACTTCAGTAATTTGAGATCAATTAATATTTTTCGAAGAAATTTTTAACTAATCTCTTCGCTTACTAATTATTTACAAAAGAAAACCACTAACTATAATTTACAAAAGCTAAAAAGTATTATTTCTTAGTTCTTGAAAACAGTATTTTTTGAGTTGATACGGTTTTGATCTAGTTATTATGGTTGCACGCCGCTCTTGAAAAGTCTATTTCCAGTAGAGGACGTATACCTACAGGTTGATAAATGGATAGACCGGGATGATTACCATGTAATTACAGATACAATATGAGTATTAAGTTGTATTACGTCTGTAATTCGGCAGACGTGATTGAGAAAATCTCATTAATTTGTGAAAATTACCATTTCAGATGAATCGTGAAGTGATTTCGTTCAAATGTTCATAATCAAACTTTGGCGAGTGAACTGAACGAGTGAATGGTAATCGCTAATTGGTAAGGTATAGTTAGTGGGAAAAGTTTCCAGTTCAAAAAGTTTTTTTTCTTACACACTTTTTATCGTCATAAAATCTGAACCTGACTTTTACAGAAGTCATAATTTGGCTCTACCAGAACTACACAACTCTCGCAGATTGAAATCTGGCAATTTGAAATTCATTCAGCCTTTCCAATAAACAATAGTGAGGTCTAGGTTTGAGCGCGCTTGCCTGAAAGATGCCTAGATTTAGATTTATTTATTAATTGCAAAATTGTATGTACAATGGGTCTTAAAATTATAAATATCCAATTACAATCTGCCATGCAGTGGTGCGCAATTTTCCACTTGTTACATTTTTATGGTTAAAGTTATTTTAATAAATACAAGGAGAAAGTATCTAAAAAGTTTTATATCAAAGAATACAGGCTAGGAATTGTTTTATTTACTTGTCAGTATAAATATTTAAAGGAAAATAATAAAAATAAGTTAAAATTAAATAAAGTTTCAAAATCAAATTTTGATGTCGCTCTTTGCTTTGAAGTTAGGTATTTGGGTCAAACGTGGTGGGAAACACGGATGCCTGAAAGATAGAAAGATTGCATTTCACACCTTAGCGGATTGTCTCAGTAACGTTGAGCAAAAACGTTTTAAGCGAGTGGATTGGATGCAACAAAACACAACAAATCCAGGCAAAATTTCACTACGTAGCTTAATTTAATAGAAAATTCATTAACACTCTTGTAGGTGAGCGTACTCACTGTGGCTGAATATATTCAGGTCATTTTGATCCCGGACCATGAAGCGAAAGAGGCGATTTGTGTTCCAAATGAAAACAAAACATTGGCATTTCTACTTTATTCGCCTCTGGATCGGTTCGATAAACCCGTGAGCCGATTGTGAGCCGATTCAGATCGGAATAATATGCATTTTGTTTCAAATAAAAATTATATTGCTGTATTCAAATTTGATATAACTAAAATACTTTTTTATTTGCTATTTTTAAACTTTGATAAAAAGTTGAGCTTGGAATCTCATCTGATAGTTAGTGATCAATTTGTTTTAAGCACTTGGCTGCGGTCAGACCTGCTGGTAAGTGATGATGCAGCCTAAGATGGAGAGCGCTTGCCTAGAAGATGCCTACCTACTTATTCTTGACATCGAAAAACTAATGGTGGAAGGGCGTTCAATATTTAGCATGCCGGTACGATGCCGTGTAGAAACCGATAAGGGGTATAATAGGTGTAATAAAAGCTGTCCTGGCACATCCAAGTTAGCCTGCTACCATCTTAGACTGCATCGTCACTTACCGCCAGGTGAGATCGCAGCAAAGATCGCAGAACTTGTAAAATTTTTTTTTTTTTTTTTTTATTAACTATCAAATATAAAATGTTTACAAATTGCTTTTAACACAACAAAAAAACCACTAAGGTTTACTGTTGTTGTGAATCATTCCGTCTCAATCGCTTTAGGGTATAGTGCTTCCATAAATAATATATACATTATTTATAGAAGCACTAGGGAACGTTACAAGATAATCATTAACCGACTTCCAAAAAAGGAGGAGGTTCTCAATTCGTCGGGATCTTTTTTTTTCTTATTTTTTTTTTATATTTTTTATGTATTTTCCCCGATTACTCAAAGACCCCTGGACCGATTTGGAAATTTTTTTTTTTGTTTGAAAGGGTATACTGTGCAGGTGGTCCCATATAAATTTGGTGAAGATCTGATGAATATCTTCGGAGATGGAGAACAGAACTCCTCAATGGATAAGAGCAAATTGCTCGCGATCACTGTAATAGCTTAGTAAACAGTAGGGTTTTAACTGGGCATAGCATATTATAGTACAGTGGGGCCACTAAAAATTTTGAAATAAAAAATTTTCAAAAGAAAAATAAAACCGACTTCAAAAACCAAAAACACTAAAAAGTAGAAAATAATTTTTGTTTAGCTACACATGTAATGTACCTAGGTATGAAGTCGGGCGAGCTTCACTCTTGGATTTCTAATTTTGTTTTAATATGCTCGCTCGACTTCATACCTAGGTACATTACATGTGTAGCTAAACAAAAATTATTTTCTACTTTTTAGTGTTTTTGGTTTTTGAAGTCGGTTTTATTTTTCTTTTGAAATTTTTTTTTTGCAAGTAGTTTAATATTTAGAGGAACAAAATAAAATGGAATATAAAAAACCAGCCAAGTGCGAGTCAGAGTCGCGCACCGAGGGTTCCGTACTCGGGTAATTTTCCCCACATTTTGCACGATGAATCAAAAACTATTAGGCATAAAGCTGAATAAAAATCTGTTTTAGAATGTACCTATGTATGTTATCTTACTTTGAAAATTGAAAATGCTAATTATATTATCAGATCGAATTTTCCACTTTACATGTGCTATAATATGACCTATACCTGCCAGATTTCACGATTCTAGCTCAATGGAAAGTACTCTATAAGTTTACTTGACAGACACGATATAAACGGACAGACAGACAACAAAGTGATCCTATAAGGGTTCCGTTTTTCCTTTTAAGACACGGAACCCTAAAAAATGTGAAACCAGCTGGTGTTAGCCTGACTAAACTTAGTCGAAGTAATCAAGAGGACCTATACACAGAACTTGAGTCCTACACGTGAATTACCTTTGACCCAAATTACTCGTCGCGTCGCTTAATTTACATCAAACGTCAATCCCGAAATCCAATCAACGTTGTAGAGTTTATTTAACCCAAAACAAAACTGGATCGCTTCAAACTGGATCGCAAACGAAATGTGCTTTAGTTATCCGCAATGTACCCATCTTCTAAATGTCAGCTATCACTCACTGCCTAGATTCTCTGATAACGCCTAAATACGATTATTAATCTACCACTCGACTTTCAACTTTATTACTTTCATGATAGAGTAGTGTTTTCGATGATTGTGTTTGATATGTTAGTGGGGTAGCCATATATTCGACGCGTGAGTTTTTGTCATCTAAATTGCACGCCACTTACAACGTTATTCGGTGCGATTTTTAATGCCGTACGTTTTTAGGGTACATTAAAGGGGAGGCGTTTTTATTTATTTTCTCCGCTATTACTTGCGCTCTTTCGTCTTCAATGTTAGACTGGTTAGACTTTACTTTTTATCCATTTAACAAGGATGCCCATTTTACGTGCTATTTTAACATATTTGGCATAGTAGGACAGATTAATTAGTAAACAGAAAATTCAGTCTTCGCTTTGGTTATCTAGAAAATGTTACATTTTTAATACAGTCAAGCATTTGATTTTTTATTATTATTATCCAAAAAATAAAAAAAAATACACGTTACAATTATTGTTGGCTCCAGTTTTAAACAACGTGGGTTTATATGATGGAGTCCTATAGGTTGATGATGATGACGATACATTCTATACCGACCCACCATTCATCAGACACTCCGTCTGAGTTTTTTGTTTTCTACTAGCCTACCTACTTATGTTTAGTCTAGCCTTTTTATATCTGAACTTTAAACATAGTATAGTTAGATAGCGTATGGTGGTACTTCCAAATTAGCCCTCTCCCTTTTAGACTACATTGTTCATTACAACAATGTGAGCTTACATTCAAAGTCTAATTTCACATCGAATAAGAAATGAATTCCTTACAATAATAGTTGAAATTCGGATTACAACGAAGTAGGAGCGTAAGCCTCTAGTCCTCTCAAACTTATTTGAACATGAACAAACCAGTGGTCGAGTGGAAAAGTCAACATTCAACTGTAACTTTTTAGTTCCCCAACTTATAAGTGTAAGGCCACGAGCATACAGTCTGGACCAAGTCCCGGCTCGACTGAATATAAATTAAACTAAGAAACTTTGCCACAACTTATTAGAAGACAAAGTTTCTCTGGGAACTTCAACACAAACAAAACGAAAGCTTTCTCTTCCCCCTATAAGCACAAAATACTCAATACATTAATTAGCGATAAGACCGCCTTTTTGTACAGATACATTTTAAGTTTTCTTTTTTAACCCCCGACCCAAAAAGAGGGGTGTTATATAAGTTTGACGTGTGTATCTGTGTATCTGTCTGTGGCATCGTAGCTCCTAAACTAATGAACCGGATTTAATTTGGTTTTTTGTTTGAAAGGTGGCTTGATCGAGAGCATTCTGAGCTATAATCCAAAAAAATTGGTTCAGCCGTTTGAAAGTTTTTAGCTCTTTTCTGGTTACTGTACCCTTCACTTGTCGGGGGTGTTAAAATTTTTAATTTACACTTGTTTTAACATGGATTTCGTAACCTGTCATTTGTGTATGAATACTTCTTTCTGTTAAAATGTTTGGTACACCTTATATACAGATTACGTTCAGTTATTATTTAGTATAGGTAGTAGTAATTATTTTCTATAGGTTATTTAAAGATACATAAAAAGGGCAAACAAATAAATTTAAACAGTCGTAAAAATATCATTTCGTTTTCACCTTTTGTATATGTATTCGAAACATGAAACCTACTGATACATAAAATACAAAACTTTTCGCATATCAGGGGGCACGGCAGTGCCCCCGCCAAGACGAGCCAAACGGCGGCCGGGGCGCTACGTACCTTTTTCTCGAAGTGTTTCGCCGTATTTTCGACCCGTCATAACTTCGGTCTGGATGACGCTAGAAAGCTGAAATTTTCAGTATAAGGTGTCCTCAGCAAATTTACCAAATATACCAAGTATCAAATATCTAGCTTTTATGGTTACAGATTTATTGATACCTAAAATACGCCGATTTCGTCCCTCACTGATGATCATCAAAACCTCTACTCAAAACCTCTAAGGTACTTCCCGAAGTCCTAGAAGACTGAAATTTGGTATGTAGACTAGAAATTGACTACAAACTACAGGAAAATTAAGAAATTGGAAATGCCCCCCCTCTACGCCTCTTATGGGTGAAGCAAATCTGTAAATTCTATCGCTAGAATGCTGATATTTTCAGGATAAGATGTCCTTGGCAGATTTATTAAACGCATTGAGTATCAATTGTCTAGCTTTTATAGTTTCAGATTTATTGACAGTCAAAACTTCTAGTCTGTAATTCTAGGGTACTTCCCGAAGTCCTAGAAGACTTAAATTTGGTGTGTACACTAGAAATTGCATACAAACTACAGGAAAATTAAGAAATTCAAAATTTTCCCCCTCCACTCCCACGTATGGGGGAAGCAAATTATTTGTAAAGTCTATCGCTAGAATGCTGATATTTTCAGGATAATATGTCCTTGACAGACTTATCAAACGTACCAAGTATCAATTGTCTACCTGTTATGGTTTCAGATTTATTGCCATTCAAAACCCCTCTAGTCAAAAGTTCTAAAGTACTTCCCTAAGTCCTAGAAGACTGAAATTTGGTATGTAGGCTAGGGATTTCATTCAAACAACAGGAAAATAAACTTTACCCAGTCTGTACATTTAAAAAATGTGTTTCCTGAAGTCCTAAAAGACTGAAATTTGATATATCTGCTTTAAAATTGAGTTGCAAGATTCCACCCAAACAAACATAGTTACATACATTGCAAGTGGAATAAAAGCTTTTAAAAAAAGAGGTAACGATAGAGAGCGGGCCATGAAAATGATGTAGGTACCTACAAAAAATAGATCCAAAAAAAATCTAGGGCACCTGCCAAAAAGAAATGAAATCCCACCAAAAACATTTCATGTAAAAAGGTTGCCAAGACTCACAAGTTCATAATGCTTTCACTGTTAAAAAGTTATGAGATCTCTAGTAGAGCCAAGCCCCTAGCTGAGCTTAGAATTGCGCTGCCCATGGGACCTATCCCAAGTCCAAAGTATATAGCTCTTAAATGCTCTTGAGTATATCACATTTATAACAATAAAGAACAAATAACTCTACTTACAAGCTCTGATTTTACAAACCCTAAATCTTGGTTAAAAAAGTACGGCTTGGCCGTTTAATGTTCGTGAAACTATTACATGACATAACATATTATATTAAGGTCATAAGGAATAGTTTGTTCGACAATTACTAATTTGTATTATACTTCATGATTGTCGCACAAGCGATTCCGGGCTTAAATGTCATATCAGATAAAAGTTCCACGAACATTAAACGGCCAAGCCGTCCTTTTTTAACCAAGATTTAGGGTTTGTAAAATCAGAGCTTGTAAGTAGAGTTATTTGTTCTTTATTGTTATAAATGTGATATACTCAAGAGCATTTAAGAGCTATATACTTTGGACTTGGGATAGGTCCCATGGGCAGCGCAATTCTAAGCTCAGCTAGGGGCTTGGCTCTACTAGAGATCTCATAACTTTTTAACAGTGAAAGCATTATGAACTTGTGAGTCTTGGCAACCTTTTTACATGAAATGTTTTTGGTGGGATCCTTTATTAAAATTATACACAAAAAAATAACAAGTGGAAACTGTTGAATGTGCCATTTTGTTTATTTTCTGAAATCAAATTTCATATTTAAAATAAAAGAGCGTTTTTGCAAGCGAAGAGCATGGTGAACGAATTATAGAAATCAACGGAAAATACTTGTCATGACTGACTGACAAATGTTCATGGGCGGCGGTAATCACTTAACATCACCTACCTACCTACTCGTTTGCTTGCTATTTTATTATATAAAAAAAAAGTCAGTTCCACGAAGGTTCAGGTAAACACTATTTACTACACAGCACTCCACAGGATTTGCATTCCGGCGCGTAATAAACGCTGGTTTCCTCAAACCGAATGAATTTTAAAGCAGATCTTGTTATGTTACGTCCGCCCGCACTAAAATATGGCGGACTAGAGGAACCGGCCGGCTTACCGAGGTATACTTACCCATAGACTTAAGGAAAAAATTATCTACAAAGTCGTAATTTAAAAAAAAAATGGCTGTCGTGCAAAAACGAACTAAAGAGTAAAAATTTTTGCATTTGAAAAGCGCCATACCATTGATTTTTTTTAATGTCTGTCTCACTCAGGAGGACATTTAACGGTATCCCATGATGGAAATCCAAACCACTCGTGCCCGTGAAATGGTTTGGACCTTGGTTCCTCTGGTGCTGTAACCGTTCATGGGGCTTTCATTTTATTAAATTCTTAAACTAACCCAATTTATTATCCTATCTTTTATACTGTCCGAAACTTCTGGCTCCACGGAAAATCAGCGCTTGTGTTTACGCCACAGACAGTAAATACTAACATTTTGGTACCACACGCCACGATATTTTGAATTAATTATTTATCTATGTTATCTGTCACTTTTTTCCTTGGGCTTGCTCGTTATTTATATAAAAAACCGCAGATGCCATTACCAACTAAGATACGCTTTTTATACTTGCGAAAGCGGTAAGTCCTTTTCTGAAATAATAAAAATATAAATAAAATTATACAAAACACTATTACGGCTTTATTTTTAGAATCACATTTATACGTAAAAGATCCATCTAGATTATTCCGGTAGTCTGTGACCATAATATAAAGCGCTATTTAAAATTTATATTAGTAAACCCAGACTCGTAGAGAAACGAAAACATTAATAAATTCTGGAAACATAATATCGTTTCATATTTCCCAAAACCTTTAGAGTTAGACAAGAATCTCACTTGCATCTTTATAGACTACTAGCCGATGCCCGCGGCTTCGCCCGCGTGGATTTAGGTTTTTTGAAATCCCGTGGGAACTCTTTGATTTTCCGGGATAAAAAGTAGCCTATGTGCTAATCCAGGATATTATCTATCTTCATTCCTTTCAGCCAAATCCGTCCGGTAGTTTTTGCGTGAAGGAGTAACAAACATACACACACACACACACACACCCACACACATACAAACTTTCGCCTTTATAATATTAGTGTGATAGTGTGAAGAGCCAGCGCGTGCCAGACCTTCGTTATTTTATAAAAGCTGAAAGTTTCTCTGCGTATTGTTCCTAACACAGGGAGGAACGATGACTATGGAGTCCAGTGACTATGAAGTTTGGATCATGGTGAATTTGGGAGATAACAAAGGTGTACAGGCTTAGTATCGTGGCAACCCCCTGCCAACCCTTTAACTTTTAAAGTTTAAGTTTAAGGACGTTACTACGAGTACAATGGGTCTAACTTTAAAGCTTAGTTTGATTACGCTTAAACTGTGCTATTACTCGTTATAACCCGAATTAATAAAATAAAATTTAATTTCCTGGCAGTGCTAATGATAAAATTTCAGTTATTTTAAGCCTCACCCACACGGCGATTTGTGTTACAAATTGAACAAAACATGAACATTGTAGTTTATTAGTAATTAAGCCTGAATTGGTCACATGAATCCGTAAGCCGAAGCTATTTTCACCACGAGATTTATAATTTTGGTTTGTATACAAAAATATTAATCGGAGTTCATTAATTTGGGTTGAGATCACAAAAAAGGCAAATGAAATTAATTGTATACTGTTTTCTAATATCTCTCTGACTACCTCTGGCTACTTCTCTGATCGAAAAGGATTTAGGTCATGCAGGGCAAGAAGGCCGTTGCCCTGTTACGGCACATTTGAAAGACAAATCAATAGACAAACAAACATACTATCGCATATAATATGTAGTATACTAATATGGGCATAGGTATAAAGAAAGAAAATGACTACCGCTTGGTCAAAGAAGAAATTTTACAGTAGTAAGTAAAGTAAGTAAGAAATTCATATTACTTACATTAATTATTTATACAGGTTTTGATTAAATGAATCATTCATTCATTCATTAAAATCCTGAATGTACCGCGGGCCTTGTTGCGAGACGCAGCTAGTAAATAAAAATGATAATTATTTCAGTCCGTTTCACATGATGGCGGCCACAATACAAGTTGTTATAATTAACTGCAATGGCGGCATCGCACCGCAAATACACGAATCACGATATTAATTTGACAGCGAAATTTCGCGCACCCCGCCGCAAATCACTATTGTGAGCGCTTAAACGGGGAATTGCGAGCTGGAAATTAATATCGCTGTAAAATAATAATTAATCCGTTTCAATATTGTGAAGACCTATTTTACATCTGTAGCTATACAGGGTGCAACCAGAACGCTATCAAAAACTTAGGGTTATCATTATACTACCTAAACACATGCAATGCCAATAACCATTTGCCTGATTTGTAATTTACCTAGTATTTTTCAAACCCGCAATGTATATCGTGCAAAACTCGGATCAATGCCCCATCTACTACGCGGCATTAACCCCAATTGGCTTATTTACGTAACGTTCGTTGACCTCTAGCGTCAGTCAGATATTTTATTCCCAATATATTTTGAAGTTTAAAAAAATACTACATATAAATATAGTATAAAACAAAGTCGCTTCCTGCCGTCTGTCCCTCTGTACGCTTAGATCTTTCAAACTACGCTCAATAGATAGTGTGATTCAAGAGGAAGTTTTATACGTATCTAAAGCTTTTATTATGCTTGTCGCACTTTGCAACAAATCCCAGAAATGTTCTCGAAGAAACGCGTAAAAGATGCGATTTTCCCGACACGTAAGACCCTCTCGTGTTAGGTTTTTTACTCTTATAAATAACTAGAGGATCTCCGCGACTTCGTCCGCGTGGATTTAGTTTTTAAAGATTCCGTGGAAACTGTTTGATTTTCCGGGATAAAAAGTTGCCTATGTCAATAACAGGGACGAAAGCTACCTCGGTACCAAATTTCATACAAATCGGTTAAGCGGATGGGTTTTTGGCAATCCCGTGGGAACTCTTTGATTTTCCGGGATAAAAAAATAGGCTATGTCCGCCCTCGGGATATAAGCTAACACTGCACCAAATTTCGTCAGAATCAGTCAAACAGACAGACAGGCACACTTTCGATATTAGGTATACTGTCGCATTTATAATTAGTGTGGATCAGTATGGATTACTTCATTGTCAGTTCGCGGTAACAAGGTCTTAGGGGCCGCGTATTTTTTTTATTCGAATACAACTTAGCCCTTGACTGCAATCTCAACTGGTGGTAAGTGATGATGGACTAAGGCTAACATGGAAGAGCTATGGCAGTTTTTATTAAACCCATACCCCTAAACAGCATCATACTGGAACGCTAAATCGCTTGGCGGCACGGCTTTGCCAATAGGGTGGTAACTAGGCACGACCGAAGCCTCTCGCTAGACCAGAACAGAAAAGAAATTATGAAATTCCAAACCCCCTGCCGAAAACCCGGGACCTCCCACTAATAATACCACAACGCTATCACTGCGCCAGGCAGGTTGTCGTATAGTACGCCTATGATGTATTTCAGCAAGAGTTACGTGTTGATCTTTTTAGTCAGTTAAAATCATACTTATCACTATAGCAGTAATATTATAGGCATAGGTATAAGAATGAAGATATTTTATACAACAGACATCATACACCTGAAAAAACTTGAAAAGATCTTATTTTTCCTGCAAAAACAATACAACAATAACGTACACGTTTGATGGTTTGTTAATCCAACAATGGACGTGAAACAATGGCGTATAACTGGCTCGCTTTATTCAAAAGGTAGTAAAATCAATGCTCCGGCCTGAGCACCGAGCGCTGAGCACCGAGCGCTGAGCGCTGGAAGATTATTGTTTGAGGCACGTATGCTGCTAGCAGACTGCGTTCACGCGGACAACTGCCTAACTGACATTTAGCTAAATGTTATGAAATATTATTAGAAAAAGCTCGCCTTTGCCGCAAACTATTATGGTCTCTGTAGGAGATGTCAATACAAAATTTTCATCTTGTGGTGCTCATGAAGAAACTAAATATTGTCACACCTTCCTTGAAGTCTTGAACCTTTCGACATGAGGGTATAAAAACATTTTTGTTTACATTCACCTCATCATCATTATTAACCGATAGAATATGTCTACCGCTGGACATAGGTCTTACGTCACAAAGCGGTTCTCTGCGATTCGTTTGATGTCGTCTGTCCACCTA
The DNA here is from genome assembly GCF_905333055.1 of Maniola jurtina. Lineage (NCBI taxonomy): Eukaryota > Metazoa > Arthropoda > Insecta > Lepidoptera > Nymphalidae > Maniola > Maniola jurtina. Next base: position 13,110,648 of record NC_060046.1, on the reverse strand, counting down.
ATAACGGGTATTCCAACGCTGCGCTTTAAGTGTGAGGTTACCAATTTAGCATCTTGGCAAATAGGAGCAGTCTATCAGAGTTTCGAAACATGAGCCCTGTCTATTGCTTGTTCAGCTTCGCAACCCGTTGAGCTATGTTGGTTACTCTGGTTCTTCTAGAGATTTCCTCATTTCTGATTTTTTGATTTCTTTTTTTTTGAGCTTTTTTATGAGGCCCGTAGTAAGTAACCTCGTCTCAAATCCATCTGTCACGCTGTTCAAAAATTTTGATCTTCAAGCACTGAGGAACGAACGAGAAGATATCTCAAAGCTTCCCGAACGCTGCCCAGCCAAGTTGCATTCAGCAGTTTAACTACTTCCATGCAATTCAAAAAGGCATTTACGCAGTTCGTCAAGAGAGTGGAGAGTATTCTTTGTTTTGTGTCTCGCGGGCGGGCAGTTAATAACGCGAGTGTTTGCGCACCGGCACAGCGCTGCAGCGCTGCCGAGCCGCGCTGCAGCGCTGTAATTGCTTCCATTCGCTCAAATATACCGACTATTGTTAGTCCACTGGATTGGTATGTCGAGGTTATGTACTCGATCGAGAGTCCTTTTCAATTTTTCAATATTTTGTTGAGTACTTATTAATAGAAGTAACCTTTTGGTATTTGCAGCTTTTTGAGGTAGACTTTTTTTTTATTTGCTGTCACTCGACATTATTATAAACTACACTTAAACTACATAGATGAAACCTGCAACTTCGTCAGCGCTAATTTCGATTTTGTGCCCGGAAAATCAAAAAGTTCCCACGAAAATAAATTTTAATCTGTTTAGCCGGATATAGCCGGCGGGAAATATTGTACATCGACCTTTAGGAAGGGATTTTGGCTTCGTAGAGCGTTGTCTCTGTCACTTATATCTATGTGAAGTTTTGTCGGTCTCAACGTCAGAGACATCATTTTTATCCCGGAAAATCAAAAAGTTTCCACAGATTTTCTAAGAACCTAAATCGACACGGATAAAACCAGGCATTAGCCAGGCATAATCCAAACTTAATAGTATAAATGCGAAAGTGTGTCCGTCTGTCTGTCTGCTAGCTTTTCACGGCCCATCCATTTAACCGACTTTGACCAGAGGTACTTGCTTATGTAAGAGATAGCTTGCATCCCGGGGATGGACATAAGCTACTTCTATCCCGGAAAATTTAAGAGTTACCAAGGGATTTTAAAAACCAGAATCCACGCGGGCAAAGCCGCGGGTATCATCTAGTATTATAATAAATCTAGGTTGCCTAACACGTCTAACTCTAATCTGAATGTAACGATGCAGACTAGCAATAGCGATTTTCAATTAGCGGCTGCGGCGGCAGAATCATTATGCTTTAATTAAAATGCACGCAGCTGTTTGTTTGCGGTCGTTACATGATGGCGGTCAACAAGCATCGCACGTGATTTACAAACACAGTGGTCAGGATTTTTGGGGCTCTATGTACACAAAAAAGTGGTGATAACTTAGTGGTTAGAGACTGAATAAGTTATTTTTAGGGTTCCGTACCTCATGGACTGAATTTCGCACCAGCGTTTCTATACTCCAAGACCAGCAGGGAGAAGTGACGAATGCTCGTGAGGCGTATAACATCTGTCCCCAAAAAACGTCACTTCAAGATGACCACGACCGCTCGCTAAGAGCGTTACGATGAAGAAGAAGAAGCACCTGAAAAGGAAAATAGGAACCCTTATAGGATCACTTTGTTGTCTGTCTATCTGTCCGTCCGGCTGTCCGTCATTCTGTCAAGAAAACCTATACCTAAGTAGGGAACTTCCCGTTGACCCAAAATCATGTGGATAGTAGTTGTATTAAGTTTCAGCAAGATCAAAAGAGTTCAAACAATTGGAATATGATCAATATATCCGGCGGTGGTCATATTTTGAAAACGACGGGGCGGTCTACGATTTTCGCTGATAGAAATGATTAACCCAAATACGGCGCAACTATATAAAATCGATATTCACTACAGTCCGCGTCGCTAAACTTGTTTGAACTTATTTATTAACTTGACCGAAGCGCTGAAATAAAAAATGCAACGTGATTTTATCGCCAGTATTTGCAGTAAATGATTGTACGACGTCGGGAAACGTGGACTGAATAAGAAATATTAAGTTTATTTATAACTGTTTCTTATTATATCAATATTAGACTTTCAAAGGTTCTCATTGAAACTATCTAGCAATAAAAATTTTGTTAAATATTGTTGTAAAATCAAAGTTCCGAGCAAAAGATCTGACTGATCTGACTATAGAAGAGACGATACTAATATTACAAATGCGAAAGTGTGTCTGTCTGTTTGTCTACTAGCCCAATTTTGGTGCTTGGTACAGAGTTACAAGCTATATATACCGATCAACCTTGCTATAGAGCCCACCGCTCATTTCACTGCATTTTTAGGGTTCCGTACCTACCTGATGGGACCACAACAACATTTAATAACAATTTTAGATAACATTTTTAGAGTTCCATAGAACATAGTTAGGTCCTTGACAAAAAATGACCGCGTATAAGCATGCGTAGTGTGGGACGCCCTCCAGCACGATGGACTGACGATATTTAAAGCGGCTGGCGGGAATGGGCTGGATAGGGAATGGCGCTCTTTAGGGAAGGCCTATGTACAACAGTGTCCATAGGCTGATGACGATGATGATGACATACAACACGGGTACCAATGTACCAACTTATTCTTTAACTAGATGATGCCCACAGCTTCGCCCGCATGGATTGGTCAGATCCGCTGCAGCATCAGGCTTGAGGAGTTGGAAATTGGAATACAAATTATTTACGGAACAATGTCGCAAAATTCCCTTAATGATAAATAAAAATTGCGCAAATCGGTTCAGAAATCTCGGAGATATCAGTTTACATAGGTAGAAAAAAATTACTCCATTTTTCAAAGTCGGTTAATAAAGTAGCCTATATGTTACTCCTTGGTTAATCCTCCACTTGTCTGTGAAAGTCCCGTCAAAATAGGTTTAGCCGTTCCGAAGATTAGCCCGTTCAAACAGACACGACACTTCAATTTTATTTATTAGTAGTATAGAATATAGATGAGGTCAAAAAGTGCTCGAGCCCAATGGCCTCTTTTCATTAACAACAAATTGTATTTCAAACTGTCACAGGCCGTTCCCCGATGACCAAGCGCCGAATAATACGGCTAGTGAATATGCCACGATTATGCAAATCACTGATTATGTGAGCAAATCTGAAATATGCCGGACGGCCGATAACGACTGAACCGTCAATTTATCACGACGCATAAATTTACATGAGTAACGCACCAAATTGAATATGCATTAATAAAAAACATATCAATCGACGTGGTTAGTGCCCACTGAGTACCATTTCACTACATTTTTAGGGTTCCTTACCTAACTGATGGTGCCAACAGAACCCCATTACTAAGCGTTCGCAATCCGTCCGTCCATTTGTCAGTGGGTCACGGTCTTGCACTGCGCCGCCTGAATCCAGCGGCTCCCTGCGTCTCGCCTGATACTTTAGGGAGGAAACTGCATGTACGTTTGTACAAATATGTGCACTAATTTTTAGCAATCATTGCAACAATTAACCGTTCAAACTGTAAAATTTCAAACTGTATCACATTTTGCTTCATAATTATTCACAGGCTAGGTGGGTAGCAAGTGTTACAAATGAAAAGGCTTTTCACGTGATTTTTCACATGCTACCTGTGAAATGGCCCTTATACTTATTACGGACGCAAATTTTATACGACATGTAATATTATGGACGTAACATGTCTAATTGTACAATATCCTTTCGTTAAAGTGTTTCGACGCTCAAATTCTATCAAGTTGGCAAGATTTACAATCTAATACTAGCTCTATGCGTGTTTGTACTTGAAATAGGTGGAATAATTTGTGAGCGATCATTGCAATCACGCTTTGCGGGCAGCTTACGTGAAATGTTTCGCAGGTGAATTAATAACGCGATTCGTGTGCCGCGCGCAATGCCAGCATTTCGGTTTATAATTACAATTCGCTCGTTTACACACACCGAACTGTTTACTGCTTAGTTTATAGTTTACTAAGTGATGCCAAAGATTTCATTCGCATATTATATTTCGGATTTTAAAAAATCTCGTGAGAACTATTTGATTTTTTTGGGATAAAAAGTGGCCCAGTAGGTATGCAAGTTATCTCTATATATCTTCAAAAGCAGTTTTAAACGGATGGGCCGTAGAAAGACAAGTGTAAATTAAAAATTTATAACACCCCCGACAGGTGAAGGTTACAGTAACTAGAAAAGAGCTGATAACTTTCAAACGGCTGAACCGATTTTCTTGGATTATAGATAAGAACACTCTCGATCAAGCCACCTTTCAAACAAAAACAAACTAAATTAAAATTGGTTCATTAGTTTAGGAGCTACGATGCCACAGACAGATACACAGATACAAACGTCAAAGTTATAACACCCATCTTTTTGGGTCGGGGCTTAATAAAATACAGACAGAAATATATGCATGTAAAGTGCTATATTTTACTCTATTTTTAATGGAAATTCAGAACATGCTGTTGTTTAGATTAAAATACAATTTAAATTATTTTTATTCAATTAGACTTTTACAAGTACTATTGAATAGTCAAAAGCATCTACCACTGGTACAAAAATTCTTTTTGTTTATTTACTTAAAACTAAATTCATTTCATCCGTGTGGATTAAGATTTTTGAAATCCCATGGGGGCTCTTTGATTTTCTGGAATAGAAAGTAGCCTATGTCACTCTATAAATCTTTAACTAAGTATAATATTCATGCAAAACATTATAGCGGATTAAAGTACAAACCAATACACAAACACACTTTCGCATTATTTTGCTTAGGAATTCTTTGTTCAAATTCAAATTCAAAATATTTTTATTCAATTAGACTTTTACAAGTTTTTTTGAATCGTCAAAAGCATCTACCACTGGTTCGGAATGCCTTTCCTACCGAGAAGAACCAGCAAGAAACTCGGCGTTTGCTCTTTTCAAAGATTTGATATACAATATTATGCCATGTATAAAAGCAATTGAAGTCCTGCGCATTGCTGGAGCGAATTGCAGGTCAAATCCACGCTTTTTTATCAATATTATATACCTACCACAGAGTCTTATTTACCCTTAGACTGTACTTTTAGGTATTCTGTGACTTGGGTGTGTATTAACTTAAGTAAAACAAAACCAAGCAAGAGTTCTTAAGCCACGTACGAGAAGTTAGTTGGGCGAAAGCAAACTAGTGCTAGACTTTTAAAGCAAATGCTCCAACAATAAGTTTTTAGCTCCCTAACTTAGAAGTGCTAAGCTGAGAACACACCTGGTACGGGGAACTGCCACTACTGACTTTTGAACTTCAAATAATAAGATTGTTTCCAAGTAATTCTTATATTACACTACTTTCTCAGTGATAAAAAGAATTACCGCACTTGTGTGTAAAAATAAGTGCGTCTAAGTAATCTTATTAATATTAACTTATTATTAATTTAAAACAATGTATTTTGTTTGTTGGTTTGTCCTTCAATCACGGAGCAAACGATCTACTTTTGTGTGCACGGATATAGAACAAAGAAGACTCGGAGAACTACATAAGCTATTTTTTAAATCGAAAAAATTAAATAGTTCCCACGGGATGACGTGGACGAAGTCGTGGGCATCAACTAGTAAACTTGATAATGAAGACACAGAAGCTGCCATTAGTCTAGTGGTTAGCCTCCTATTTGGTTCGTTTAATATTTGATTCCTATCACGCACTAGCTATTCAGAGTTAAGAGCGTTTATAAAACATGAGGAAATCTGCATGTCTGAGAGTTCTCCCCTCTGGCCAAGTGCGAATTGGCAGACTTCTCCTATACTTATTCCTATAATAATAATTATGTTTTCCTTGACCTTTGAATCAAATCAATTGATATTTTAATTGCTCGAAACGATCATAGTTCCGAAAGTTAAAGGTGCGTGGCCGGGATCGAACCCCCGACCTCTAAAATAGAGCACTAGCTGTAGAGAACTAACTAGATATACGGTGATTTTTTGCATGGGTATAGTAAAAACTCCAGGTCTTAAAAAAGACATAAGCTACTACTTAAGAAGATTACAGAATTCCCATGGGATTTTTAAAAACATAAATCCACGCGAAGTCGCGGGTAACAGCTATTGAACAATAAATAGTATTAATGTAGATTAATTACAAATCCATTTTAATAAATGTTCATTTGACTGAAAAACATTCTGTGCATTAATCGGAAATATTTCAACATAATGCAGTCATACTTTTAAGTAATGATAATAAAACCATAGCGAGGGGATGAAGTACTATTTCAATATGAACGTGTATTTCATTAAAATAATAAAGTGAAGGTAGGCCTTTGTTGACTGGCTCAGTGGTGAGCTCCATGGACCAGTTCGAGTCCCGGCAGGGGCAATTTGGGAATTTATAATTCCTAAACGGGCATACATTCAATCTGATATTGCCAGAAGAGAGTTTTACGCTTAGGTTTTAGAGAGTGTTTTTGAATCTTTTCATAAAATTTATAGGCTTCACTATATGATGCCCGCGTGGATTTAGGTTTTTAAAAATCCTGTGGGAACTTTTTGCTTCTCTGGGATTAAAGGCCGATTCACACCAAGCACGTACACGTGACACGTGCGTAGTGACGCGCGTAAACCCCTAACACACCGGGTTACGCATACATCCACGCTTTACGCAAGCGGTGTGCCATGTGCCCATGTATCATACAGTTCCATACATTACAACGCAATGGTACGCGCTACATCTATGCTTACGTAACGCTTACGCAGCCAGTGTGAAGGAGCTATAAAAGTAGCCTATGTCCGTGCCCCGGATGTAAGCTGACTCTGTGCCTTTCAACAAAATCGGTTAAACTGTTGGGCCGTGAAAAGCTGCCAGACAGACAGACAGACAGACACATTTTCGCATTTGTAATATTAGTTCGGATTTGATGCTCTAGGTATAACCACTTCACTAGGAAACTGGGGCTCAACAGAAAACCTTGCACACAAACTTTCAACCATGCATTAAACGGAGCGTCATTGATCACTATGCAGTACAATGCAAATCCGCGTGAGCAAACGCTCATCTGCATAATCGCTGTCAATTACACCTCAGTGTCACGCGCGATCACCCGAGATTGACGTCACACTGTAATATTCTGTCATGTCACTCCTATATAAGCCTCAATAGCTCAACGATTATAGGAGCGGACTGAAATCCGAAAGGTCGGCGGTTCAAACCCCACCCGTTGCACTATTGTCGTACCCACTCCTAGCACAAGCTTAACGCTTAGTTGGAGAGGAAAGAGGAATGTTAGTCATGATTAATTTTTGTTCAGATAAGTACAAGTTAGCCCTTGGCTGCAATCTCACCTGGTGGTAAGTGAAACCCGATATGGGTTTAATAGAAACTGCCCTACCCCTTCCAGGTTAGTCCGCTTCCATCTTAGACGGCTTCATCACTTACCACCAGGTGAGATTGCAGTCAAGGGCTAGCCTGAATCTGAATTTAAAACTGTGATTCGGCAAATCTCTGCGCAGCTCATCTATTGAACGCGCTGTAACGTGAGTTGTGCCCGCTACGCCACGCCACGCCATGCCATGCCACGCCACGCCACGCCACGCCACGCCACGCCACGCCACGTCGTGTCTTGAGTAGGTATCCGGCCAAGCTGAAATAGTCGGCACACTGACCTTAAGTACATATTTCCGTACAATAACAAAGGAGTTTTCATACTCTTGACTAGTTGCGTCAAAAACCCGCAACAAATTGAATACTTTTAAATAGTAATTGAATACTCGTTAGGTAACAATAAATAATATATCGAGTTCAATTTTGCAATATCTAGTTATTTAGGGCGCGAAAAAATAACAATAAATATGATGATGCCATCGTTATGATGACGTCATGTACTTTGATTTAAAACTTTTATTTCGCTAATGAAGTAATTATTTTACTGTAATCGTAGTAGCTTTATTGCAAGAAAGGATCTAAATGATATTTTGTAGGAATGTGTACGATGAATGTACGATATTGATGGAACAAAAGGGGTTATGGGTTATAAACAGGCAGACAGTCAACAAAGTATAAGATACTATAAGATCTATTTTTTCTCTGGAAATACGGATCCCTAAAAATGAACGTAGTTTCTGTAAACCTCAGTAAACAAAATAACAATACACCTCAATGAAAAAACGTTTTTAATGGAAAAATATGCAAACTGTTTTGCAACTGTTTTGTTCGTGAATACAAAATCAGTAGTTACGTGCTCACATGAAAATGTGTGCATGAGGAACAAAAGACGTCCGCTGGCGGCCATTTTAAAATGAATAAAAATCATCGAATGGCTGCTGAACAATGGCACTGATTATTGTTTATTTATTAATGCAATTTGGCATGGTACGGGCATGTAATGCGGAGGAAAGAAAATCATGTCATTGGAAGACTGGAAGAATGTTAAATATGCATGTGGAAGGATACAGACAGACAGACAAATAAGTGAGCCTATAAGGGTTTTGTTTTCCTTTTGGGATAGATGGACATAGATGGACAGATGACATCAAATGAGTCACAGCGAGCCGTTGGATTCAGGCGGCGCAAGGCCGTGGCGCGTCGAAGTCCCTAGAAGATACCTACATCCAGTAGTGGGCATCTATCGGTTCATAATCATGATGATGATAAACCTCAAACGCGAATAATCAGGATCTGAACCTGCGATCTAATTGCTGAATATCCCACCACTGGGCCTACCTGATACTTCAAATGTTACACAATACGGAGAAGTGAAGCACATTTGATTTGGAATTCAGTTTTAGCGCGATCGAGTGTTGTTTTGGGCATCGGGTTAAATAAACTGTACAGCGTTGATTGGATTTCGGAATTGACGTTCGATGTAAATTAAGCGAGTAGGTTTTCGGGGTTAAAGTTAATTTCATGTCTAGGTAGATACTACTACTACTACTACATACTACTTTAGGTATCAAAAGCAGGTATTGTCATTCAAAGTGAATGTAGTATGTTATAAGCTACTGCTTAGATGTAAAACACGTAGCGGTTTCGTAGCGTGTCTACAACCGTAGAATGTCTACGACTGAGAAACCAATCCTACTGTGCCGCGACTTCATCTGCGTGGATACATGTATTTTAATAATCCCGTGGGAACCCTTTGATCGGGATAAAAAATAGATTATGCCCGACTCAAGGATGCAAGCTATCTCTGTACCAAATAGATGACAATAAAAGGTTATAAACGCGTCGAGGTGGAACTAAACTTATTTACTGGCCGACGTATATTAGGGGCGTGAACCGGCCCACTACTGAAAATGAATCTCCTCTCAGGATGAGAAAATTTAAGCCTTAGTGTTCCACCCTAACACACAGCGTATTGGCAGATTTCACACATTTGGAAAACTCTGAGGCTTGCAGGTTTCTTCACGATGTTTTCCTTTATCTTAAAGTATCTTAAAGTAAATGATATTTATTTAATTGCTTAAAACGCACATAACTTCGAAAAATAAGAGGCAACCCCCAGAATAGCGCTTTAAGGTAAAATTAGAATCTAAAAATATTACACCTTATCCCCTTTTTACCCTAAACTGTAAATATAAAATCAGGCAGAACGTAAACATTATAGAAACAAGGTTATAAAGCGCCGAGGTGGAACTAAACTTATTTACTGGCGGACGTATATTAAGGGCGTGGACGTGTTAAAATAAAACCCAACGCAGCTATCGCCTGTTCCATAATCCGAAGTAATTCATTACACGGGGGTTAAAAATTAACTTGGCGTTCTGAGATATTACTTCACGATAAACTCCAGTTATAATGAATGAATGTACTTAAGCCTCAATGGTTCAACAATTACAGAAGCGAAATGAATTCTGAAAGGTCGGTGTTTCAACCTCATCCGTTGCACTATTATTGTTATGTTTACGTTGAGTTGGAAAGGAAAGGAGAATATTACCTAACTGTCTATGATTCATTATGATATCATAATTAACTAACTATTTAGGGCTATTATTCTTTAAAAAAACTGGCCAAGTGCAAGTCAGACTCGGGCACCGAGGTTCCGTACCTATTGGGGTAGTTTTTCCGCCATTTTGCACGATAAATCACAAAAATAAATAAAAACCTGTTTTAGAATGTATAGATAAAACCCTTTCATTATGATACCCCACTTAGTATAGTAAATAGGTATCTTACTTTGCAAATTGAAAATAGGTACTTACCTACTAATTTTATTATTTGTTCATGAACACATTTTAATTTTCTTACAAATGCACGGTTTTTTTTTTTTGCTATTGACTTACCTACCTGCCTTTCATGATTCTGGGTCAACGGGAAGTACCCTATAGGGTTTCTCGATAGACGGTCAGACAGACAACAAAGTGATTCTATAAGGGTTCCATTTTTCCTTTTGACGTACGGAACCCTAAAAAAATCAAGAAACTAAAATTTTGTATTTTATAGCACATACATTCCTTATCAAAGAGACAGCAATACATTTATACCGATTATTTCAGCTCAGTTAAGAGATTGTGTTGAACAGAATTAGCCACATTGTGACAAACAACAGATTAAGTGCGTTTGGCGGCCATTTTAAAATGAATAAAACTGATCGAAGTGCGCGCAACAATGGCGCTGTTTATTCGCAGGCAGTTGCGAAATAAAATAAAATGTTAACATAAAACGGGTTACTGTTATTAGCGGCACGCTTCGTTAACATCAATTTGAATGTAAATAAATTCGCCGACTGCGAGAATCAAAATTGCACTTACGTCGTTTTATTTTTAATCCGTTAGCGTACGAGCCTTCGGGCCCAAAATGTTGAATTCCTAAAATGTTGGGGCGTAATTTGGTGCGGATTTGAAAATGTTTAGCGACTTGGGTCTATCTTTATGACACGACTGGTTGTTCTAAGGACACGACTGTTTGTTCTAAGGACACGACTGGTTGTTCTAAGGACACGACTGGTTATTCTAAGGACACGTCTGATTGTTCTAAGGACACGATTGACCATCGTATAGGCAGGGCTATCTGTATTCCACCGTAACTTTGTATTGCCTGAACAGATATTTTGGAGAGTGTGTACAGCCCCCCCCTTTCCTCACCTCTCCCCCTTCAAGAGAAACTTTCAGCTTTTATAAAATAAGGAAGGTCTGCCCCTCGCTGGCTCTCTAAATTCAAATTCAAAATATTTTTATTCAATTAGACCTTTACAAGTACTTTTGAATCGTCAAGAGCATCTCTTACCGGTTCGGAATGCATTTCCCACCGAGAAGAACCAGCAAGAAACTCGGAAAGAAAGCATACTCTCTCTATTAGTTATTAACAGATAGATAGATTTATTATAAATTTACACCGGAAAGGTGCTTTTATACTAAAAGTAATATGTACTTAAACCTCTGTTATCAATTATCAAACAGTACACGCACCTGACGTAACGGCAAGTGATAGATCCGCAGCATAGTTCTGTTCAATGTGCATGTTGCGATCGGCCGCGATAGCGCGATAGGGTTGGTAATGTGGGTTGGTAGGGTTGGTATACAAGCTTTGTGAAGAGTATTGTGCGGTCACTCTACCGCATGAATACTTCACTGATTGTATCGATCAAACTCTATCTTCTACTATACTAATGCATACTATAGTATTATAAATGAGAAGGTGTGTCTGCTAAGTTTTTATTACGCCACAAATGCTAGCGTTCTGAAGACGGCTTTAAGTTTTAACAGACTTCAAACCTCCTCCTTGGTGGTTCTCAATTTAATTGTATGTTGTTTTTAACCCCCGACCCAAAAAGAGGGGTGTTATAAGTTTGACGTGTGTATCTGTGTATCTGTCTGTGGCAATGTAGCTCCTTAACTAATGAACCGACTTTAATTTAGTTTTTTTTTTGTTTAAAAGCTGGCTTTTGATCGAGAGTGTTCTTAGCTATAATCCAAGAAAATCGGTTCAGCCGTTTGAAAGTTATCAGCTCTTTTCCTTCTTTTTTCTAGTTATTATTGTAACCTTCACTTGTCGGGGGTGTTATAAATTTTTAATTTACATTTGTGTATTGTTTGTTACGCGATTACTCCGCCTATTATAAATCGATTTTGATGATTATTTTTTTTGTTTGGTAGATTATACTTTAAAGGTACCACATTTTGGTCAAGATTATGACTTAAAGTGGCAAGTAATAGGTATCACATGATCCATACTTAATATTATAAATGCGAAAGTATGTCTGTCTGTCTGTCTGTATGTCTGTCTGTCTGTCTGTCTGCTACCTTTTCACGACCCAACAGTTTAACCGATTCTAACTAAATTTGGTACAGGATTAGCTTATATCCCAGGAACGGACATAGGCTACTTTTTATCTCGGAAAATCAAAGAGTTCCCACGGGATTCCCAAAAACCCATCCGTTTAACCGATTTGTATGAAATTTGGTACCAAGGTAGCTTGCGTCTCTGTAATTGACATAGGCAACTATTTATCCCGGAAAATCAAACAGTTCCCACGGGATCTTAAAGAACCTAAATCCACGCGGACGAAGTCGCGGGCATCCTCTAGTATTATATAAAACCCAATACTATACGCTGGTACTAAATAGTTTATAGCCCTCTGGCAATATTATTGAATATATTAGTGAGGACCTCGCGATAATGCTTCAATTGACTGCGATTATGCAGATGACCGTTTGTGAGGCGACGCGAAACGTTGTGCACTGCGTATGATAACGTTACTGGATAACGCTGTACCGGTACTGGATAACGTTATAACGGGAACGTTACGGAACAAAGGGCGATTCAGATATTGAACGCTGGCAAATGCGGACTTTGTGCTATTAAATTACGTTATTGGATAATTTTGTAATAACATGATATTGTTTATTGTTGATTATGGGGATAGTTCCACTAATTTGGTAATTATTGTGAATAGCAGATAATTTTAGATTCTCTGTTAGGTTAGTTTAAAAAATTGTACTTGTTTGATTCATTATCATATCAACCCATGGCCCACTACCAAATACTGCACAGTGCACACTTAGCATAATACTCACTTTAAACTTATATGTTTTTCAAAAAGAGCAACCGCTGAGTTTCTTGCTGGTTCTTCTAGGTAAGAGAACCAGCGGTACGTTTAAATAAAATGTGTGTTTTTGTATTTTCATGAATAAGTATCAATTAATTTCAGAAGTTAAACTGAAAATAGGTTTAGGTTAAAAAGTTTTTTTTTAATAAAAAATAACGAGCAAACGAGCAGGCAGGTCACCCGATATTAAGTGATTACCGCCGCCCATGAACATTTGTAGCACCAGAGGAACCGCCAATGTGCTGCCGGCCTTTCAGGAATAACCTCACGTTCTAATCTAATGGAAACACCGCTGAAGGGAATTGATTCCACAGTTTGCATGTGCGTGAAAAAAAGGATGTGGCGCAACGGGCAGTCGAAGTGCACCAGGCACCCAGGTGGAGGGTGAAAATGCTTGCGGTGGCGAGCGGTGCGGTTGTAGAAAAGAAAGGGTGGAATGAGGGCAAACAAGTATAAAGTTATTTACTTTATACTTATTTGCGTCTGTCACCAAATTACAGCTTACACAACAACGGGTGTTATATACTCGTAATTGGCATTAATAGCATGCACATAAATATACCGCGGGCAGTATTGAATATTAATTTTAATTATCCGAAATTATTATCGACCACGCGTCGCATGAGATAATTCTGTAATTGATGACAATTATGAAATCCAAGCTATCGCAAATCTTTTTGCTTTTATATGTTTTACCATTTTAATATAATTATTAAATTTTAACAAATTAAAATTAATGAGAATGCAACTGGTTACTCTCATGATCATAAATAAAGGAGGAGATCCGTGGAAGAATCAAAGTAAACGACATTGCTTCGTGAATTGCATTCAGAAGCTGAAGTGGCAATGGGCGGGGTAGTAGTTCGAACAAGTGTAAATTAAAAATTTATAACACCCCTGAAAAGTGAAGATTACAATAACTAGAAAAGAGCTGATAACTTTCAAACGGCTGAACCGATTTTCTTGGATTATAGCTAAGAACACTTTCAATCAAGCCACCTTTCTAACAAAAAAAACTAAATTAAAATCGGTTCATTAGTTTAGGAGCTACGATGACACAGACAGATACACAGATACACACATCAAACTTATAAAACCCCTCTTTTTGGTTCGGGGGTTAAAAACGTTGTGTTGGAATGGTGACCTTGGAAGTTGGAAGACCTCCCCAGTAGGTTGACGGACAACATCAGGGGAGTCGTAGGGAGCCACTGGATTCAGGCGACCCAACACTGTGGCGTGTGGTAGTCCCTACAAGAGACCTATGCCCAGCAGTGGACTTCTATAGCTTGTTGATGATGATGATGATGAACTGGTTAAATGTGTATCAGTTAGTGGTGTAGGTCGCATATTTACATACAGCATGATTGATAAATCATTTAACATGACATTATAATTTTATTAGGTTTTTCGTTGTTTCTACTTGTGTAAATGATTCATTGGAGACAGTTATGGTTCGAGTGTTTTATATAATGTAGCCTGTCATTTATTATTGGTTCTGTGTTTTGTTCCATAAAATAAGTAAATTAAATTATCACTAAGCTTTCATACTATCGATGCAAATTAGTAAAGCACAGACAGACAAATGAATTGATTAGAGAGATACAAGGACACAGTAATCTTTCTAAAGCTCATCTCAAAGAGTGACAGTTAAATTAATTGAGTCTAGACGAAACTGAATTAATTTTATCCTCTTCATCGGTTCTTAATTCTAAACTAGCTTATTAGCAACTTCGTCCACGTGAATCGTGTACTATACAAATTTCGAACGCGTATTTTATTTACTTAGGGGTTCAATTTCGAAAAATATTTTTAAACGGATATCTACTCATAATAGCTATATATCTACATGCCAAACAGCCTGATGCATCCAGTAGTTTGAGTTGTGCGTTAACCCCCGACCTAACAAGAGGGGTGTTATAAGTTTGACGTGTGTATCTGTGTATCTGTCTGTGGCATCGTAGCTCCTAAACTAATAAACCGATTTTAATTTAGTTTTTTTTTTGTTCGAAAGGTGGCTTGATCGAGAGTGTTCTTAACTATAATCCAAGAAAATCGGTTCAGCCGTTTGAAAGTTATCAGCTCTTTTCTAGTTATTACTGTAACCTTCACTTGTCGGGGGTGTTATAAATTTTTAATTTACACTTGTTCTTTTACTATTTCTTTAACTTCTTTAAATAAAAGATATCTTAGGAGTTACATTTACTTAACTTTTTTCAATCGTTCTTACATTCAATGATCCTCTACACTTACTGTTTCATTAACCTTTTTTTTGATCGATCAAAGTAAAGTCTCGTTTATTTGGCTTTACACTGATGATAGTAAAGATTGTTTAATGGAGGTATGCTTTAGCATGGCTTTATCGGAATCCAAGCTTCACTTCTTTTTAATAATGGAGAGTAAGTTATTATAGGTAAAATTGAAAGCCGCCTTCATCGAATCAAAGTCCCCAGGGTCCGGCAGTGGAGTGCAGACGTCACGGCATTAATTCAACTTTTAATGGAACTACCCTCGCTCCCTGGGGAGGACCTGTGTCATCGCTTCGATGTGGGTCGCCGCTATTTGAATTTCATACTTGATTGACTATTTTTCTTGTTCGTTCCATATTGTTCTATTTCAGTACCTATATTATCAGAATTTGTCCCTTAGTGTTTTTCTGTGGTATAATAATAATATTAGCGACCCGCTCCGACTTCGCCCGGGAGCAACGTAGATACTTATGTTTTTTTTGTATTCATTATAGGCAAGCGCTGGACCACAATCACACCTGATGGAAAGTGATGATGTGGCTTAAATGGGACACGTTTACCTACCTAGAAGATGCCCATGCAACTCTTGTTTTAAAGATTGATGAGCATTGTAATGTGAAGGAAACACAGATCGCGGAAGAGTATTCCAAACTCAAGCCATGCGTAATTTGCCTAATATGGTGTCAGCGTGGTTATTATATTTAAAAAAAAAAAGAAAATAACATTTTCGATGAAAGCTCTCAATCGGCTTGATTCCTTCCGACATCTTGAAAAACTATCGTCATATTTCAATAAGTTAATACAAAACAATATTAAACTATACGTATTAACCTTTCTCTTGAGTCGCTCTATCTATTGATGAAAACCGCATTAAAACCCGTTGCGTACTTTAGAAGATCTAAGCGTACAAAAAAAAGGACCGGCGGAGGAAAGCGTCTTTCTTGTATGACGTACCTACCTATTATATCTCTATGTAGAAAAGTATATCTTCACAATAATGGCATAATGGCTCTCTTAGCTCGCACTGGACGGGGTTCCTGGTCAGTGGAACTTCACCTTTCAATTTAACAATAGGTAAAATTATAAACTAATTAATTATAGTTTTTTGCCAATGACTTTTTTTGCCAAAATATGACAATTAAGTATGACATAAGTTTTTAATTTTTTCTCGATGATTTGTTATATTTAGGAGATGGTACCTACAGTTCAGTACAGTTCTACAGTTTCTTCTACAAGTTGAAAAGCTGTTCTAAGAATATTTCAGGAAACTGCATCATCTCTAACGATAAGGTAAAGTCAGTCAAGCGCGAACTTGTCAAAGGAAAAAATCAGACAACTCATTTCACCGAGCAAAATTGTGTCTTCACAGTCAATTGATTCTTGACCAAAGATATTTAAAACGTTTCAAGTGATAGATTGGACCAAATAACAAGTTTTTTACAGAAGTTTAAAACGTAATCTGTAACAACCTAATGGTAAAAAGAACTAAGTCTCTAGTCTCTAGACTAGATAAATTAAATTCCTAGATGGCTTTATTAAGGGTTTTACTGGACTTATACTGCAAAAACTTTATCTGAATCGCTTAAAATATGCACATATGACCGCCAAACAAAACAGCTGTTTGAGACCGCCATCGTTACCAAGTAGTTAGTGTCGTAGTTTAATAATTCGATTTTTTACTTACGACATGATTTCATAAAACTTTTTGCCGACTCATTTGACAAAAAATTGTAATTTTGCAGGCGTTTAATTTAGAAATCGCATATAAATAGCACAATTCTTTTAGTTAGTTAGTTAGCGTTAGTGGGTAGCGAGTGATACTTGTTGTAGAAGCAATGGCTCTTAGAGCCAAAGATATGGTGGCGAATCTATATCCAATATGGACCTCAACAAGCTAAAATAAAATGTTGGCGATGTGATGAGTAGAGAGATCCCAATGGCCGCTCTACCATGTAGTTGTGTTTCTCTGTACCAGATGTAATCAATTTTAAACTTGAAAAGTCCTTTGAGTAATAAAACGGGCAGCCATTTTGAATTAGGAGAACAATGGGATGGAATTCTTTAATTCCATGGAAATATTCCTAATAATTGAGTTTGAATGTTGAGCGTTCCAGATATTACGACAATAATATAATAGGACGTATCGATAGACAACGTCTTTCTACTCCATTAATTAGATTCCGATTTCGGGACCAGTCCCTTTTTGTCTTTTAAAACTTTTATTGTTTCCAAAGCTTAATTGGAAAGTTTTAATTTTGATTGCGTAAAAGATTCATTTGTGAATCTTCAAATAAAATTAACGGTTTGATTTAAATGATAGTTTTTTTTTTTTAAATCAAACCCTATGGTTATCCTTTTCCAGGAAAAAAGTATTTTCGATCTTTAATTTTAATATCTCAACAGAATTGACACTTTCTTCTCCGTATACATTTTTAGGATTCCGTACCTCAAAAAGGAAAAACGGAATCCTTATATAGGATCACTTTGTTGTCTGTCTGTCTCTCTGTCCGTCGTGTCTGTCAAGAAACCTATAGGGTACTTCCCGTTGACCTAGAATCATGAAATTTGGCAGGTAGGTAGGTCTTATAGCATAAGTACAGGAATAAAATAAAGTCTTAGCTATTAGGCTACGAGTGTTAACTTACATAAGAATGTAGGTTTATTCGTGTCACATATAGGGCTAAAATTAAAAGGGTCGCACATTTTTGGAGTGCCACAAGAGAGGGCAGGTCTTCAAAGGGCCGCACCTGGGCCGGAAACCTCCGGGACAGGGGTCCCTCAGACCCTCACGTGCCAGACCTTATCATTAGAACGAGCAAATTATCAAAGAAAGAAACCTTTCTAGCCCAATGGTATACAATTATATTCAAAATATACATAACTATGTAGATGATGCCCGTGACTTCGTTCGTGTAGATATAGGGTTTTTTAATCCCGTAGGAATTCTTTAATTTTTCGGGATAAAAAATAACCTATGCGTTAATCCAGGGTATAATCTATCTACATTCCAAATTTCAGCCAAATCCGTCCGGTAGTTTTTGCCTGAAAGAGTAACAAACAGACACACTTATACACTGTATACACACAAACTTTCGCCTTTATAATATTAGTGTGATAGTGTGATGTCATGAAGTGTGATATTAAACTGCCTCGTTGGTTCAGTGGTTAGCATGTTTGACTGCGGATGACGAGGTCCTGGGTTCAAATCTCGGGTCGGGCCAAAAATAGTTAGTTATAATAAATTAGGTTTCTCTAGGGCTATGAGAGTGAGGGAATGTGCACATGTTGTGTTTGCGCATACACTTGTACACTTTATAAAGAGGTACAGCTTGTATGTTTATATGTAGGAAGTCATCTCTGTAACTTCTGAACCGATTATGAAGCTACATTATTTCTGCAAATGTAAACTTACTTCACGCTTTGTAGGTAGGTACCTTATACCTACTAGAAGAGCTTGTTGCAAGAATTACCCAAAATTGTAATTCTTGTTAGAGATAACGTCTAAAAACCTCCGTATCTTTTTTGTTTCTTTCGTCGTAAAACATTTTACGACGCCATTAAAATCTGACCGGCTTTTTTTTAATTTGGGAAAAGTTTTATTTTTTTCACAATCGTAAAAAGTTATGATCGAAGGTGGTGTTGCCTAGTTGAGAATTTGAGCGATTATTATAAGATTTAATTAGAAGAACTGGCCAAGTGCGTGATAGCACAAAAATAAAACAGGGTTCCGTAACCATCGTCATCATCATCATCAGACTCATTACTGAGCACGGGTCTCCTCTCAGAGTGAGAAAAGTTTTGGCCATGGTCGGCCACGCTGGCCAAATGCTGATTGGCAGACTTCATACACCTTTAAGAATATTATGGAAAACTCTCAGGCATGCAGGTTTCCTCACGATGTTTTCCTTTGCCGTTAAAATAAGTTGTATAGCTTTGCCGTAGGCGGATAAAAACGATAGGGCTGTACCAAAACTAGTCTGGAACTAACCAGAGGCTATTACAGAGACTATAATATGTACACACTATGTACAATAGTACCTACCCAATTTGACTTTGACTTTGATTATGATTTCCTAAATCAGCCAAAAGGCAGCAAGCATTAGCCACTTATTTAATTATAGTTGTAAAAAAATGGCGATGGATTAAGTATCGGTATGTACGTATCTAGTACCTATACTTACCTATTGTGTATTTCTAACACTGTCTAGCTCGGTCTGACTAATATACCTAATGTGTACATTACATTGTTTTTTGTCCATAAAACCTTTAATGCCGCCATTAAATTAATGCATAACGACTGTTTTTATATCTAAACTTTATTTTCTTTGCCCTCATACGACTCCTTAGAGGTTTCAGTTATTTGGCATATAAATATAAATAAAAGAAAAATCTGGTATTCAGACAACTATATATTTTTTATTATTTATTGAAAATATTACAATATAACTTAAAGCTAGCCTTATCTAATTAGTATACAAATCAAGCCCGCGTGTAATGGTGCCAATAATACCTACCTACTCGCTGCGTTTTCGCGCTGGGATTATCATCATCATCTGAACACAACTCTGGCTCACTACGGAGCACGGATCTTTACTCAGACTTAGAGGGGCTTAGGCCAGAATCTACCACACTAATAAATAAAATATGACATATCAAAGTTATCAGACTTCACACTTATTCACGGAAAACTGTCAAATTAACTGTAAATGATACCTATTAGGTAAATGAAAAATACAATATTTATTATTATTTTCATACTTAAAATAATAAATAATATATATGACGGAGTGAGAGGGTGTTATCAGGTTATCGTGGGCATATTTTCACTTTTTATTACTTTGTAGGCGCTTCTAATGATTATTAAGATTGAAGCATGATCTAACCACTAGTAAACCTGGATAATAACTAACCGGATACGTCAGGATAGCAACCTTTAGATTAACCGAGCTTTCGTGGGCGTACTAACGATATTCTTGGACTATCAAGTGATATTGAACTACCTTCGACTATAACCATGATAACTCTCACTTACTGCATGTCACAACTACCAGCGTAACTAGGTAAACCTAACCTAACCTACCTAGACCGGCTCCTCCACTCCTACACCGGTTCCAAACCGACCATCTAACCTAATCACCACAATATCAACTCGTCTAACCAACAGTACCACTTTAGGTAACCACAATTCTACAGTACGACAGACTATGCCTACTGAGAAGTGTCCTCGGCAACAACCGGACGAATAATGCCCCGCTACGCACAGCGTGTCTGATTTTATAGTCCAACGACGACAGTGGGGAGATGACGTAATGCTCAGTGAGCAAAGTGTTGACAGCTAAAAGTCGGTACCGCCGACATACCAAAACTTACAATAACAACAACAATTAGTCATGTCTAAATCAACTCTGAGGGTATTTTAGTACTTGATGAACAAAGTAATGTTTAACTTTTGGTTTGAATAGTTTGATTATTAGTAACTATTAACGCCTTCGCGCCGACACGGCCATACTGACAGGCGGTGCGCGCTCTGCACTTGCCTAACGATTGATGTTGATTCTGAAACTAAAATACATTCTCTTCTGAGTTTGGTATCTGTCAGCATCAAATGATGCTTAGTTATATTTGTAGTAAACCAGCACATCTTCAATGTTTCTGGTTTTTGAGCTTATTTAGTAACAAGTAAAATCTCGTTAGTATTTGTGTGTGTGTGTGCGTGTGCGTGTGTGTGTGTGTGTGTGTGCGTGCGTGTGTGAGTACGTGTGTGTGTGTGTTTCGTGGATAACTCGTGGATAGAACTCGTGGATTTCTCGTGGATTTCTCGTAGATAAACTCGTGGATTTCTCGTGGATTGTCTCGTAGATAAACTCGTGGATTTCTCGTAGATAAACTCGTGGATTTCTCGTAGATAAACTCGTGGATTTCTCGTGGATTGTCTCGTAGATAAACTCGTGGATTTCTCGTAGATAAACTCGTGGATTTCTCGTGGATTGTCTCGTAGATAAACTCGTGGATTTCTTGCAGATAAACTCGTGGGTTGTCTCGTAGATAAACTCGTGGATAGAACTTGTGTCTGTGTGTGCGTGTGTGTGTGTGTGTGTGTGTGTGTGTGCGTCTGTGTGTGTGTGGCTCGTGTAAAAGAGTCTCGTAGATAAACTCGTGGATTTCTCGTGGATTGTCTCGTAGATAAACTCGTGGATTTCTCGTAGATAAACTCGTGGATTTCTCGTGGATTGTCTCGTAGATAAACTCGTGGATTTCTCGCAGATAAACTCGTGGATTGTCTCGTAGATAAACTCGTGGATAGAACTTGTGTGTGTGTCTGTGTGTGCGTGTGTGTGTGTGTGTGTGCGTCTGTGTGTGTGTGGCTCGTGTAAAAGAGTCTCGTAGATAAACTCGTGGATTTCTCGTGGATTGTCTCGTAGATAAACTCGTGGATTTCTCGTAGATAAACTCGTGGATTTCTCGTAGATAAACTCGTGGATTGTCTCGTAGATAAACTCGTGGATAGAACTTGTGTGTGTGTGTGTGTGTGTGCGTGTGTGTGTGTGTGTGTCTGTGTGTGTGTGGCTCGTGTAAAAGAGAAAACTTGCTATAATCAAAGGCTCGGCTTTTCCTGATTAACTTTTAGTAAAAGAGTTCATTACGTAACAAAGTACAACGCTAGTGCTAAACAACAAGTTCATTGTTGACATCGTACTGCTACAGCTACAATACGAAATTTTCTTTAATTCTATACAGCATGGTTGGATAAGAAATCAACTCTATCTCATTAGTGAAGACCATCCCAATAGTGAATAGTATCACGTGTCTTAGTCAGCAAAAGTGTCGTTACTATCACCTATATCGAGCAATAGTAACTCATACCACCTAAACCAAGTGACGAATGACGATAAACTAGTCGTTACTGTCACCTAAATCGAGCAATAGTAAGTAATGCTACCTAAATCGAGGTACGATAAACTTGTCGTTACTATCACCTAAATCGGGTGACGATAACTATACGCAAGGTTTTGGATAATTGGGTTTTAGAATATGGTAACTCGGCGTTTTTATTCCGTCTCATTTTCCATGGTTGCTTCTTGAGTGAGTTGTTCCAGCGACTCTTCTCGAGAAGTGGATGATCCGGGATCCGTGTATACGTCTTCTGGCGCCGACACGGTTTCTTGACTACCAGGTTTACTTCATTTCGAGGTTCGATGACAAGGTGGTTTTGCGGCGGCATATCTGATGATCGACCTGGTGGATCAGCGGTCGATCCCACTTCTGATGACGGAGTGAGAGGGTGTTATCAGGTTATCGTGGGCATATTTTCACTTTTTATTACTTTGTAGGCGCTTCTAATGATTATTAAGATTGAAGCATGATCTAACCACTAGTAAACCTGGATAATAACTAACCGGATACGTCAGGATAGCAACCTTTAGATTAACCGAGCTTTCGTGGGCGTACTAACGATATTCTTGGACTATCAAGTGATATTGAACTACCTTCGACTATAACCATGATAACTCTCACTTACTGCATGTCACAACTACCAGCGTAACTAGGTAAACCTAACCTAACCTACCTAGACCGGCTCCTCCACCCCTACACCGGTCCCAAACCGACCATCTAACCTAATCACCACAATATCAACTCGTCTAACCAACAGTACCACTTTAGGTAACCACAATTCTACAGTACGACAGACTATGCCTACTGAGAAGTGTCCTCGGCAACAACCGGACGAATAATGCCCCGCTACGCACAGCGTGTCTGATTTTATAGTCCAACGACGACAGTGGGGAGATGACGTAATGCTCAGTGAGCAAAGTGTTGACAGCTAAAAGTCGGTACCGCCGACATACCAAAACTTACAATAACAACAACAATTAGTCATGTCTAAATCAACTCTGAGGGTATTTTAGTACTTGATGAACAAAGTAATGTTTAACTTTTGGTTTGAATAGTTTGATTATTAGTAACTATTAACGCCTTCGCGCCGACATATATTATATACCTGAATTAGGATTAATTTTCGTTGGAGAGTTTTTTTTGAATAGGGTACATACCTACTCTAAAGAAAATAATTTTCTGTTACTGTTCTATGAGTAATTTTGTTTGTGCAGTTTTCATGTTGTCTACAAGGTTGTCTACTTCCTAATTTAGCTGTGACATACAGATAGACACTGAACTGATTCCATAAGTGCTTTTGAATACTGAACACTAAAAATTTTAAGTTCCACACGCTCTGAATGTTGAGCAACTTTGCTGAGCACTATAATTAGTACCGCATAATAGGCAAGCTTGGCCTATAATATGTTAGAGTTAAGTACAACAATAATCCTACTTAAACTATACTTATTAACTTAAGTTAACGGTTGTTCAAAAGCCTCTATTGGGGCCTCGTTACGGAACTTCCGTGTTTAATATAAAGTTCAGTCGTCACATAAAAAGGTATGAACGTAATTCCACGGACGACCCACAAGTTTCTTAATATAGTCGTAACAATAAATAAGCGCAGTCGCCGGCCTGCTGATAATTGTATAAGTTTCGTCTAATTACTGTAGTCATTGCGGTAGGCGTACACTGCTTACGTGTTCAAGTTTTAGCCGACTCTACGGAGAGATGATTCAACCTACAACAAATGTAGTAAGTGGTGATGGGCTAGTGGTTAAGATGCCTGCCTCTTATTCACATCTAGCTTTTCAGAGTTATGTCAATCAATCAATCAGCCTGTTTGCGTCCACTGCTGGACATAGGCCTTCCCAAGAGCGCGCCACCACACACGATCCTCCGTCTTCCTCATCCACCCACTTCCCGCTATCTACTCAAGATCGTCAGTCCAGCGGGTTGGAGGTCGTCCCACACTGCACTTGCTGAACGCAGTCTCCACTCCAGAACACGTCTGCCCCAGCGGCGATCACTTCCGCAGCAGACGTACCCACTGCCACTTCTGGCTGGCTAATTCGTTGAGCTATTTCGATCACTCTGGTTCTCCTACAATGGGATAAGATAGGTAATATTATATCTTGGGATAAAACATTTCAAGTGTATCGCAGTGTAAGCGAACCTGTAGGAAGAAACTGTCCTGGCGTCGGTCCAGCGCATAGACGCCTGAAGGCGGAATAAAACTTGAGTATCACAGTTCGTGCAGCCACTCCCAGCGCACGTGCGCGCCGCTGATAGCACTGCTTGTAACTTGATGTTACGACTGCAATGACCCTAGTTTTAAGCTTCCCCTTTCTATGTGACTGTAACGGCAAAATTCTAGAAATAATACTAATCTGTATTAAACATCTACTGATGCAGAGTCACAGACGTGGCAAAAGAGCCATTACCTAGTTGTATAAATGGTATTGATTTTGTTATAATTGTGACTGTGGGCACAAAATCACTACCCATATTGTGCACAAGACGACTTGTAAGTTGATGTTGAGTTATGACATGGAATGACCCTAGTTTTAAGCTGATAATAAAAACGAATAATATAATGGATTTATGCACCAAAGCCGCCGATAGAAGCTACTATGCTGTCAGAACTAGAGTAAGTACATATCAGATATCTACTACCTACTTAAAATGAAAATCAATTCTTTATACTTACTTAAAACCAAATCCTCCTTTTGCTTTCCTTTACCGGGGTAGAAAAATGTAAAAACTGATTCAAGAATTGAATTCGATCAGGCTAATCGCACCGGGATTTGAGCGCGCAATTATTCCGCCGCCATTATCCTTGTAATAATATTGTATACGCATTCACCGAGCGTTCCCCAGCCTTTGTCCCCAGGCCCTCAGCTTTTGTCCCTGGCCCCCAGTCCCCAGTCTTTGTCCTTTGCAGACCGTTCGACTGAAAACTCTTGCCATCCAATATGAAACGAATAAAATATTTTATAAACGGTCCCCAATTTTCATTGTTTTAATATTATCTTTTTGATAATTACGGTTCAATTCCATGTAGGATCTCTTGGACTCTTTGAGTTTGTTGTGCGCTCTTCTCAAACCTGGGCGCGTTTGGAACCCTCAAAGCTAGCCCAACTAACTAAACCGCCCTGACTTTGCCCGGGTGACTGCTAAGGGTAACCTTTGGAGATCTTAAAGAGAGAAACATGATTCAAAATTTCAGGCTTAAAGACTCATCGGTTTGAAACGTTGAAATTCCAGCAGTTTCTTTACCAGTCACCGCCGAAGCCTCCTACCAGACCAGATGGGACATAATTATTATTTAGAAATAACATAAATTGCCCCCGCCGGTAATCAAACTCAGGCCCTCCCACTTGTAACACCACAAAGTTTAAGTTAAGTTATGGTCGTCAGATATTCAAAAAAAACTTAAACCTTTGCACCTCATAATTTTTGAACAAGTTTTTACATTTTTAAAGTCTTTTAAATTCATTACAACACGACTTCAGTATTTAACGCGTGAACTTTCATGTCTTTTCGGTCTTACTTCCAAACTATTCGATAGTGGAGAGTTTTCCAAGTTGTAAGCACAGTTTTTAACCCCCGACCCAAAAAGAGGGGTGTTATAAGTTTGACGTGTGTATCTGTGTATCTGTGTATCTGTGTGTCTGTGTATCTGTGTATCTGTGTATCTGTGTATCTGTGTATCTGTGTATCTGTCTGTGGCATCGTAGCGCCTAAACGAATGAACCGATTTTAATTTAGTTTTTTTTGTTTGAAAGGTGGCTTGATCGAGAGTGTTCTTAGACATAATCCAAAAAAATTGGTGCAGCCGTTTAAGAGTTATCAGCTCTTTTCTAGTTTTCTTGTAGAAAAGAAGGTTACATAACCGTTAGGTTCATAATATTATGTCAATTGACAAATGTCAAGCTGTCAAGATGGACGTTGCCTTGATACATAATTATTTATTTGAAAATGATGTTTTGGAAAACTCTGATACTTTGGATCGTAGGCGCGGAATAGTCCAAGAAAATCGGTTCAGCCGTTTGAAAGTTATCAGGTCTTTTCGGTCTTTTCTAGTTACTGTAACCTTCACTTGTCGGGGGTGTTATAAATTTTTAATTTACACTTGTGTCTCTGTATGTTGCTGTGTTTCACTATGTGTTCTGTGTTTGAGCTATCTAGTCCCAAATAAACGAATATATTTTTTTTATTTATGACGTACTTTTGATTGGTTCAGCTAAGTTTTCAATAAAGGCGAAAAAACTGGTAGTCTTTAGCAGTACATCGAAGCCTGGGATCGAAGTTTAAGTTGATTGAATGAAGTTCTTGCATAACTTATCTTGGATTTTCTTTTTCAGTTTTTAGTATTATATTAAGTACTTGCCTATTATTTTTGATGCCAATAATTTATTTATTCTAGTAATTCGTATTACAACAAGTGTACTTAAATTAAAAATTTATAACACCCCCAACAAGTGAAGTTTACAGTAACTAGAAAAGAGCTGATAATTTTCAAACGGCTGAACCGATTTTCTTGGGTTATAGCTAACAACACTCTCGATCAAGCCACCTTTCAAACAAAAAAAACTAAATTAAAATCGGTTCATTAGTTTATGAGCTACGATGCCACAGACAGATAGATACACAGATACACATGTCAAACTTATAACACCCCTCTTTTTGGGTCGGGGGTTAATGAATTCTATAAAATAAACTTAAACCTAAACACAAAGTAACTGAGTTTGATGAAATCGGTACAAAGACAGCTTGCATCTCCTGTGGAGTTGATTATACAACTCACTATCTGGAGAACTGAGTTATATATTATATATTTTTGCTTGGTTGGAGTTGACCTGAAGAGTGACAAAAACTACCTTTTATTTCAACAGGATTTTTAATAATCTAAATCCACGCGAACGAAGTATCATCAGCTAGTATTTCAGGTATACAAGCATTATTACATGGAGTTTTCTCACGCTCAATTGTAATCTAGTTCCGGAGTGCTGGCAACGGTACGCAAGTTGCGATGAAGTTTAACTTCCCAGTGCATGTGGACTGTTATGATTTCCTAATCCGCCTGCACTCGCTCGCCTCTCACGTCCTGTAGAAGTTAGGCATTGATTTCACGACTGACTAGAGAATTGAGCTTAAGGATTTGCTTTCTGAAATGAAATGAAATAATTTATTTGTTTCAATATGTGATGATAAGATGTTTACAATATAGAAAGCCAACAATATCAAGCCAGGAACTCTGATCCAAATTTACCATACCAGACATACCCATTATCCGACTACTTCAATGCAGTCCACGACGGTTAAGAAGCGACATCACGGACGAAGTTCTAGGAAACCTATACTTACTGAAAAATTTTCAAACATTTTTGTTTTATTTTTAACCCCCGACCCAAAAAGCGGGGTGTTATAAGTTTGAGGCATGTATTCTGTCTGTGGCATCGTAGCTCCTAAACTAATAAACCGATTTTAGTTTAGTTTTTTTTTGTTTGAAATTTTGAAAGGTGGCTTGATCGAGAGTGTTCTTAGCTATAATCCAAGAAAATTGGTTTAGCCGTTTGAAAGTTATCAGCTATTTTCTAGTTACTGTGTTTAAATTTTTAATTTACACTTGCTACCAGTAATTTGTAAATAATACTAAGATACACAGTAAATAACATAGGTACAATATGTCTTTAAAACAGCGTTATATTCGAATACCTAAAGCGTCAAGGGCGCCTCAAAGCTTTGACCCGGTGGGGCCCTTTGAAGACCTATCCTCTGTTGTGGAAGGAACGACAAATATGCGTCTCCATTTTTGCGTCTACAAATAGAACATACTGTCACTAAGCCTTGTGTTGAGTGGTGATAGCCTCCTGTTCTATTATGAAGTTCGGAGTTCGATTCCGGGCACGCACCTCTAACTCGTCGGAGCTATGAGCATTTTAAGTAATTAAATATCAGGTGAAAGAAAACATCGTGAGAAAACCTGCAAAGCATAGTTCTCCATAATGTTCTCAAAAGTGTAAGAAGTCTGACAATTCCAGCTTCATTAATCTCCAGAATTAAAACTATCTCTGTACCAAAGCCAGAAACAGCTTAGACTGCATCATCACTAACCACCAGGTGAGATTGCAGTCAAATCTTGTATCCGAATAAAAAGCAACATAAAAATGTAATAAATAAACAGACATACAGGTAGCTAGACACGCTTTCGCTTTGATAATTTTATGAATATGGATTTTACGGTAAAAAAATAGCACATGAAATTATATTAATTTCTTGTGCTACTTTTTACAACAAACTTTATAAAGTTACGCGACCATAATTCCTATTCCCATGAGCTTAGTTCACACGAGCGCATACATCGCGCGGCGCAAATGAATGTCGGGTATAACTTTTTCACTTACACGAGGCATAAGTTACTTTAACGCGTCAGACGGGATCAGATTACAGCTTACACAGCGCGGCTTTGTCGACACGACTTTGCGGGCGTTCGTGTATTGTGTATTTAATCAGCCGAGCCCACACCGAGCGAAAGGTCTCGCTAGAATTTTTTATAACAAAGAAAGCTTGCTTGCAGTTAAACCAGAGTAAACTGGAGTGAGTGAGCTCTCGGTTTGATCCTGAATCGACATCAGCTGTCAAATTTTAGGTATTTGAGCACTAAGGGTGACGTAAAACAAAAAAAAAATATCTATGTATGTATAAAACTGTTTTTTACACTGCCACACCGCGACCGCCCATGTCCATACGTCGTCATTTCATAGCCAACATTCGAAAGTGAAGTCTCAAGGTTTAGTTACAAGTTTTTTACTGTGGTCGAACACTCACAATCTTTTATTCGTGCTTGACGTTTGATGTCATTTTGTCACTCAACTCTCAAAGAAGTCGTGTATCTGGCTACAACTTTGACCTTTATTTGGGTATCTAAAGTGAATGTTGTCCTAAGACAAAACACTCGTACGTGGATGGACATGCTAACTACTACTTTTCAAATCTTTTTATTAGTTCGTATGTAGTCATTGCCTCAAAATGCTCGCTTAAATCAAAATTTAACATACGAGTACACGTGTAGTTTGGATGATAACAGATGATTATGGTAACACTGAGAGTTTCTGATGATGGATGTGGGAGATGGATATTGGATGTCCCTGATGGCATATCATGCAGGACAGTCTATTTTAGACTCAGTTGGTTTTTCAAAAATATAATAACAAGACCATGGAGAGGGAAGATGGATACTGGAATTTCCTAGTGACTATGGTAGGATTGGACTTATGCGCATATTTTTGTCATTGTGTATTCCTCTTAACCCTTTTTAGTGCATTAAAAAAGATTTTACTCTCAATATCTTTTTTTTGTCGGTCGCTGAACTAGGCTGCTGGCTTGGTGTGGACACGGCTAACCACAAAAATTTTACTGTAAAAAATGTCACGCTGTTTCAAAATGAATAATCTGATTAGGATCTCGTACAAATTGTAGAAAATTAAAATGGCGTACGATTAAAATACTTAATTACCGTAAGCCGCACAAAAATTTTGTAATTTCACCGTCGGAATTTTAGTTTTTCAAGTGTTTTAAATGTATGAATTATTTTTACACGACGATCCCGTAGTCAGATGCTATGTATAGTTAAATATTTAGCTGTCCACGTCTGTCGGTATATAGTTAAAATGTTCGTCTGCCGCCTCGTACCTCGTAAACTAAGCATTAAAGTTTGAAATAATGAGATATCGTCATCTCCGTCTGGTTGATCCGCCCAGGCGTTGTTCCGGTGGAATTTATAAAATCATAATCATAATTTATTCATTGCAAATACACGATTTACATTGTAGATTTTACACGTTTTATATTTTGTACCACCTATAATGTAAAACGCGTATTTGCAATGAATAAATGTAGTTGTTGTTTTCAGGTGTTCGGGTCAACCTTATAGAAAAACCTAGATACAAAAATCTCAAGTTTATAAACGCAGTGGATTTATTTAGTACGTTTATAATTATGTCACTCAGCCAGTATATACATATTCTATCTAGAACATAATGAAGAATCTAACATAAAAAACACTAAGATTTTATTTAGTTAGCTTCCAAGTAGTAAAAGTTTTACTAAATTGCATATTCTTAAATTAAGCAGGTATAATGAAAGCTTAGCTTTTAAACACTTAATTTCAACTAACTTTTTCAACTAGTGCTTGGAATGTAAAGCTCGGAACATTGTATGCAATTTAACGCGAGCCCGCTAATCCGCGCGAATCCGCGACCGTACGGCGTAGCTACACTGTTCGCGCGTAATCTGATGATGGTGGCGCCGTAGTAACGTATGCACATTGAAACCACCTAAGTAGTAACTGTAGTTTTTGGGTTTAAAAAAAAGCTTTAGAATACTATATAGGTGTGAGTATTTTTTTAACCGACTGCGGCAAAGCCAAAAGGAAGGGTTATGATTTTAGCAGTCTATGTATGTATGTACCTATCCTATCCTATATATGTATGTATGATACTTATGTATCCAGATTCCGTGTTCCACCGTAGTGCCTAAACTACTGGGCCGATTTTGATGAATGAGGTGTCAATTGATTCGTTGTTAAGAGGGCTCTCTCCGTCACTCGTTTCATACAATCGTAGTTCCAATTTCATTTGAATATTAAGCAACCAAACTAATATCTATGTCTGTGGTTTTCCAGATTTCTGTTAAAATATTCGGTTTCAAAGTTACGCGGTCTTAGAAATTTTCATACAAATCTTTGAGCCCCTGTAATTTTAAAACTACATATTTTTAGAAAAATCTAAAACACCACAGACACAGATATTAGCTTCTAGAATAAGTCTGCAAAATTTCATGGACTTTGGTTGCTTAATATTCAAATAAAATCGGAACTACGATTGTATGAAACGAGTGACGGAGAGAGCCCTGTTAAGGCCCGGGTGACACAGGCTGTTATGTTACTGTTATTTATATTCCTTTAACTGTTATGCATAAAAATAAATAAAGTCTGTTTTAGAATGTACAGGTAAAGATACCCCACTTGGTGTAGTATCTTAGTTTGAATATTGAAAGACGTTTTTTTTCTGATGTAACCACAAATTAATAGTTTTCGGATTTTCTCCTTATGCTATAAGACCTACCTATCAGCCAAATTTCATGATTCTAGGTCAACGGAAAGTACCCTATAGGTTTTTTTGACAGACAGACAGACAGACTGGTATATAGATAGACACACAGACAGACAAAGTGGAATAAGGGTTCCGTTTTTCCTTTTGAGATACGGAACCCTTAAAAATGTTCTACTACTTTCAGTAACTATGTAGATATAGCTAAAAATAATCTCGAAACGAGGAAGTCTGAAATGAACACGGGAAGCGGAAGATAGACTAAAATAAAACGCTAGAGGTACGAAAAAAAAACATTGATAATATCGGCGCACTCACTCCCGCCCGTAAAAAGTGCGTCCTCAAAGGCCCTTGATGAAGGCAGCGTTCACTCGGGATTTTTAACACAAGATAATCTCAAGGAATCACAACAGCTCTGTTTATTAAACTGTGCCAACCTAAACTACACTCTATCACTGATAAGTAAAGTTTAAATTCCCTTGTAAGGATTCGCTGTTTCTAATATGCATTAGCTACAAAGTAATTTGTATCGTATTAACAAGTGTTAAGGTTGGAAATCGCTTCTTGGTTGCAGGTGTGTCTTATGTGTTTAGCTCAATGGTCCCCCGGGATATTACACCTTTGGAACAAACCATCAACTGTGTATCTCTAACATTGAGTCGTAGCTTTAATTTACCGGTTTATCTTTGAGTCTGAGTGGTGTGGTGCCTATTAAAGAGTTGATCATACGAACGCACCCTGTTTTATTAATGAATGCAACTTTTTTCTGAAAACGTAGCTTCTATTCGAGATTAGAAGTTAATTCAACTGTAAGTAATTTCATAATAATCATAATTATAATCGTATTCTTTATTTGTATTCGCCCAGCACGATGGACCGACGATATAAAGCGGCTGGCGGGAAGTGGCTGGATGAAGAGCAGTGTTGCCAGTGGCAGATAGTCAATTGTAACACGAGACATCTCAAAATGTAACATTTTCACGAGAAAAGTAACATTTCCTTATTTTTCGTGGAAAATAAAAGTAATAAGGTACACAGGTTAATATGGCACTTTATTATACAAAAATTTAAACAGTTTTCTTGTCCCATTAGTTAAGCTTAAAAAGAATCGTAATAATAATTGTTGATTGAATAAATTGACTGCTGATCCTGAAAAAGAAAAACAAATCAATATGTAAAATAATAATATACCAATGGATTTAGAAATGTCTTTGAATAGCTATAACTTATTTTGTTAATCAATTTATAATACAAGTGTACTTAAATTAAAAATTTATATCACCCCAACAAGTGAAGGTTACATTAACTAGAAAAGAGCTGATAACTTTCAAACGGCTGAACCGATTTTCTTTGATTATAGCTAAGAACACTCTCCATCAAGCCACTAAATTACAACTAAATTAAAATCGGTTCATTAGTTTGAGAGCTACGATGCCATACACAGATACACACGTCAAACTTATAACACCCCTCTTTTTGGATCGGGGGTTAAAAAGATTAAAATCGTCTTATATCGGGCGATCTGGCAACACAGGACTGTTTGAGTTTGAGAGGCTACGCACTAGGTGGACTTTGTCTGTGTAGCGTTTGATGGCGCGCGTGTGGTGCCTTTTTGGAGCGTTTTTTTTTTTTTTGTTAAAAGTGGCTGATTTTTGTGTTTCACTGGCGTTTTTGGTGCTAGAACCATGCTGGAACTAACTGGGAAGCGCTCTAAAGGGGTGCCGTGCGTATGTCGGCGAGCGCCGGCACAGACGATGTCCTTACTTATATAGTTTCCCTAACCTAAAAATATCTTCAAACTTGACATTGGTTAATCTTTGTAAAGCCAGACGAGAGAATAAAAAAAAACGCACTAGGTAGGTACGCAGTGAAGAAAATTACGCGGGAATTTCAAATTCGTTTTGTTAACTGAACAATACTAGGTAGGTACCTAACTACTTACCTTGGTCTCAGCAAAGAGATCGATAGATTCGATAGCAAAACTCAAATTTTAGGTTACGCCGGCCGGTATCTACTCAGCTCGCTCTCATGCCTGTAAAGAAAACCGAAGTTACCTACAACAATAACTAAGTAGTAAATAGCTAAATGAACTTCTGGAAACTAATGTGACTTAATAATAAGATGACAGTCAATACAAAAACGAACTGCTTTCAGTTGCAAATACTATAACTTTGTTTTTGCATTACTGATTCCCTAATTAGTTAACTACTTACTTATTTACTTAAAACTACATTGTATACAACATTTACTTACCAAGCAAGTAGTGTTAGCAACACATATACACAGTCGATAAGGATAACGAACAAACCAATCACTTTCGAATTTTGACGAAATAAAGATACAAATTTTTTTTGTACTTAGATACCTAACTACCTACAATATCACTACCCCGCAACGAATAACTTTTTTTTTTTTCTCTCGACTGGCTTTATACTGATTAGCCAATGTCAAGTTTGTAGTTATTTACAAGTTAGGAAAACTATAATATGTATAAGAATGGACTTCGTCTGTACCGGCGCCCGCCAACATACACGCGGCGCCCCTTTAGAGTGCTTCCCAGTCAGTTCCTTGGTCAGTTCCACCACCAATAAACACTAGCAGAACACAAAAACCGGCCACTTCTAACAAAAAAACACTCCAAAAAGTCACAACACGCGCGCCAGCAAACGCCACCACAGACGAAATCCACGAATAACTTTATTAGCCAAAACTTGGCCAAAACAAAGTTGAGTCACAGAGAAAAACAAACAAAACACTTTTTTAATCACAGAGTAATTACAAAACAAAGTGAACTTAGACCAATAACTTAGAGAAAGTGAAATAAACTAACAAATGGGCCAATTACGACAAACGAAAACTGTTTTGGATGCGTTCCGTTTCACGATTATTTTTGGTTTGCTGGGAAAAATTTGAATATTTTTATGAAGTCCTAAAAGTAACGTAAAGTAACATTTTGAGTCGTGTAACATAGAGGAAACATGAGGGGGTCAAAAGTAACGTAAAATGTTACAAAAGTAACATTCTGGCAACGCTGATGAAGAGGGCTGAGGACCGGGTGTGGTGGCGCTCTTTAGGGAAGGCCTATGTCCAACAGTGGACATCCAAAGGCTGATGATGATGATTTGTATTTTATATTTGCTTGAGTACAGGTACAAAAGGTGGTACCTCAAAGTCAAAGGTTTCATCTTTGTCTTTTTAATATTGTTTAAAAAGGTCAGAAAAACAAATAAGTAAGTAGTGTATTTGTTGTTATGTCCTTTTCATAAATAAAACGGAAATACTGAGCAGTGTCCAGCCAGTGTCCTCTCAAAATGAGAAGGGCTTAGGATAGAGTCCACCACGCTGGCCAAGTGCGGCTTGCTAAACTTCATACACCTTTGGGAATATCATGGAAACTCTTAGAGGCATTTTGGTAGGTTTCTGATCCTCCAGCCCGCCCGCCAGCCCGATCATTTCAGTGGTTTGAACTGTGCATTGTAAAACGTTGTTAGTTTGTGTAAATAAGTAAATAAGTACAAATATTGTCTATTATTGTGCTATGAATAGTCAAAGAGTGCAGTTATTAGTATTGTGTAAATATATAACAAATAAATGAAAGTGTTCATTAGTGTGTTGAGTGAAGTGACAAATAAACGTGTGATTATACTGATTTGCTCTTTTTATTAACCCTCGACCCAAAAAGAGGGGTGTCATAAGTTTGACGTGTGTATCTGTGTATCTGTGTCTCTGTGTATCTGTGTATCTGTCTGTGGCACCGTAGCGCCTAAACTAATGAACCGATTTTAATTTAGTTTTTTTTGTTTGAAAGGTGGCTTGATCGGGAGTGTTCTTAGCTATAATCCAAGAAAATCGGTTCAGCCGTTTGAAAGTTATCAGCTCTTTTCTAGTTACTGTTACCTTCACTTGTCGGGGATGTTATAAATTTTTAATTTACACTTGTTTACCCACTGTATCATCTGATCGATCAGTCAGTCAATATATAGATAATAATATAAGTAGTTACCTAAATAATATAAAAATTGCTGAAGAAGTGGTTTGTTTGTGAAACCGATGGGCATTAAGTGCGGCGGCGGTGTGCGGAACCCAAAACAAAGAGACAAGCAACACCGCACTCGGCGGCCATTTCCCTCCTCGCCTGAAAGTGTTTGCTCGCCGGCTCCTGAACAACAACATTAGCACCTCGCTGCCCGCTTCTTTGCTTGCTTACATCGATACCGCCACAGAGTAGGAAAACTGAAAGAAAACCCACTTAAATATCTTTTCAATCATACTTTTTAACCTCCGACCCAAAAAGAGCGGTGTTATAAGTTTGACGTGTGTATTTGTGTATCTGTCTGTGACATCGTAGCTAATAAACTAATGAACCGATTTTAATTTAGTTTTTTTATTTGAAAGGTGGCTGGCTTGATCGATTCGGTTCAGCCGTTTGAAAGTTATCAGCTCTTTTCTTGTTACTGTAACCTTCACTTGCCGGGGGTGTTATAAATATTTAATTTACACTTGTTAATTATACGTTTAACATTATAAGAGTTTGTATTCCAGCTAAAATAGTTATTTTTACTTGACTACGGCAACGCCAAAAGGAAGGGTGATGATTTTGAAATATGTAGGTTTGCATTTATGTGTGTTCCGCCGTAGCGCCTTAACTACTGAGTCGATTTTGATGAATGAGGTGTCAATCGATGCGTTATTATTGTCCGGGTGACACAGGCTAAATTTTATACGAAAAAGTAAAGTCCTTGTTCGCGTATTGACAGACTGTTTTATGTCGGTAGGCTGTGGCACTGGGTTCTTTACAATGTAAAGGTAAGTTAGCCGGTACACAATTCAAACAAGGGCCGGGTTTGGGAATCCATTTGTCACCGTCACTCACATGAGCTTTCCTTTACACACAAAACGATTTGTTCCAACACTTTTTGGGGGATATTATTGACTTTGCAATATTACGGCGCGTTAGATAAGGTAATGTGTTATTTTTGCTGAGGTTATTGATAACACTTTTACATAGTAGGCAAGTACTAATCCAAAAGTATTGTATCACTTGAATGTATAAACAAACAAAGGTTAATTCGCTAAACCAGTCAAAACTATTTTCACAGCTAAAACAACGTGCAGCATGTGATATGCACTGATTACCTTCCCCCCCACTACTAAAGAAGCAGGAAAAGCAAGCAATACACACGACCACACCACAACACCACGTGTCTGTCACCAAATGGACCTAAGTATGTCCAGCAGTGGACGTCAAAGAGTTCATACGACTCCATCACTTACCAAAAGTACAAAAGCCGACATTATAAATTCAAGACTCAAATCCTTAAAAACTTTCTTACTTAATTCATATTTTCGCTAAGGAATAATATCTGTAAGGAAATTACTTCTATATTTTAAATGTTTTCAGCTAATTTGTTTACCTACTTATAAAACCAGAGTTAGCGAAGTAATTCTACGTAATAAAAATACCTCGACATAAGGGTCTATTCAGACGAACCGCACCACGCCGTGTTGTTTGGCATTAGCCGTTTGTGAATGGTAACGGCTTGCAATTGCATTTTATAGTACGCTTTCTTATATCCTACTCATAATAAATGCAAAATAGTGTTTGGTTGTCAGTTTGCCCTTCAATTACGCCGCCACACAACAACAACAAACATTCACATGATTTTTTTTTTTGTGAACATAGTTAAAGATGTGGAAAATGACGTAAGCTAGTTTTATCTTGGAAAATTAAAGAGATCCCACAGGATTTTTAAAAATCCAAATCCATGGGACGAAGTCCCAGCCATCAGCAATATATACATAGTAAACTGTAGCTTAATTTGAAATCTACTGATCACTAGATTTCCCACTAGGTTTAATTCAATTTTGTTCCTCGTGACATTTCACCGCTCGCACTATGGTGTTCTTGTGATTGTGGCACGTCTAAAAGTACCCTTACAACTTGAAAGTTCCTAGAAACACCACAAAATGTTGTACTTCCGCAATATGTTGGCGGTTAATTAAAACGGCAGAACCGCGCCGTGATTCCATAAGGTTAATTAATTAATTAATAAACACAATTTGATATTCAACGGCGCCGCGTAATTATGGATTCTTGCCGATAACTAGCAAAATGCGAAATATTTTGCTGTATTTTACTGTCGATAATATTTAAGAGTTTGTGTTCTACGCATACAAATCTAATGCGATCGGACTAAAATTAAATAAAACTAGGTTTAGCTTTAATTAAAAATACCACTTTATTTTTTTAATTATTTTAACACCAAGCAGTACCTAATGGTTAAGTTTTTAGTTGTCTGTCTGTCTGGTACTAGACAGACAGACAACTAAAAACTTCACGGTCCGTCTTTTTAACCGATTCCGTCGAAAATGGTTGGCTTCCGTCATAGAAACGGACATTTCGAGAAAATTATAGAGTACCCACGAGATTTCAAAAACCTACAGTAGCCGGCAGGAAATATTGTACATCGACCTTTCGAAAGGGATTTCAGCTTCGTAGAGCGTTGTCTCTGTCACTCATACCTATGCGACGTATTGTCAATTTCAACGATAGAGACAACGCTCTACGTAACCGCTATCTCTTTCTAAAGGTCGATGTCATCATCCACCATTCATACTTGCATACTACCTAATATAAACGCGAAAATCTGTCTGTCTATTTATCTGCTAAGTTTTTACAGTCCATCCGTTTACCCAATTTTGACGAAATTGGATACAGAGATAGGTTCCCGGGGAAGATCTTTAAAAATTGTAGGATCCCTATGGGATTTTAAAACTTGTATAACCAAAGGGGTTAGTTTTGAATAAATTCCTCTATAGCAACAAGCTTTCAAAAATGTTTAAAACCCTTGTTATATAGGTACCAGAAAAGTATAAAAGTGCAGCAATTGCAGAGAAGTGAAATATGTTACACTCCCCAACTTTTGCTGTTTACGAGCCAGATTTATGACGTCACCTGTCACCCAACTTAAAAGGTTCCATATATTTTAAACGCGTTACATTTTATTGCCAACATGTTCCAACTTAAATGATTGATCTTGGAAAGGAAAACGTAGCAGAAGGGGTATGGGTGTAATAAACTTTCACAACCCTTTCAGATTTGTGCACTTCCATTGATGTAAATGAAATTTATTTACCTATTTTATATAGGTGAGTAGTTCCTGCTTCACCTTTTGAACCTCGTCAAGGCATTGTTAAGGTCTGCACCTGTATACGTAGTACAAATTCCACGGACACGTACGAAGCGATTTGCTTCCTCGTTTCTAATTCGAACTACCAGGATAATTCGCTTTTGGCACTAGTTTTCTCCTCCACTTTTTATATTACCTTCAACTCAAGAATTAATAAGCATCTTCTAGGCAAGCGCACACGGGGTTTTGATTGATTTAAATTTACGGATTTTAAAACGCACCGCAACTCTCTCTAACGCTTAAGGATTAATGTGATTTCCGACGAAAGATAAAAGCCTTTGAACATAAAAGTTGGTCAAATGGTCACCCATTAATATAACTATCGATTTGAATCTGTAAAAACAAGTTACAGATGTGCGCTGTAGCAACTGAGCCATTCCATCCTCACCCTTAGTTAAAAATACACAGTGTAAAATAGCTTGTTACATTAGCTTAGTTTAGCGACGCCAGTCGACAATGTACTACTGTCTCTACACATGTCGACATTTCCACGCGCAGCTGAAACGCGCCGCAAACGCGATATCGCCAGTAAAGTTCTAACAGTACGTAAGACAAAAAAATCTACTTTACAGGAGAGAAAAAAGTTATATAAAATATTCGTCAGCAACCCTTGATGTATTTATTATATATTGAACAAGGATTTAAAATTAAGTTATTGACGAAACAAAAGACGTTAATATGATTCTGATTGGTGAAATGAAAGCGGGTGAACTGTCTTCATCAAACGGCAAATGTCAAAACCCGCCAA
Source organism: Maniola jurtina (assembly GCF_905333055.1). Classification (NCBI taxonomy): domain Eukaryota; kingdom Metazoa; phylum Arthropoda; class Insecta; order Lepidoptera; family Nymphalidae; genus Maniola; species Maniola jurtina. Next base: position 13,071,366 of record NC_060046.1, on the reverse strand, counting down.
AAATGACTTACGCACTGTTAGAACTTCACTGACGATTATGTGGCTTGTGTAACTTTGCCTGTATATTTTGAAATATACTTACCTAGTAGTTTGCAGCACTGTTGCTGTGCGTTCATAAAACGCGCGTTGGTTGCGCGTGAAAATGACGCAATGTTTAAAGGCACTTAAGTAAAGGTAGTTAAACAATGCGCTCACTGACTCGGAATCTTGCAGTCTAGCGGATTTCAGATTTAGTCTCTCTGTAATTTAGTTCTCCTGCTTTCTACTAACTTTCTCTGTAATTATTATCTGTAGGTACCGTTTCATTTGTAGGTATTTAGTTGCAAGAAGATGTTTGTTTTATTAGAGCAACGTTATGCTGTAACGTTGACCTAAATCGATAATTTGGTGTTTATTTAACATTACATGGAATATTATAACCAATTATAATTACTTTATTACGTAGATAGCTACGTTACGATAGTCTAGTGGTTAGGACGTCCGCCGTCTGTCTATTCGGGCATTCGGGCGGGGTTCGATTCCAGGCACGCACCTCAATTTTTTGGAGCTATGTGCGTTTTAGTGAATTAAATACTAGTTTTAAACGGTGAAGGAAAACATCGTGAAAAAACTTGCATGGATAAGAGTTCTCCATAGCGTTCCCAAAAATGTGCGAAGTCAGCCAATCCGCACTTGGTCAGCGTGGTATACTATAGCCCTTCTAATTCTGAGGAAAGACCCGTGCTCAGGTAGTGGGCCGATGATGAATTACCCATAACTTTATAAGCTTTTTTATCGCCGTAAAACACACCCAAATATTTGGGCTTTTAGAAATATCTGGAGATGTTTGATAGTAAAGTTGTCCTATCGTTTGGTATCTGTGACTAATCTAACTTTTAATGGCAAACACTGACCCTCGTCAGGGAAGGGTTGGTGCGTTTGTTTTGCGAGGAACCAATATATCACTAACATATTCCATACCTACTGCCCTCCAAGCGAATATGTTAATAGAAAATCCGCGACAGGCCGAGATGGCAATCGGGTTACGGGTGTGTGAGGCATCCCCACCCCGATTTCCATCTCGACCTGTCGCGTCCTATACTCGTCCTCACATTACTGACTTGTTTTACGTCCAAGACCAATAAATCTTTCTATCTATGATCTGTCGGTAAGTTCCGTTAACAACTTTCTTGTTAATTGTCAAAATTGAATGGTCTTTCTTATCAAAAACATCGTTAGGTAACTTAATCGACAGACAGATTGATAATAATTATAATTCGAACCGTTAGGGGCATAATAAAGGATCGATCAGTCTCTATAATGCTATTTAGAAAGTTAGTCAATATACATATGGTTATAATAATTTTACTATAGAATCAATCTTTTTTCTTTCACTTTTTTAGACTTACTTACCATCAGGGGGCACGGCAGTGCCCCCGCCAAGACGAGCCAAACGCGGCGGCCGGGGCGCTACGTACCTTTTTCTCGAAGTGTTTCGTTTGCTTTTTTACGTTCACGTTCTACAATTTTGTTAATAAGTTTCCACGACGTACGCTATCCCTATTAGTAGAATATATGTATGCAATCTCGCCATTCTCTTTAATTACAAAAACTAAACTGCTGATTTTTCTATTGGACCTCCAAATTGCTTGTAAAAACAAAATGCATCGGTCAGCTTAAAAGAAATACATTTTTCATCCAGTCATGTCGTACAAACCAAAAAAACAAAATCAAATTGTGGAAACCAACATTGGGATAATCTCGGAGATTTTTCTCAACATTAAGGCTGGGCGCAAACGAGCCACGAACCACTGGTAGATGTCACGCGCCACTGCACCGCCATTGTTAATAAATATTTAAGAAAATTTATTGAATTAAATGAAATAATTTCCCACTCTAAAAATATTACTATTTCATTTATAATAAAATAAGTTGCCGCAAAAAAAAAAAACAAAAAAAAATCTAATAAAATTTATTTATTTCTTGCGGCAGTCACTGGTGTTCGGAATAATGGATATAGCTATATTCATTTCGGATGCTCTATAATGAGAAATGCGATGAGTGTGATACCTAACAGTTAACTGCCCAGACAATATTTGCGGCGAGTAGCTTCGATAGTTCTAATAAGATACTGTTAAATGGTGACAGTAAAAAGATTACGGCTGAGTTTATTGTATGCTTCTTCACAGACCAGGGCGTGTTTGGAACCCTCGTAAATTTAGTTTTAAGTCTACATAAATAATTATCACTATTACATATCATCTTACAAATTCAACAATTGACAATTATTAATAAATCAAAAAATGTACATTCTCAATTTGAATAAATGCTTTGAGTTTGGTCCCTGTAAAAGTATGAAAAAGCGTGTGAACTGTTTGTCGCTGGCTACCAGTGGTCGGTGGTTTGTGTGCGCCGAGCCTAAGACTCTGCGATAGGATTAGGGTTGAGGGTTGGTCCCGAGTGATGTCATTAGGTGCCGGGCGCCGGTAATGTCACCTTCATTAGGAAGTTACGTCTTATATGAGCTCTTTTGGTTAACGTGACAGGAAAAGTTATCAGAAAATAAGTAATCTGACCAAAAAATTTCCTGATTACCTATAGCCCTCGTGGATATGGCCCCGGGTTCAAATTAGGGTCATTAATTAATTAAACCATCGTAAGGGGAACTCATAACATTTTAAATATTGTGTAGAAGCAGGCGTTACTTTGCAGAAGTCCATGATCTACAACGAATTAAAAGTTTAATCCAACTTAATAATATTATAAATGCGAAAGTGTGTCTGTCCGTCTGTCTGCTACCATTTCACTAGCCCAACTGTTTAACCGATTCTGACGAAGGTACAGGGTTAGCTTATATCCCGGGGATGGACATAGGATACTTTTTTATCTTTTACTGACTGCTTTTCTTCACAGTTAAAGCAAATGACATTTAACTGTTTATTAAAATAATGCTTTACAGAAAACGTAATATATATTTCCCTCTGACTTCAGTTAATTATAACATCGCGTCCTGTAATTAGACGTGGAATTAATGTAATACATAATATTTACAGTTTACGTGGCAGAACGTTAATTAGGTAATTTAATAACTAACGGTAAACCTGTGAGAGGCATTGAATTAATTTACGTTATAATAATATTATTATTAATTGTATATTTTGGGGAATCCGAAACTTTGGTACGAAACCTTGGCGTGTCGGGAAAATGTTAGTTTCGTGGATTTTTTACATTAAACAAAAATATGTTTAAATCATGAACCTTTTAATATATTAATCATGGACAGGATAATCCATATCCATGTTACTTTTAAATAGATTTTTTTTAAAAATTGAAATATTTTATTTTGCTGATTAGAAGATTTAAATTTAAAAAGAATGAAAATGTCATCCGAGTAGGTACCGTATGATACCAAATGGTTTGGAAGATCCTACTAGAACCCTAAATCGCTAGGCGGTAAGTTATTGCTGACATAGTAGTAACTAACCTCAACCGAAACCTCCCACCAGACAATTTGGAAAGTATAAACTTATGCCAGGAGGGTGTACCATATCGATTCGAATTAGAATTAAGAAACGAGGAAACAAATCGCTTCGTACGTACCTACTTGTGGAGTATTGTCTACGTACGGGTACATATATTCTTGATGATGCCCTGCAGCGGTACGATAGTAGCAAGGTGAAGAACTAAGGAGGTACCAAGTTAAAAGTTCTTGATCATGCTCTATAAAATATACCCTGTAGAAAACTAATAGATAGCAAACTTTTGCGCAGATATTCCAAACCACCAGAAAGGTTTTTTTAAATAGACAAGCGCTTGACTGCAATCAGACCTGCTAGCAAGTGAGGATGCAGCCTAAGATGGAGCGCGCTTGCCTAGAAGTTGCCTATTCACTCTTGACTTGAAGGTACCCATAGGTTTCCTTGAAGTGGAAGGGAAAACTGATGCCGGAAGGGCGTTCCATATCCTAGCGTTTCGGATTAGAAACGAGGAAGCAAATCGCTGCGTAAGTATCCGAGGAATTTCAACTACGTACGGATGCAGGCCTTGCAGAACGATGGTAGAAAGTTGAAGAAGGAACCAGGTCAAAGAGTTTTTGTGCACACTCAACGCACAACAAAATGGTTTCATATCTTATTTTTATCTATTTCTGTACATTTGACCTCACAAATCTATAAAAATACCTCCTTACTTTATATCTAAGAATGTTTTTCAGTAAATGAATCTCTCGAACCCTTCACTGTGGACTGACAAGGGTCAGTCGCCATTAAAAGTTAGATTAGTGACAAATTTGTAACGGATTCCGGGAATTCGGAAAACTCGCCCGCTTTGATCTCCGGGCCCTTGACGAATGACTTGAAAGCAACTTGAAACTTGGATGTTTCCTTATACATATATAAATTGGTGGAATTTTTACGGGAATTGATTGCTAGTCAAGTTTTTGAAGTAGTTTTGTGAAAAGTTGATCTTTAAAAATCAATTACAAACAATAAATAGTTGAGTAGTAATCAATTCAACGCTTAGGTCTCGATTTGCAGTTTTTCAGCAATTTTTACCACAACTTTCACATTTTTTTTAAATCTGGAGCACTTATTTTCTTATTAATACAAGTGCGAGTTCTTTGTAGAACACTGCAAGTTAATGACGGACTGCGCCATCTACATATGATTTAGTGAAATATTTTTTTCGTACAAACGTTTAATTTTTTTTTTGTATGTAACTATTTTCGGATTTTTCCCTTACCTTTGCTATAAGACCTACCTACCTGCCAAATTTCATGATTCTAGGCCATGACAGACAGACAACAAGGTGATCCTAAAGGTTCCTTTTTCCTTTCGAGGTACGGAACCCTAAAAATTGATTATATTCCCCATCGCATTGCTCACAAAATGTATTTCTAGTTCCATTATGTGTTCGAGCATAAATAAAGTTACGTTATTAAAAAGTGAATGAAGTGAAGTGAAGCAAACTGAGCTAATGTGTAGAAGTCGTATTATTTGCCCCGACGTTAGACGAGTTAGCGAAACTTAAAACAAGTTGACCTAATTTCTGCGAGTTAATTCGCGAAAGCTTCTAATCACATTAGCGAATTTGTCGTGCGACAAAATGTTGACTGTAATTACTTACTTTGTATATTACGTCACAGGAAAATGGCGAAGTCAATGATTTTGCAAATTTTTCCACCACCATCAATCATGATCAAACTATTGCCGGCTCATTACTGAGTACGGGTCTCCACTCAGAAGGATTTCCTAGGGAAAGAGATATAATGAAATCTACGGTTGTAGCTGAATACCCCAATTGATGACTAACTTCATTTTACTAAAATAATCTAGGTAAATGGCAAAACCCTCAACATAGTTTAGTGAAACGTTCGCTAAGTGAGTCTATGTAATAATAGGCCTTCCGTTTAACTGAGGCGGTTTAGACTGAAATCCTGAGATAGATACAAAACAAGAGTGTAATTTTTTTTTGAAATGGTCTATGCTAGAAGACTTGCATCTGACTTTGCACTTTACAAAAACACTCGAGGTAGGACTGACAAGACTGCGTTTCAAACAAGAGTTCGTTCTGGATCATATTCGACCTAAGCTTATGCATTATTACGAACTTGACGATCATTTCACTAAACCTTAAACAAAGCAATTTTCATGGTATTCAATACATGCTGTATAATAGCCACTTTTTGTCTACATGTCGTTAATGTGATCCTAATTCTTAGGACAACATATCGCGAATACAGAACGAAGTAGGTAGTTCAGCAAAATGAGCGGAACGAGCCACAAAGTGCAATAACTTGACTTCGCGCAAAGTCACTGCGAAGAACGTCACTTGTCATAATTATTGTGACGCTTCAATGGAAACTGCAGCTTTATTTACCATATTATCTTCGCAATAATTGACAATCATTTTGAACTCTACCTCAATAGAAATAACGCATTTGCGAACGCAAATTGAACATAGTTCTTTAACAGGACTAACAAAGTAGTTTTTGCTAATTACCTCGCAATTTTGAACTCTATTTGTACTGAGTTAAAGGTTAGTGTAAGTGTGTGAGTAATGTTGTTCAAGTTGATATACCCGTGGCTTCATTTTAATTTGTCATATAAAGTGAGATTTATTTTTTACAGCTTAATGGTGTCTCTAGTGAAACTCATACCTTTTTGAATAGTAAATAATTTTCAGGACACAAGCTTAACTCGGAATGATGATAGTAAAGTAAATAAGCAAAAGGAAATAGTCACCTACTAAGAATTTTCATACCAACTTTCTCTTTTAACTTCCCAAAAGGAAAAACGGAACCCTCATAAGATCATTTTGTTGTCTGTCTATCTGTGTGTCTATCTATATACCAGTCTGGCTGTCCGTCTGTCAAAAAAACCTATAGGGTACTAACCGTTGACCTTGAATCATGAAATTTGGCTGGTAGGTAAATCTTATAGCACTTGTTATGGAAAAATCCGAAAACTGTGAATTTGTGGTGACATCACAAAAAAAAAGTAATATATTCATGAACAAATAATAAAAAGTATTTTCAATTTTCAAAGTTAGATAACTATACCATGTGGGATATCATATGAAAGGGCTTTACCTGTTTATTCTAAAAGAGATTTTTATTTATTTTTATGCATAACAGTTTTTGATTTACCGTGCAAAATGTCGGAAAAAATACCCGAGTACGGAACCCTCGGTGCGCGAGTCTGACTCGCACTTGTTCGCTTTTATCATTTTTATATTTCCACACAATGATTCAATGAAATATCTAGATATTGCTGAAGTTAAGTTAAGTTAGAAGAAAGTAAAGACTAACAAAAAACTACCTACAGCACTTTTTTCAGTTCCCGTTTTCAAATAGTTCATACAACTCAGAAGCGACAAAAAAGTGGCCCCCGCTCGCAGCGGGTTGAAATATGTTACGCTTTCTAACTTTGCTGCTCGTGACACGGATTTATGAAGTTAAGTGTGCTTGTGCGAGTGACATGAAACTACTTACACACTCGATGTGTTCAGGTGACACACATTTACTTATTTCACTGCGAGTCATGACTTTTTGTGTCATCATCAACGAATAGATGTCAAATTCAAATTCAAATTCAAAATACTTATTGTTATTCAATTAGAATTTTACAAGTTCTTTTGAATAGTCAAAAGCATCTACCACTGGTTCGGAATGCCTTTCCGAGAAGAACCAGCAAGAAACTCGACGGTTGCTCTTTTCAAAGATTTCATATACAATATTATGCCATGTATAAAAGCAATTGAGGTCTCGCGCATTGTTGGAGCGAGCTGCAGGTCAAATCCACGCTCTTTTATCATTTACATAATCTGTCCACCGCTGGACATTGGTTTCTCGTAGGGACTTTAACATGCCACGGTCTTACACCGCTTTAATCCTGTGGCTTCCTGCAACTCGTTCTGTGTATCTCTACAAACACTCTAGGGGGTCAACATACACTCTACGCTCTACCAACGCTGCGCTTTCCATTATCATTCCATCCACAGAAATCCAAATAATACTATACATCTATGATTCCATCACTCACTGATTTATTCTGACTTCTGAGGCTTCAGCCCTGGCCAATTAGCTATAAAGGTTAGGTCATAAAAGTCCTTCTACTTTTGCTAAAGTTTTATAATAATAATTTAGCAAAATAAAAACACGACTGCTCTGATATCTTGAATTGTTTTCAAAAATTTTAGCCAGTGTCACTCGAGATGATGTGAGAATTCTGCCATATCTCTTCGAGCATTTAGGAGTTACAGTGGAATAAAGAAACTCACGCATATACAATGAACATACACGATCACTGAAAACATACTCCTTTTTTGAACAGATGTCTAAAATCTTTCCTGAAGCTCCTTAATTAGTTTAAATCTGGAGTCCGCGACAGGTTTTGATGGCAATCGGGGTATGAGATGGGGGGACGCCCTGTACAGTGTACACCCGCTCGCCCACATCGTTTATCGCGGGCGTTCCTTCCCCAATTGCCATTCCAACCTGTCGCGTACAATAGCAGTCATTGTAACCTAGATTTTCCGTTAAAGTCAGTTAAAAAACGTTTAAAGCAAGAAGCATTACAATATTCGCATTGAGCACAAGTTTAGCGAAACGTTTCCGCGGCGACGACAAATGGCTGAAAGTGGGGCAGCCTGCCATTTATCTAGGTAGCGATGTCTGCCTGCGCCGCGTTTAGCTTTTTGCTAGACCTAGGCCAGTACTGATAGCCGAGCGACCGAAATGACACAATTTATTACGACTACAGGATTAAAATCAACAATATAAATATAATAAATAAATATAAGATCTGACTAAACACTACTCTATCAATATCTATCGCGAGAGGGCGAACTGAATTTCGAAAGATCACAGGTCTAAATTCTACAATGTATTTGGAAAATGATATTTTGACCCCCGACCCAAAAAGAGTGGTGTTATAAGTTTGACGTGTGTATCTGTGTATCTGTCTGTGGCATCGTAGCTCCTAAACGAATGAACCGATTTTAATTTAGTTTTTTTTGTTTGAAAGGTGGCTTCATCGAGAGTTTTCTTAGCTATAATACAAGAAAATCGGTTCAGCCGTTTGAAAGTTATCAGCTCTTTTCTAGTTAATTTTTAATTTACACTTACTTTAATTTACACTTATCATTTACTTGTATTGATGTAGATTTATTCTTAGCAGCAATTCAGTAGTTATAAAGCAAAGTGGAATTCTAATTCATCGCCTGGATTTTTTATTATTGGGGGTTTGAAAAAATTCTTTTGGGTTCTAGTTTGAATTTGATGAATTATCCAAACTTTTCTTCACTATTACTATTTGAATCTTAGTCTTTTCTAGACAAATGTTATTCTGTAATTTGTCGGTGTGAAGTCGACGATCATTTCAGTTTTTGCTGCAGATTCAGACCACCGCTGCTGATATAACTGACTGAACGACTCAATTTGTTAGATACCAGATAGCGAGAGGCAAGACGTTTTTGAAATTATTATGAAATACTAGATGATACCCGCGACTTCGTTCGCGCGGATTTAGATTTTTCAAAATCCCATGGAAACTGTTTAATTTTTCGGGATGCGTTAATCCAGGTTATAATCGATCTCTTGCACTTCATCGTTTTATTCTTTGATATTGATGTTTCTATGATCATGGAAAAATCGAAACTGCGCGTTATTTTAGGACACGAGTCATGTTATCAAAATTCATCTTTATGGCTTACCTCATCATGCCGACAAAGGGAATTATGTAATCCTGGAAATCACGTTTCTTCCAAAGTTTCCAAAGATTTAGAACTTCGTTGTATTACATGAGTAACAGCTGTGAACTGTTATATTCCTTTACCCTATAGGATTAGTACAAGTACCTATAACGTTAACAGATTTCGAATCTTCGGAAACTATAACGTCAAAGTAGACCTTTCGGTCCTGGACTATTTTAACTCAACCACCCATCACCCCAATATAAAACTTTGTGAAATAGAAATTGATAGTCTATATAATAATTATATTTTTATTTAAGGATAAATGATTAACTGGTAGAAACTTTCATGATTTTTCATGCATAGGTTTTTTGATGATGTAGAGCCCCTCTGAGAAAAGATTTTCAGAGTATTGCCATCTTTTTGCTTCTAATTCCAAAAAGTAGGTTTAGAACAATCGCCAAAACACATGTAAAACATAAACTGATGTTTTCAAAAAACTACGCTGTGTAGGACCAAGACTTTTTTGTTGTTTTTGTTAGCTTTTAGTTTGGTCCCACGCGTTTGCTAATTTCCTACGTATTTCGCCTTTAATTTTAGGGCTCAGCCGCTTTTTAGCTAAAGAACAGCAGGGTGATTTAGTCATTATTGAATAAACGGAAAGGGCTAATTCGATGCTCGATATCTATCATCAATTTCGAGATGTGTTACTGTTAACTCATGCTAGGGTTAGGGTACCGGCAAGGCATTATGTTGCTAAAAGCGCCGCAATGGCCATTACGACGAGCTTTTAAACACATTTGTGCGAGATTGCGGCGGTCAAGCGGTGCTGGCCACTTTGAGGCAACACCATTGTTATTTATTAATTTTGCATCATGAAACAGCGATGGTGTTTGCTTTTAAGGTAAGAGGTTGTATAAATAAATAGGTATACGTAAAAGTTTATTCAGCATCAACACAGAAAAATTATAAATAAAAAACCTGTCAAGAGCGAGTCAGTTCCGTGCACGGAGGGTTCCGTACCATCGTATAAGATTAGTACTTTTTAAGGTTTTTTTAATTTTCATGGTGACCATTTTGGAATTGTTATTTTTTGTTTTAGTGGCAATAAAAATACGCATTCTGTGAAAATCTCAGCTTTGAGCTCTCTGCCTATTACATACAGACAGAATATAGACGGATAACAGCGGAGTCTTACTAATTGAAGACTTTAGTCTTTACAGTATCGACTATTCGAAGACGATGTAGGTTTTGCGAATGCTGCCTAGTGCCTAGTAATGTCTACCTAGTGTCAGTTTCAAATTTGTCATTTAACTTTAAACAGTAAAAGGCAGACCCTCGTCAGGAAAGGGTCTGAGCATTTGTTTTGCTTGAAACTCAATATATCATTGAAGGTATTTTGAGTTCTGACCTAAAGTTTGTAGTTTTCCTCGCGGTTTTAGGGATTAAATGATTTCATTTCATTTTATGTGCCTAGTGCTTGCTTTTCAAGTTATGCTGTGTTATGTTAGTGAGCGCTGTGATCTTATTAGTGGGAGGTCCTGGTTTCGATTACCAGCAGCGGGGAATTTAATAATTTCTAAATTTTCTCTAGTCTGGTCTGCCGGCAAGCGATACGTTCCGGTACGATGCCGTGTAGAAACCAGAGGGATGCCTGCTTTCCAGGTTAGCACGCTTCCATCTTAGACTGCATCATCACTTACTACCAGATGAGGTTGCAGTCGAGGTCTAAATTATATTTGAATTAAAAAAAAAAATACATTTCAAGGTATGGAATATGAATGTAGGGTACCTATCCATACAAGGCAACATGTTCTGTAGCAGTGGTATCACTTTAAAGTGCCTAATACCCCTTGGCCGGCGGAATCTCCGCAAATGTGCCTTTAAAAGCTCGCAGTAATAGCCATTGTAGCGGCTTTTAGCTAGGAACAGGCAGCGCTCGGAATAAAGGAGCGGGGAATTACAGCTCGCCTCCAATTTCGACGACAAAAATTATTGTACAGATGAGAAAGTTGTAAAGGGTGCGTCCGAAATGTTTAATTTCATTTTTTTGTGTCCTTCAACTTTTATCTCATATTATTTTTTATAAAAGTATCTAAGTTAGCTAGACTAAATGATGCCCGTGATATCGATCGCGTAGCTTTTAGAGGTTTTTATACCAGACAAGTCGCCAAGACTTCAGGGCGCTAAGAATACAATGTAAATAGTTGTAAGAATAATGTAAATACAATAAATAAATAAAATAAATAAAAATAAATAAGTCGTGCGTCGCTGAACTACGAGTACCTATGTTTAACTATGTTACTTTGGTTCACCTTCGGATCTCTTCCTTTCTTATTCGATCATGTAGCACTCTCTCCATCGCTCGCTCAGTGGCACTGAGCTTTCTTATGAGGCCCAATGATAGTTAGCGATCATATCTCGGATTTTTGTGTCATCACTGAGAAGAAAAAATCTATGTAGGTACTTATTAAAAATATACTCCTAAAAAAAGCATATTATACAATTTATTTATTTTTTATTTATTTAGTAATAGACTTAATTTAAAGAGAAACATTTTTCACCATTTTTTATAGACCAAAGCACTAGATAAAAAACAGACTGGTGTTTGGAATTTTGCAGCCCAAATAGACCGTAGTCTGTGCTAGGGCTGACAAAAAAGAAAAAAAGATTAATTTATTTTATGATTTAACGATTAAAAAAAAAAAAAAAAAAAAAAAAAAAAAAAAAAAAAAAAAAAAAAAAAAAAAAAAAAGAGTTAAGCCTATATTTCCATTTTTTACAAACAAAAGAATAAAAAAAAAAAAAAAATATATATTTTTTGTGCAACAGTGTTTATATAATAATATTTCAAAAAATATATAAAGATAGGATAGGATAAAGTTTAGATTATAGCATTGAGTTTCAACAGATCTTGTCATAAAGGCATTTAAAACTTTCAAAACCGGATTCTAGCAAAAATTTCTTTATATAGATTTTTAGTTTTCTCTGTAAGGAATTACGCTGGGCATATAAAAGCAGTTTGGATATCTCCAAAGGAAGATTATTAAACAGTTTTGGCGCCGCAGCTGTAAAATGTCTACTCGTAAATCCAGATGTTCGTCGAGGAACTGAACATCTTTGTTGCCTTTGCCTGAGGTGACTGGGAGTTTGCTCAAACGTAAAGTCGTCTATATATTTTGCCATATACATTGTTAGTTGCCATATGTATATTTTTCTTGGTGTTAGTACTTTACTCAGCTTAAATAGTTCTTCTGTAGGGAATCGTCGATTTTTTCTTAAAATAATTTTGAGATTGAGTTTTTGAGCCTTATTGAGTTTGTCTAATAAAGTTGATCCACATGAACCCCATGCTATGATGCCATACAATATTAACGACTGAGTTAAAGAGCAATACACTGTTAAGAGTAGTTTGACACTCATAATATTTCTTAGATCATTGTATATATAGCTCAAACTTCGGACTTTATTAGTCAGCATGTCTACGTGCGCGTCCCATCTTAGATGTTGATCAACAATAATACCGAGATAAGTTGTGCTATTGGTACATGATAATGTTTTGCAGTTTACACAGTCAGACTTATTCAAGCAAGAGTGCACTTTAATTTTCGGAGTCTCGGTCGGAAGACCGGCACTTGTCGGAGAGAAACACATGCATACAGTTTTTTCATCATTTAACGTTAGCAGATTATTGTCATACCACCCTTTAGCCAGGCGAAGGCCATATTCGGCTTTTTGGATGGTACTATCCCACGTGGAGGCTGTAAATAATAAAACAGTGTCATCTGCAAAACATAGCGACTTAGAGTCCGTCTGTCTGTCTGTCAGTAGTGAACAAAAGTCATTAAGATATATATTAAATAGAATAGGGCCTAATACGCTTCCCTGAGGGACACCAAATGCTATTTCTGAACTGTTTTCAGCGCTAATTGAAGATTATGTTAATGAAAAAAAGAGCGTGGATTTGACCTGCAGCTCGCTCCAGCAATGCGCGGGATTTCAATTACTTTTATACATGGCATACATAATATTGTATATCAAATCATTGTAAAGAGCAACCGCCAAGTTTCTTGCTGGTTCTTCTCAGTGGGCAATTCACAATTCAAAAGTACTTGTAAAAGTTTAATTGAATAAAAATATTTTAACTAATTTATTTATTTGATCTCCTAACACTGAGGAATTTCGGACAAGAAGACATCTCGAAGCTAACTCAGTTACAATTATTTAATTACCTCAAAGCTTGATTAGTTAATGGTAGATAATATCTTGTGGGCTGTTTACGCTGATTGCGTGATGGCGTATGTTTAATTATGTACATTGATTCAGCGGATAATTGCGCTTGCGAGCTTATCCGGCGATCTGCTTACACTCTGACAAGGTGGACAGTGGTGGGGCTTAAATGGCTTTCAATTTGGCGACGCTAAAGTAATTCTAAGGTCAATATATCAAAAAGGCTTATTTACCCAGGCCAGGACTTATGACTTACCATCATGCGGAAAAAAATGGTCTTCATAGCAACCACAACAGCATCTGAGTCATCTGGGTGCCATCACTACTCATATTATAAAAAATCCGAAAGTGTATTTGTTTCTTCAATCACGTTTCAATGTTAGAAACAGATCCACTTGACCTTTGGAAAGAGATATAAGCTACTGTTCATCCCGGAAAATCAAAGATTTCACACGGGATTTTTAAAAACTTAAATCCACGCGGACAAAATCACAGGCATCAGTAAAATAAGTTAGATTTTAAATCTTTCCAAGTTAGCCAGTTGGAATCGAGGAATAATTTCTCAAGGAACAAAAGAAAAAGTATTTAAAAACGCAAATGAAATTAACAAGCTAATATGAAAAACAATCAAAATATGCCTTTTCTTAGAAAATTTTCAAATTATCTTCAGTGTAAGTTGCCATCTTGAGTTAACGGTTACAAAATACCTAGGCAATACAAGATTACTAAAATAAGACTAAGATTTGTGTTTACTCACGAGCGCCAGCCATTTCACTATCATCCCCCGCAAAATGGCGTCGTTACGGCAATTGCCGGAATTTTTAATAAAACTTACCCCGTTTGTCTCCGGAACGGCGCAAGCACTTGTTTACAAGCAGCGAGCGATCCGCGTTACGGCCAGCGTTTTATTGACCTTACTGTGCCTTATTTTCCGTAACTTTACGGAATTTTACAAATCAAGTTCACTTAATAAAAATCTGATTCCGTAAAATTACATTCTGATTGAGATTTTTCATTTGTTGTGATGTAGACAAAATGCCAAGTGGATTCAAATAATATATTACATTATGACATAGGTGGTTCCGCTGGTCTGATGATAATATTATGGCAAGACTCTTCACCGGTTCGGAAAATAGTTTCTACTGAGAAAAGTCAGATGTTGCCAACAAAGTAGGAATGCAATGTATTATCTGCACGCTTTTAGCAACTTTGATGGCTAATTATACTGAACTGTGATTGCAAAATTGTGATAATCAGCAGATATTATCATGTTATAGTAAACAAGCCTTCCTACACAGTGGGTTCATCAAATAACAACACTATAATAACTAATGGGTCCACGAAATTAATTATCGACTCGCGGAGCCATTATGAAAATTTGTCGCAATATTAATATTAATGCCGGGCCGGCATATCGCGATAATTTGTATAACTCGTATAATTCATATAATTTGTATAATTTATGGAGCGGATCGGTCCGTTTCAACCCTTATGAATAATTGCTAATGACCACCTAATCCGGTAATTTGTCGCCTGACAGAGGGAATTTAAAATTTAGACATCTTTATTTACGTAGCTTCCGAGGGCCAAATTCAACCACGGAATAAATCTTTTACTCTACGGATAGATTTTTATTTTAATTGACTAATTGACATTTTGAAACCGCTGGGTTCACAAACCTTAGATTTTGTATATAGGTCATATTATAGGACTTCCACTAAGAAGGGATTTTCGGAAATTCAGTTGAGGATCAGTTGATCGCTAAGTAACGTGTAACGTAATAGGTAACTGTAGGTATGTAACCGGCGTTCAACTTTGTCGCAATCATTTTACTTTTCTTCTTCAGCAAGGTGCTGATCCCTGACATAACCGAATATATATTAATAAATCTATTCTTATAATATAATAATATAAATTGTTTCGAAGGACAGTGTATCTCAAAAATAAGGTACCTAATACCTACGACGCAAAAAAATTGAAAACCACTACCTTTCAAACAAGTGTAAATTAAAAATTTATAACACCCCCGACAAGTGAAGGTTACAGTAACTAGAAAAGAGCAGATAACTTTCAAACGGCTGAACCGATTTTCTTGGTTTATAGCTAAGAACATTCTCGATCAAGCCACCTTTCAAACAAAAAAAAAACCTAAATTAAAATCAGTTCCTTAGTTTACGAGTTATGATGCCACAGACAGATACACAGATACACATGTCAAACTTATAACACCCCTCTTTTTGGGTCGGAGGTTAAAAAGGATACCGATTGCGTTTACGTGTGATTTCCTTCGACCTTTCCTTACAAAAATATACTTATTAGGTAGTTTTATTTTGTGACCTTGAATCCATGTTAATAAAACAAATCAAAACAATATTTACGTCGTCGATTTTCCTACAAGTTTCCGGTTTCCCGCTCGCAATAGTCCGTCTAGCTACGAGTATCTCTGTGATGGCTCCCTCTCAAGTAATTCATTACTCATGCAAATACTCCGTTTTGAGTCATTAATCACAAGATTTTCTTCCTATTTCTCATAATGATATAAATTACGACTCTGTTTGATTTTTGTTTTGGCTGTAGGCCGAGAGATAGCGACTCATTTTCTCCCACTGCTAAACGTGCAGGAAAAGTTAGCCACCAAGCAAGTACCTAATACGCATCACCAGTATATTCTTCTTATTTCTCATTATTAACCCCCGACCCAAAAAGAGGGGTGTTATAAGTTTGACGTGTGTATCTGTGTATCTGTCTGTGGCATCGTAGCTCCTAAACTAATGAACCGATTTTAATTTAGTTTTTTTTTGTTTGAAAGGTGGCTTGATTGAGAGTTTTCTTAGCTATAATTCAAGAAAGTCGGTTCAGCCGTTTGAAAGTTATCAGCTCTTTTCTAGTTACTGTAACCTTCACTTGTCGGGGGTGTTATAAATTTTTAATTTACACTTGTCTAAGTCTTTTCTTTTTACCCGACTACCGCGGCAAACCTAAAAAGAAGGGTTATGATTAGAGCAGTATATGTAGTACGCTTGTAGTCTGCCAGTAATTCACACTTGGCCAATGCGGCGTGGTGGACTCTCATTTCGAGAGATTCTCGTTTTCAGTTGTGAGCTGGCGATGGTTTGTGAATGTAAGATAGTATAACGCACTAGGAAAAACATAAGTTTTTGTTTGGAATGACCAGTCATTCCGCACGAAAACTTTTGTAGACTGCAATGAGTTTTTGCTGCATAATGATCTTGTCCATCTTGTCATACTAATTTTCATAAAACACAATTTTTGTTTGAAATAACCCTTCTTTATGAACTCATTTAGCTCCATGAAATTTTCGTAAGTAAATAAAATTGGAGCACTTGCTCTTACAACTGTAAGTAGTAAATTGGCTATTACTGTCTTTCAGAAGGAAAAGAGCTTGAATTCGGAATATTATTTCAGTCAACATTACATTTTCCTTGTATTGAATTACACTTGACGAGAATAATAATATTATATTGAATGACTGGTCTGATTATAACGAACGAATTATAAAACAACCCCCGCCCGAAATGTCAATATTTTCCGTATTTTCTGAATAATATTTCCCCAATATTTTCCTGATATTTTTACCAATAATGTCGTCTTGTTTTAAAAACAACCGTCACAACTTGCATTGGTATCAATGCGTGCTATCTACCACGCTGGTAAAGTGACAGCAGTCTTCATTCACACTTAAGAATATAATGAAGAAATCTGAGGTAAGTAATGTAGGATTTCTCACGATTGTCATTCACCAGTGGTAGATGCTCTGGACGATTCAAAAATACTTGTAAAAGTCTGATTGAATAAAAATATCTAATTTGAATTTCAATTTGACCATTAACGCAAGTGATTAGAACTAGTTAGTAAAGTAATTGCTTTAGGAAAGATATTACTTTTTTTTCATCATAACTAAACATAGGACGCGAGGCAAAATTAGGCATTTTGACGGTACCTAAACACAAATAGGTAATATCATTAGTCTTTGCTAAAGTGAAACCGACAAATAGGACAAATAGACATGTTCTAGGCATTGCTTTACTGCTGACCACTGGTTGCGGTTTCGACGGCGAGCGGTTGACCAACTTGTTGCGAACCTTACTTTTTGTCGTGCTCACCACAGATACCTTGTAACGAAAACTTTCTAAGTGTTTATTTTCCTAAGCGCTATCATTATGGCTGGTCGCCCATCGCCTAATTCCTTCTTCATCCTCTTCCTTCGCACTTCTTTTTCATGTATGAAAAATATTTTTTTTAATTAAGTAAATATTTGGTTTTGGGTCAACGTTCTACACCAAACACCAAAATTTTAGGTTTCAAGTAACTCATTCAGTCTACGAGCTAGATACCTGTGACACGCGGATAAAATAGTCAGTTTTAGACCATTTTTGTGACGGGGGCTATCTCATAAACTAAACTCGTTAGAAATATACCAAATACTGTATTTAAACAACAAACACTGATAACAACTATTTATAAAATAGTTTGTAAGCTGTGACCAAAAAAATTATTTTTGGGGTTCTCTTTCAAGGTTTATTGCGATGTTCTAGCTCGGACAAGAAATATTTCATACACCCAAAATATGATGTTTATAATTATGTACGGAACTCTAAAAGAGCGAGGCCCGACTCGCACTTGACCGGTTTTTACGGAACCCTAAAAATTGGTAGATATAGAGGCATCAGTGTGTCGTGAGTCGTGGTCGACCAGAGGTCTGTGGCCACTTCTTATCAGATGCAGTGCACTTTGTAGCCCACTTGTTGCGAGCGTGCGGTTTTGCCTGCTTCTGCGGTTTGCAATTCTCGTAACATACAAAATCTAGTTTCAAAGCTTGTTTGAAAACTTTTACCTAAGGGTTTTCAGAATTCAATAAGATGCCTTGGCTTTACGCAAGTTTAGAAAACCTATTAAAATTGTGCTCTTGAAAAAAACATACCTATTATAAGTTTAATCGAGGATTATGTAAATGATAAAAGAGCGTTGATTTGACCTGCAGTTCGCTCTGGGGGACTTCAATTACTTTTATGCATGGCATAAAATATTGTACCTACGTCAAATCTTTAAAAAAAGAGCAACCGAGTTTCTTGCTGATTCCTCTCGGTAGGAAATTCATTCCGAACCAGTGGTAGATGCACTCAACGATTCAAAAGTACTCGTACAAGTTTTTTGAATTTTGATGTTTTGCCTCAAAGCTGAAGATATACATGATAAATATAAAAATATGCTATTATAGGTATCTATACCATTTTCCAAGCCATTGTAGGTACTCAAGATGCTGGTAGCATTATCCCTTTGGATGGCCTAATCCTATGCCCAAAGTAGCTGCCACCTGTCGGGTCCCTGGGGCCCCAAGGTCTCCATGCCAAGAGGCACAAATATGAAGCTTCCATCGAGGTTTTTATATTTGCGCTTTTTGGCCTATTTGGCGCTGGTGGCCGCTGCACCCGCCACAGAGGAGGTCGCCTGAATGTGGTATGCAGCTAAAGTGTATGCACACGTTACATCCCAAACAATTGTTTAATTGACATATTTTGCACCCTCCAATAAAAGGCCGACCTTAAAGCCATCACACATTACACTCACATACCCATTATGAACACAATAATCAAACTTACTCAGTCTACCGATTCAATGAAAAGAATCCACATCTCACACGTATTGTTATTTGAATCGAAGAGACGAAGGAACGAACTCAGAGGTGATTATCGGAGGCACGAATGTCTCACGTACGGAACACGCATTCAATTTAAAGAGCTCCCTCACAAAAGGGTTCACCTGACGCTATCAGCGCCTAAGAGCCATTATTTAGTCGATAGCATCGCTGGCAGTGGTGTTTCTCCCGAACGATGGCGTTTAGGAGGAACTGAGACAGTCACAAAGCTCTAGTGATTTGTGATCTTGCCGGATACGTATCATTTGGTTGAACGTCTTGATTTCTATCTTATGATAAGTTGTAGCTACCTTTTTTACCTAACACCTCCTCCTATTTGTTATGTAAGTCTTCTAATATGAAAAATGAAACTTACTGACTGACATAACCATATTATAAACTGTATGATGCTCGCGACTTCGTCTGCGTGGATTTAGGTTCTTTAAAAATCCCTACTCTTTAAAAGTTCCTACGAATCGATTAATTTTCCAGGATAAAAGTAGCCTACGTATTAATTCCGGGTATTTAGAATGGATATAGATTTATCTTTATTCTTTTCAGCCAAATCCGTCCAGCAGTGTTTGCGTGAAAGAGTAACAAACATACACACATACAAGACACATATACACAAACTTTCGTTATCATTAGTGTGATGTGATAGTGTGATGTGATGTGGATTAGCTGAAGTTGTAAGCTAGGGACATTCAAACTTTGTGAGGTTATACAATATTGCAATTCTTAAGCAGGGTAAAGGTAAATTAGCGGTTATGTTCTCTCAAGGAGTTTCATACGGGAGACAATGGCCGACAAGCCCTGAGGGATGTAGCTTAATCACAGCTCTAATTACTTGTGTGAATGGCCTCTTTGTGTGCGCACTCGATATTCGTAAGGACCAGTAAAGGGTTAAAGTTTGCGTGATTATTGCTCCGCTTTGGTCAATGTGTAACACTGTCTTTTACCCGACAAATGCAAAACCAAAAGGAAGGGTTATGATTTTTAGTGGTGATGTTATTGAAATGTCATGTCTGGTCTAAAGGTGCCCATCGCACTCGAACTGAACTGCAGCGGAACTGCGCGTCGCGGCAGCGCCCCGCACGATTTTCTCAGTATATCTCTAGAGAATATCGTGCGGGGCGCTGCCGCGGGGCGCAGTTCAGTTGCAGTTCAGTTCGAGTGCGTGGGCACCTTAAGTGAGAGGTAATAGATTGGCATAGTATGGGTATGAAATTCGGAGGGATGAAAACCTAACACTAAAAGAATGTTAAATATGTATGTGGAAGGAAAAAAGAGGAGAGGAAGACCAAAGGAAAAGTGGATGGATTGCTTGAAAGAGGATATGTGTGTAAAAGGGGTGGAAAATGCGTTAACGTATGACAGAAGTGAGTGGAAGAAAAGGACATGTTATGCCGAATCCACATAGCTTGGAATAACGGACAAGAAGTAGTCTGGTCTAGTAGAAAGCTCCCTATACTGAAAAACCGAGCAAACCTAGTGATCTACGAAAGCGTATGAAACCACGGGTATCAGCTAGTAATTAAAATCTAAGACACTGGCAGAACTAGGTACGGCGTCTGTCTTGATTTCAACACATTGTGAGTTTTATAGCTCGTTCACACAGCCTGCGTAAGAGTAGACGTAGCGCGAACCAATGTAAGTATGGAACTGTATGAAACATGGCACACCGCTTGCATAAAGCGTGGACGTATGCGTAACCCGGTATGTTAGGGGTTTACACGCGTCACTACGCCCGTGTCACGTGTACGCAATTGGTGTGAATCGGCCTGCAGCACGGCAAATCCACTTCGTCTGTTTGCGCTGGCCCGTGGAGTGAAATCACTAAGTTTTTACATCAAATAAAGAGACAATTAATCTTCTCCGCCCTACAAAGTATGTAAATTCGTGTTTGTGTCGGATAGGCACCGATAGCCGATAGCTGCCTACTGGGGACGCGGACAAATGAGCCGATCTGTTCCTTACCCCCATTTGCCTACAACGTGTTTTGTTTATTTGATTAATCGAACCGACTCCATTGAAGAGATCTCAGACAATGTGCTGAACTAAATAATCGCTTCTAAAGACGGACATTAGTAAAGACTAGTAGGTAAGTATTTTATAGCCAAATTATTACTTGCTTCAGTAAATAAACCTACTAGATTATGCCTGCGACTTAGATTTTTAAGAATCCCGTGGGAACTCTTTGATTTTTCGGGATAAAAAGGAGCCTTGGTCCTTCCTCAAAGTGCAAGCTACCTTTGCACCAAATAAGTTAAGTGGATAGGCCATGAAAAACTATCAGACAAAAATATATAAGTAGGTACTTAATACATGTTACGGGCAACGTGATTAACTGGGCATTATTAATAAGGACCGGCCATTATTAATAATGCCCAAGAGCGATGGGCAAAGTGATTAATTTATCACTTTGACCGGCCATTATTAATAATTCCCGACGGCCCGTGGTCCATGTAATAAATCAGTGTTTGAGATAGCTTGAATTTATCACTTGGACCGGGCAGTATGAATAATTCCCTACTTGTAGCCGGGCAATGTGATAAATTGGACCGCGACCGTTGGCAGGGGCGCGTACGCGCGGGGGCAGGGCCTTAGGTTAGGTAAGGTTAGGTTAGGTTAGCTCCTCTTCCATTGGCAGAGGAGGCTCGAGTCACCCACTGCTCGTCATAAGATTATCGAAGCTATCCATCCCATCCTCGAGGATTGGGTGAAGAGGAAGCATGGAGCACTCACGTTCCACCTTGTACAGGTTCGTACGGGGCACGGGTGCTTTGAAAGATACCTATGCAGGATGGCACGAAGAGAGCCCCCAGAGGAAAGCCACCAGTGCGGTAGTGTCTCAGGCACGGCACAACATTCGCTGGCAGAGTGCCAGGCGTGGATGGAGCCTCGCCAGTCACTGATGGATATTATGGGGCAGGACCTCTCATTGCCCGCCGTGACTAAATCCATGGTGGACAGTGAGGGGGCCTGGCAAGCGATGGTCTCCTTCAGCGAGGAAGTAATGACGCAAAAGGAGGCAGCGGAGCGGCTGAGGGAGGAAGCCGAAAACTCTCATCCCCTGCGTTGCAAGAGAATCGGGCGCAGGCGAGCTGCACACGACCGTCGCTTGCCCCCTTGAGTAGGGCCTCCGGGTAATAGACACGGGGAGGGGAGTCTGTTACCCGCGGGAGAGTAGGTCCTCGAGTTGGAAGGCAAGCCCTTGTTTCCGGCGAGCCTTAAACGGTGTTGGGGCCCCTTTTAGTCCCAGAGCTGGGCCTGCCTTGGCGGGCGCCGTTAGCCGGGTCGCAGTTCAAAACAATCGTGTCTCTGTGCCCAGCAACAACGATTGAGACGGTAAGCCGTGGGGTTTTAGTCGGTAAGAGTCCGACATAACCACCTCGCCTCCCCGAGCACGGTGGTATCCATGAGGATTTTCCCACGTATAAAAAAAAGCTTAGGTTAGGTTAGGTTCTTTCATTTAATAAACAAAAACACTACAGTTCACCTTTTTTATTACTTTGCCCAAGATAGGGTGGGCATTATTCATAATGGCCGGGAAAAGTGATTAATCATGCTGTTTTAATCACATTGCCCAATTGAGTCGGGCATTATTAATACAGACCGGCCATTATTAATAGTGCCCGGACTTATCAAATTGCCCGTTACATCCATATACGTAAACATAGATTGCTAACTCATAATATTATGATTTATGATGAGTCAAAGCACAGTAGTCGGCTAAAAAATATAACAGTCAATGTACTGAATGTTATTGCGAACCCATCAAAGTAATTATCCCACTCCTATAACAAATATGAAACTAAACATAATATGACATAAGGAAACTATTAACAAGAAAAATATAACGAAAAATCTTCGTGGAACCTTCAACAAAAACGTCTCAGCCAATAATAATAATAATCGCAATATCACCCGTCCTAATATAGAAACAGCCGTAACACTAAAGCTTAATCACGATACAATGTATTATAAACCTAATCCTCAAGGAATAAACCTCAAAATTGGGTTGACGATGACCATTCTACAAAACAATGTTAATTTAACAGTAGTACAAAAGAAAATAAACTTCAATCCATTGTGATAAAGATGAAATAGATAGTAAATATAAAATGGTAACGTATGTATTGCAATGATAATGATGTTGTTGAAATAAGTGAAAATCAACTCAAGCACCTTGGTTTAAAGGTGGAATTAGTAGCAAATATAAATGGCAAAGTTGGCTAAAAGATCCGAACATTGGATTTGAAGGCATGTTAACCACTTGGACTCGGTGACAGTGTTTCGGAATAGCTTTACAGCGTGTAAAAGTCATGTCATTGTATGCTTGTAACATGTAACTTGCTTGCATACACCTAGCGTATAATGTTATCATGCTTGTTGCTGGTAATGCAAAGGATATGATTTTGGAATGTTTTTTAGTATAACTACTGGCTTCGAATTCATTTAAATTTTTAACCCCCGACCCAAAAAGAGGGATTTTATAAGTTTGACGTGTGTATCTGTGTACCTGTCTGTAGCATCGTAGCTCCTTAACGAATGAACCGAATTTAATTTAGTTTTTTGCTTGAAAAGTGGCTTGATCAAGAGTGTTCTTAGCTATACTTAAGAGGATACTTGTCAACAAGCCCCCGTCGATTTCCTACGTATGATATTATTGTTCTTATCTCTATCTGCCCTGGTTCGTGCATTCTCGGTTCCTAGATCGGTACATTTGTGATATCCAATTCAAATTGCTGTGATTGGCTGAATTTACCATGTTCTTGCTGCGACAGTGAGTTTGAGCCACTAGCGGAACAATGTTAGCCGGTCAGAAATGATTGCAATTAGTCAACCTGTTTGACGTCCGTGTTCTGTTTTCGATTACAAAAAAGCAAAAATTGTTGTTGCAATCATCAATTTTAGCAAATAGTGAAAGAGAGTCGGCCAATCAGAGGTCACAACTACCGCCACACTTTCTGTCAAACTTTGGCAGTAGGCCTGCCGAGTAATGAAAACAAATTTTTCATTCTGTCTAGGTGTAGGGTAGGTGTAGGTTTGCCACCTGCCTCTTTTAGATTTACAGGCTACCACCATCAAAAATACGGGGTTTAGATTTGTTTACGGGAGACATTGTTTCTTATATATTGTTGTATTATTGTATTGTTTATTATTGTATTTGAAGAAATAGGCGGTGGTTCTCTCTGAAAGCTTATTTAGATATTTCAGTTTATTTGTATGTTTTGTATTTTTTCTCTGTATGTTGCCGGGTCTTGATCGGTGAACTGTGTTTGCAATGTGGTTTTAAATAAAAGATTATTTATTTATTTCAATAGCTTTTAAAAACTCTTCATTTTGTAAAACAAAATGCATGTTAACTTAAAATTACATTTAACTTGTAATTCCACCTTCAAAGTATCAATACCATGGCCGTAGCCAGGAATTGATTTCGGGAGAGGTTTTATCAGGGCCGGAACTGAATCCTGTCATGAGGAAAAATACGTTCGCTCAACTTTATGGGCTAATTACCTGGTTAGTTGAATTTCGCCTTTCAATTGGATAGTGGAATAAAATACAACAATGAAAATGCGCAGCGCAGTGAGCGTAAGTGTTTTTGGTTCAATACAGAAAAAAATAAGTGAAAGGGAAACGAGTTTAGCCATAGCAAGATACTTCTTTACCAAAATTTTGATACTTACTATTCAGAGATAACTTGCACCCCAGAAACGAACATAAGCTTTTTATCCCGGAAAATCCCCCACGGAATTTTTAAAAACCTAAATTCATGCAGACGAAATTGCGGGGCATACACCAAGTAATACAAATTCAAAACGCGAGTGAAGCGAGCGCGAAATGTTTGATATATTTCCAAAAAAAATTGGTAAGCAAATGCAAGAAATAGTGTAAGTATTATTTTAGGTTTAGGTTTTTGACGGTCTCCCAGACGCAGTGGCCATTTCTAAATTTCTGGTCTGGTGGGAGGCTTGGGTCATGGCTAGTTATATGGTTAGTATGGCCCTACCGGCCAAGAAATGAGACTGCACTATTACCACTAGGAGAGATTAAAGTCAAGGGCTAACTTGTATAAAAAAAGGCTTAGATCCTAAAACCAACCTCCGCCTCTTTGGCTACGGCCATGATCAAAATCGAGTGGGTTTCGGCTACGCAGGTATTATTCTACGCATTGTCGCACAAGGAAAATATGTATTCTTTCTACTGGACATAACGACAGCGTTTGGTTTCGCAAGCCAGCCCGGCTGAATTTGTAAAAAACCGGCCAAGTGCGAGTCAGACTCACGCACCGAGGGTTCCGTATTCGGGTATTTTTTTTCGACATTTTACACAAGAAATCAAAACTGTTATGCATTAAAAAAAATATGCATAAAAATAAATAAAAATCTGTCTTAGAATGTACTGGTAAAGTCCTTTCATATTTAATTTCATACTTAATTGACCCACTTGATTTAATATTTAGTTACTTTGAAAATTGAAAATACTAATATTTGTTCATGAACACATGACAGACGAAGAGACGGACAGACGGACAGATGGACAGACAGACAGACGGACAGACGGAAAGACAGACAGACGGACAGACAGACAGACAGCGAATTGATCCTATTTCCTTTTTGCTTTTGAGGTACGGAACCCTAAAAATATTTAGTTTTATTTGCCTCATATTTTATTTTCATAATTACGGGTTTCTGTATCCTGAAATACCAACCAGTAACCAGTAAAATACGGGGCCTATGGCAACCCTACTCGGAAATCACTGTCACATTCAAGTTAATGTCAAATATTTTGTTTTCGATTACAGAAAGCTGCATCAATCATTATTAAAATATTTTATTTGTTGTGATTGGCTGAATTTTTGAGTTTCAGCCAATAAACAGACTGTTTGCCAATTAAACGTCATAACAATATAAATGCCAGAAAGTTTAACCAAATAAAACAAACTTAATGAGAACTTAGTGAGAATGCAAACGGCACACAATTTATAATACATATTATGTTAGTCGTATATAATAGATATTATAGTAGTCGTTCACTTTGGTAATAGTCAGATTGTCATCAGTAAAATTGATATTGGTTGATGTATCGTAAATTAGGTATTGTTTCGGTGACAAATATTTTTATAATCTATTTATCTTTGAACAGAATGGAATAGAATGAAATGGAATGGAATACAATGATTAATTTTTATTCCTGTAAACTTTTAGGTAAACTTCAAAGTGTTTTTGAATGGTCAGAAAAATTTACCACTGGTGAATGCCGTTCCTACGTTTCTAGGGTTTCGTACCTCAAAACGAAAAACAGAACTCTTATAGGATCACTTTGTTGTCTATCTCTCTGTCTGTCGAGTGTGTCAAGAAAACCTCTAGGGTACTTCCCGTTGACTCAAAACCATGAAATTTGGCAGGTAACCTAACTGCGTAATTTTGGCTAGTTTTTTTAATCGATAAAGAAAGTTTGCGACATTGTTCAATAAAAAATTTGGATTCCAACTCCTCAATCCTGATGTTGCAGAGGACCTGACTACTAAAGCTAATGGGATTTAAAAAGTGTTGATTATTAATTGATATTGAAGGTATCTATACCAAGTAAATACTTTGTCGTTGACCTCAACCCTGATGCTGTAAGAAATTGCATTCCTAAATCCTGGTGATCCCTCGGGATTTGAAAAGGATCATCCATTTAAATGTTCTTACGTGATACAGAAACAAGTTGCATCCCGGGGACGGGCTATTACGGAGAGGCAACTTTTGTTCTGGGAAATGAAAGGATCGGGATTTTCAAAAACCTAAATCCACGCGAGCAAAGCTGTGGGCATTAGCTAGTTGTAAATATATTTAAAAGCTACTATAAGATAATAAATAAGGTACTTATTTCCTTATATTTTTATTGTATGGCAGCGCGCGGTTTTAAATTATAAATTGCACGTCCTGTTCTGTAATACATTTTTTTCTCAATATCTATCGCTTTATCTCATAGCAAGAGTCCGTAAGACATAATACAGTGAATATAGGCAAAATATACAATTTTTGCAGTTTCCACGTCAGTACCTGTCGAATTTTTCTAACAGTGTAAGCAGCAGAGTTGAGTTTACCATCAAGTGTTGATATGTGGGTGTTCCATAGAAGCTTTGCATCTAACGTTATACCGAGAAACACGGGGTTCTCCTTTATTTTCAACATATGATTATTAATCAATGAATTTATGTCATTTAAGGTCCTGGTATTGGGCAGTGTGAATTGAACACACTGAGATTTCTTTGCATTTGGAATTGATTTGGAAGTAAATTGTTAGCAATAAATCAGAGAGTGACCTGTGATATGGCATTACATATAGTATACATTGTCAAAAATTATAATATTAAAGCTGTGCGTATTGCGTGAGGAATTGCGTATTGCGTGAGGAATAGGTGCAACTTGCAGGGTTTGATGCATGCGCTATTGCCAGCAAACATGAGACATATTTTTATCTACAGGCAACGTCTGAGTAGGTAACGCATACGTCTAACGCAAGTTGAAATGTACCAGTGTATTTAGTTAGACCTATCGACAAGTTTAGAGTCGGGTGTAGTTTAAATGTGGCCCGTGTGTTTAGACCAGTTTAGACTGTCAGTTCCGCCCCCCGTCACCGTCGGGGGTTGGTCGTCCCCCGCACCTCACCACCCCTCTTGCAGAAATCGAGACAGCACGAAATTTTCAAGATTTCTGGGTGTAATTTCTGGTTTTCGTAGTTCCAACATAATTATAACAATATAAAATATATAACAATAATTTTTTTACTGCATGATATTCATTAAATTTTCTAGGTCTGTGGTTTTTCCAAATTTCATTAAATTGCTTCGTTGTCTAGAAAAACGAGCACAAAGTTGGGCCTTTTTTTAAAGAAAAATACAAATCTTTGAACCCCTGTAATTTTAAAACTACATATTTTTAGAAAAATCTAAAACACCACAGACACAGATATTAGTTTCTAGACTATGTCTGCAAAATTTCATGGACTTTGGTTGCTTAATATTCAAATGAAATGGGAACTACGATTGTATGGAGTAAGTGACGGAGAGAGCTCTGTTAATCAAAGAAAATTGGTTCAGCCGTTTGAAAGTTATCAGCTCTTTTCTAGTTTTCTTATAGAGGTTTTTGTGTCGGGGGTTTTTTAAATTTTAATTGTTAATCCAATAATTCCTTTTGTATGTTTATTAGCTAATCTACATTTAAACACAGTTTGGTAGATATTTTACGGAAATCTGGCAAACACAGACACAGATAAATATTACGTTCCTAGAATGTACCTAGCTACATTTCTTAGAGTTTGCTATGAGAACCAAACTTCTCTTAAACCACTGGGTATAGTAGGTATAACTTAACTAGTTCTTATCGGTAGGAAAGGCATCCCAAACCAGTGGTAGATGCATTTGACGACTCAAAAGCAGGTACCTACCTACTTGTAAAAGTTTGATGATCAACCCATTTCCGCCCCACTACTGAGTACGGGTCTCCTCTCAGAATGAGAAGGGTGTAGGCCATAGTCTGCCACGCTGGCCCAATGCAGATTGGCAGACTTCACACACCTTTGAGAACATGGAGAACTCTCAGGCATGCAGGTTTCCTCACGATGTTTTCCTTCACCGTTAAAGCAAGTGATATTTGCTTGAAACACACATAACTGAAAAGTTAGTGGTGCGTGCCCGGGGTCGAACCCCCGACATCCAATTAGGAGGCGGACGTTCTAACCACTAGGCTATCGAAGCTTAACTGTAAAAGTTTATTTGAATAAACATATTTATTTCTACTCTATTCTATTCTAGAATTAAGAGATTTTGCATGCAATTTCTCTTCTATAACTTAGGCACCACTAAGGATTTTGGGAAATTCCACTCAAGTGAAACCGAGGCAGGTCATTGCTAGGTTTCACTTGAATTTCCTATAAATAAATGAGTTCTTAGGTACAGTAGCACTGCTGTCGTTTAGCGGAGCACATTAAACTCGCTATCGTACTTAAACACCGGTTCAACTGCACAAGTGGGGCAACACCCACTGTAAGATATAAGGCTTCCCATTCATCATGTGGAACTTTCACAGCGAAACTAACATCTGGCGCCTATTTTTCGCACAAACTTTGACCTTGAGTTACGGGGTCAGTTGTGGAGTGCAATATTATTTCTCTTTCAAAGCTGAAAACGATTAAACGAACAAACGGCCAATACATACTTATTTTTTTTTACTTTTTAGATGTTTTTGTGTCGGGGGAGAGGGTTTTTCTTAAATTTTAATTAAATTTTCATTTCACCTATTTTAAACCTTTTATCTTGAAATGGTTTGTGTAATATATAAACATAGTTTTGTGGTGCAATATGTACATACATACATTAAGCATTACCATGCCAGTGCGTCGCCTTATTAGAATTTGACTGGATACTAAATATGTATTAGTCAGATAGTAATAACCGCTTAGCATTCTTATAAGAAAACTAGAATGGATTTTCTTGGATTATAGCTAAGGACACCCTCGATCAAGCCATCTTTCAAACGAAAATAAATAAATCAGTATCGCTTCATTCGTTTAGGAGCTATGATGCCACAGACAGACACACAAACACACAGATACACAAGTCAAACTTATAACACCCCTCTTTTTGGGTCAGGGGTTAAAAATGTGCCCTAACCCTCCCTATGATACTACTATCATAAGACTAAGACACAATGACCTCTAGTACCTACGTACTAGAGGTCATTATGTCGTAGTATGAACAGCTGGCTTTATTTTAAAGAGGCACTTATCCAGTAGTTGTTGTGTATGGGCATTGTTATCCTCATAGTGGGTTCCTAAACTTGTACAATCGCCCGAGTGGGCAAGCTTTGCTCTCTTTTCATTCTATCTCTAACATTCCTACATGTTTTCACCGATTAAACTGCTATAATTATAACCCCCGAACCAAAAAGAGGGGTGTTATAAGTTTGACGTGTGTGTGTATCTGTGTATCTGTCGTGTCGTTCGTGTTATAAATTTAATTTACACTTGTTTACTTGTTTATTTTACTTCCGGTAAAATTAGTTGCTGGCTAAACGATATATTCAAATGTGAACCACGTATAACGATGGATTATTGTTTTCGCTGAAAAGAGAAAATCGATCGCAAGAAAGCGAATGGTTCGATACTGCCCGTGACAGCTAGAACTTCGACTCTCGCGTCGCAGTCCCGTCGTAACCACGACTCATGCAACTGAGTCGAAATATCGATAATTGTTAATCATTATACTATGGTATTTGCATTATAAATTTTATAGGTTATAATACTTTTTCTGCTCGCACAATAATGTGCATAAAATCTGCTACTTATTTTGATTTTTAGGAATTGTATGTACCTACCCAGTGACACTCTGCTCGCGCCATAAAGACGAATCTAATAACGTATCATTATGGTTGAACCATACGAACGAACACGGGGCATACATACAGGTCAAATACATAACACTCTTTTTGGGCTCCGTACAGTTGGGTAAAAAAGGATTTTTAGAAAACTTAATTCACACGGACGAAGTTGCGGGAAACACAACTAGTAAAAAAATATACTTAACCACGGTAATGGTATGTATTAATATTACCGTGACTTAACGGTTGTTTGTTTAGAGTAAGCAGTAGCATTAACATTTCTTAGAGTACGTCTTTTATCCCACATGTTAATCTTGTAAAGTAAAAATTCTGTTCTTACTCAAAAAATAGGTATCCGCTTTCAATAAAAAATCCAGTTTCACTTTCTAGTGTACAATGTAAAAGGAGGAAATCAGGAAAATAGGCGAAATAGTAAGCAAAGCGCCGCCCGGGCGAAGTTTGAAAACATAGTGTAGAGAGATGTCTGGCGGTGAGGCAGGAATTTCATTAAACTTGGCTCGTGCGAGCTACTGGCGCTAGCTACTAGCTCCACATCTAGTGTTACAGGCTTTCCGGCCGACTGTTACACCGTTACCTGTTACAAATTACTTAAAACGGACATAACTCAAAAAGTTAGAAAAGTGTGCCCAGAGTCGAGCCCCTGACACCCAGTACAAGAGGGGCCGATGTTTTAGTCAGTAGGCTATGGCCATGTTTTTAATTTTTATTAGGTACATAGTACAAAATTTAGCTATGTTTAATTCTAAAATAGGTCGGCTTTGAAAAAAAACTTAAGAATTTCATTGCCTTAAACTTCCAATATTAAGGAAAGTGTGAGGCAGTTGAGTTGGAAGATCATTAAAGGCTCGTGCCGTTATACTGTACCAAAACTATCACAACCGACGTAAGTTTTACTTCGTCAATTTATGAACGCACTTTAATCATTTTAAAGTCCATATCTGTTCGGTGTAACACGGCAGGATCCGGGTCGCTTTTTGATTTCATAGCCACCAGTGGCCACTAATTTCACGTCTAACCGGCGGGCACTTTGTCACAGCGTTCCATAAAACATTGCAAAGTTGTTTTCGGCAAAGCTTTGTCTAGGCGCTTCTGCCACTGCTCCAACTTTGTGGAACTTGGGGCCAAAGTAGTAATTTATTGTAATTGCCTTTTTGCCTCAGGTGAGGCGGAGGACATGCGCCCGAGATTTACACAAAGGCTAACAAGATTTTAAGGTTAAAGCACCTTTAATGTATTGAAGAAACTTGTTACTACGAATGAAAAGGTGTATTTTGACTTTAGATAAATTAGATCGTTTTTCTTGATGCTGTTGTGGAGTCTAGACTCCGACGCCGTGATCAAATCGATGACCGAATGTGAGAACATATTAATATTATCACTAAATATAGAGCTTGTTCGTTGATATATTATGGGACTAGCCGATGCTCGCGGCTTCGCCCGCGTGGATTTAGGTTTTTCGAAATCCCGTGGGAACTCTTTGATTTTCCGGGATAAAAAGTAGCCTATCTCAATAAATAGTTTATTTGGATAAGGATTAGTATTTGACGATAATATGATTAATAAACATAGGATAATAATTTTAATTACTTTTATTCTATGGAAAAGTGGTTATAATGGCTAAAATATAAATGTTTGGTTTATACTATCGCGGACTTTTTTGTAGGCATTATTGAGTTCTACAACTTTTCTATAGAAGTCAACCATACATCTCTAACCATTTAGGCAGCGTTCGCGGGAATCGTTAACGTACGGCAGTTTTTTCGGCGCCTTACTCCACAATTTTCACTACCACGAAAAATCCTATCTATTTTCCGGGATAAAATATAGCCTATACGGATTCGGAAGAATCCCTCTAAGTAATGGTAAAAGAAATTTTGAAATCGGTCCAGTAGTTTTTGAGCCTATTCAATACAAACATACAAAAATACAAAAATACAAAGGTTTCCTCTTTATAATATTAGTATAGATTAAAGCTCTATCAAAAGCTCAATTTGCTATAAATCCGCTGAAACAGACGAATCTGTATGGTGCTTCAATTATTGTGTACTAGCCGATGCCCGCGACTTCGTCCGCGGATTTAAGTTTTTCGAAATCTCGTGGGAACTCTTTGATTTTCCGGGATAAAAAGTAGCTTATGTGCTAATCCAGGATATTATCTATCTCCATTCTAAATTTCAGCCAAATCCGTTCAGTAGTTTTTGCGTGAAGGAGTAACAAACATACACACACACACACACACACACACACACACAGACATACAAACTTTCGCCTTTATAATATTATAGTGTGATAGTGTGATTGTAAGGTCTAACATCTTCTAAGGATGAAAAGAGCCTGATGAATTGGAAGATGGACACTGGAACTCTTTAACGACATTATGGCACGATAGACATTGTTTGGGCTTATGTATTTGTTTTATGGGTAATTTAAAATTTTCAATCCTTTTTGAGACATAAAAACGCTTTTACTTATAAAAATATATTTTTTACTTTTAATTTATTCTATTTAACTCCAGTTAGTCTAGTTAGTTACCCGTTGCCTCCTTGAATTAAGCTTGGAGATTTCTCAATAGAGTCTATTATAATAGACGTACTAATGAATCTCATGCCGTGATAAACTCGGTTAATTGGATGCGGCTGAAGTAGTAGATGCTGAGGAAGTTTAACACAAGGAGGAACTGAATTCAGAGAACAGTTTACACTTGCATATACCTACCTACTTGCTCATATTTTAGGTACCTATACCTATATAAATGTATGCACAATGGCGTGCAGTTATTGAGTCATAAAAGCACTGCTTACCCAGGTTGAAATAGCTCAGTGCTCATTTCTTTATAAACGACCGGCGACCTGCTAATTATAGGTACTTACCTAATGATAAAGTAGTCCGTCAAAGGAAGTTTTTAATGAACTTAGGTTACCTAAACTAAGCCGTCCATTAGACTCTGAGCTTTCTTAAGGTTATGATGTTATAAAATGTGCTTTAGAAAAATCAGTTAGTATTTATTTTAAGACCCATTGCTATCAGGTAAAATTATTGTTTATTGCAAACTTGTCACCAATAAAAAGAAAATACCAACCGAAACTTCCACCTCACGAAATGAGCTTGAATATCAAACCATGATCTGTATGAAATTACGCATAATCCGTAAAGTTAGCCAATAAAAAGTCGCTCGTAGCGCGATCGCTCGCAACTTGTAAACAAGTGCTTGCGCCGTTCCGGAGACAAACGGGGTAAGTTTTATTAAAAATTCCGGCAATTGCCATCGGAATGGAATGACGCCATTGTTGCGGGGCGTAATAGGAGTGCCTTTTTGGTTTTAGAGACGAAAAACTAGTCAGAACTCTGACATATTAGGACTAAGGTACTAGACCCGCGACTTTGTCTGCGTGGATTCAGGTTTTTGAAAATCTCGTGGAAACTATTAGAATATATTATGTTTAGTAGTTATCTTTGGCATAGACAATGCATACTTTTTAATCTATGGAGAGCAGTTGTCTATATCCGAATATTGTCTGAGCTTGAACCAACCAACATGGAAGCTTAGCCTGTGTGATGGAAGCTACACTGTGTTTTTATTAAAAATTAAAATTAGCATCTTGCATCTTACGACATTAGAAGCAGTTTCATTTCAATCCTAACAGGAACTCTTTTATATTCCGGGATAAAAAGTAGCTTATATGACTCCCCAGGTCTTTAACTATATCTACCCATGCAAAAAATCAAGTCGATCCGTTGCTCCGTAATTGAAGAACAAACTAACAAACAAATACACTTTCGCATTCATAATAATGGGTAATGATCTCAAGACACTATATAAATACGATAAAGCCACATACATATAAAATAAGTACAAAATACATTTTATAGTTTTTTTCACGGGAAATCTCTTTCAGGAACTTGAATATAATAACTACTTCTGGAAAGGTCTGGCTATATTATATTCTTAACCCACTACTAAGAAGGGACCTCTCTCCTCCTCAGAGATCAAGATTCAAAATATTTTTATTCAATCAAACTTTTACATGTACTTACCTACTTCTGAATCATCAAGTGCATCTACCACTAGTTCGGAATGCCTTTCCTAGCGAGAAGAACCAGCAAGAAACTCGCCGGTCGCTCTTTTCAAAGATTGAATGAACAAAGAATGAACAAATCGGCAAACATCAGATTGTTGGTAGCAATTTGTCAAGCGAAGATTAGCCCGCCTCCGCAGTAATAGATGGTAATGGAGAAACCTCATTTTGCGCGCAAACTTGTCTAATTGAATGCCGCTGACAATAATATAAGCGCGTGCAGTGGGAGCTTAGTTTAGCTTAGTTTGGAGAGCTGCAAGTTTAGTGGGGAGGCGTTCCGTTGGCAGCCGTACAACTCTAACAGAACTAACTTGGATTAAGATTTATGCATGGGATGTAATACCTAGTTAGCAGTAGATTGCGTGTGCTGATTTGACGTTTTTTTAACTAATATGCTGCAAAAGTGTTTGTCTGTCTGTCTATTTACTTTTAACGGCACGATTTTGACGCAATGCAGCACAGACAAATTTTGCATCCCAGAGATGGATTTAGGCTGTTTTTCCCCTTGAGATTCCCTTAGGATTTTTAAAAACCTAAGTGTACGCCGAAAAGGTCGTGGGCGTCATCTATTTGATACGAAGATGGCTATAGCATCGTCGGGATGGATGTTAGGCATTTTTTATCCTGGAAAATCGAAGAATCCCTCGGGATTTGTACAAGACCAAAATTTTACGCAGATAAAGATGAAGTTTCGAGTATCATCAAGTGGTTGATATATTTTAGCCCTAAGTTATAAGAAATAAACTATAAAGCAAACAAGGCAATAGTGCCAACAGGACGGTAAGAGATAAGATAAGTGAACGGTCTGTAGACGAAAATGAACGTGATTAAGTGAAACTAATAAAAAGTTTTTAAAAATTCGTACCCATTAATGCTGCGCAATTAGTGATAATAACATGTAGGTCAATTCGGAACCCAGACCATTCGCGTTAAATCAACATTTAAATTGCATCGCAACCAGCTTTTTAATGCATTCAATTTAAATATCCCCGGATAAGTTTTCCCGTAGTTCATTAGTACTCGTATTAAACCGAGTAGATACACAAGTATTAAGCGAATCGTATTTGCAGAACCAATAGCATTATCGTAGAGCTCCTGAGTAGGGCTTGATCTCCGGAGTTCCGGTTTTGGTGAAACTCCGGAGTTTCGATTATTCACGGACGGAACATAGGTTCATACTTACAATACATACAATGACTACGCCATGTTATATTTGTTAAAATTTAAATATTTAAAACATCTTTTATTACTTGTAGTACCGAAGGGACAATATAGAGTTACAGTCAAATATTATTATTAGACATACCGTAACCGGAATTTAAATTTTCATATTTTAGAAAAAAAAAATCAGCGGTTACATATACAATACAGTACAGAGTCTTAATAAATTGTATAAGTATATGAAATACGATAAAACTTATCCAACTTTACGATGGAAAATCAATTTTAGCAGTTCATAAAATAAAGTTTCCTTATCACTTTTCTTAACTGATTTGTTTTATCTCATGCTTAATAGACATATTCAATAGAAATATTCAAATCAAACGCATTATTCATAACCACATTTATTAATTAAACTTAGAAACTCCGGAACTCCGGACTTGGAACGCTGAGCATCGAAACCAACTCCGGAGCTGAAAAATAATCCGATTTTCAAGCCCTACTCCTGAGTTGATCTCAGCTTCGAATGTGGCAAAAGTTTTAAGCACTGCAAAGCCCAGTTTAGTTTTTGCTATGTAAACAGTTGGACCGATAAAGCGACTGGAATCAGCCACTATTGCAACTTCCATTTAGACGTAACCGCCCGTTTACCTCTTTTCAATATCACACTCTATTGCTTTATAATTAAATTTAATTTTGTTTGATAAATTTTGTGATATAGAACTAATGGCTGGATTGTACTGGAGGTCCAAAGCACTAACAACACTCTTTGTTGAAGCAACAGTTTGCTTATTATGTTATGTGGACCTGTTTATGTTAATTGTATGCTTCCGTGTAGCATAGGTAAGTCAGGAATGAACGTTTTTTCATTAGCTTCACAATGTTTTGTTCGTAATACGATTGTTTTGCAATACTTATTACCTTCATGACGCAAAAGAGTAACCACCAAGTTTCTTGCTGGTTCTTCTCGGTAGGAATGGCATTCCAAACCAGTGGTAGAATCTTTTGACGATTTCAAAGATCTTGCAAAAGTTTGTTCGAACAAAAATCTTTCTATTCTATGTAGGTACGTGTTTCAGGATTTCTGGAAATTCCTGATCTAAGGTAATTGTTTTCATCGCGGTGCTCTAGTCTTTCTCGTTTGGTAGCTCAAGATAGCATGGTGGCTAGATCGGTGGCGCCGCTATGGCATCCCATTGAGATATAAGGCCTTAGAAAAGTATAAGTTCCTATTTCCCGCTACCTTTTTAAGGTCGTCAGTATAGTGGATTGGAGGTCGTCTCAGACTGTGCTTGCTGGCACGCAGTCTCTTCTTTTCGCGTTTTTCTTTCACGGTTTATTGCTCGGAAAAGAAATAAGTAGGTATTTCACATGTTCATAATTATATACGGAACCCGAAAACAGGGAAGCCAGACTAAGGCTTGATCGGTGTTTACGTTATGATTCCGCACGGTTTTTCGCCTCCCTATTTTTTTCATAACATAAGGGAGGCGGGGGACCATGCCTGGCGGTTCGCTTTTGGGAAGGTCTATGTCCAGCTGTGGACGCAGGCTATTTAGCACAATTTTACAGATTGAACCTTAGTCTAAAATCGCATAGAAATGCAAGATATTTTAGCAAATTGTCAGCTAAGAAGCCCAATTGGATTGCGTGAGGCCTAAATAGATTTGTCAGATCGGCCTCCAACGTGTCCCGAAGGAGAGACGTGTCAACCGAGGTCTATACAACTTTCGTTCGTGAACTAAGATTCAATTGGGCTGTATTATGGGGGTTGTATTAAGAAAATAGGGAAAGAGAAAATGTTTTCCTTAACGTTTTATTTTGTGGCTTTGAGAAGAAATATACTGTATATTATAAAATTATACTTACCTACGTGTTTTTCTGTTCAATTTTTTTTTATGTTGTTCACTAAAACGATGATTGATATTGAAACAAATGAAAAATAAATGTCTATGTACCAATAGCGACTCGAGTGTCATTGAATTAAATAGGCCTTTTAAAATCAGAGTTAGATTTTCCATTTCATCTACCGTTTACGATTTCCAAGAGTTCTATAACTTTTTAACCCCCGACCCAAAAAGAGGGGTGTTATAAGTTTTGACTTGTCTATCTGTGTATCTGTGTTTCAGTTTATCTGTCTGTGGCATCGTAGCTCCTAAACTAATGAACCGATTTTAATTTAGTTTGTTTTTGTTTGAAATGTGGCTTGATCGAGAGTGTTCTTAGCTATAATCCAAGAAAATCGGTTCAGCCGTTTGAAAGTTATCAGCTCTTTTCTTGTTACTGTAACCTTCACTTGTCGGGGGTGTTATAAATTTTTAATGTACACTTGTCGTTGATTGTATTATCTGAGACAGGTGTCACGTACTCAGTAGAGCACGTATTCAATCCAACAACCTAACAAAGGGAGTTCACATCGCGCTATCGGTGTGTCTAAGGGCTATTATTTAACTGATAACATCTCGCACAAAGAATCCCGCCGTAATGGTGACATTTGGAAGGAACGGGGAGTTCAACGACTTTCGTTTTAACTAGAAAAACCACACATTGTACTTATGTGAAAGCGATAATTTAGTCTAGTGGTTAAAAGCGATTACGCACTCATCCGAGTCTGTGAAACTACGGATATAAAAAACTCGAACCGAACTCGGATATTGCTTTCTATTGTAATCCATCTTTGAAATCAAAGAAAGCTATTTAGTGGACAGTTTGACATGTCTACGTCATACGTCCTATTTGAATCCGAGGCACATCACACTTCACACTTCACACTAATATTATAAAGGCGAAAGTTCGTATGTGTGTGTGTGAGTGTGTGTATGTTTGTTACTACTTCACGCAAAAACTACTGAACGGATATGGCTGAAATTCGGAATGGAGATAGATAATATCCTGGATTAGCACATAGGCTACTTTTTATCCCGGAAAACCAAAGAGTTCCCACGGGATTTTGAAAAACCTAAATCCACGCGGACGAAGTCGTGGGCGTCAGCTAGTCCGAAATATTCTCACGTATGACGGAAGTGGGAGCTAGTGCGTAAGCGTAACCATACAAATAGTTCTATGACTACTTTGGAACGTATTTTCACGGATTCGGATCGGATGCAGTGCGTAATCGCCCTAATACTTCGGTCTCCTATTTAGGAGATCCGGATCGACCTTTAACTTTTCTGATTTTTTCAATATACGGATTAGTTTAGTAGGTAATACTTCGCACACCATAAAAACATTATGGAGAATTCTAAGTTATATAGATTTACTTGCGATGTTTTCCTTCACCACTAAAGCCAGCTAAAGCAATTTATATTGAACTAGCTGGGTCCCGGTTCTGCCAATCCAGGCAATTGGCCAGCATGGCGGGCTATGAGCTAAGTACACCTTTCTCATTCTGAGAGGAGACCCTTGCTGGGTAGATGCTCGGTTTAGAAATCAATTAAATATCACTCTCTTTAACGGCGAAGAAAAGAATAGAATGGAATAGATTTTTATTCAAATAAACTTTTATAAGTGCTTTTGAATCGTCAATAATTTACCACTGGTTCGGATTGCCGTTCCTACCGAGACGAACCAGCAAGAAACTCGGCGGTTGCTCTTTGCGGAAAGGAAAACGTCATGAAGACACCCACATCTCTGAGAGTTCTCTGCACTTATCGAGCGTGGTGGATCTAAGCCCTTCTCGTTCTGAGATGAGACCCGTTCTCAGTAGGGGGTCGTTGATAGGTTGATGACGATGATGATGAAGTCAACTTGACACAATTTGTAGACTCGCAAACAAGCTGAACAGTGCTAACTGGTATACAAGCTATTGTTAAATGGTATATCGAGTCATAATGCAGTAACTACACGCGGGAGGTATCGTGTTACATGCGCTCGTACCGGGGCTACCGGGAGGCTACCGCGTCTCTAATTGCTGTAACTAAATGTTCCAACTGTATTAACTCAGTAATAATTCTCTAGAATTTACACCTTGGTACCCATTCATTGGCGTCGATTCTGATATCGTTCTCTAAATAGGTATTGGCATCTTTTTCTTCTTAATACATATTGCTAAGAAAGTAAGGAAAATGAATTTCAAATTAACAATTTCAAATTTTCCGGCGTTGGGTTGACCATGATGATCATAAGGGCGATTACTCGCCTGTTACACTCGCACACTCGCTAATAGCCCAGCGACAAAACTATCCCAACTACACACTCGTTTCTTCGTACTATTCTTTATCCACGGAAAGAAGTTAGTATGGGGCATTCTCTGTCACGTAATCCCATACAAATGACCGAGACAAAATTGAGTCACCAACTAATCACAAACGAAATTATGTTTCAAATTGAATTTAGAATGGTTTTTGAAAACATTTTCACATTGAATTTCGAATTTTTTTTTCAAAACATTTCTTGTGATTGGTTGGTGACTCAAAATGGTTAACGCCCACTGAGATTTTTGCCTTTATCATATTTTGTATGGGTTTACGTTAAAGAAAGAGAGCTAAGCATAAAACTTCTTTCCGTGGGGAGAGTACCTACTAACTTAAGTATCTAAGTATAAAGTAAAACTATAAAGGTAAGTAACGTATAACTGAGTAGGTTCCTGCGGTAGTGGAGCGGTGCGGGAGGGGTGTGATGACGTCACGCGAGAGCTCAGTGATTCCTCAACTTGTGACAACTGTCTCCACTACCGCAAGAGCCTACGGCTTACCCAGTGATGTGCTATACTTACTCATAGTTTTTAGTTTTTAACCGACTTTGATAAAAGGAGGAGGTTATAAATTCGTCGAAATCTTTTTTTTTTGTATGTATGTTACTGGATTACTCTAAGAGACACCTGGACCGATTTGGATTTTTTTTATACTTTGCAGTAATTGGTCTCATTTAAATTTGGCGAAGATCTGATGAATATCTTCGGAAATAGAGAACAGAACTCCTCAATGGATAACAGTAAATTGTTCGCGATCAGTGTAATATCTTAGTAAACAGTAGGGTTTTAACTGGGCATAGCATATTATAGTACAGTGGGGCCACTAAAAATTGTGAAATAAAAAAAATCAAAAGAAAAATAAAGCCGACTTCAAAAATCACAAACACTATTAAAGTAAAAAATAATTTTTGTTTCTACACGTGTAATGTATGTAAGTATGAAGTCGGACGAGCTTCACACTTGGATTTCTAGTTTCTTTTATTATGCTCGCTCGACTTCATACATACCTACATTACACGTGTAGAAACAAAAATTATAGCGCAAAATGTTCGTAGTCGATCAACTGCCTTGAGAATTCAATTCAATTTTTTAAAAATAAAACTCACATTTTACCATACAAGTGAATAATAAATATGTTAAAAACCTTATTGCAGACATTTATGCATGCAAATAAAATAAAATGGATTCCGATAAGTAAATTATCAGTAAGTTGAAAACAATCGTGGAGGTTGCGAAATTAAATTAAATTATCGGAAATATAAAATCTCGGATAACGTATTTTACTCTGAATTAAAATTTTGGACTTTTATGGTATTTCCACATTATTTACACGATTGTCCAAAAAGGGACTAAAGTTTTCAGGGTAACCTACATAATATATGTATTGTGTAGATTCTTTAATCCACCATTTAACTTCTAAATGCATAAGTATGAGGCAAGGTATCCTTACTTAGAATCCATACATCACTTTGAATGATACGGGCTATAATTTTTTAAACAATTCAATATGGCAGGACAATCGTGTTTTTTTTATTATAAGCAACATTTTTTAAATCTTAGCAACAGTTTGGGATGCACTTTGGTGAGTCAGTTAGTCAGTTTCTCCCTTTATATAGATGGATATAAATATATTGCTTGATTTGCTTACAATATCGCAAACATAGTTGCAAACCGTAACATAACAACGAAATATGATTCGAATCTGAAGCGAGAAATCGAATCGTGCGAGCCTTTGATTCAATAACAAAGAGATCTAATACTTGCAAGCCGCTTTGATAACCAGTAGTATCGGATACGGATACCAACGCATTGGATGTACACGTTCTCGGCAAACCAATTCGCTACTACCTAATACCCTATCATTGCTCTGCAGTATGACAAAGCTACTGTGGGTTACATGGGGTTATTGCGCATATTTCCAGGTACGAATAGTGTTATCTAACAATACAATACACTTGCCTATCTATCGGAATTCTACAGGATATATATATAGTGTGCACAAGAACTTTTCGACCTGGCTTTTTGGCATCACCAAGGTCTATACCCGTACGTAGTCGAAATTCCACGGATACGTACGACACGATTTGCCTCCTCATTTCTGATTCGAACCACTAGGATTTGGAACGCCCTTCCAGCATTAATTATCCCCTCTAATTATATATGGGTACCTTCAAGTCAAGAGTGAATAGGCATCTTCTAGGCAAGCCATCTCCGTCTTAGGATGCATCATCACTTACCACCAGGTCTGTTTCCAGCCAAGCGCTAGTCCATAAGTTAAAAAAAAGACAGAAAATTATTAAAGCGTACGAAATGTGGCACTAGAAGCGAATGTTAAAAGTATTCCGTGGACTACCAATCGGACTAACAAGGCATCGATTCGTGTGCAACTATAAATTAAAACAATATGTCGTTCCTCCATATGCCTTCAGCGCATCCTTTTTTTTAAATAAAAATAGCGAGCGAAAGAGCAGTCGGATCACCTGATGTTAGGAGATTACCGCTGCCTATGAACCACCAGAAGAACCGCCAAATCTGCCGAAGCCACGATGATCCAAACTTCATAGTCGTTCCTCCCTGTGTTGTGGATAATGCGCAGAGAAACTTTCAGCTTTTATAAACAACAAAGGTCTGGTCCTCACACCCTTTCTCTCCTTAAGTAATTCTAAAAAGTAAAAAAAAACCCGATAGTGGTTTGCACTTTGTACTGCATTTTTTTAGCCCACACAAAGCGCACAAAATCCGTAATTTTTTTAAATTTTATGTATCAAGACAATTCTAATGACGTATCAATTTTATCAAAATCGGTTAAGCCATGTCAAACACGTCACCTTGCTTTGGGCTTTGCCACAGTCGGGTAGTAAGATGGTGTTGTAGCTGCTTTCACACAATTTAATAACAGTACATAATCCTCTAAGATGGCCCCCAATAGTTCATTCGCTCAACCCTGACCAGGCAATTGAAGAGTCAAAGTTTTGATAATTACAATAATTTGTGACTCCAAATTAGAACCCCGGGGCAGGATCTGGGCAATAACACCGCACGTGTACCTTACGACTGCCCCAAAGTTGAACCGATGGTTAGTGCTATAAATTAGTTTTAAGTGCCCTGACATCTCTCAGGGACCATTTTTGGGACCCCTGGTCTTTTTAATGTTCGGAAATGGCAGTGAGCCTGTGACAGTTGGATGAATGCCAGAATGTTGACTAGTTTCATGATACTACGATATTTTTTAGGAAAATTAAAACAGGCATACCTTGTCTTTTTTCTAGATATATTTCTAGAAACAAGACTATTATAACTTAATAATCAGTCACCTGTATTTTTTCAACACAAATTTAAACCGTAGGAGTCCACCACACCCAATCCATTGTACATAATATTATAAATACGAAAATATTACTCAATTCACGTGGACGGCGTCACGAATGTCATCTAGTAAATAATAAAATCCCAATGAAAAATAGTTACCCAACACCGAATTCCTTTTCATACACTTTTCATTATACTATAATTAATCTTTTTATATGACTTTTACTCATTATGTTAATATTTTACTTAATTACTAATATTAATATTTTACTTAATTAGCTGTAAAAAAGCTATTGGTGTTAGAGATACTAAATAAATTTTTTACTACAAAATTTGTAGGTTTAAATACACCTACGACGTAGCCAGTGTGTTATAAAGGCATAAATACTCTTCCACCGTCTGGCGAGCTGCCAAATTGGCCGACTTTTTGCTCTAAAATTGTGTTGAAATCGCCATGAAAATTGAGTTTCCAAATCGATATTTGCTAAAGTTTTTTCACTTATGACTAAGGTCATATTTTACTTTTTACATTTTAAATGATTTATTCTGAAAGGTCAGAAATACATAGGTGGCTCCTCTGGTGCTGAAAAGCTCCTTCAAAGTTAAAATGGTGTAATAAAAATTGTTATTCAAAAATAGGGGCCACAAACTCATGACGACTTGCGACGAGTGGTTTTGGAATTTGTGTGGTGCTGCGTAGTGGTGGTGCGTATTGCTTGCTTGGTGGCTGGCTTTTCCTGCAAGTTTATCAGTGGGAGGGTGGGCGGTGCATCTCGCATGCTGCACCTTGCAATACAGATTTGTTTGGTTTAGCGGATTATTATAGCAAATTAAGCTTTTGGTTCCTTGTATATCATGGACTTCCGCAAAATAACGCCTGCTTCTATACTAAACTCATGACAACCTCAAAGTTCAACGAAATTACTTAGCGTAAATCGCATCATGATTGGTTCGTTCTGTATGTCATGTGACACTGACCACTGCATTGCACAAAGGTTGGATATGCCACATAACATCTGAATAAATTCAAATTCAAATTCAAATTATTTTTATTCAATTAAACTTTTACAAGTGCTTTTGAATCGTCAAAATAATCTACCACTGGTTCGGAATGCTGTTCCTACCGAGAAGAACCAGCAAGAAACTCGGCGGTTGCTCTTTTCAAATGTACAATTTACAATAATATGCCATACTGTATACAAGCAATTGCAGCGCCGTGTATTGCTGGAGCGCATCAAATCCAAGCTTTTTTGTCATTTACATAATCTTCGATTGTATAATAAGCTTTTTTCAGGAGCATACTTTTAATAGATTTTTTAAACTTGTGTAAAGGCAAGTCTAAAATTGATTGTGGAATTTTATTATAAAATATTACACTCATTCCCACAAACGATTTTCCAACTTTCCTGAGGCGGAGCGTAGGATATGCGAGCCTATCACGGTTTCTAGTTTGCCGGTCGTGGAAATCACCGATTTTTTTGTAACTATGAATGTTTTGTCGTACAAAAATTATATTAGCGTAAATATATTGAGAAGCTACTGTAAGAATACCT
This sequence comes from Maniola jurtina, assembly GCF_905333055.1. Classification (NCBI taxonomy): domain Eukaryota; kingdom Metazoa; phylum Arthropoda; class Insecta; order Lepidoptera; family Nymphalidae; genus Maniola; species Maniola jurtina. The sequence continues at coordinate 13,026,625 of NC_060046.1, read as the reverse complement.
ATTTCCTTAAATTTCTCTCGTAGGGAATCGCGCGGTTTTAAATTATAGATTGCGCGTATTGCCCTTTTTTGTAATACGAAAATTTTTCCAATATCTGCCGCTTTACCCCATAGTAAGATTCCGTAAGACATAATACTGTGAAAATAGGCAAAATATACAATTTTTGCAGTTTCCACATCAGTTATCTGTCGAATCTTTCTAACAGCGTAAGCAGCAGAGCTGAGTTTACCAGCAAGTGTTGATATATGGGCGTTCCATTGAAGCTTTGCATCTAAAGTTATCCCTAGGAACACGGTAGTTTCTTCTACTTTCAACATATCATTATTTACCATTAAATTAAAATCATTTGCCGTCTTAGTATTGGGCAATGCGAATTCGACACACTTAGTTTTCTTTGCATTTAAAAGCAAATTATTAACAGTAAACCAATGAGTAACCTGCGATATGGTTCTATTTACATCGTCAAAATTATTATAATTTCTATCGACTTTAAAAATCAAAGACGTATCATCAGCAAATAGTACAATATCGCAATTATTTTGGACGAAATATGGTAAATCGTTTATATATACCAAAAACATGAAGGGACCTAAGATAGAGCCTTGTGGAACACCCATTAGTGAGGCTGATCCGGATGACTTCACATCATTTACACATACAGTTTGTATACGATCACTGAGGTAGGACGCAATGAGACTAAGCGCAGAGTCTTTGATTCCATAGTGGTTCAATTTAGCCAAGAGAGTCTCATGCGAAACGCAATCGAATGCTTTAGACAAATCACAGAAAATTCCAATAGCATTCTGTGAGTTCTCCCATGCATCGAATATATGCTTTAAAAGCATTGCGCCCGCATCGATTGTTGATCGACCTTTAGTAAAACCATACTGCTCCGAATGAAGTAATTTATTCAGATTAAAGTGCTGGAGCAGTTGGTTGAGCATAATTTTTTCAAATATCTTGCTAAAAGTCGGTAAAATTGAAATTGGCCTGTAATTATTTGGGTCAGTTTTACTACCCGATTTAAAAAGAGGAATTAATTTACTGTATTTCATAAGATCTGGAAAGGATCCTGAATCTACGGACTCATTAAAGATTAGAGCAAGATATGGAGCAACAATATCAATAATATTGCTGATTACTTTTACTGAAATTCCCCATAGGTCTCCGGTTTTTTTGTACTGTAGCGATTTGAATACTTTAACAATATCATATGGGGTAACGTGTTCAAATTTAAATAATACACTGCACTCAGAAACATTGCTCCTTAGAAGAGTGTAGGCTTCCGTTGGCGACGAGTTAAGGGAACTGGTAGTGGTAACTGGAATGTTTCGAAAAAAGTCCTCAAATACGTTTGCTATTTCTAAGTCGGAGTCAGTAATATGGTTGTTAATTTTAAGTTCCAATTTATTATTTTCCACTTTACGTTTCCCAGTTTCATCTGTGATGATATCCCAAGCTGCTTTGATTTTATTATCAGAATTAATAATTTTCTGTTTTATGTGAATTGACTTAGCTTGTATGCAAACATTTCTAAATAATTTTGAATAATTTCTTACATACTGAACAAATGTTGGAGTATAATTATATTGCTTTTCTGCATACAAGTCAAACAGCTTGTTCCTACTTTTATAAATGCCAGCAGTAGCCCACTCACTAAATTTAAGATTTTTAAACAATCTTTTTTCTATGACTTTAAAAATACAATTAAATTGGGAGTTTATACAGCTAAAAAAAGCTTTATAGAGTTCATCCGGACCACCCTGTGTAAGGTCAATTGTAGGTAAAGTAGATAAAATATTGAGTTTGAATTGCCTTACTTTTTTGGTGGTGACTGGCCTATACTTTATAACTTTTGTTATATTTTGTTGAGAGCTGGGAACAGATATCATTTGTCCACAGTGGTCGGATCTAAGAGTGGTGATAATGGATTTTTTAACAATTTTACAATCACCAAAAATGTTATCAATACAAGTAGCTGAAGTTGAAGTTACACGTGTGGGCTCAACAAAAATGTTTTCTAAATTAAAACTTTTAAATAAGTTAAGTAATCTGTCTGTAAAGGAGGTGTGAAGTAAAATATCAATATTAAAGTCTCCACAAATCAATATTTTTTTTGATGACCTACATATCCGCCTCAGTGCCTCCTCCATGACGTCCTCAAACAGAGAAAAGTCACCCGAAGGAGGTCGGTATGCGCAAACTATAATATATCGCTCCAGCTCAACACAGGACAGCTCAATAGTGCGTTCAACCGAAAGATTAAGAATGTCTTTTCGTTCCTTGTAATTAATGTTGTTGCGGGTTATTATCATAGATCCTCCGCGAATAGCCTTCTTTCTTGTGAACGCACTTGACAATGAATAATTTCCAAGATTGACAATTAATTGATAACTATTGAGCCAATGCTCAGTAAGGCATAGAATATCGATATCTAATTTTTTTATAAAAAGTTCAATTTCATATTCTTTTCCAGACAAGCCCTGTATATTTTGGTGTACAAGATTAATCATACATTGCTTGTCTGTTGTGTTACTACTTGATTTAAAAATTTTACCATCCTTGCCGGTGAGGCTCTGTATGTTTTGATGTACAGTATTCATTTTACAGAGCTCCTCCGTTGTCTTACTATCTAGTTTAAACAAGCAATAGGGTTCCTAATAGTACATAAACCATTGCTTGAGTCAATAATTGAAATATTAGTACTGGAAGTACTCGAGTCAATACAGAAAATATTAGTACTAGACGTACGGTTTGTAAAAGAGTCAAGAGACTTTGTTACAACACTTGTAACTGAATCATTTAAATTATATGCTAATAGTGAAGCAATATGCATCTTGCATCTCTTTGGAAGATGCATACTGTCACCGGTCAATCTAAACTTATTAGTAAAACTATTAATATCAAAGTAAGAAATAGCTTCGCTATAATATTTTGTCAGATTATACATTTTCAAATTTAATGTATGTATATTCTCATTTTGTTGTTTATTAAATGTACCAGAATAAGGAAAGGCACACAAGACAAATTTACATTTGGTTTTCTCATGTAAAATTAGTAATTTTTGAATGCATTTTACAATCTGTTGTTTTTTGACTTGCAAACTGTCCCCAAACAACAATATGACATTTGTATTGCTATCCAATGATTTTTCATTTAAATTATTAATTAAATGGTAAAAAGTAGCACCAGGGGAACATCTATTAATCACTGAATGCTTTAAGTAATAGCTCATCATGGAGCCGAGCCCTCTACCTAAGCTGTCAGAAATAATTACAGTTTGTTTTATTGGCTTAGTTGAGGGATTCATATTGTCTGATGAAGGAACCCTAACATCTATGCTACACTGCCCTGGGCAAGTATCTGCTTTCACAGGGAGCACTGTAGGGCTATTTTGGCAAATTATAGGTACATTTGGAGAACAATCATACCTATTTGTTAATGACTCAAAACGAGCCATGTTATAGTTACTTAATGTTAACAATTATTAAGTTATTAAGTTATTAAGTTTATTAAGTTCCACAATAATGGAGCTATCTAACCTAATTGTATTAACTACCCTGTAATAGTGCTACGTTACCATGAGCTACCTAATAGTTCATTTAGTTTCTCCAAATATGGAGCTATCTAAAAGTTTATTCAGTTTCCCCAAACGTCTAATAGTCTATTCATCTTCCACATTAGGACCCCTGTCCAAAGCGCGACAGTGGCGCCCACTCTAATTTTTGTGTCTCTTATTGTGGAATAAAAAAGGTGCCTAATCACAGTTCACCCACAGGTTCGAGATCGCATAGCATTAACATACGCTGACCGTAACAAAGTGTATGGTTACGAGTATATTTTGAAATTTTTGTGTAAAATTTCAGGATACACTACGTGTGTATATTTTGTACTAACTTCTATATTTTATATTTTGTGTAACACAGTTACCAACTTTTATAAGTGTTCCACTAATCACTCTTAACTTTCATTTTACTTTACACACATTCACAATGTCCTACCCAATAATATACCTATCTCTTCTAAAGAACGAACTCAAAGTCATAGCAGACCTAGACGGTAATAATTTAGGCACCTGGCATGTCAAAGACATAAAACTAACCAATTACAACACTCAAACTTAAGATTATGCATCATTTTCTATATAACATTACAAACCACCTACTAGGCATAATTTTAAGAAATTAGACTACATCTATCCACTAAACTCATAAACTAATTAATCGATTCATTAGCTAATCACCCTAATCTCAAATACCTATGAACGTAAATAAAGCCGCGGAAAGTGCTATCAAACAAACATGATCATTCCATGCATCTAGATTCAAAAAAAAAAGAAACAACAACCGATAAACAGTGTCCACGTAATGTACAGCAGTCAACTCAAGTTTAACATCACGCGATATGCATGAACTTTAAGGTTGGTTGTACACCGCGTCGCGCAATCTTACGTTCATCAAAACAAAGTAGTTAGAACCGGTACACTATACAGATACCTACACCAGTATCTAACATATACTCACCTATTACATTTAACTAGACATAACTACAAACTCAGTAAGTTATGTACATCTACCCTCAACCTAAACAACTAATGTACCAACCGCTACATAAAAATCACTACTTATTCCACAGACATACCTTGCGAAGTCCAAAAATAATATTACTATAATGCTAGATACACACTAACGTGCTGATGACCTAAAAGTCAGTACAAAATTGGCCTTCACTGACCTAAAAGGTGAATGCTACGCCTACACTAAGGCACTACTAGTACTAATAATCCCCTAAAGAAGCCCCAACCTTGACTATGAATTCCAGTGTTAGTATATTAAATTATAATATGTTGCCCACCGCAGTAGAGATTTCGCTAAGCCAGAATCGAGCGTACGAAATATTTCTATGGTTCACGTTCACTGTCTAATGCCTTGTTAAGATATCTCTAAGGAATGAAACACCCACCACTTTTCATAATGATAAGGAATTGGTAACATTGCTGCAAAATGAACCTTATATCAACGGAATAAGGTTGAACGAAGCAGCAGAAGATTCAACGTTACCATACGGAAATACATAGTAACGTTGCCTTAGAGAACCAAACATTGGATTTACAGCATGTTAGCCACTTAGATGCGGTGACAGTGTTCTGAAATAGCTTTACAGCATGTAAAAGTCGTGGTCATAACAGTAGGTATGCTCGTAACATAACAGCTTAACAGGATCCGATACGATAACATCGGTGCTAGGCCATGCATCCGATATCTGATTAATATTCATACCTACCATATTGTGGCACCAATATGTATGTATATTCTTTATTGCACCACAAAACACAAATGGCAAGTTACAAAAAAGAAAACTTAAAATGTAGGCACTTTTGTACCTACATTTTAAGTCATTTTTACATTATATTTTTATCCATATCTTTTTAGATATGGATAAAAATATAATTGAATGCAGGCTCTGTAGAGCTACACCATAATGGACTAAGAGTCCACGATGGCCAGACCTTCGATACTTTATAAAAGCTGAAAGTTTCTCTGCGTATTGTCCCCACAAAGGGAAAAACAATCAGTGACTATGAAGTTTGGATCATGGTGGCCTTTGGGAGATAACAAGTTAAAAAGGTGTAAAAAATCTTACGTCAGAATATAAAGAGTATTTTTTTATATATTTTCTTCAGAATAGTATTAGAAATCCAGCAAATAGAAGTAGCCAGACTTAGTATCGCAGAGTTTATCGTGGCAGCCCCCTGCCAGGCACCTTTTTAACCTTTATTTGAATTTTGTGAGTATAGGAATACTCACAAAAAACGGATAGATAACACTGCGAAGTGTATATTTAGTAACTACAAATTGTATACATTAATTTTTAATAGCAGCATTTACTTATTTATGATAGTTCAATCGTATCGGAGGTTGTAAAAATGCTCCGAACCAGGGCATGTTACTCGGTACAAAGGGGAGCCAGTAAAGCGTATGGACAAAGAATGCTTTCAAATAGAAACGTCGGTCGGAATATAAATTTGGTTGTGTCGCCTCGTTGAATCGGGTCGCTGGAGATTTCGCGTTTTAACTCCTATCGGGCTGGACTTGCAAATGAATCTAAATTTAAATACATAATATTAAAATGGTTTTCACGAACAGGCCTTTTCCAAGCCCATTTGAATTTTCCATTAATCTATAGGTTTTAAAAGGAAACTGAATATATTAACACTAGAAATTTTGTGTGTAGAAAGAATCTTCAAAACTTCCACCCAAGCAGATATTATTATACTCGTAACAGTTATTTATTTTCTATCAATAGCCAAAATACCAATATTCACAGATATAACTTGAAAAATGAAGGACTATCAGACGAACTTATATCCCCTACTTAAGAGGGCTCTCTCCGTCACTCGTTTCATACAATCGTAGTTCCAATTTCATTTGAATATTAAGCAACCAAAGTCCATGAAATTTTGCAGACGTATTCTTGAAACTAATATCTATGTCTGTGGTTTTCCAGATTTCTGATAAAATATTCGGTTTCAAAGTTACGCGGTCTTAGAAATTTTCATACAAATCTTTGAGCCCCTGTAATTTTAAAACTACATATTTTTAGAAAAATCTAAAACACCACAGACACAGATATTAGTTTCTAGAATATGTCTGCAAAATTTCATGGACTTTGGTTGCTTAATATTCAAATGAAATTGGAACTACGATTGTATGAAACGAGTGACGGAGAGAGCCCTGTTAACCCCCTTAGGGATAGAATTTCTCAAGACACTGAAACACGTAAAAACTTACGGATTTCTAATGTTGGGCCACTATTATCTACGACTATTCCAAATCCATAATTAATATTGTACGTGCAAAAGTCTCTGTTTGTCTGTATGTCTGCAAACTTTTCTCGGCCCAACAATTTAACCGATTTTGATGTTTGGTACAGAGTTAGCATGCATCCCGGGGACGGATATAAGCTAGGTAGGTACTTTATATTCCGGAAAATCAAAGAGGTAGAGATTAAATAGAAGATTTATAAGAAATTTGGAATAGAAGTAGCTTGCGTCCCGGAAATCGACATAGGCAACTTCTGTCCCGGTAAAGCAGAGTTTCAACAGGATTTTAAAAAACCTAAATCCATGCGGAAGAAGTCGCGACATCATCTAGTTTACTATAAATTATTTACTTAAATAATCGATTGTAACAGACGGACCGACGGAGAAAGTCGCGTGGTCGCAACATGAGGGTTCCACTTTTTACCATTTTGGTACGGAACTCCAATAATCCGTGAACAAAGTAATACTAAAAATGAACCTGTATCTAAAAATAGGTATATACCTACCGTTACATAAGGTAGCACCAATAACAATAATCTGTGAACAAAGTGTCTTCTGTCGGGACAATGGCCGCCGCGCCCGGAACCGGAAGCCGTTGATATGTGACTTTGCTTTGCGTCCAAGGAATCGACCCGTGGACTAGGAGGTCATTCTGTGTTGCGGAAAATATGACGGGTTTTCGTTTCACAATATAATATCGAGCCACGAGCCTGTGGTTTTGATATATTTATTAACTAGAGGGTGCACGCGAGCGACTTCGTCCTCAGTAGGTTTAAAAGATCCCGTGGGAACTGTTTTATTTCAAAGGATAAAAAGTTGCATAATTATGTCAATTACAGGGACGCTAGCTACCTCGGTACCTTTCATATGAATCGGTTAAGCGGATGGGTCTTTGGGAATCCCGTGAGCACTCTTTGATTTTCCGGGATAAAAATTAGCCTATGTCCGTCCCCGGGATAAACTCCCGTCCCTCGATGTCCGTCAAATTTCGTCAGAATCGGTTAAACTGTTCAGCCGTGAAAGGTAGCAGACAGACAGACAGACAGAGGAGACACAGACAGACAGACAAACAGACACACAGGCACACAGGCACACTTTCGCATCTATACTTACTAATATATAAAATTGGAGTGTCTGTCTGTAATTTCGAAATAACTACCTCATATTAAGCTCATATGGTTATTTGAACGATACCATAACTGAATCACACGTTTTTAAAATTTTTGTCTGTCTGTCTGTCTGTCTGTCTGTCTGTCTGTCTGTCTGTCTGTCTGTCTGTCTGTCTGTCTGTCTGTTTGAAAAGGCTAATCTTTGGAACGGCTGAACCGATTTTGACGGGACTTTCACAGGCAAGTAGAGGATTGACCAGGGCGTAAAATAGGCTACTTTTTTAACCGACTTTTAAAAAGGGAGTTGTGTTTTTCTACCTATGTACACCGAAATCTCCGAGATTTCTGAACCGATTTGCGTCATTTCTTTTTTAATCGATAGAGGAACTTTGCGACATTGTTTCATAAAAAATTTGGAGTCCAACTCCTCAATCCTGATGCTGCAGGGGATCTGACCAATCCACGCGGGCGAAGCTGCGGGCATCAGCTAGTTTATAATAATGTTAGTATGGATGTAGTGAAGAGCTTAACTAAATTCAAGCCTAGAGTGAATATTGTGAAACTATGTACAAATATGTCACTGAAATACTTATTTCAAGTTTCCGGCTCTAAATGGGATAATCTACAGCAGACTAACTTGTATAATTGCGTCCTTACACTCAAGTAATTTATTACTCATGCAGATATACCGTTGGAGTCATTAATCATAACGTGGATGTTCCTATACCTACTCCTTGTTACATGAGTTATGGATAGCGTTCTGTTTTCCGTGGCTTTTTGTGTTAGGCAAAATATTGTGGGAACTCAATTGACTAAAAGCTGTATTTATCTTTTTACTACAAGCAAGAAGTCCTTGATTTGATTTCCGGTCAAACTTATACCTATAGTACGCGACAGTTCAAGATGGCAATCGGGGTGGGGACGCCCCGCACACCCGCTAAACCGACGCGGGATATCTCAGCGTGACGGCGGTTGTGCTGGGCGTTCCCCTGCCTCATACCCCGATTGTCTTCTCGACTTGTCGTACTATTCTCTCTATTTCATAAACGTCCAATAAAACCGGCTCATCCTCATCATTATTTTGTGAAGTGGTGACAATAAATTAAAATACCCGGCTGAGTTTTTTGTAGGCTTCTCAGACTTGGGCGCGTTTGGAACCCTCGTAGCTTTAGCTTTAAGTAACGTAATTAATAATAATCACCACTACATCATTGTTTAACAATCAGAAGATGTACGATAGTACTCAGTTGGAATAAATGACTTTGAATTTAACTTTATCGAGCGATAGACGCTAAGCTAAGCTAATTCCTAGCTCTCCCTACAAGTCTCTTGTAGGGACTTCCACAGTCCACACGTCACGTTCTTGCGCCTCCTGAATCCAGCGGCTCACTGGGACTCGTTTGATGTCGTCTGTCCAACTAATGGGAATCTTCTTACGCTGCGCTTTCCAGCGAGAGTCACCATTATAGCAACTTGGGATGGCCATTGCCACTTCAGCTTCGCAACCCGCTGAGCTAAGCCAGCTACTCTGGTTCTTTCGGACCTCCTCGTTTTTGATTTACTGGCAAAGCCGAACCGCCAAGCGACTTAGCGTTCTGGTACGATGCCATGTAGAAACCAAAGGAATATGGGTTAAGTGAAAACTGTCAAAACCCATATCCAGGTTACCTTGCTTCCATCTTAGACTGCATCATTACTTACCACCAGGTGAAATTGCAGTCAAGGGCTAACTTGTATCTGAATTTGATGACGTAGAGAAACTCCAAGCATTGTTCTCTCCATCGCACTCTCATGACTCTGATCATTCTTATTATGAGACCCATAGTGAACAACTATGTTTCGGATGAAATAATAAAAGGTACCTATTATTTTATCAAACTATATTATCTTCGCCCTTATAAAAAGACAACAAATCATCCACGAACAAGTTGAACAATAACAAACTCAGGAACCTATTCACGGGTACACAAAGGGCCTTAAATAGTCTAAGAGAGTGGAAGCGAAAGTAGTTTGTGAAGCGTCGATCTTTTGTCAAGTGGCAACGCGACGCGCGAAAATAATAACCTTTTTGACATCAATGCTTTGATATATGAATCAATGATAAATGTTTCCACGCACAATATTTACCTGAAGTCTATTCGTATGTGCCAACATATTATTCCGTATAGAAATCTGTATCGATAACACACAATGTAGGTAATACTATACAAGGAACCATAAGTTTAATTTGCTTACAATCGTCCAAATTTCAGTTAAAATATTCGGTTTCAAAGTTACGCGGTCTTAAAGATTTTCATACAAATCTTTGAGCCCCTGTAATTTTAAAACTACATATTTTTAGAAAAATCTAAAACACCACAGACACAGATATTAGTTTCTAGAATATGTCTGCAAAATTTCATGGACTTTGGTTGCTTAATATTCAAATGAAATTGGAACTACGATTGTATGAAACGAGTGACGGAGAGAGCCCTGTTAAGTGAGGCACTCTAAGTCATGTAGGTTTCATGTTTTCCTTCGCCGTTACATCAAGTGATGTTTCAATTAAAATTCAATTGGAATCGAAACACTAATTAAAATTGATAGTCCACTGACACGGATTCGTAAATGAGCAAAAGGTTTTAGAGCACGAATATAGATCGTGAAAGTAGCTTACTTTTGAAATCAATTTCGATTTTCGTTGCTAAAATGTTTACTCCAAATTTGCCGGTACGAAACACATCGCTCTGATGCTCTAGTACGCTTCTATACGGTCCAAGTAAAATGCGACGGCATCTAAAAACATAATAACTATTAACGAAAATACATTGAACTATTGCAAAAATATAGCTTTGTTTCATTAATATTAAAAAGTTCTATTCTATTTTTAACCCCAGAGGGGTGTTATAAGTTTGACGTGTGTATCTGTGTATCTGTCTGTGGTATCGTAGCTCCTAAACTAATGAACCGATTTTAATTTAGTTTTTTTTGTTTGAAAGGTGGCTTGATCGAGAGTGTTCAAGAAAATCAGTATCAGAAAAACTTTTTGAAAGTTATCGGCTCTTTTCTAGTTACTGTAACCTTCACTTGTCGGTCATGTTATAAAATTTTAATTTATACTTGTTAAACTATTATTATTATTTGCTCTGCTATTATCTTCCTGTTGGAAATATTGCTGATATGCGGACAGAAAACAGCCGATGGACTTTTGTTTTTTTTTTATAATGAAGCAATTTTCAAGCAAGTGTGCGAAAAATAATATATTATTCTGGCATTCATTTATTATTTTATTTTATTTACTTCGACTAATAACGTGCTTATGCCCGAATAGTTTCAAACCTGCCTGTTATTTAGATAGTGGCCTCAAAACAGTCGCTTTGGCAGCCATATTAATAACGCGAAAATATTTATAAATAATATAAATAACGCGAAAGTTACTTGCGTTACCTAGATTTTTTTAAATTTACCCTCTTCCGCTCATGAAATGCACCAATTAAAAACTATACGATTATAACGAAGTGCCCGGTCCAGCCCGGCGAGTAATCAGATTTCTGCCTCCCTAAGTAGTGACGAGGTAAAGGTTCACGTGATGTCATCCTAACTACGTTAACGTTTGACGTGGATTATCTGAACCTTTCCAAACTATTTTAGCCTTTTTAGGGTTCCGTACCTCAAAAGGAAAAACGGATTGTTGTCTGTCTGTCTGTCCGTCCGTCGTGTCTGTCAAGAAAACCTATAGGGTACTTCCCATTGACCTAGAAACATGAAAGGCAGGTAGGTAGGTCTTATAGCACAAGTAAAGGAATAAAAAATCTGAAAACCATGAATTTGTGGTTACATCATTAAAATTTTTTTTTAATGTGTTTCAATTTTCGAAGTAAGATAACTATATCAAATGGGGTATCATATGAAAGGGCTTTACCTGTACATTCTAAAATAGATTTTTGTTTATTTTTACACATAATAGTTTTTGATACTGAAGAAACTTGTAACAAAACGTCGAGAATTGATCTACACTGGCAGGCGTCAATTGTCACCTACGTTTGACGCTAGATGAAACGACTAGGTACCTTTGATTTCACCATGCATGTAGGAAGTATAAAATTAAGGTCTTTGTATTTCACATCGCCCTTAGCCTAATATGATTTCTATTGAATAATTATGATTTTCTCATTCTAGTTCATACTCTATCCACGGAAAGAAGTTAGTAAAGAGCTCTCTCTATTATGTAATCCCATACAAATGACAGAGCCAAAAACTATAGATCTCAGCCTAAGTAGTAGACGGAACTAGATTACATGGGGTTATTCAAAGGGCAAATTCATGAAAAGTCAGTAACGCATTGGCGGTTCCTCTGGTGCTGAAAATGTTCATGAGCGGGGGTAACCACTTAACGTCAGTTGACCTGCCTGCTTGTTTGCTCGCTATTTATTTCAGAAACATCTCTTGAACCCTTAACTCTCAACTTCCAATACTAAAAGGAAGGAGTGAGAAAATCGTATCGGCAATAATGCTCTGTAAATCACCGGAACTTTTTCTTTTTCTCCGACTATCTTGGCGCGGAGTTGCAATAAAATTAAAAGAACCACCCTGTATCGCCGCGGAATTAAAAATAGTGCAGGAAATGGGCAACTTAACGGTTATTTATACGTTAGTATTTTCCTCCAAGTGTAATAAACTTTCAAGTAATGATGCTGTGCATGGACCGTATCCCTTCTTATTCTGTTAACGTAATCTTCATTTCTGGGGGTCGTTACCCCTTTTTACCCGACTGCGGTGAAGCCCAAAAGGAGAGTATTTGGAGTTTGCGTGTATGTCCATTCCTAATCCTATATCTACGGCTCCACTGATTTTGATAAATGATACGTCATTAGATTTGTCTTGGTAGCGCAAGTGTCACCGGGTATAGTCCGCCCCAAATGAATAGTCGTTCTTAAACTTAATCGCAAGATGCGTCGCAATAGCATTTTTTAGGCGTCAGAAGGGTTTAGGCTGAAGTCTACTACGCTGGCAAAGTGCAGATCTCTCAAAGAAGCAGGTTTCCTCACAATCTATTCCTTTATAGTTAATGCAAATTATAGTCGCTAAGTAAGTAATTACTTATTGCTTGAAAGTTAAAACGAACATAACTCCGAAAGTGAAAGGTCATAATAAATAATTATTTTAAGGGTAGGCGTCCTCACCAAATCCCCAGAGAGATCGTAATTTGTTTAACAGATTATAAAGCCTCTCTAATAACAAAAAAAAATATGCTCCCTCCGATGGGAAGCGAAAATATGTCTGACATAATATAAAATCAATGGAATGAATAATGGTCCGAGGTTCTCACAACAGAGCGGGTCGACAATGGCAGCCATTGTTGTGTTCCCTTCGAAATCGTTTGATTTTCTGAATAACATCGATAAGTGGTTTAAAGATGGCCCGAAGAAATTGCGATATCAACGCTTTTTCATTAAAATATATGAAAGACGAGTCAATACTTATTGTTCTAGTATTTTAATTAGGTACCTCTAACTAAGACCTCACTAAGATGTACCTATTAAAGTATACGAAGATTTTGGTTTTATTGTCTAGACGACGTGTGAAAGTTAGAGTATTGAACTTGGGGGGTTATGCTGTCTTTGTCTTGGGCGCCCCTAAACCCCGCGCTTCACTCAGGATTCTAGATGCAACATCCTCGCTACGCTCGGGAATTTCTCTAAAATACCTCGTTACACTTGGGATTTATCCCGGTTCCCGTGACGTAAGACATCACATTACCCCCATGTTGAATAATCTACTATTACATTTACTATGGCCTTTTTGTTCATTGTCGCAACCACATTGCGACTTACTTGTGCTTACTTTAACTTTAACTTTATCCAAATACAAATCTCCAGCGAGATAATCCTAGCCTTAACTAAATCTCAAGACCAGAACGGAATTAGAAGAAGCCCCAATCTCTCCAATATAACTAATGCACGACTATCGATTCAGTTTTTTGCTAGTTTTCACACTAAAGCCGTATCAGGCGGGGATTTGTTAGATTGCTTCTATCCTGAATACATCTTCAATCCTATTATTTTTACATTTTACTACAAATATATTACTTACCTTATTTACGAGTATGTGGGAATAGAATTGGTGTGTAAATTTTATGAATCGCCTATTCATAAAAACCCGAATTTACACACCAATAAGTATATAATAAAGTAAGAACAATTTAATTATATTATTATCCAATATGAATTATTCTTATGTTAAGAAGACATTAAATGGAATAAAAATATAAAAGTAAATACCTTGGTAATACTTAGTGGCAGAATAGCGGTCAAACGGCAATCTATCATGAATAAAATACCTATCGTTTTATTTATTGTACTTACCGCCTATTCATAAAACCCCGAATTTACACACCAGTTCTATTCCCACATAAATTAGGTATTACGGAAAGCAAGAAATGCGACCAAATCTCGTTCCAAAAGCAAGATATAGCGCTATAAAAAGCTCATAAGCAATAATAAAAGGTAGTATAGCCCGTAGATATCTCGCAGTAGATTAAATAACTCCGATTTATTACGTGCTCTGAATGTCTTACGGATAAATAGTGGATGCTGTACCAGGAATACAAAATAGTTTTTGGCCAAATCCTCCCGCGTGCAGCTTTTATTCCACCACGTAACTTCGATAAATTTTCCGAAAGATATTCAGTTGTTACTCATCCATTACTGGGCAAATATGGGTATTTTGGAGCTATATTTTATTGGAATGAAGTAATGGATGATGATTTTTAATGGCAAAAGGAGCAATGTGCAATATGGCACGCGTGGTAATGTATGCCAATGGAGGGGGATGGAAGAAAAATTAAATTAGTAGTTCCAGTACAAGTTGGAGCAAGTTGTGATAAAAGTAAATACAGTAGAAGCGATCACGCTTTGTTTGTTTCGATATTTTCCCCAAAGTTATCCACTTCCCCGCGCGATTATATTTGTTACAACTTTTGTTTTGTGCTACTGTATTATTATGATCAGGTTCGTGTTTAATTATTTTTTGTAGGTATTCTTGTAATTATTTTATCTTGAGATTGCAGGTAGAGAACCAATTAGTGCTTAAACGATTTCTGTGTAGGTAATTTACGGCGAAACGTGCGTGATTGGCCATTTCATCGGTATGCTGCAGCTACATAACGGCTATTAACGCGTTTTTCAACGGCGTTTCCCGCTAACCGTAGGTGGAGCCACAATCAACGCGACAATTTGATCAACGGCATTCACAGTGCCGTTTGGCGTTTTAAAGATCGGAAGAAGCAAGAGTTTTAAGGATTAATCATGATGATGATTGATGATGAAGTATCAAATAAGTTCTACTAAACCCATGACTAATAGCTACAAGTAAACAGCTTTAACTATGCCGATACGTTATCGTATCGCGATAAAACCGTTGGGTGATTGTCGCAAACATTTTTATGGTGCACTCAGCGCTGTCGTAAATCATAGGCCAGTTTACAGTGAGCTTGTAAACGCAGAGTTTACGATCACTGAACATCGACCTAGAGAACCGCTGGAATAACCTTGCTTAATAGCTCGCTGACAGACAGACGGGCGGACGGACAATATGGGTCCCGTTGTCACCCTCCGAAGTAGGTACGGAACCCTAAAAATAGCTGGGTCTGGGCACCACGCCTCTTTGTATCCCGGGCTTGCGCGCTGGTAATCAACACTTAACATTGTTAACTCTGTTAACACCAGCAGGCATGTTTACCGACTTATCCTTCATTCATTAACCCCGACCCCCGATCAAAAAGAGGGGTGTTAAAAGTTTGACGTGTGTATCTGTGTATCTGTCTGTGGCATCGTAGTTCCTAAACTAATGAACCGATTTTAATTTAGTTTTTTTGTTTTAAAGGTGGCTTGATCGAGAGTGTTCTTAGCTATAATCCAAGAAAATCGGTTCAGCCGTTTGAAAGTTATCAGCTTTTTTCTAGTTACTGTAACCTTCACTTGTCGGGGGTGTTATATTTTTTAATTTACACTTGTTATATAACCATTAATTGCTGTTTTATTAGCATTATTCCTATAACGCCTCTTTTATTATCTACAGTGTTGTTTTGAGGACTTGCGCGCTGTTAATCGCCACTCAACAACACTGTTAACTCTGTTAACACGGGCCAGCATGTTTACCGACGTATTGACAAGTCACTTATTATGGGAATGTGTTGCGTTCTATTAGTATTATTCCTGTAAATGCCTCTTCTATAATATCTACAGAGTTGTGCTCCATACTCGCGCGCTGTTAATCACCACTCAACACTGTTAACTCTGTTAACACGAGCGAACATGTTTACCGACGTGTCGACGCGTCCTTCAACCGTGATGGGCATACAATGCAGTTTTATTAGCATTATTCTCAAGAAATAACTAAATTATATTCAGAAACATGTCCTAGCTTATGATCTCAAGTGGTGGTAAGCGATGATGCAGTTTAAGATGGAATCTAGCTTGAAAGGTATTCACAAGTAAGTAAATCAGTAAAAGCAAGTTCTAATACCAAATACGTAATGAATACAACGCACGTAGGTACCTGAACCACTTACTTGGAACAAAGTGGCCCAATCCCAACAGACAAATTACGCGATTACGCAAATAAATTACTCACTTTCTTACCAGACGGGCAACTATCATGTCATATTATGACCTTCATTCATAGCATATAAAATCATATAGAATTGTAGTAGCATATCTAATACCTTCTTTTATGGTTCCCTATCCGAAGGATGGCCAACGAACACTATTACTAAACCTCCGCTGCGATGTCCGTCCGTTTGTCTGTCTGTCTACGGACTGTTATTCCCATAGCCTGAGGCTGTATCTCATGAAACGTAATAGCACAGTTTAAGGTAGAAAAGTACTTGGAGTTTGCTTGATGGCTTGCTTTACTTGCAGGCTTAGCAGTGGAAGGGTGGGCGGTGCATGTTGAATGCTGCATGTTGTACCATACAGATTTGCGTTTTCAGCGGATTAATTCCTTGTATATCATGGACTTCCGCAACGTATCGCCAACATCTATTGAATACACCGTTGTAATTATTTCTAGTCTATTCTGTTAAAATATTTTTCCTTATAATTTTTATTCACATAACCGCAGCATAAAAACAGCCCAACTACAAATAAATGTGCATACAATGGAATCATCTTGTGAGTTTCACTGTGACCCCTTGTAATACAAATGACCCTAATACTTGTACATCTAGGGCATAATGAGTCACTCACCTGAGGACGGATCGTCCCAATTCCGTGCGACAAATTACCCAATTACCCAAATAGATTACCAACTCTTTCGCACGGAAAACTATCTTTTCATAAGGAAACAAATGTGGCAAACTATATTTGAATAGGCTCTTTACGCTTTACTGAGAGGATGGCCTGATCTTGTTGCAACAGCACATAATACCAGTTGATTGCAATGGTTAAGCAAAGTTGACTGTAGTTGGTAATAGGATGTGAGATCGTCTTTGGAGCTCTTACTTTGATTGTTACGTTTAGAGCATTGGGAAAGAATATTAAATTTTAGGATTCTTTTTTAGGGTTCCGTACAAAGGGTAAAAACGGAACCCTGTTAATGTCACTCTGCTGTTTGTCTGTCTGTCCGTCCACGTGTCACAGGTCTCTAGCTCATAGACTAAATGAGCAAATCTGAAATTTTGGTATTTGTTGTAAGACGTTGACCCAAAACCAAATATTGAATTAGAAATTCAATTAAATTATTTTTCAGTGGGGCTCCAATGCATGAAAAAGGAGCCGAAAGTAATTTTTTGTCTACTCTAGCATGTGGAGCAAAGTTTTAGAGCTCATTTATTAGAGTACGAATATGTTTTTTATTTATTTTTATCTTAAAAAACAAGTGTAAATTAAAAAATTATAACACTTCCGACAAGTGAAGGTTACGGTAACTAGAAAAGAGCTGATAACTTTCAAACGGCTGAACCGATTTTCTTAGATTGTAAAAAGAACACTCTCGATCAATCCACCTTTCAAACAAAAAAACTAAATTAAAATCGGTTCATTAGTTTAAGAGCTACGATGCCACAGACAGATACACAGATACACAGACACAAAGATACACCCATTAAACTTATAATACCCC
Organism: Maniola jurtina; assembly: GCF_905333055.1. Classification (NCBI taxonomy): domain Eukaryota; kingdom Metazoa; phylum Arthropoda; class Insecta; order Lepidoptera; family Nymphalidae; genus Maniola; species Maniola jurtina. The sequence goes on along the minus strand of NC_060046.1, from coordinate 13,008,592 downwards.
TCTTTTTGGGTCAATGAGGGGCCCGTCAAAGTTGCATGAATGCAAATAGCTCTTATAAAGATTCCCCCGTGACATCACACTAATATTATAAAGGAGAAAGTTTGTATGTCTGTGTGTGTGTGTGTGTGTGTATGTTTGTTACTCCTTCACGCCAAAACTACTGGACGGATTTGGCTGAAATTTAGAATGAAGATAGATAATATCCTGGATTAGCACATAGGCTACTTTTTATCCCGGAAAACCAAAGAGTTCCCACGGGATTTCGAAAAACCTAAATCCACGCGGACGAAGTCGCGCGCGTCAGCTAGTACCCTATAACAGTGTATGGAAAGACTAATTTAGTTGATCCCGTGGAGTCTTCATCAAGTGTATTAGATGATCGATCGGCCGCAGGTGCGTCACTGTGATGTGATGTATCACGCTATCACTCAGCTTGGGCTTTTTACTGATAGTGCTGTATAACCGTCGGCTGTAATGCCGTGTTTTGTACCAATACCTAACCTACGAGTACATTAATAGGTAGATTAACAGGTCAAGTGCGAATCGGGTCTCGCTCTTTTAGGGTTCCGTACAATAATTATGAACATCAAATTTTGGGCGTATGAAATATTTCTTTTCCGAGCTGGAACATCGCTATAAGCCGTGAAAGAAAACCCCAAAAAAATGTTCATTTGTTTTGGTCATAGCTTACAAACTATTTTATAAATCGTTGTTTTCTGTGTTTGTTGTTTAAATGCAGTAAATGGTACATAATATATCGAAATTTCATATTCCTATCTTGTTTAGTTTTTGAGATAAACGTCCCTGTCACAAAAATGGTATAAAACTGACAACTTACTTTAGTATTATAATGTATAAAGCATGTATAAAGTAATACATATTATTTGTGCTAGAAATAAAATAAAATGGAAGACGCCGCGCCGGCGAAATCCGCAAATAATTCGAGTGTGAACTTTTAATGGTTCCCATCAAAAAACAAGAAGTATGAGAGTCGCAAAGAACAATGAAAGTTAATGAAACAAACACAATTAAGCAGAAAATAATGAACCCCTTTATTGCAACACGTAGAATTTGAAATAAGCCCGAATAAAACGATTAAAATACAAAACTTAGATCAGCTCGCTTTTCTGCTAATGATGTGGTGTGAGTTTAAAGCTGTAAGCGATTTAATAATATGATTAGGTAATGTAGTATGAGCGTTTTGGAAAACTAAGTGCTAAGTTTTTTGGCGGCTCTTCTCAATAGAATCTGCTTTCTAATCCTGTGGTACAAGTGTTGACTTGTTTTATGAGTTTATTAAGTTAACTTGTACAAAACACCTATTTTTCGATTTTGATTTAACAATTAAAGTTTTATTACAATTTTTCTTATGACGAATGTGAAATTGTTTTACTTATTTCTTTCGATTACACCTGAACTTCGAATTGAACGACTTCCAAAAAGATGTTTAGTCACATCAACATCTGTAGCCTTTACTCTAAATTGATTTAAATTGGATTATAATTTATTAAAGCCATCAGAATCACCAAACATGTTTAAAGGGATAACTCTCTACACTTTTCAGAAATTATATCAAATAGTAAAAAAGCTAGCAGACAGACAGACACACACTTTCGCATTTATTAACCCCCGACCCAAAAAGAGGGATGTTATAAGTTTGACGTGTGTATATGTGTATCGTAGCATCGTAGCTCCTAAACTAATGAACAGATTTTATTTTTGTTTTTTTAGTTTGAAAGGTGACTTGATCGAGAGTGTTTTTAGCTATAATCCAAGAAAATCGGTTCAGCTGTTTGAAAGTTATCAGCTCTTTTCTAGTTACTGTATCTTTCACTTGTCGGGGAATAAATTTTTAATTTACACTTGCAATATTATAGTATGGAAGTATAGATTCTTGTTGTAACTTGTACCACAGATAGAAACTTGCTTGAGACAATAACGCTGTTTGGCAAACTCCATCCCATCAATTTTATTGTATAAGTTGAGGCAAGTTTGCCCCGGCTCGCGCTCCGCGTCACTGTAGCGACGGCATGAGACTATGTTAATTATCTATCGGCGATATTCGGCAATCTTATGTAATGGAATTGCTTTAAATCTTTATTGTTCTGTATAAGTACTTGGAAGGGAGCCAAGAATATTTCAAGTAAAATATTTCTTTTTAAAATGTAGAGTGCACGCACCTCTAATTTTCTGAAATAATGTGCGTTTAAAAAAAATTAGTGAGCAAACGAGCGGGTGGTTATCTGATAAGTGATTACCGCCGCCCATAAACATTTGCAACACCAGAGGAACCGTCAATGCGTTGTTGGCCTTTCAGGAATTTGTTGGTCCGCCCCTTGAATAACCCCATGTTGTAATCTAGTGGGAACGCCACCGTTGGAAGTTACAGCAATTATACTTACTTTACTAGGGATTATAACGTGTTGTTTTAACAATGAAGGAAAACGTCGTGAGGAAACCAACTAAATCAAATCAAATCATTAGAGTCACATCTTTTTTTCCATTAAAGGCCATGACTGCAATCTCTCTGATAGTAAGTGATGATCTCCACACATCCATACTTAATATTATAAATGGGAAGTCTGTCTATCTGATTTTCACGGCCCAACAGTTTAACGGATTTATATGAAATTTGGTACAGAGTAGCTTTCATCCCGGAAATTGACATAAAAATTTTTTTATCGCGGAAAACCAAAGAGTTCCCACAGGATTTTTAAAAAACCATACCTATCCAAGAGGATGAAGTTGTGGTCATCATCTATTTACAATTATTATAGCATTTTTAGTTCCCTATCGTTAATATTCGTCTATAGAATTTTTTATGCACTAACCTACATTAAGATCTCTATCGTTCCAATAAGAACATATCCGTCCATCTCAGCTAAGACGGAAAAAGCAAGGATTGCAGGATTAAGGAGTCAGGCAGAGGGTGTCTAATCCCCGCTGATGGATCGCTGACCCCAATCTGTTTTTGCGGCGAACCCGGTTTTTGCATTCGTTACTGTCGACCCCTTTTTAACAGGGCTCTCTCCGTCACTTACTCCATACAATCGTAGTTCCAATTGCATTTGACTATTAGGCGACTACAGTCCATGAAATTTTGCAGACATATTCTAGAAACTAATATCTGTGCTTGTGGTGTTTTAGATTTTTCTAAAAATATGTAGTTTCAAAATTACAGGGGCTCAAAGATTTGTATGTGAATTTTTAAAACCACGTAACTTTGAAACCGAATATTTTAACAGAAATCTGGAAAACCACAGGCATAGATATTAGTTTCTAGAATATGTCTGCAAAATTTCATGGACTTTGGTTGCTTAATATTCAAATGAAATTGGAACTACGTTTGTATGGAGCGAGTGACGGAGAGACCCCTCTTAAGTAAGTTTTGCTTTTGTTACTGTCACCGACATAGCTTTGTGGAGAATGTCTAAGATTTCATGAAGATTTCTAATATTGTTTTATTTTCTTTTGGAATTTTCTCGTTTTCTTTTAAGAGTGCTCTCCATGGCTACTCCAAGTCGAGCGTGAGCACATGTTGATTCTATAGGGCATTTCCTGTTGACCTAGAATCATGATTTGGCAGGCAGATATAGGTCTTATAGGATATATATATCTTAAAGGGGGAAAATCCGAAAACTATGAATTTGTGAAATCACTAAAAAGGGCTTTACCTTCCAAAACAGATTTTCATTTATTTTTATATGCATAATAGTTTTCGAATTATCGTGCAAAATGTCGAAAAAATAAGACTAGTACGGAACCCTCGGTGCGCGAATCTGACTCGCACTTGGCCACCGATTTTTTTTTTCAATTCTCTATCGTGCATTGTACCTGAAGAAGTCTTTAAGTATTGTGTTACTGTCCGACTGACATACAAAGTAAAGTTTAACCCTTTAATACAAAGCCTATGGAAATGTTTGTTTCGCAGAAGCCTCGAGAATGCTAGTTACTAGTTAGTGATAATAAACGGGACTGGCAGCTTACGTGCTCCCTGAAACACGTACAACCATTGAGCTATAAACCATAGAGATACAGACATCTGTCTATATAAATGAAAATGAATCGTCTAATTATGTGGTAGGATATCATAAAAAAACTAAATTTTTTTTTAATCCTGTTTTTTTTAAATCACAATATAATGCAAATAAAACATCTGACTAACGCTAGAGGTCAACGAGCGTTTCGTAAACAGGTTACTAGAAGAAGAAGACACTGACCCGAATTTTGCACGCTATAATATAAGCGAGTTTGAAAAATTTTAAATCACTAATGCTACAAGATAAGGCAAATGGTTATAGGCATCGGATTGTTTTAACGTATAATAATAACGCTAACTTTTTGCTAGTACACCCTGTATATTTTGAGTTTTCTCAAGCAGAAATTCAGTGTCAATTAATTGTGAACAATCGGTACATACAACAAACATCACAAACGGTACTATGGCCACGTAAAGGCAGTTGTTTTGGCCATTACAGCCTCTAGTATACCACAACTCTGTGCTCTTAGGCATAAACTGTTTACATTTACCTACAATTAAACAGAGGTGTTTGTTGAGAGGATGCACATACAAACATAATAGGTGCGGCCACTGGACCTAAGGCATGAAACACACAAGGCGTTACTGTTGCGTTTCCAACGCGCCATCTAGAGGTTGTAATCGAAAGAGTTCAGGCGTCCGTTTGGTTGCGGAACCAATTCGGTTGTAGCGGCTGAGATCACCCGCTGTTGGTATGACCACTAATAATCTTAAAAATCTTAATAATCTTTTATGACAAAATTCCGCAATCAATTTTGGACTTAGCTTTATACAAGTTTGAAAAATCTACTAAAACTATGCTTCTGAGTATAATAGCATAATATTATACAATTGAAGATTATGTAAATGATAAAAGAGCGTGGATTTGACCTGCAGGTCGCTCCAACAATTTTTATACATGGCATGATGTTGTAGGTATATCAAATTTTTGAAAAGAGCAACCGCTGAGTTTTTTTTGCTGGTTATTCTCGATAGGAAAGGCATTCCAAACCAGTGATAGATTCAAAAGTACTTGTAAAAGTTTATTTAAGATAAAAATAGTTTGAATTTTTTAATTTTTGAATTTACATCTGTCTCGTTTTAACTCTGTCAGTCTGAGCAAAGTCAGAGTGCGGTGTATAGATCTCGCACTAAGTCCCGGGCAAAAAAAAATTAGGTTTGTCGAGAAATTCTCAGTGGCGGGCGGTTAGCTAATACAAACTGCCAAGCTGTTACTTTCACGCCGTGCTGCTAGCTAACGCGTTGTATGCTTTAGCCTTATTGGTCGAGAGGATGCACAGACAAACATAATAGAGACCACTAGATCTAAAGCTAAGCTGAAGCGACCTTAATGGAACCCACTCGCTGTTTGTCCACTTCCCTGGAACTATTCTGGATGCTATAAGCGATATCAATACGTTCTCAATTTCAGATCTTCCATATTTAAAATGAAACTTAATACATTTTCCATTACTTTCAGTAGAAAATGACGAGCAAGCTGAAGTGGCAGTGGGCAGGCCATGTCTGTCGCTGAACCAATGGTCGCTGGGGCAAACGTGTTCTGTTATAGTGGAGGCCGCGTACCAGCAAGTGCTCTAACCCGCTGGACTGACCTTAAGAAGGTAGCAGGAAGTGGGTGGATAAGGAAGATGCAAGACCGTGTGTAGTGGCGCACTCTTGAGAAGTTCTATGTCCAGCAGTGGATGTAAACAGGCTGATTGGCTGATTGCCATTTTCCATTTATTTGTCTATCCTGTCCATATCATGCAAAATCCAATTTTAACAATGAAGAAAAGTTCAAAAGCATAAAGACTTTAATGAAGTCAATTCCAGGGAAATTTAACTAAAATTCACTAGGACAAAGTATTAAAAAAACCAAGTACTTTAAATTTTTTTAATTTTGGGGCTCGCAAAACTAAAATACAAGTAATGAATTTGTCTACAATTTTTTGGAATATCAAATTTTCAACAAATAGATAGCTAGGTAAACTAGTTTTATTTAATCGTGTCTGGAATAAGGCTTTGTCCAGAGCAATTGAGTTCAGCAAATACTCAGCGTGACGTGGCGTACGTATTAACCCTAAATTGCGCTATCGAGGGCTCAGGAGTGTCAACGAGTCTATTAGAGAACACCTGCTTAAAGCGGTTAAATTGAACTAAGATATTTTACTAGCAGTTCTAGCACGATCAGTGCGACACAATATCTCTCGTGAATTATGGAACAACAAAGCGCTGCAATACGCGTTATTGCAAGTAAAGACAAAAAAAGCGTTGTGCAAGTGCGGCCATACGGATTACAAAATCAAAGAATCCTCATAAGATTTTTAAAAAAAACCATTCTGATATGTATTGGATTTTTTAAATCGTGGCCATTATATTATAGCTGGGTATATGATTGTAATCAGAATAAGGCCACATTACTCAGTCAGTGGGAACAAATAGTCCGGCTCGGGCAGGCGACACGACGCACGCATTAGCGCGAGAGCCTCTTGCACTGGAGAGCTCTCACAGCGCAGATACGGCCATACTGATCTCATAGTCTTAGCTCTTAGCTGATATCTATAGAGCGTACTCTACTTTGTCCAGATTTTTACAGTTCAAATGAGAAAGATTCGCTACAGACAATCTGTGTCATTTCAACAGTTTGGTAAGATCGTTTATGTATAAGCATCAGTCTTATTTTCTCAAAATGCAGCTACACATCCTTTTTGCATTTATTAGAAGAGAACACCAATAATATTTAAGATCACATTACTCAGACCTAGTGAGAATTGATAGACTTTACACACCTTTGACCTTTGAGGTCAAAAGTGTGTGAAAGGTGTATGGAGAACTCTCAGGCATGCAGGTTTCCTCCTTTACCGGTAAAATCGTGTAGTCGGATGTAGTTAAACATCGTTAAATGGTAAACGAGGACTCTATATAAAGTCTTTGGTGCAATCGAAGTATCGAATAAACGCTGGCAAACGGTTAAAAAGTTAAATGTTTGCAATTTGCGCCTCGTGGAGAAATATCGTCCAATTACAACTTTTTCTATAAAATTCGAGGCGCCAAGTAAAAACCTGTCGGGCAGCTAACGTCGGGAATATTGGTGTAAAATAAAAGCGGTGCTCAGTTTTGGGCGGGGCTACTAAACGGGAGACAACATAATATGTCACAAGGAACAGTTTTATAAGTTTACTAGCTGATGCCCATGAATTCGTTCCCGTTAAATAAAGGTATTTAAAAATCCCGTGGAAACTCATTGATTTTCCTGGATAAAAAGTAGCCTATGTGTTAATCCAGTGTCCAGTTATCCAAATATCAGTGAAATCCGTTCAGTAGTTTTGCGTGAAAGAGTAACAAACATCCATACATACATCTTTCACGTTTTTCACGTTTAGAATATTAGTAGGACTTGGCTAGAATCCGTTTAAGCAGCTCAATTTGTTTGGTATTGGTACGAAGCATGCAGTATCAGCACCAACAATTTGGTGATATTTTCTGAATTGGTTGTGTTCTGGTGTGGTGGAATGCTTCAGCTGAGGCTACTGTACTACCTCCTATGCTCGTATCGAAATCAGGAAGAAGTTGGCATAAGAGTACCAACACCGTACCACCCTTGGACTCGATTATATCAGGTAAAAGACATTAAAGGACATGATAAAGTCTACTCTTAAGAGGGCTCTCTACGTCACTCGTTTTATACCATTTCATACAATCGTAGTTCCAATTTCATTTGAATATTGTAATGACCCTAGATTTTACACCCAAGTGTTATAAAATTATATAATAATAGTATTAAAATTTTTGCTTCAATTTTATCAGAATCAGGTCAGTGAATACTTGTAGAGATGTACTTACACATACGAACATAAAATTAATTCCTTTAGATGTTTTAATCGTAAAGTGGGCCGTCCGCATTTTCGAAAAGAGGCAAACACCGTTTGGCACGTCGGTGATGCAGAGACGCGATCGACCGCGGTCGAATTGCGTCGCGAACGATGTGTGCGCGGGCGTTAGCGCTCGGAGCAGAGACAAAATCAAAACGTGGACGACGTTACCCGCACAGCGGGACCGCGTGCATTTGCGTCGGCGGACGGTGTCTGCGCGGACGTCGTAATGCGCGGAGATAATTAATTTGTTTAACTTCTGTACTGGGGCGATACATAAAGTTTATATTAAAGAATACTGAGTTGATAACACGGACCAAGTTGGTGCTTGGAGAGAAACACTCTAAGCAAATATTCTAATAGAAGGGACCACGTTAATTACACAGATATATTTGTTATATAGGGGCGATACCTCCTAAGATCTAAAAGTGATTTATGTTTGAACTGTTGACGACGTGGCTGCTCAGGCGGGGAGAACCGCATGTCCGCCGGATGCTCGGTGATCTTTGCTTGAGATGGCTAGCGATGATATTAACTATCTGACATATAACAGGCGCGTTGGATGAAACTTATGCGAGGGAGAACCCTAGTGCCTTTGATGCTTTGTAAATCCTAACTGAGGAGAGCCTAGTGTCTTAGGTGCTTTGTGAATCCTTTGCTGAGATGATTCTAATGTGCTTTAATAACAGACTGACCACAGAGGGCAGGTAATACTGCTGTTCTGCTTGTATTCTGACATTCGTTGGAATGCGTAACCACCTTGCAGTGGTTACTCAATATCAATAACATACCAATACAAAATTACGCTAATACATATGTACTGAAGGTCGGGTTAAGGCCTGTGGATATTCCCGCAGTGAGTCTGACCCGTCCTTGAAACCTATTACAGGTCTGTAGTGGGAGGGCACCACTATAAAAATGCTATTTCAGCTTCGGCTGCAACGTGGGATCATAAGTGGAACGCACTACTTCCTAAAGTATGCTTGCATACGCTGCGCTGTTTATTTGGATGATGACGTGTGTGGGGGGGGAGCTACTGTTCTTTGGTATTTTATGTGCCATATTGATCTCTTGATTTATCGAGAGTCCCAGTATGACGGTGGGATATCAAGGGAAGGCAGAAGCTCACCGTACGTGGCGTGGTGGAGCTACGTACCATCATTCACTCTAAACCCTTTTTACACCAACTGGAGTGAATGGTGCCGCTACACAACTTCTTCCTTTGCGAAGGAAGAAGATCACACACACACACACATAAACACACGTCTAATAAGTAGGGCTCTATAATATAATGTGTTGTCTTGTAAAGCTGTCTCATGATCCTATCATAGTTTAATATGGTCCTAAGCGGGAACACACCTTTTGAATCTCGAACTAGCACTTGTCTTATCGGACCAAATGCTAAATTAATATTTACACCCAAACACACAATTTCAATACTCGAATTCAGTTAGCACTGGCATATGGTCGCTCGGACCAAATGCTTAAGATGCGCTATACGCAACCACACATTTTCAATACTCGAACTCCGTATAGTCGTTCAAGTCTAATGAACTCATTATTTCCGACGCTCTAAAAGTTCTTGGTTTATTATGGACACAACATTACAAGGGGTCCTACCACTATACGATACACGTGCCACTTTAAAGAAATTGTTTTAAAATGTAATCTTTAGAAAGATCCGAAGGAAAAATAGGGTAGAGTTTCTTAGGACCCCGTTGGTTCAGTTACAATATTAAGCAACCAAAGTTCATGAAATTTTGCAGACATATTCTAGAAATTAATATCTATGTCTGTGGTTTTTCAGATTTCTGTTAAAATATTCGGTTTCAAAGTTACGCGGTCTTAAAATTTTCATACAAATCTTTGAGCCCCTGTAATTTTAAAACTACATATTTTTAGAAAAATCTAAAACACCACAGACACAGATATTAGTTTCTAGAATATGTCTGCAAAATTTCATGGACTTTGGTTGCTTAATATTCAAATGAAATTGGAACTACGATTGTATGAAATGGTATAAAACGAGTGACGGAGAGAGCCCTGTTAAGGATTGATGATACCAGGAAGAATGGGGCTTCCTAGTATCATATCTTAGCTTGAATGACGTTAAAGGGAAAGAGTTTTTGAACTTATGACAAGTCCGCGCGTCTTTGTAGTCTATGGAATAGATCAAAATGACGTCAAAAATCGGAAAATCGAAAGCTATTATTTGTATCAGTCTCGTGGCCCACTCAGCACCTGACGCGTTAATGCGCTTTGATGAATGTGTTTCAGTGACAGCTCGGATTACGAGCCACGACACCAGCTGCCCGTGGCCCGCGCCTGGCATCAGACAATGTCATATAGATATAGTTACCATTTACTATGAACAACATTTTGAGTTTAGAGTTTCGGTGCTTGAAGACCAAAGTTTTCGAACAGTGTGTGTTGCTAGTGATGAAATTAGCGATAAATATTATTGATGGCTAACTATGGGCCTCATAACAAGCTCAGAGTCTTTCAGCGGGCCATGGAGAGAGCTATGCTAGGAGTTTCTCTATGTATCAATTCAGAAATAAGATCGTAAGAGAACCAGAGTAACTGACAAGCTGGGGTGGCAATCCGCAGGGTACATAGCTCAAAAACCCGATAGATCCAACTAGGATCAACTTGGGGTCCCAAGGGATCTCAATATCTATATACGAATATGAACGGGTGCAAAACTAGCTTTGTCGCTGACTCTACATGCCCGGGATTGATTCCTCGATCTCCCGAAGGCATCTTAACTTAGGCTATTACGGCTAAGTGAAGTCAAAAAAACTAACTTTATATTAGACTCTAGGAAATGTGCTCCGTAGTGTAAACTAGAACCCGCCAAGGCGTGAGTAAACCGCAGTGCGCGCTTGACCTTATTTCAAAAAAGTGTAAAGTTAAAAATCGTAACTGTGAAACATTTCTCACAAAAAGGCGAAGTTAAGCAACGGGAATGGAGCGGAATGCTAAGCTGGCTTTCCACCAGAAATTTGCGAGGAAGATAAACGATTAGAAAAAAACCATTCAAGTGCGAGTCAAACTCGCACACCAAGGGTTCCACTTCCGCAACTTCGTAATTTAGGTTCGAAAATCCCATGGAAACTCTTTGGTTTTCCGGGATAAATTGCGGCCTATGTTAGTCTCCTAGTCTTCAATTATATCCATGCAAAAAATCACGTAGATCCGTTTCTCTGTTGCGACGCAATTGGAGGACAAACCAACAATCAAACACACTTTCGCATTTAGGTATGGTTTGGATTGTGACAGTGATGTTTTTAAAATTCCAGGATAGCAGATGCATTTCAGTACCTATTTTAAGTTAGCCCTTGACTGCAATCTCATCTGGTGGTAAGTGATCATGCAGCCTCAAATGGAAGTGGGCTAACCTGGAAGGGGTATGGCAGTTTTTATTAAACCCATACCCCTTTGGTTTCTATACGGTATCATACTGGAACTGGAACACTAAATCGCTTGACGGCACGGCATTGCCGGTAGGGTGGTAACTAGCCACGGACGAAGCCTCCCACCAGACCAGACTAGAGATTTATAAATTAGGTATGAAATTCCAAATCCAAGCCAGGAATCGAACCCGGGACCTCCCTCCAATAAGACCACAGCGCCAGGGAGTTTACGTAATTTACATAATTTATTGAAAAAAAATCTGTTTCTGGTGGGCAAGCAGCTTTAAACTGGCACTCTATTAAATTATTCCGTCTCGTCTACTCAAACTGGCGCCGTAATGTTAGTAGTCAAAAGAGACCGTCGGGAAGGGGTTTTTATTTTTTCCTGCGGTCAAGTATCCCCTTTTTTCGCTTTTTCCTACCTCTGCTATGCTTTGTGAATATGATTCACTTTTATTAACATTAATAGGTAGGTAATGGTTGGGTCCAAATAGTGTTGTATAGAGATAAGGTGTATGTGTTTATACTTAATTTCTGATAAAGAGGGAAAATCTCTTACCCGCAATTCGTCTACGAGGATTAAGGTTTTTCAAATGCTTTGGGAACTGATTGATTTTCCGGAATAATGGTCCTTATGCGATCAATTACATTAAGACGGTTGTCTCGAAGCCGGTAGAGAAAGAAGAACTCTTTTTAGTTGTTAAATTGTTTAATTGATGGATTACATAATAATAAAATAGTCTGTTAAGAAAACCTATAGGGTACCTACTTCCCGTTGACCTAGAATCGTGAGGCAGGTAGGTCTTCTAGCACACTAGATGATGCCCACGATTTCGTCCGCGTGGATTTAGTTATTTTGAATCTCATGGGAACTCTTTGATTTTCCGGGATGAAATGTTTCTTATGTCAATTTCCGGAATGCAAGCTACCTTTGTACCAAATTTCATATAAATCGGTTAAACGAATGGGCCTTTAAGAACCCCTGGGAACTTTTTGATTTTCTTTGATAAAAAGTAGCCTATGTCCTTCACCAGGATGTAAGCTAACTCTGTATCAAATTTCATCAGAATCGGTTAAACTGTTGGGCCGTGAAAAGTTAGCAGATAGACAGACAGACGGACAGGCAGACACACTTTCGCATTTATAATATTAGTATGGAAAGTATGGATTACTCTATGCACCCATAAGAACCTAAAGAACAACGACGAGGCTTGAACATACCTACATAATATTATCTAAGTACAAAAATTGTATAAAAATAGGAACAAAGGTGAGTATCCACGTGAGATGAGCGCGAACCCCGGAGATGGATGAGGCTGCGTCGCTGCGACGTGCGGCGATGAGACAAATGGCCGGCTTTGTCCCTCTCCCCGGCACCACGTCTTATTTGCGGCTACGGCAAGTAGGTATGCTCAAATTGTCCCACGGATATACGAGTATGTCACTGAGGCGTTTGCTTCGGTCATTTGTTACGAATAGCAAGAACAAGTCAAATTTTTCTTATTTGAAAATGGCGCCGTACAGCCGGCATATTGATTTTTTTAATGAAATGTATAGTCAATGACCCTGTAGATAATGCATGGATTCTAACAATACCCAATACATTCAAATCTGTTCTAAGCGTTTAAAAGTTATGCTGGGGATATAGAGAAATTCACATAATATGTACCACAGAAATCCAAATAATACTATACTAAGGCATACATAGTCTTTTATATCTATGATATGTACCTACATACATGTGCCCTGAAAGATTGCGCTCCTTTTTTGGAGTAGTCTTGTAAAAATTATCTGGTAGGAGGATTCGGTCATGGCTAATTACAAATATGATGTTATCGAAAAACTCGTGCCAATAAGCGATTTAGCAGTTCACAAATATTACTCAGAGAGCCTCCAAACCAAATAAAGTTTAAAAGGAAAATAAATGTAAGATCTCCGCTCCCGGCTTAGGAGATTGATGATGCTGCGACAGTGAGGGAGATGTGGCGATGAGATAAACGGGAACGCTTTCTGCGCGCCGCCGCGTTCGTGGCGCCGAGGATCATTGTCATATTTATCCTTCGAGGAATAGTCGCCTGCGACGATCATATTTTGTTACCTACAGTATATTCACAGAATACTTAACAGGGCTCTCTCCGTCACTTACTCCATACAATGGTAACCCCAATTTCATTTGAATACTAAGCAACCAAAGCACAACCAAAGTACATGAAATTTTGCAGACATATTCTATTATAGAAACTACATTTAGTACATACAGATTACAGATATTAGTTCCCGGAACGTTTCTACAAAATTCCATTGAGATGATTGGTTAGTATTCCAATGAGAGACGAACTACGTTTGTATGGAACGAGTGACGGAGAGACCCCTCTTAATAGTGCCTTCCAGTTTCCTCCGTGCCTTGGAGCTATTATCACTCATTATCATCATCAAGCCATACTCGGCTTACTAAACTACATACCACGTTTAATTTGGTGTTTTTAACTGCCGATATTTCAATTGAGTCCCGTCGTACCCTGGGTTAACACATAGGCTACTTTTTATCCCGGAAAATTAAAGAGATCCTACGGGATTTTTACAATACCTATATCCACGCGAACGAAGTCGCGGGCATCAGCTAGTCTACAATATAAAACGACTTGTTTATTTTAATTTTAGGTTCCGTACCTCAAAAGGAAAAACGGAACCTTTATAGGATCACTTTGTTGTATGTCTGTCTGTCCGTCCGTCCGTCCATCGCGGTGTCTGTCAAGAAGCCTATAGGGTACTACCCGTTAGTCTGACTCGCACTTGGCCGTTTTTTTTTTGAGTGATAAACATTTTAAGTCCTCGCGACCGCGACGCTCAGCGAGCCGAATTGCTATGAAAAAGGACCCCGGATGGCTTCGAAACTAATCGGGCTTACAACGACTATATACGTGAGCATAGCGTGGTATTATAGCCGTTACATTGAGGTACTTCCGGTTCATAGCAACTTCCTAGCGTGCAGTAATGCGCGTTGTTAGATATTAATTCCTGATCACGAGTTCATTATCATTTAGCACTAAATAATCCAAAACTGATAAATAAGAGATATCAGTAGATGCATATTGGCGGCGTATCGCGTAACTCATACGCGCGTATCTGTTCGCAGTAAATCGCGAATGTGAGCATAAATTGTTGCAAATGTGATGTTTTTCCGATGCTTTATAGCTTTACGCGTGTTGGGTGAACAATGTGCGTGGAATTGTTATTAGCTACCTTTCTAACAGGTGAAATGAATGAACGAATTTGTTTTTATTTTTAGGGTTCCGTAACTCAAAAGGAAAAAAGGAATTCGTACAGGATCACTGTGTTGTCTATCTGTCCGCCTGTCCGTCTGTCGTGTCTGTCAAGAAAATCTATAGGGTACTTCCCGTTGACCTAGATCATGAAATTTGGCAGGCATAGCACAAAGGAAAAAACCCGAAACCTTGTTTGTGGTAACATCACAAAGAATAATTAAAATATGTTCATGAACAATAATAATAATTAGTATTTTCAATTTTATCTATTTTTCAATCAAAGTAAGATAACTGTACGAAGTGGGGTTCCAGCTGAAAGGGCTTTCTTTACTTGCACATACTTGCAGTACTAAATCAAATTTTTATTTATTTTTATGCATAATAGTTTTTGATTTATCGTACAAAATGTCGAAAAAAATACCCGAGTATGGAACCCTCAATGCGTGAGTCTGACTCGCGCTTGGCCAGTTCTTTACTTTTGAGATACGGAACCCCGAAACGAACAAGTCAAACTAATAAAAAGCTTTTAAAAATTGTGCCACACAAAGCTCTATATTTGCATTTGACTTTTAATAAAGTTTGTTTGAACTGCCGGATATTTTAGTCGATTATAACTCGTGAATTTTCAATGGTCGCAATCCGTTCTATTTTATGTGCTAATATTCTAGATTTTTTGTGATTTCTAGGATTCTGTAACTGAAGGGTACCAACGGGAGCACATTAATAAGCCTTCGCTGTCTGTCCGTCCGTCCGTCCATCCGTCCGTCCATCCGTCCGTCTTTCAGCGGGCTATCTCGTGAACCGTAATAGGTAGAGAGTTGAAATGTGTATTTCTATTGCTACTATAGCAACAATATTAAAAATTTAAAAATTGGTCAAGTTCGAGTCGGACTCGCCTACAAAGGGTTCCGTACCATCGTGCAAGAAATAACAGATAGTTTTTTTTTCTTTTGGTGTTCATGTTAAAATTCTTATGGTTCTTATTATATATTATATCTGTTATTTTCTTATTTTTGATTATAACCCCAATAGAATTAATATCTACCTGCGTTTTCTGCCTATGTATTCTGTGAAAATTTCATCTCTCTACCTAACATGGTTCACGAAATACATTAACTATTTGGTACTACATACATCATCAATTGTCATGTTATACATGATCGATTTATCAAACACGCTGAATATATAGTGTTTTATGTAATAAGAAAATATTTTTAGAAAGAAAAACAAAACAACAGCATCATAACAAGCGACCTTCCCAAAGTAACTTAAAAGTAAAACGGAACAAAAAGGCTAAAAAAAGACAAAAGAGAAAACGACTACAAAAAAAGAAAATCTCAAGTGCGATAAGTTAGTTATGAATCCCTTTGTGAGAGCGAAGTAAAGTGAAGTGAAGTGGGATCGGCGATTTAGTCGAATTCAAGTAAATTCAAGTCGTCCAATCAATAAGGATTTCGCTTACTGAAGCCTAGCCCGGCTAAGTGATGCCAGTCTTGGCAGTCTGTTAAAAGACCATTCACTTGGCACTTATTCGGTGGGACAAAGAAGTTCGTCCATATGTACGGAGTTAATCGCTTTTACACGGTCAGGTACGATATCGTAGTCAATGTTACGTCGTAGCGTCGTAGGCATTTGTAGATTTTAGTTAGTAATTTTTGAAAATAAAACGCATAGCTGTCCCCGTCTTACAGTTCTATAAGTTCCTAAGTATGGGTTAGGTATCTGGAAGAGATGACTTTAGTGAAAAGGTCGTTCTTTGTTTTATTAAGTGTATCCTGTATTCTTACTCTTTGTCATTGTGTTACCAATAAAGTTGTTTAAATAAAATAAATAAATCAATAGCCTATATCATCACTCAAGAATAATTTAGCTTTCTACTGATGAAAGAATTTTCAAAATCGGTTCAATACCTCCAGAGAATTGCTACGAATAAACTTACAATGTTGATCTCTTTATAATATTGGTACAGTCAAGGGCTAACTTTTCATTTAATTTAAAAGAAAAGGTAACAGTTATTGTCGTAGAGTGTAAAGACCATGAAACGATAAAAATACTTATTATTTCTCGCGCGGTGACAAATGGCGTGGAAATAAAACGTGTCGCAGTGAGGGAAGCCTCCCTTTATTGCGGACGTCAAACGCCGACACTACATTCCTTTACCTGAGTTTTGTTGGAGTTAGTCACGTTTTGGTAGATATCATGTTTTTTCCTTCTTCATGAGTAAAATCCATACTTCCATACTAACATTATAAATGCGAAAGTGAGTCTGTCTCTCTGTCTGTCTGCAAGCTTTTCACTGCCCTACGGTTATACCGATTTTGATGAAATTTGGTACAGAGTCAGCTCACAACCCGAGGAAGGACATAGGTTGGAAAATTAAAGAGTTCGCACGGTTTTCTTAAATACCCATCTGTGTAATCGATTTCTATGAAACTTGTTACAGGGGTAGATTGCGTCCCGGAAATTGACACAGGCAACTTTTAATACCGGAAAAGCAGAGTTCCCACGGGTTTTTTAAAAACCTAAATCCATGCGAACGAAGTAACGGGCATAACTAGTTATAAATATTTTAACCGGCCCATGCTGGAAATAAAACTAAGAACATTTAAATAAGAACGCAACGAACTGTACCACGAAGGTTCAAGAATCAAACCTTATATCAACATTTGGTTTGCGAATTTTCTGTTACCTTCCTCAAAGCTGAGCCATGGATGTTCCACAACTCATTACATAGTTGTCGCGAGGTAACAGCATAGTTTCGCTTTACCTCATCAGTTGTTCGCATTCTCGACACACTGCGAACTTGATGTAGGTAAACTGCGTCACAGTTCACGGCCGGTATGAAACTTGTAACAAACCTTGAGACTTTGCAGCCATCAAATGTAGGCTATGAAACGACTAGGTGTGTGCTATGAGCCGTCGTGATCGAGCGTGACAATAGTTTTAAAATCTTTGATTTCAGGTACTTCAAATCCATACTTATATTATAAATGCGAAAGTGTGTCTGTTTGTCTGTCTGCTACCTTTTCACGACCTAACAGTTTAACCGATTCTGACGAAATTTGGTACAGGGTTAACTTATATCCCGTGGACGGACATAGGCTACTTTTTATCCCGGAAAATCCCATCCGCTTAGCCGATTTGCATGAATTTTGGTACCGAGGTAGCTTGCGTCCCTGTATGTATGTTGACATAGGCATTTTATCCCGGAAAATCAAACAGTCCCCACGGGATCTTTAAAAACCTAAATCCACGCGGACGAAGTCGCGGGCATCCTCTAGTAGCTAATATTTGACAGGACGTTGATTCAAGGAAAATCGACGAGCTTTCTCACTCTAGTTCACTCTGACTGCGTTCAACGTAAATGAAACTATAAACAAACTTAGAGCACACGAGTAGATATCTACACTCGTGTGCTTAGAGTACCTTACCTATGCCGAGTAGAAACCAAAGAGGTAGGGTGTAATAAAAACTGGCATACCCCTTCCAGGTTAGCCCGCTTCCATCTTAAACCGCATCATCATTTACCACCAGGTGATATTGCAGTCGAGGGCTAACTTGCGTCTGAATAAAAAAAAAACCGGTCAAGTGCGAGTCAGACTCACGCAACAAGGGTTCCGGACTCAGGTCTTTTTCGTGACATTTTGCACGATAAATCAAATACTATTATGCTTAAAAATAAATAAAATTCTGTTTTAGAATGTACAAGTAAAGCCCTTTGAAATGATACCCCACTTTGAAAATTGAAACATTTTAATTTTTTTATGATGTAACTATAATTTCACGGTTTTCGGATTTTTCCCTTACATGTGCTATAAGAGCTACCTATCTGCCTGATTCTAGGTTAACGGGAAGTACCCTATAGGTTTTCTTGAGAGACACGACAGACGGACAGACACACAGATAGACAGACAGACAGACAACAAAGTGATCCTTTGTTGACCAAAGGGTTCCGTTTATCCTTTTGAGTTACGGAACCCTAAAAGCCTTACAAAACATACTGCAGACGATATACCAGTACATACCGCTAAATCATAGCACTTTTCAAATTGAAAGATAACATTCCATCAGCAAACAATACAAACGCAGTGTAACCGGGGAAAACTCGGGGAAAAACAATAGGCTGTGGAAATAATAAATAAGGGAGAGATTTATTCCGTGAGCGGAATAAAGGGCGAACATACCGCCGGAATATAAAGGAGCGACGTGTGGGGTTACGCTGCTCCGTGACACGGACTAGCAACCATACAGTTGGCCTACGAAGGTCTTTTCACAAGGCAAAGATTCTTATAATCCATACTTAATATTATAAATGTGAAAGTGTGTCTGTCTGTCTGTCTGCTACCTTTTTATGGCCCAAGAGTGTAATCGATTCTGACGACATTTGGTACAGTGTTAGCCTATATCCCGGGGACGGACATAGGCTACTTTTTATCCCGGAAAATCAAACAGTTCCCACGGGATCTACAAGAATCTAAATCCACGCGGAGGAAATCGCGGGCATCCTCTAGTATTAAAATACATATTCATTTATACAAGCGCCCCGGCTACGCACGCCTAGCTTATCAAAATTTTCGTAGGGATCTCTAATTAATTATTTGAAAATAAAATATAGCTTATGTCACACGGGAATAATGTAGCTTTCTACTGGTGAAAGAATTTTCAAAACCGGTTCAGTAGTTCCAGAGATTACCTCCTACAAACAAACTTACAAACTTTAACTCTTTATAATTAATTAGCAACCTGCTCCGACTTCGCTCGGTTGCAATTTAAAGTTGTAATTTCATCGTGAAAGAACATAGTTCAAGTCCACAGCTTACAGATTTTAGTATTTTTAGTAGTCAGTCAGTTTTATTTACAAACAACAACAAAACACACAGGTACATAACTTCTTTCCAGTGTGGATTGGTATTCTACATTATCCTCCTCCCGAGACATAGATTTTCTTACAAAATTCTCCTTTACACTTAGCGAGTTACCTAGACGCTATTGCATGAAACAAAATAAATATTGTAACACTGAAATGACTTCCGTATAACAGAAACAGCTATTTCTAGAGAACTATCAGCAAGAGTGTAGTCCAATTACTGTAGCAGCGGCGGCTATTTGCTGAACAAACATTAGCTGTGAATTACACACTCGCCGCGCACCTGAGCGCGGATTAATACTGCACGTACCTACTCCGTGCGATTGCTGCTCGCCTGGCACTGTATTACTGCTGGCACTGTTTAACTGGAAACTTGAAATTAATAGATTAAGGTTTCATTCAGTGTGTGTTTGTGTGAAATTCATGGAATTTGTTGATGATAATAATATAATTACATCAGATCACACTTCACACTCACACTAATATGACTATATAAAGGCAAAAGTTTGTGCGTGTGTATGTTTGTTACTCTTTCACGCAAAAAGTACTGGATGGATTTGGCTGAAACCTGGAATGGGCATGGGCAACCTTCCATTTGATAGCTCTGAATTAAATTTAAAACTGTCAAATTGTGTCTGTCCTTTTCATATTATTATATTAGTAAGAAGGGGATGCGAATATTCTACAATTTGGTTGCCAACAGAATCAGTACCATTGTGTTACCATATTGTTTTGATGAAAATTACCATTTCTAAGATAGAGCTAATGTTAAACTTACAATTTATATAACTGCCTTGTGTAAGTAACAATATCATGATTTTTGGTCTTAGGTCACGATAAACTTCTATTAAGCCGTAATGGTTCCTGAAAGTGTAACTACGTATTTTCTGTTTGAGCATCAAAACTATAAACAGAAGATGTAATTTTAATCCGTCCTCTTTAAAGTGTTATTGCATTAAAACGCTCTAAAATTACTTCAACGTAACACAACCTGCTATTTGTAGAGTACTATCAGCAAGAGTGTAGTCCAATTACTGTAGCAGCGGCGGCTATTTGCTGAACAAACATTAGCTGTGAATTACACACTCGCCGCGCACCTGAGCGCGGATTAATACTGCACGTACATACTCCGTGCGATTGCTGCTCGCCTGGTACTGTTTAACTAAGCATTTGAAATTAATAAAATTGAATTCGTTAGTCAGGAAAAAGTCATTTTTTAGATGGAGTCGACTCATGATTGATTTTTAGGATTACGACCTCAAAAGAAAAAATAGAAAAATAGGAAAAATCCCTTATAGGATCACTTCGTTGTCTGTCTGTCTGTCCGTATGTCCGTCTGTGCGTCTGTCCGTCTGTCCGTCGGCCGGGCCTGTCAAGAAAACCTATAAGGTACTTCCCGTTAACCTAGAATCGTGTTTGGTAGGTAGATAGGTCTTATAGCACATGTAAAGGAAAAAATCTGAAAACCGTGAATTTGTGGTTATCTCGCAAAAAAAATTGAAATGTTTTCAAGTGTGAATTGAAGTGGGGTATCATATGAAAGGGCTTTACCTACCTGTATATTCTAAAATAGATTTTTATTTTTATATTATAATATTTATAATACAATATTATATAGTAATTTTAATTACAATTATCAACGAGGATGTCGCTAAGCGTCACTCAGCATCTACCTCTTGAAGCTAAAAACTCGTCGGAATTACACTAAAAAGTGTAGAAAAAATTAAAAATGTTGCCCTAAAAATGAATGCAGAAAGTTATAGCAATAAAAATAATAACTCGGCACTAATTAAAATGTCTACAACAAAGAGATTTATCCACAATGTAGAAAGGCTATTGGCATAGTTTTAACAAAAGTACCATAGAAATAAATTCAGCGAACTTATTGTATTGCAATTATCTTATGTGTAGTCGTGGCTGTATGACATATTTTTATACAACCCGTTTAAAATGCAAATTGTGATAATTATACACACTACTGAAATTACTAAGGCTGGTTTTACAGTGACGCTTACCGTCCGCGCGGGTGGTAAGCGCGCGGGCCATCTGCGCGACTATGACGTAACGATCCAAGAGACGCAAAGCTCGTGGCCCGCGACGCTTACCAACCGCGCTGGCGAAAGCGTCGCTGTTAAACCACACTAAAATCAGATTGGCCGAATTTACATTACTATCTATTTTACTTGCTACAAAGTTAGCCAATAATGAGTAAATCACATATGATTGCAATCGTCACACTATAGGTGTAGTTTGAGAGCTCTCTCAAACTACACTGCTAGGCTGCAGCTTTCCCATGTGCTAAATTTTTAAAAATTGTTACAAATTGTAAACGAGTTCTCACGCATTCAGTGTGTTATACTGCTATGTAGTTGCCATTGCAGCCTTTGCACCCTTAGCTAACCTTGTTTGACCTGCCCCCTTGAAAAGGACGTCCAGGTGATAGACATAGAGAGGCTTTCGTCCAAATAGAAAACAGTCCAGACCAGTTCCTGGTGCCCCTCAGGTGGTGTGTAGGGACTCTATTGGTCTCCGGAGGAAGGTCTCCTTAACCTTTTATCCTATCTGTTACTAGCAAAAGATCCTACATCTCCGCGGTACAGTAATTAATACGGTGTTAACGAGCCAGTTTCGGGAGTCGCCGAAAGTATCGCGAATGATTTCCGGCGCTGGTGTCGGATCGCTTTGTTGTAACTTTTTAATTTATTCGGCTTTTAAGAGCTTCGGCGATCTTTCGCCGGAAATGGCAAACCAACGTTAAGAGACAAGTTTAATGACTTCTTCTGGGGTTCTTTATTTCTTCTTTATGTTAAATTCGTGATTAAGGCCCTGAGCAACTTAATGACTTTGCGGGTCACATAAACATCACATTTTTAATTAACATACCCACAAACACGGGCGTATTTAGTACCTTAAGGTGCGTCCACACGAATAAAAATCATCACAATTAAAGCACCGTATTATACTTACGCTGCGTGCGGCATGCAAATTAAATTTATATTTTTATATGTAGGTAAGTAAGGATCTTCAAACCTCATATTTTTTTTTGCAAATTTAGCTAATCTAATTCTACGTAGGTACCTACTACACTTCAATGTAAATGAAAATGTGTGCATAAAAGAATCATCATGAATCATTTACGACACCGAATTGTTGTGAGAAAATCGGATTCTATCAAGTTAACAAAAACACTGTTTAGGTCCAGTTGCATAACAGGTGATTAAAGTTAGGATTACAGCAGTTGTTAATGAAATAAACAGTAAACTCAACATGTGTTGCACAAGTCAATGTTAATAACCATACCATGATTTGAGTTAAACCTAAAAAAAAATTCAAATTAACAAACTCTGACTACTACTTCGTGCGTGTATCGACGTTCAACATTTAACGGTAACCGTAACCTAACTTTGACCGCCTGGCATTATGGATCTTACTGAAAAATAAAACGGTTACCCATTTAATTGAACAGCTATCACGAATAGGAATTGGCGTGGATACGTTATTTTGACAGCCATATTTATTTGTATCCATGCCAATTATATTTACGCATTGCCAACCAGGCTGATTGGATCAAAATTTGATGAAAAATCATAGACTGAACAGAAAAGGCAGATGAAGCTATTGTAAACAAAAATGTTTATCAAAGTGAAGACTTTCTCGATGACGTCGATACATGCGCGTAGCATTGAATTGCGCTAACTTACAGGAATAGTAATTTGATACAAGAATAACTGTTATAAAACCTATTTGTATTGTTTTTCATAAAAATAGCGAGCAAAAGAGTAGGTTGATCATATGAAGTTAAGTGATTACCGCCGTTTATAAACATATTTTGCAGCAACAAAGGAACCGCCAGTGCGTTGCTTTTCAGGTATCATAGGGTCAGACTAAGAGGGTGGTAGCTCCGATTTATATCCTGGTGGTTCATCTCGCTGTCTATATTTTCCTTTAGTCAGAGTGAAAAATATACGTTGTCACAAACAATACTGCGTAAAATGGAATAAGTTTCATTTTTCCAATTACTCGCACACGGCGCGGGTGAAATAATTGATAATTGGCTCGCTACAAGGTTGAACATGAAGTAAAATTGGACGAGTACGGCAGCCATTTTAAAAGTACGCGGGAGGATTTCGCGGGATACAAACACTGTATGACGCGGTTATTTCATTGCAGCCTGTGACAGATTTACTGGGAAATGGTTATATAATGCTTACAAAATGAGTTCTCACGCGCCATTTTAACGTTATGTGTCAACTGGCATGTAAAAAGCGATTTTAGTCCTTATTTTAAAGGTGAACCGTACTTTTGATAATAATATGACAGTTGACACATAGAGTTAAAATGGCGCGTGAGAACTGAGAACTCATTTTGTGTGGACTATACCACCAGAATTAGTTGCCTTATTATTACTAATTCTGTGACTATACCATTATTTAATTGATAAACAATGTATGAACAATTTTATATTATATACATAATCTACATTTTCCTGTCTTAAAATGTTAAGTTAAGATAAGCACTTAACTTACCAAGTGTAAATTAAAAATTTATAACACCCCCGACAAGTGAAGGTTACAGTAATAACTAGAAAAAAGCTGATAACTTTCATACGGCTGAACCGATTTTCTTAAATTATAGCTAAGAACACTCTCTATCAAGCCATCTTTCAAACAAAAAAAACTAAATTAAAATCGGTTCATTAGTTTAAGAGCTACGATGCCACAGACAGATACACAGATACACACGTCAAACTTATAACACCCCTCTTTTTTGGTCGGGGGGGCTTCGCAGCAATCGGGTAAGTAGCTTTTCGAGGTGCACTATACGCGACCTATAAGGTCCTATGGACCCCGAAAACTGACAAATACAGAGTATCGGCTTAGGCCGCATTATCACTTCCTATCAAGTATAATCGTGGTCGAATGTGTGCCAAAAGTGAATAATTTACAAAAAAAAAAACAGATTATGCGAGTCTATTGGGAAGAACAACAGCGAATTAAATCCACCGGCGCGGCGTCGACATCTTTAACGATCACGCCTTTAAGCTTAATCGAGCGTAGGGCGGAAAAAGTCGCCTCCCGACAACGGTACAACTCTATCAGTTTGAGAATGTTTAGTTTAGTCCGACGTGACGCCCGGCACCCGGCACCCGGCACCCGGCACCCCAGGAGGCGCTCGATACTTCAATGTACGTTTCTTCTTTGCACAGCTCAGCTCCGACACGACACCGACACCCAAATTCTTTATTTGACCGACACCGACACCCTCCAACCCCAATGCATGACTTGTTTTCTAATATGTTTTCTATGCATATTTGTCATTTAAATACTTAATCTCATGTAGTAACCACTTTATATTGTAAATATTATTGTAAATTTTTTTAAGCCTTCATGTTAAAAATTCTGTGTATATCTTGTGTAATGTATATTTTATTTAGGTATAGTATTGCTGTGTACACCTATTAGGGGTTGTCACTTAGATTAGGATCTTTTGTTTTTATGTTTGGACCATTTTTAGTTACAACCTGTTGTGTGTACCTTTGAATAAATAAATAAATAAATAAATAATACTTATAAAAAAAAAACATAAAAAATTACACTCTATACTTTGACGTAAGACTTTTACGTCTTTGTTACCTGTTATCTGCCAAAGCCACCATGATCCTAACTTTATAGTCGCTGATCGTTCCTCCCTGTGTTAGGAACAATACGCAGAGAAACTTTCAGCTTTTATGAAATACCGAAGGTCTGGCTCTTAGTGCATTGCTGGCACCGACATGATAATGTCGGTACTGGACCAGTGAGACAGGGTGCCATATCAATCAATCAGCCTGTTTGCGCCCACTGCTGGACATAGGCCTTCCCAAGAGCGCGCCACCACACACGTGCCTCCGCCTTCCGCATCCACCCACTTCCCACTATCCTATATAGGTGCCATATAGTTTCATAGAATTATGCGTTCACTGTCAGTCCAATGTCGGTATCGGTGTCGGGTCGGAGCCGGGCCGTGCAGTGTAAAAACGGCAATCGGGTAAACAAAATTTTCTTTCACGCAGTTTGCGCTTCCTCTTTTATAACTTTAATTTGTAGCCTTAAAGGAAATCTTTTTTATTGTGTAAAGAGAAGGAATTCTTATTATTTTTTTCGATGTACAACTCAGGCCTATTATTAAATATATTTTTATCAGCAGATAATTTCCAGATAGAGTTAAGTTACAAAGAATAAGAATAGTTTACTTTTTAGGTAGAACATAGGCCATACCCGAAGGGTGCCAATGGAACCCCACTACTAAGCCTCGGCTGTCTATCCGTCCGTCCGTCTGTCAGCGGGCTGTATCTCCTGAACCGTAATAGGTAGAGAGTTGAAATTTTCACAGAATATGTATTTTCATAACCGCGATTGCATATTGAGTTGGCCTGAGTATGCATTTATAGCCTAAAATTTAAATAAATTATCATACAATAATTATTTCTTTGTGTACCATTGGTTTCCTTTTAAATAAAATAAAATATAACAAATAATAAAAATTACATAATGGCTGCCATGAAAATTAAAAAAAAAAATTAAGTGTTATTTCCTGTACGATGTACAGAACCCTTCGAGCGCGAGTCCGACTGGCGCTTGACCGATTTTTTCATTGACCTGCGTAACCCAAATAAATTTTTTTATTTCTATCGTACCAATGACTCTTATCTATTTCCTCACTGCCGCTTTTATTTAAATACACACAGGACAGCCAAGATTCCGGTCGGCCATTTGTATTCATTGTCCCTTATCAATCGCCCGATGAAGACAAATGTTGTCTACAGCTTGCTATGCAATAAATATGTCACTAATGGTCTTGAATTCTTGATAGCGGATGATTGCATCTTATTTAGCAGATATAAAAGGTTAAAGATGGTTAAAGCTGACTGACGGACAGACTGACTAATCTATCAACTCACAGCTCAAACTACTTGACTGATCGAGCTGAAATTTGGCATGCAATGTAGACATTAGTTGATAAAAAAAAACCAGCCAAGTGCGAGTCAGACGTGCGCAGCGAGGGTTCCGTACTCGTATTTTTTCCGACATTTTGCAGATAAATCAAAAACTATTATGCATAAAAATAAATATAAATCTGTTTTAGAATATACAAGTAAAGCTCTTTCATAATATGATAATACCCCACTTGATAGACAGACAGACAGACAACAAAGTGATCCTATGAGGATTCCGTTTTTCCTTTTTAGCTACGGAACCCTAAAAATGAAAATTCAATCCAGGGTAAAACAGGGGTTTGTTTCGTAGTCGCTCTGGTCGCGCAGGTTTGGAAGAAGACTTATGTGAAGTCAATCAATTTTACGTAGATAGATGATTTGAAACAAATACCTAAATAGGCAGACTCTGCTACAGCATGAATTTATTCGTAAGCGAATTGACACAGTTCCCTTTTAAATCCAAGGAAACGTATCCGAATGTGAAAATACCCGGTCACAATTCACGTTTCGGAATTATCCACATAAATAGCTTCATACGGGATATCTGTCAATAAATTGCAATGGAATGACCGCGGTAATACATATTTATTTCTCTCCGAGTTTCCGCGCACCGACGATAAAATGGCTGCGACATTAGGGTGTTAACACACGTGCGAATTGCGAGCGTCTTTCCAATAAATTCCTGAAAGGCCGGCAACGCAACGATGGTTCCTCAAGTAGGTACTGCAAATTTCACGGGCAGCGATAATCAATTAACATCACTCCTGTCAGACACCTAAACTTTGGGTGCCTAGCGGGGGGTTGCTCTTAGTATCTGGCAATGCATGACGTGATTTCTAATACTATCCCAAAGAAAATTTAAAAAAATTACACTTTATACTTTGACGTAAAAAAAAATTACACCTTTTTTACCTGTTAACTCACAAAGCCACCACGATCCAAACTTCACAGTCGCTGATCGTTCTTCCCTGTATTGGGGACATTACGCAGAGAAAGTTTGAAGTCTTTATAAAATAATGAAGGCTTGGCACGCGCTGGCTCTTTGTCTAATAGAATAGCGGCAACATTAGAGCGTTTACACACGTGGTAGATTCTTCATAAGTGGCTTATGCTGTCCAACACGAAACTAAATAAATTCATTTCATTTCACATCATGCATGTACACTTTAGCCACCCGTGCGAAGCCGGGACGGGTCGCTAGTATTTATTATTTTCAAGTAACAGTAGATATTTCCCGAAGCCAGCGGCTTGGATCGTAAACCACGTCGGTGTTTAGGAGGTACGCGCCGTAAGCCGCGGCGGTCGACTTCCCCGATTGCATTCAATTTCCTGCCCGAACCGAAGCGGCACATATTGTGTTGGGATTTCGTACTTTGCCAAGAAGCTTTAAGATTTTTTTTTTAAATAAAAATAGCGAGCAAACGAGCTTACGGGTAACCTGATGTTAAGTGATTACCGTCGCCCATGAACATTTGCAGTACCAGAGGAACCGACAATGCGTGTCCGGCCTTTCAGGAATTAGTTAGTCCGCCCCTTGAATAACCCCACGTTGAAGATTGTAATCTAGTGGGAACACCGCCGATGGGAGTTGATTCCACAGTTTGCATGTGCGTGGAAAAAAGGATCTGGCGCAAAGGGCGATCGAAGTGCACCAGGCACCCAGGTGGTGAGGCTGAAATTGCTTGCGTTGGCATGAAATTACTTTGTAGTTCAGATTTTGAAACATTCCTCATACTCTCATTATTTTTAATTTAACAAAACAAGTTTAAATTAAAAATTTATAACACCCCCGACAAGTGAAGGTTACAGTAACTAGAAAAGAGCTGATAACTTTCAAACGGCTGAACTGATTTTCTTGGATTATAGCTAAGAACACTCTCGATCAAGCCACCTTTAAAACAAAAAAAAAAACTAAATTAAAATCGGTTCATTCGTTTAGGCGCTACGATGCCACAGACAGATACACAGATACACAGACACACAGATACACAGATCCACACGTCAAACTTATAACACCCCTCTTTTTGGGTCGGGGGTTAAAAAATAAAACACCCAGGAATATTTTTTGAATTATTTATTAACTTACAAACCGGTCATTAACTTGTGTAATTATATATGATTAAATAAAATGCTCAAATTCATAATTTGCTTGTTTAATAACTCCGACCCGGTGCGGTGTCCGTCCTTTCGCCCTTGGAGTTCAAGCACCTCTGTTGTATTGGATAGAATCAGGCGTTACTTTGCGGAAGTTCATGTTCATGCTTGACTTGACAATACAGCATTGTAAAGTCAAAATCTCCTGAGGATGCTCCGGTGTCGGGGCGAAACGTACGTCGAGAGTAGTGGAAAAGTCTTGTGTGGTGGTGCATGTGACTGGTGGTGGCAGTGCTTGCTTGGGAGCTTGGCTTTATTGCTTGGTTGGGGAGATAAGCGGTGCTTAGCTTGTAACTGCATGTTTGACCATACAGATTTTTTCTGTTGGCGGATTATAGCAAAATAATTTTAACTGTTTCTTGCACCTCTGTTGTGTCTATGCCTTATCTTATTTATTTGTTTTGACAAATTGGCTCCGATGAAATTATGTGAAACACAAAAAACTAGTAAAATGCGTTTCAGAATTCAGAACTAAACGAGCATATTATGATAAAATTTCGTACCCTAGCCATGCTAGTTGCTAAAAAACCTATGTAAAAAACCAATGAAGCTTTTGATTCCTTGTATATCATGGATTGAATTTTCAAAAATCCTATCAATATCAATTTCAGCCCGATCAGTCCAGTAGTTTGAGCTGTACGTTGATAGATCAGCCAGTCAGTCAGTCAGCCAGCTTGTCTTTTTGTATATAAACTATTATAGATTACAATAGGTACCTATATGAATTTTCGCGGGTGGCTCAACGGTTTCGCCCACCTAAAATACAAAATACAAATATATGTATAAGCTCGCCTCAGGCAAGAAGGAAATTGAATACAGCCTCTATCGACCGCCTCGGATTACACACACAATTGCCTCGGTATTGTGGACTGATTATTCGCGAAGTTCCGGGTTTGAAATCCGGATAGATAGATAGATGTTTAACACACACAAACACATGTAAAGGAACACAACACAGAAAGAAGAAAACAGAAAAGACAATTGTGTGCAAAGGTGGCCTTATTGCTTAGAGCAATCTCTACCAGGCAATCTTTGCTGAAAGGAGAAGCTAATATAAGATAAAAAATTATTGGGTTTTCTGTAAAGAAGTTTTCAGTTGCAGGAGAAACCTCCTTGCCTCGAAGAGCCAGTAAAGCCGTTTTTGCTACGATTGACCTCAGATTGCCGTCCTGTGGACTATGAGAGTGAGGGAATCTAAGAGAATGATCATGCATTTGCCCTCACATTAATTTTATTTCAACTCTAATTTTAACCGACAAAGGACTTTGCAAGAGCGGGCTTATCAGATCAAATTAAATGCTTATGCCTAAATTAAAATGGATTTGAATGTGGGCATCTAAACATGGACATGTAGAGTATAAAACCTTTCTTGTGTTGATGAAAATTGCTTTTAAATCAACGGAGTACAAAATTGTAAAGCAAATTTTGCTTACAATAGATATTAAAAAATTTATTTGTACAGGAAAATGTTACTGCAATTATTATGAAATACAAAAATCTTTTTACTTAAACTCTACGTTATTAATATTAGCTAAGTACATACTTACGGTAAACCTGAAACAATTAAATAATACTGAAAAGACCATTATATCTAACGCTTTCTGAAAACGCTTTGAACAATCAAAAAGCCTTCAATGCGTTCAATATTTTGTTTGTTATATGGCGCCTTTGATCCTTGCTTCCTTACGATTTATTTTCCACTTCCTTTTGACACTTATCGTCAAAGTTACACGTAACATACATAATGTTTTATTAGATTCTTTGTTCTTTTGTTGTCATTCCGTCGAATATAGTATAATGCGTAAACAAAACCGGCCAAGTGCGATTTTCCCGATAAATCAAAAACTGTTATGTGTAAAAATAAATAAAAATCTGTTTTAGAATGTGCAGGTAAAGCCCTTTCATATGATACCCCACTTGGTATAGTTATCTTGCTTTGAAAACTGAAAATACTAATTATATGTTCATGACATTTTAATTTTTTTATTTGTGTGTAATCACAAATTCACGGTTTTCGGATTTTTTCTTTTACTTGTGCCTTGTGCTATATAACACCTACCTATCTGCCAGATTTCATAATTCTAAGTCAATGGGAAGTACCCTATAGGTACATATCTATGCCTATAGGTTATCTTGACAGACACGACAGATGGACAGACAGACAGACAACAAAGTGATCCTATAACGGTTCCGTTTTTCCTTTCGAGGTACGGAACCCTAAAAAGATGTGAAAAGAGAGATTAAAAAAATTATAATTCACAGCACAGCGAAGAGGTTTAAATCAGATTTTAATAAAAATAATGCATTTCGGTGGCAATCGAGACGTAAAATAAACAAGGTTTCATTTGACCAATTACGCGCACACGGCGGGTGAAGAATAATTGATAATTGGCTCGTTTTCGGCTTGCGAATGCGTTCTACATGCTCGTTGTTCGAAGATATTCCACATGATGAAAACCTGAATGAATGAACCTTTTAAAAAAATATATAAAAAAATTATTCACGCACACGCTCTCTCTCTCCCTCTATCTCTCTTTCCCTCCCTCCCTCCCTCTCTCTCTCTCTCTCTCTCTCTCTCTCTCTCTCTCTCTCTCTCTCACACACACACACACACACACACACACGCATGTTGCGAATCAGCTACTGCTACTACTTTACTAAATAGCTACTGTTATAATTAATTAATAATTACTTCTAAGTGATCTGTAATAATCCTGTATTGCAATCTACCATTCCATCAGCCTGTAAGCGTCCACTGCTGGACATAGGCCTTTCCAAAAGCGCGCTACCAAACACGGTCCTCCGCCTTCTTCAGGTCATCGGTCCAGCGTTCTGGAGGTCGTTCCACACTGCGTTTACCGGTACGCGGTCTCCATTCCAGAACACGTCTGCTCCAACGGCCGTCGGTTCTGTGACAGACATGGCCTGCCCATTTCCACTTCAGCTTGCTAATCCTTTGAGTTGTCCGTTCCGTTCTCCAGCGAATTTCCAGAGTAATACCCAGCATAGCTCGCTCCATAGCGCGCTGAGCGACTTTTAATTAGTGGACGAGGCCAACTGTCAGCTGTGTCACCGTTTCCGCTCCATACCATCATCACAGGTAGGACACACTCATTGAACACTACCGCCCCCTAATAACTGTCGAAATACTTTTCAACGATGTAAAAACGCCTGTCAAATATTAGTTTGTAACTTTTTAAACCATCAAGTATTAACTGTTGGTTTTGCAAAAATATATATTTTTCATAGACCATGATATAACTAAAAAGTGATGCAATAGTTTTAATTGCCAATCACTCACTATTCGTAAAAGCAAAAAAAAGTTTGATGATGGTGTAAAAATTTAAACGCGAAAATTTGTCGATAACTCAACGGATTTCCAATTAACTATCCCCGATTGGGAAAACTTCCTAAAAGTGGGAGTTAGGGTAGAGGGAGGGGAACAGTGACAAATGACAGGAATATTTCAAACCGTTCGGGAAATGCGTTTAGTAAATGGAGTTCTTACGCTTCTTTATAGTTAACCTTTCGTGATCAGTATGCTTAAATGAGATCTTATTCGTACATCAAAAAAAGTCAAAAATTCAGCAGGTACCAAGCTAAGATAAGAAGAAGAGCTTTAATTACTTGAAAAGCACATATCTCCGAAAAGGTGCCCGGGATCAAACTGAGGCTTTGCGAAAAAAAGGTGCAAATGAACAAATTCTTGAAAGGCAGGCAACGCATTAGCAGTTCCTCTGGTGCTGCAAATATTGAGGAGCAGTGATAATCACTTAACATTGAGTGACCCACCTGCTCGTTTACTCACGATATTTTCTTGTCAACAACGTGATAGATATATTATATATTAACACATCGGTCACACACTCATTGTTTGTTGTGAACGTGTTGAAGCTAATGATTTATTTTTACTACAGATCTAGATATAAATTGTAGTTACACGTAACCACTTGTAGTATTTTTTTTACACCTTTATTTAATCTTTTTCAGGACTCATAATAGCCCATTACTATAAAAGAGAGAGATATATTTTTGGGATAATCTTTTAAATTGCATGTTAATACGTGAAAAACCAATGCGGCCTATCAAAGATAAGATCCGGTATTGAGCAGTCGTATAATCATATTGATCACGAAAGGTCATACTAACTTTTTTAGATAGTTTGTGTAATTATTACCCAGGGATAGTTTCGCTCGCACTCTGGTTAACAGTTTTAAGCGGTTAGAGAGCTTCGGAGGTAATTCTCTATATCCCTCTCAATGGCATGGAAAGGAATGGCATTTCATTTTTTTTTCAAAAGGAGCTTTGAGGAAGGCCTGAAGAAGGACTTCACTGGAAACAGAACTTGACTGGAGTATATTGAGATACTTCAGGTTAATTTTTTGATGACCATTCTGGCGCAGTGGTGAGCACTGCGGGCTTATAAGTGGGAGGCCCCAAGTTCAATTCCCAGCAGGGATAATTTGGAAATTTATGACTTATAAATTGCCACTGGTCTGGTCTGATGGGAGGCTGTGGCTAGTTACCCACCTACCGACAAAGCCGTGCCACCAAATGATTTCGCGTTCCGGTACGATGCTGTGTAAAACTGATAGCAATGGATTTAATAATACCTGCCCTTACCTTACCCTTTCCATGAAAGTACGCTTCCATCTTAGACTGCATTATCACTTACCACCATGTAAGATTGCAGTTAATCAAAAGTCACAACTCTACCACCAGTTCGGGAAGCAGATTCTACTGGTGATAAGTTCTAGATCTAGTTTAACCTTATAGAGAAAGAGGCTATAAGGGCTTTAACGTCTTCCTGTCCCTCGTGGTTTGACAAAAAAGAGATTTTTTAAATATTATGTAGGTAGGTACCTGAGGAAAATACATCAAACAGCTCAAAATAAAAATATCGGATCCCATTATCCGTGGGCCTTTAATGAAAAAGTTCGATTTTCCTCTGTAGAAAATAAGGATTAAATTGGAAATTTAAAATACACAAAGAAATTTTAAACTTTACTTTCATAATGGATTTTAATAAAGGCAATTAATAATTAATGCTTACAATGGAAACTCAAATTTTTTGTTGGAAATTTGTCTTATACGTATAAATATGCGCTTCCAGAAAATTTGCAATTTTAAAAAAATATAACCAAACTTCGTCACAGATGCGTTTCCAGTTGAAATATGGCCGCTGGGCCCATAGTTTTATATTAAATTCCCCGTTATTCAGGGGTGCCTCGTTTGCGAATTTGGAAAGTTGACGAAAAAAGGAGCCCGAATACTTCCTTTGTCGATTTGAAATCCAGAGCGGAAATATTGAGGTTATGTCGTTTGTGTCTCTTGAATGATTTCATGTCGAATCTCGAATTGTTGACAATGGGTGAAATTTTAACAATGGGATAGTCATTCCGACAAAATTTGGTTTAGTTTTGATTTGATCTTAAATATAATATAAAAGGACAAGTTTAAGTTAAAAATTTATAACACCCCCGACAAGTAAAGGTTACAGTAACTAGAAAAGAGCTGATAACTTTCAAACGGCTGAACCGATTTTCTTGAATTATAGCTAAGAACACTCTCGATCAAGTCACCTTTCAAACAAAAAAAACTAAATCAAAGTCGGTACATTCGTTTAGGCGTTACGATGCCACAGACAGATACACAGATACACACGTCAAACTTATAACACCCCTCTTTTTGGGTCGGGGGTTAAAAAGGTGACTGACTGAGTGATCTAACAATGCAAAGGTCAAACCACTGGATGGATAGGGCTGTTTGGAATGCAGAAAGCTATTATGACGTAGTAAACACCCACTAAGAAGGGGTTTCAAAATTCTATGGATTATTATCGACATAGAGCCCAAAACAATTAATTTTTTTTGTCCGTCTGTCTGTCCATCTGTCTGAGTGCGCTACACGCTGAAAAGTAGGAAAAATAGCACGTTCCTCTTTTCAAAATATAGAAGTTACAATAGCAATAATTATTTTAAAAATTAAACACAATATCTTGTGTGCAACTGAACTAAAAATCTAAATCCACGCATGAAGTGATAAAAAAGCGAATTTTTTACTAAATCCACGCGGGTGAGGCCGCGAGCATTAAGTAAAACTATAAAAGCGAATTTTTAAAATATCTTTTACGTTGAGAAAATTATTCTTTGCGAACACGTATCATTTCCGCTTCTGCTTATGTAATATTTTTCAGTTAAGGATGATATAACTGACAAAATATGAATGAAACAAAGGGCAAATAACAAAGAAAAACACACCTTTACCATACGTACTCGTAGAAAGGAATAAGACGTTCCTCACACTTATCTTTCTCGCGCAAAACCAAATGAAATCCAGCGATCACTTTGTGTACGTATAAATAGTGTATGCGAGAAGCAGAGTGTTGTTGGTAATCCAGTATGTTATGTGGACAGCGCGAGACATAAGCGGTAGCGGTAGCGATTTAAGATCTGCACTAAAGTTGTTGTATGATCGTAATAAAAACAATCATTTTGTGTAGCATATTGCAAGTGAGAAGCCGTGTGTTGTTGGTTATACAATATGTTATACAGTGCAAGACATAAGCGGTAGCGGGAGCGATTTAAAATTTTCACTAAAGTTGTATGCATTGTAATAAATTGAATAATCATTTCGTGTAAATATACATAGTACGTACGAGAAGCCGAGTGTTGTTAGTAACCCAGTATGTTATGTGGACAGTGCAAGACATAAGCGAGAGCAGGAGCGATTTAAGAGTTTCACTAAGGTAAGTATGCATCGTAATGACAAATTCAACGTTCACTTTGGAAAGATACTTTTAAATAACGTATCCGAGATGCTAATTGTTATACCAAATGTAGTATGTTATATGGATAGTGCAAGACAGGCGGTAGTGGCAGCGATTATTGATTTTCGACTATCTAATTGTGGGGACAGACGTGTCCTGCAGTAGAGACCACGTACGCAAAAAGTGTGGGATTACATCCAGGGCCGCTGGACTGACAACCTTCAGAAGGTAGCAGGAAGTGGCTGGATGAGGAAAGTGGAGGACCGTGTGTGGTGGTAAGCTCTCAGAAAGCTCATGTCTATCTCTGATCTGTCTCGTCTTATCTCTATCTTAAGTCTGAGCAAAGTAAGAATGCGCTCTATATGCAAGTGTCTTTGCGGAAGTCCATGATATACAAAGAATCAAAAGCTTAATTTGCCATAATCCGCATAAAAAAGGCAAATCTGTATGATACAACATGCAGCATGCGACATGCACCACCCGCCCTCCCACTGCTAAACATGCAGGAAAAGCCAGCCACCAAGCAAGCCCCAAGTACCACCACGCAACACCACACAAATCCACCAGAACACACTCAACGCACTTTCTCTCCGCTGGCATGTTGCACCATACAGATTTGCCATTTTCAGCGGATTGTAGCAAATTAAGCTTTTGATTCTTTGTATTCTCTATAGATCTCACGCTTAGTCTTCTTGTACCATAGTCATTTATATAGTAATCTCCGCACTCGGGACCTGCCTTACAGAGTAAGTTCGTCCAGAAGTTTATTTATTCCGCGCAGGTGTAACATGACACTTGCTCCGAGTTCCGAGTTTGATGCACTTTTGAGGGTGCTCGCTTTAAGAAGCCAGAACACTATTATACAAGTTTTCTTGTAAAGGGACCGTACTAAGATATCAAGAAACTCTCCTTTCATTCTATACTTGGTACCTATAATAAACAACGACTTCTTCCAGTGGATTTAGGTTTATTAAAATCCCGTGGGAACTCTGGGTTTCTGATATAAAAAGTAGCTTATGTCCGTAGTGTATGCAAGCTATCACAATGTTGATTGACCATAATCTAATTTTTACATAACTGCCCAAAAAAGGACTGTAATGTTTTCAGAGTATACACTCTGAAAACATTACAGTTGTAATATGTACATGAGTATCTTTGTTCCACTATAACTCCTAAATACCTGCAAATATTATTTGGATGGATGTTTGTTTATTATCATACTGAATGATACTGGCTAATTATAACTCTATGAAAAAAACCAATATATTATCGACTGTATGGCGCCATCTTCAAATGTAAAGTTTTTTTAGTTTATTTTTTTGGCAGAACAGTCATCTTTATAAATATTTTAACTACTTGTTTTTAACTACCAATTTTACGCTGAGTGATAGTAATTTTATTTACTAAATAGGTATATATAACTGTTAACTCAAGGGCCAAACTTCTACTTTTACACACAAAAAGTTTACTTGTCTGAAGAAAAAAAAAATAGCTTATAGCACCAATCACGCTCCAGGCGTTTTTTCAAAGTTTGAGCTAGGTAGATAAAGTTTTCTTGAGAACGGCGATTTTCCGTTTTAACTTTTTTAAATTTAACAAGGTCGTTAGACCTGTCACCGCCGCGTGGATTCAATTAATCCTCTCCCTACTCAGGTACATAATCCTAACTTTATGCTGGGTCCTCTTGCAATAATACTTGCAGATATCAGCTATCACTTGAGAGCAGCATTGATAGCCATTAAGTCAGATGAAGAGCCGTTAACAACCAACCGAAATGGCCTCTCAGTTGCAAAAACTAGCGAGTAACCAGGAGCGTACTAAATAGGCTGTCGTGCAAGAGCTGGTCAAAAGCCTTTGGGATATCGAGCGAAAGTAAATTTTGTCACTTTCCAGGTCTGTATATATCCACACAAAATGTCACGGCAATCCTTTGCTCGTTCAGCGTGATTGAAGGACAAACGAACAAGCAAATACACATTCATAATAATATCATTAGGTTGTCATTACACAACACTTGTGAAAGTTGACTCGCTGTAAGTGTTAACAGTGCAAGTGACGTGCAAGTGACTTGCTAAGGCGACTGTGCAAGTTTTATTGCTAGTGAGCGTTAGCCTTTAAGCTAGTTTTTATAAGACACTTCAAGAACAACAATTAAGTTATAAAACTAGTTCATTCTCTAGTCTGGAATTAATTTGAAAAAATTAAAAACTTCGATGTAAAGTTTTATTTATCTTCATTTTTAGTAGGTAAACTTGTTTCAAATCTTGCGACGGCTTTTTCCAGTACAATAAAGTTGCTAATTCTATTGGATGTTCCACGACCGTCTATACTTCCATACCTACCTATATTATAAAATCGTACCTATCTGTCTGTCTATCTATCTGATTGTCTGTTTTATCCTTTTCACGGCTTAACTGCTAAACCAATTTTACTACTTTTTGTAAAGGGTATTTACACGGTAATTTTATAAAGGTAAAATCGAATGAGTTTTTTGACATCTTGGACTCTTATAGACAAAAATACCCAGCTACTCAGCCAGGATCCAATGAAGTTTGTTTTATCAACGCGTATCTATCTACGTATGTTTGTTCCATTTATTTAAATTCTATCTAACATGTACAATGTACATCAAGAAGAAAAATATTCAGTACCATTCAATTCAATACATTTTCATAAAGCTATTGGTCCAACATCCTAGTGCCGCCAGATGTTTCAGATAGAATAGTGTTATTGTTATTTTTTTGCGAGGTTTAAAGCGTCTGGAAGAAATCATTGCCGATAGGAAATTTCTCGCAATATTAAATAATATTAAGTAACAATATAAAACCGGTCAAGTGCGAGTGAGACTTACACACGAAGGATTCCGTACAGTCGTTCAAGAAATAACACTTTTTATTTATTTTAATTTTCATGGCAGCCATTTTGAAATTTACATTATTTTTTGTTATAGCGGCAACAGAAATACTGTAAAAATTCTCTGTAAAAATTTAAACTCTTTACCTACGGTACAC
Organism: Maniola jurtina; assembly: GCF_905333055.1. Lineage (NCBI taxonomy): Eukaryota > Metazoa > Arthropoda > Insecta > Lepidoptera > Nymphalidae > Maniola > Maniola jurtina. Next base: position 12,970,243 of record NC_060046.1, on the reverse strand, counting down.
GAGATACAGCCCACTGACAGACAGACGGACAGCGGAGTCTTAGTAAGTAATAGGGTCCCGTTGGCACCCTTCAGGTACGGAACTCTAAATTAATGCCTTTACGTAGGTATCTTTAGCAGCTGCTAAATTAGCTGTTGGCCCAAGCTAGCTGATATTATGCGTACGTTAGTAGCTAGTTTACACGAACACTACTCTATCGTACACATTTTATTTCTCAAAAAATAAGTGAGCTCTGGCGGTCCTAAGATCTTGCTCTATATTGATAAAGCCATACAAATCAATGGAACTCTCCAAACGTTTTTCATTTTTATTGGAGGACATAATATAATGTAAAATATATTATTAAATGGAACAGTTTTGAAACTAGCGCCGGGATATATTATTATGGAAACAGCGATAACAGTTACTCAATGTTATGTTCGGTAATATGAGGAGAGGTCATATTTATAAGCGGTAGCGATTTTACAACATGTCACATTTGCTGGTACAATACAAGTTTTATTGCTGAGAAATGTAGTATGTGTTGGTTTGTCCTTCAATTATGCTGCAATGGAGCATCAGATCGGCTAATTTTTGTATGGATATAGACTTGGAAAGTGGAGACCTTTGTATTCGAAAATCGAAGAGACCCCACGCGAAAATCCACGCGGACGAAATCGTGGGAAGTAGCAAAAAAATTTTTTTTAAAATTCAGATACAAGTTAGCCCATGACTGCAATCTCGCCTTCAATTCAATTCAATGCAAGTTATTCATATACTGATTAAACTAATTGTGTGCGTGTGTGCGTATAAGTACTGTGCGCGTGTGTTTATACATTTGTAAAGTTTAATTCTCTCGTTTATTTATTTTCAATTTACCCCATTTTTGAAAAATGTTCACAAAACTAAAAAACGGAAAATTTAATTATTATTAGGTACTTATATTGATTTGATTAAATTATGTTCTTCTGAAAAATATTCTCGGCATCCTTATAGACAGCAAAAAAAAATATTTTCCAGGCAGAACAAATATTTACCAATCCGCTTTTCTATGCAATGTAAGCGTACCGTAGGTATTAAATTGACTGTGACACAAGACGTGGCTGTAATAACGGCAAATTGCCATCAAATGATCGCCGCAGCAATTTGCCGCTCGCTGCAGCTTCCTGACCTCCAGAATCGATGCTTAGTATTGACTATTGGGACACTAATGAAACTTCTTCTTTTTTATTGACCCCCGACCCAAAAAGAGGGGTGTTATAAGTTTGACGTGTGTATTTGTGTATCTGTTTGTGGCATCGTAGGTCCTAAACGAATGGAGCGATTTTAATTTAGTTTTTTTTTTTGTTTGAAAGGTGGCTTGATTGAGAGTGTTCTTAGCTATAATCGAAGAAAATTGGTTCAGCCGTTTGAAAGTTATCAACTCTTTTCTAGTTTTCTATCTAGACACGTTTGATGTCATTTACCCACCTGCCATAAGATCTGAGCTTACTCATGCGACCTTTCCAACACCTCAGGACCTCAACGTCTATTGGTCCTTCGAACTGCACGCTATGTAACCCGTTGGGCTATGTCTTATTTTGGTTCTTCTACGGATCTCCTCATTTCCATAAATTAGGTGCTAAAATTAAATCTGTACTTAAAAAACCATCTTACAAAAAACTCTAATATTGCAAAATAAAATTTGATCCCCAACGAGGGAGCTAAGGCACGTCATTATTAAAATACAGCCTTAAAAGAATTCGTTAGACGAAATCTAATTTATTTTTTAAAAAAGCAACCCTTTCCTTAGCTAACCTGCTTCGCTACACGGCGAGCTTAGATCCTTTGAGCTAGACTCTATTAACATAAAATATTTAGCTCCGAGTTCGACCTTTTACATTAGACGACGTTTGTCTCGGCCTGTTTTATCCTTCGTCCATCATCTTCTTAAATATACCTATATAAGGAAATGCTGACTGATCTATCAACGCACAGCTCAAACTACTGGACGGATCGGCCTGGAATCCAGTATGCAGATAGCTTTTATGACATAGACATCCACTAAGAAAGGATTTTTGAAAATCAACCCCTAAGGGGGTAAAATAGAAGTTTGAAATTTGTGTAGTCCACGCGGGTGAAGTTGTGGGAATATGCTATTTTATTTATAATTTTTATGATAATGCGTTAACCTTCATAATAACATTGTCATTATGAATCGATAGCTGACCATTGGTTTCTATAGAGACTTGCCACGGTCTTGCGCCGCCTGAATTTAGCGGCACCCTGCGACTCATTTTGATGTCATCTGTCCACCCATTGGAAGTCTTCCAACTCTGCGCTATCTATCAGTTGATAATGATGATTGTAACTGAACTAACGGGGTCCTAAAAAAACTCTACCCTATTTTTCCTTCGGATCTTTCTAAAGATTACATTTTAAAACAATTTCTTTAAAGTGGCACGTGTATCGTATAGCGGTAGGACCCCTTGTGATGTTGTGTCCATAATAAACCAAGAACTTTTAGAGCGTCGGAAATAATGAGTTCATCAGACTTAAACGACTTTACAGAGTTCAAGTATTGAAAATGTGTGATTGCGTATAACATCTCCCATGCATTCGGTCCGGTAAGACTATTGCCAATGCGAACTGAGTTTGAGTATTGAAAATGTGTGTTTGCGTATGACGTCTTCCAAGCGTTCGGTTGGGCAAGACTATTGCCAGTGCGAACTTAGTTCGAGTATTGAAAGTGTGTTGTTTGTGTATGAATACTTATTTAGCATTTGGTCTGATAAGATAAATGCTAGTTCGAGATTCAAAAGGTGTGTTCCCGCTTAGGACTGTATTAAACTATGATAGGATCATGAGACTGCTCTTGCAAGACAACACTTCATATAGAGCCCTACTTATTAGACGTGTGTGTGTGTATGTGTGCTCCTTCCTTCGTAAAGGAAGAAGTTGTGTAGCGGCACCATTCACCCCAATTGGCGTAAAAAGGGTTTAGAGTGAATGATGGTACGTAGCTCCACCACGCCACGTACGGTGAGCTTCTGCCTTCCCTTGGTATCCCATCGTCATACTGGGACCCTTGATAAATCAAGAGATCAATATGGCACATAAAATACCAATGAACAGTAGCTCCCCCCCCACACACGTCATCATCCAAATAAACAGCGCAGCGTATGCAAGCATACTTTAGGAAGTGGTGCGTGCCACTTATGATCCCACGTTGCAGCCGAAGCTGAAATAGCATTTTTATAGTGGTGCCCTCCCACTACAGACCTGTAATAGGTTTCAAGGACGGGTCAGACTCACTGCGGGAATATCCACAGGCCTTAACCCAACCTTCAGTATATATGCATTAGCGTAATTTTGTATGGGTATGTTATTAATATTGGGTAACCACCACAAGGCGGTTAAGTATTCCAACAAATGTCAGAATACAAACAGAACAGCAGCATTACCTGCCCTCTGTGGTCAGTCTGTTATTAAAGCACATTAGAATCATCTCAGCAAAGGTTTCACAAAGCGCCCAAGACACTAGGGCTCTCCTTAGTTAGGATTGACAAAGCATCAAAGGCACCAGGGTTCTCCCTCGCATAAGTTTCTTCCAACGCGCTCTGTCATATGTCAGATAATTAGTTAATATCACCGAAAGCCATCTCAAGCAAAGATCACCGAACATCCGGAGGACACGCGGTTCTCCCCGCCTGAGCAGCCACGTCGTCAACAGTTCAAACATAAATCGCTTTTAGATCTTACGAGGTATCGCCCCTATATAACAAATATATTTGTGTAATTAAAGTGGTCCCTTCTATTCGAGTGTTTGCTTAGAATGTTTCTCTCCAAACACCAACTTGGTCCGAGTCTCAACTCAGTATTCTTTAATATAAACTTTATGTATCGCCCAGTACAGAATTTAAACAAATTAATTATCTCCGCGCATTACGACGTCCGCGCAGGCACCGCCCGCCGACGCAAATGCACGCGGTCCCGCTGTGCGAGTTTACTTCGTTCACGTTCTGATTTGGACTCTGCTCCGAGCGTTACGACGCCCGCGCACACATCGCTCGCTAACGCAATTTGGCCGCGGTCGATCGCGTCTCTGCATCACCGACATGCGAAACGGTGTTTGCCTCTTTTCGAAAATTCAAAAATTAATTTTACGTTCATATGTGTAAGTACATGTCTACAAGTATTTACTGACCTGATTTTGATAAAATTGAAGTAAAAATTTTAATACTTTTTTTTTTTTTTTTTTTTTAATATTATTTTGTAACACTTTGGTGTAAAATGTAGGGTCGTTACATTCAACCCCCTAAATTCTATGAAGAATGCGAAAAGAATGCCTTCTATGAAGCATGCTGAATAAAATTTACACTAGAAAATACAATTCCTGTTTACTTTGCACTTTCAATGGTCAACCCCCCCGATCTTATGATTCTATGACAGCTGAATTTACCTAAGATTAATATTTTTATACCCGTATCCAAAAGCGATCTATGCCTGACACTTAATTTGACTATTTATTGAATTTACATCATAATATCATTTGTTCTACACACTTCCCTTTCATAACTTACTACTTTATGCTCACTTCTTTGTCATATCATTCATCGTCAATCAACATACATAATATTTACTCACACATTCATTTGACAACATCTTGATAATATTCTCATAACATTCTCTCGTTTCTAAACAATATTAAATATTTAACCACAGTACTTCCGTATCCCCCACTATCCCCTTTTTAATTACCTAAGCGTCAATTCAATAATTCTTGATTCCCCTAGTTAAGGTGTCTAGTGCTCCATCTATCAATGTTTCCGTTTTTTTTTTTTTTTTTTTTTTTTTTTTTTTTTTTTTTTTTTTTTTTTTAAGCTATCTATTTATTATATCTTAAATTTTCACAAACTCTGATTTTATGCCTTCATGATCTAAAACTTATTAAGACTGCACGTTATAGCATGTGTATGACATGATCTACATATAACATGATTACCCTATAATTCCTCTTAAAATCCACGTCTCCATCACCTATTATCCATCATCGATCAATATATTTAATTCTTCCGCTTCAACAAACTAACTTTCTGTCTTTCGCTCTGTCCACCTTTCATCTATCGTCTTTCGCTTCATCAAACTTTTTCTCTTTCGCTCTGTTCACCTTTCATCTATTATTTGTCTTTCGCTCCTTATTCTCTGTCATTTACTCCGTCAATCATCAAACATACCATCTCTTATAACCTTTGCGCATATATGCTTTAAAACAGGGTACTTGTACACTACCTACCACTCATAATCACGACACACAACCAGCTACCACAACCCCCTGTCAATTAGACAGTTACTACATTCTTACTACCTTCTCTTCAATCATCTTTCCCCCACAACCCCCTGATAACAAGTCGTTTAAGTCTTTATGAACTCAAAGTTTCCTTACTCTTTCCATTTCACGAGCAACAAATTGTAGGCTTTCGCCTACTTTACCCTACTCTATTTAGCCGTTATGACCAATCCTGGTCACGGCACCAAATTGTAACTGAACTAACGGGGTCCTAAAAAACTCTACCCTATTTTTCCTTCGGATCTTTCTAAAGATTACATTTTAAAACAATTTCTTTAAAGTGGCACGTGTATCGTATAGCGGTAGGACCCCTTGTGATGTTGTGTCCATAATAAACCAAGAACTTTTAGAGCGTCGGAAATAATGAGTTCATCAGACTTAAACGACTTTACAGAGTTCAAGTATTGAAAATGTGTGATTGCGTATAACATCTCCCATGCATTCGGTCCGGTAAGACTATTGCCAATGCGAACTGAGTTTGAGTATTGAAAATGTGTGTTTGCGTATGACGTCTTCCAAGCGTTCGGTTGGGCAAGACTATTGCCAGTGCGAACTTAGTTCGAGTATTGAAAGTGTGTTGTTTGTGTATGAATACTTATTTAGCATTTGGTCTGATAAGATAAATGCTAGTTCGAGATTCAAAAGGTGTGTTCCCGCTTAGGACTGTATTAAACTATGATAGGATCATGAGACTGCTCTTGCAAGACAACACTTCATATAGAGCCCTACTTATTAGACGTGTGTGTGTGTATGTGTGCTCCTTCCTTCGTAAAGGAAGAAGTTGTGTAGCGGCACCATTCACCCCAATTGGCGTAAAAAGGGTTTAGAGTGAATGATGGTACGTAGCTCCACCACGCCACGTACGGTGAGCTTCTGCCTTCCCTTGGTATCCCATCGTCATACTGGGACCCTTGATAAATCAAGAGATCAATATGGCACATAAAATACCAATGAACAGTAGCTCCCCCCCCACACACGTCATCATCCAAATAAACAGCGCAGCGTATGCAAGCATACTTTAGGAAGTGGTGCGTGCCACTTATGATCCCACGTTGCAGCCGAAGCTGAAATAGCATTTTTATAGTGGTGCCCTCCCACTACAGACCTGTAATAGGTTTCAAGGACGGGTCAGACTCACTGCGGGAATATCCACAGGCCTTAACCCAACCTTCAGTATATATGCATTAGCGTAATTTTGTATGGGTATGTTATTAATATTGGGTAACCACCACAAGGCGGTTAAGTATTCCAACAAATGTCAGAATACAAACAGAACAGCAGCATTACCTGCCCTCTGTGGTCAGTCTGTTATTAAAGCACATTAGAATCATCTCAGCAAAGGTTTCACAAAGCGCCCAAGACACTAGGGCTCTCCTTAGTTAGGATTGACAAAGCATCAAAGGCACCAGGGTTCTCCCTCGCATAAGTTTCTTCCAACGCGCTCTGTCATATGTCAGATAATTAGTTAATATCACCGAAAGCCATCTCAAGCAAAGATCACCGAACATCCGGAGGACACGCGGTTCTCCCCGCCTGAGCAGCCACGTCGTCAACAGTTCAAACATAAATCGCTTTTAGATCTTACGAGGTATCGCCCCTATATAACAAATATATTTGTGTAATTAAAGTGGTCCCTTCTATTCGAGTGTTTGCTTAGAATGTTTCTCTCCAAACACCAACTTGGTCCGAGTCTCAACTCAGTATTCTTTAATATAAACTTTATGTATCGCCCAGTACAGAATTTAAACAAATTAATTATCTCCGCGCATTACGACGTCCGCGCAGGCACCGCCCGCCGACGCAAATGCACGCGGTCCCGCTGTGCGAGTTTACTTCGTTCACGTTCTGATTTGGACTCTGCTCCGAGCGTTACGACGCCCGCGCACACATCGCTCGCTAACGCAATTTGGCCGCGGTCGATCGCGTCTCTGCATCACCGACATGCGAAACGGTGTTTGCCTCTTTTCGAAAATTCAAAAATTAATTTTACGTTCATATGTGTAAGTACATGTCTACAAGTATTTACTGACCTGATTTTGATAAAATTGAAGTAAAAATTTTAATACTTTTTTTTTTTTTTTTTTTTTTAATATTATTTTGTAACACTTTGGTGTAAAATGTAGGGTCGTTACATGATGATGCTAAGTCCTGAAATAGAGACAGTATCATTTTACACAGGCATGATATGTACAGTAATTAGTGAGGGATAGATTTGGATTTTTTATCCCTAAATTAACTTCAATTGACGAATAAAATAAACCATTTCGACAGCTGATTTCAAATATAAAACTATCAAAATTCATCAGCTAAATGTTATTTGGCAATTGAAACTCGTGGTTCATATTAAGAAATCATATTATTAATAATTTCAAAGCTAATTTATAGTTATTATTGATAAAGTCGTGGTCGTATCGTATAAATGACAGTCAGAAATTACAGGGCAAGCTTGAAATGTGACGTAATTAAAAAGTTACGCCGAGGTGAGGGCCTGAAGCGACAGTTGCTTTTTATTCGTCTCTTATAAGTTAACATTTTGCAAAAAGTTGAATATTTATTTATAAAAGTACCTAAAGTCTATTAAAAGTTGTTTTTGAGTAAGTTTTACAATATTTTCTAACCGATTTCCAAAAAGGAGGTGGTTTGCAATTCGCCCCTTTTTTTAATGTACTTACCTATCTATGTACCTACATCGTTTTTTTCGAGGTTTGTGGGGCCGATTTGCAAATTTTTTTTAGTCAATAGAAGAAGTCTTCGTGGTGGTTTCATAAAAATTTGTGGATTCAACTCATCAACCTTGATGATGCAGGGTCCAGCATTGCTAAACCATAGAGATTCAGGAACTGTTCCTGGTGAAATATTTTAGTCACCTAGCTCATTTGACATTGGTTGCTGCTTCACTGAGTGATATTGAAATAATTTTTCGTAGAAAACCTTCAATGGATAAATGTCAAAGGAGCTCGATGGTTATTATGAAGTGTTAGACACTGAGTTAGAGAATCAGCAGGCAGGTTTAAGTGCCGCTAAGCGCTAGTTCATAAATTAAAAAAAATATCCATGCAAAATATCGTAATTCGTAATCAACCCTGTGAAGGAACATACCGATAAAAAATAAAATAGGTATAAAGTAGAGATTTCACCGTTGTTATCCTCTTAGCGGCAAAATTAAGATTCCAGAGCGTAATACAAAAAAGATTGATACTCAGCCGATTGTTTACAAAACTCATTACAAGCTTTGTTGGCTACACCGCTTTAATTACCTCCCCCGTAATTAATATAAAAATGTTACGGCTCTGCAGCCTCGACAAACATTAGCTGAGGATTTTATTAAAGTAATTTGGACGTCTTAACTTAATTTGATACTTTCAACACAACATCCGTGATGAGGAAATCAAATTGACGAAAAAATTCAAAGATTCAGCAAGCTGCAGAGGCAGTAGGCAGGCCATGACTGCCCAAGAACCAGTGGCTGCTCGGCCAGACGTGTTCTGGAGACAAGACAGCAAGCAAACCCTAAAAATGTAAAAAGAGCCAAATTGTCAAATTTATTTATTTATTCAGATTCAAGTTTGCCCTCGACTGCAATCTCTCCTGGTGGTAAGTAATGGTGCAATCTAAGATGGAAGCGTACCTGGACGGTGTATGGCAGTTTTTATTAAACCCATACCCCTTTGGTTTCTAAGTACATGGCATCGTACCGGAACGCTTTACCGGAGAGATTTAGAAATTATAAAATTCCAATCCCCTGCCGGGAACCGAACCCGGGACCTCCCACTAATAAGACCACAGCGCTTACCACTGTGCTAGGGAGGCCGACAAAAATTATAAATTACATCTATATACATAAAATAAAATTGTAGAAAAGTGGTGTCTGTGGAATATATACAATGGAAATATAAAAAAAAAGTAGCAGGGGTTGTTATTATATCGATGCCGAACCCGAAATTGTAATTAATTTTTTTTTTGTCTGTTTGTCTGTTTGTCTGTGTGTTTGTGCACGCTAATATCAGAAACGACTTATTCGATTTAGATACGGTTTTCACTAATATATTGTAGTAAGCTTCACTTAACATTTAGTGTTTATTTCATGTCAATCGGTTCATAAATAAAAAAGTTATGTCAATTTAAAGAATCACGGCGAACATTTTTAACGTACAGAGTACGTACTACACGCCTCGCGCCTGAGCGTCCGTGGCTATATAAAGCGCGGTCACTATTCCACGCGAACGAAGTCGCGGGCACAGCTAGTTATGTAATTGATTTGAAAATTGATTATGATTGATTAAAAAATTAGGGCTTACAGGAGAAGAGTAAGAGATAAGTACTATGTAATAGATAAAAATCAATTCTCAGCAACAATACCTACATAATTAATATCAATTAATATATTCAGCAGCCTTATCCTCTCAACCCGTGTAAGATGACTTCGATCATGAATTATTAATTGCGTAATTATGAATTATTCAGTTAACCGCTTACACTCGTGGATCACACGCGATGAATGTTTCATGACACACACCCTTAACATGACGATGTAAGCTTGAAGCTTTAATTAAGTATAACAATTATTATCCATACGAATATGTTAAGAGTGCTCTCCATGTTCGCTCTAAGCTCGAGCATGAAAGCATGCTATGCCTATCTACTCAATTAGAGTGAGATGTGTGATGCGTGAATAACAGAAATCAATGTTTGGTAACACTTTCTACAAACGAATTAACGTTTTTGACAAACTGAAAGACATTTAAAATTTAACATTAAAATAATTATTATTGTTATTATTGTGTAAAGTTTGAGATAAAGCTATCAGTTGTAGTTTCTTACATGGATTATTTGCGCAAAATTTAGCTTAAAATAGATATGTTATGAGTTAGGTAGGTTAAGTATGATGCTATTAGGTACATTGGTTATGAGTTTCAAAACTATATTAATTGTTTTAATGCATAGATAAATCGATATATGACTTATTTATAGATCTAGAATAACAAAGAATATAATAATAGGCGTAAAACATTTGTATAGAAAAGCGCGTAAGAAGTGTACTCTTAAAAGATCGTCACTAAAGCCAATATCTTGGACACCATGGCGGCGTCACCGGTCACGCCACCGTGGTGTCTTGACCCCAACATACTTCTATTTGTCAAGTAAAGGGTGAAAGTCTGTAATTGCCTATGTCAATTACAGGGACGCAAGCTACCACGGTACCAAATTTCATACAAATCGGTTTAGTGAATGGGTCTTTAGGAATCCCGCGGGAATTCTTTGATTTTCCGGGATAAAAAGTAGCTTATGTCCGTCTCCGGGATATAAGCTAACCCTGGACCAAATTTCGTCAGAATCGGTTAGATTGTTGGGCCGTGAAAAGGTAGCAGATAGACAGACGGACACACTTTCGCATTTATAATATTAGTATGGAAGTATAGATTTGTCGTCAAAGGTATAGTCGCTGATTTTCAGAGGCCGCCTTTTATCCCCAAACGGCATTGGCATAGAATATTTACAGTATAAAACTGGCGAGTTTAACACTACTACCGTATCTTTATTCTGTGTTACACTCAGTACAATACTTGTATAACATTTAGGCATATTTCCTTACACAAAAATCGCTATAACCCGTATTCCGCAGTCCGCAATAAAAGTTTGTAACGTAGCAAGGAGGCTGGGGTGTGCAACGTCCTTACTACGTACATAAAGGATAGGGAACCCTGCCTGTCTTGTCAGCTAAGAAAAACAATGATCACACACAAACCGTTATCTGTTTATTTGTGTCTAAATCTTATGTCTACTGTACATTGAGTTTTACTGACCGCTGCTATTAACAACACAAGATACATCTACCCTTCGCGGAGGGTTTCACAACGACGCGGGCAATTCGGGTCGGACTATAGACGGGGTTGCACGGGCGACCTATGTCGGTACGTAACGAGGATCGCTTTACGGACGGAGACCGGAGGAGGGGTGAACGCGCGGGCGGGACGTGCGGTATTGTTGTGCCACCAAGCAGAGGGCCTGGTTGCTTTCAACGCTACCTGTGTCGCTGGACTCCTTCCCCCAGATCGAGCAGCGATGTTTAAAGATCACACCGACCTATGCGGGGCGAAGAAGCCGAGCGACTCTCTGATCTGGCGGCTGCTGCCGTATTTATACACTGGGGAATGGGCGGAGCCTAACCGGTGGCGTGATCAACGCGCGGCAGTCGCGGAGCTTGCTGATTGGCCGGTCGGGTTGCTGAGTCGATCACGCGTTGCTGTCGTGGAAGATTCTCGATGCTTCCACGCCGGCCGGCATGTAGGCTGTTTGTGACTCATCGTCACACTCCCCTCCTCCGTTTGAAGATTTTTTCTGCAAGGAAAAAATCACTGGATTAACTGGAAAAACTTACTGATTTTTCTTCTTCTTCTCTGTGGTCTTTTATTTTTTTCTGTATGTTCGCCTAGGTATTTTATGACAGGTCATTGATATACTATTTGTTGAGACATGCCGTCCCTGCTTTTTAAAAGTTTTCTCTCGGTTCCCTCTTTATGTAGTTAACCCCTTTTTCCTCATCCTATTTATGTGATGGGTTTGCACCGTTATACCCTTTTGTTCGGATTCCAATTTGTATCTAAATTTTCGGTCTTCTTCTCTTTTTCAGCGCGATATTGTTAGATATACACCTCTTTTCCTTGTCGATTTGGGTTTTACTCCTTTTTGCTTTACTCGGGGATTAGCTACACTCTTCTCTTAATGTGCGTTTTCCATCTTGAACTTGGTTTCTTTTTCTTATTTAGGTATCGGGCGATGTCGTATCTATGGTCAATGGATATCATTGTTCTGGCTCGGTGTCGCGATCCGGTTGTTATCGTAGGTATTTTTGTTCACTCCGATTGTTTAGTAATGAAATACTTTTAAGTCTTTTATGTGTGCGGTGCACACTTTGCCACCTTTTACCGCTTGTAGTAGGTATATTACTGGTGATTTTTGTTCGATTATTTTATGTGGGCCGGAGTACTTAGGGGCTAATTTTGCACAAAACTGCTTGTTTGCATTTGATAGCGTGTATTCCCTTTTTAGTACGAGTTCATTTATTTGTGGTTTCCAGTTTCGTCTTGATTTATCATAATACTTTTTCTGTTGGGCTGATGCTAAATTTTGATTATTTCGTACTATCTCATAAATTTCTTCGAGTTTTTGGTTTTCTCTGAGCGCCGGGGTGGGAAATTGGTTGCTGTCCCGGAAATTTCGTAGTTCTCTTCCAAATAGTAGGAACGCCGGGGTGTATTTAGTCGTTTCGTGTACCGATGTGTTCAACGCCAAGTTGAACTCGCCTAGATACTCGTCCCATTTTTTATGGCTTTTTTCTATATATGCGGATATCATAGTTTCTAGTGTTCTATTTACTCGTTCGGTTGGATTGCACTGTGGGGTGTACGGTGCGGTAAATTTCTGTTCTATTTTATACTTTGTTAATGTGTCCTTAAAGACTTTACTGGTGAATATTCTCGCGTTGTCGCTGAGAAGTGTTTTAATTCCGCCATATCTATTTAATATGCATTCTTTGAGTGCGCATGCGACCGTGTTGGCGGTGGCCGTTCGTAAGGGTTTTATTTCCGACCATTTGGTGAACTTGTCGTGAAATACGATTATCCACTGGTATCCCTTTGACGAACGAGGTAGTGGGCCTATGAGGTCCGTTGTTACTACCTCCCATGGTTGTTCGGCGTTTTTTATATGCATGAGTCCTGGTTTTTTCTCTTGTGACGGCTTGTGTTTTTGACAGACTTCGCATTTATTCACGTATTTCGCGACGTCTCTGAATATGCCTGGCCAATAATAGCGTTGGGCTACCTTGTTGAACGTTTTTGACGTTCCCAAATGGCCTGCGTCCGGTTCGTCGTGGTTTTGTTTGATAATATTTTCTTTTTCCGAGGTTCTCACGCATAGTTTCCACTCTGTAGTGGGGTCGAGTTTTCCTCCATATTTCGGATTAATCACTTTTTTATACAGTTTTCCGTCTTTTATACAATAATCGGGGTCCGACTCCGGATTTTTGCTTGTTATCTCCAATTTCTTTGTGTACCACTCTTTTTCTTCCGTTGTTGTGGTATATACGGGGTTTCTCGATAGTTCGTCTGCAATTACGTTTTGTTTGATTAGTTCTTTATGTTTTAATTTTCTAATGTGTTCCACCCCTGTATTTCCTTTCGGACTTTTGTCAGACTTTTCGAACTCTTCGTTGAGGAAGGTTTGCAGCTGGTTTTCTTGTTCGGCTGTTAAGGTATTTGTACTACTGGGTTTTTTTTCTGGTTTTTCTGTGCTGATTTGTTCACATGTTGTTTCTTTCCACCCTATGGATAGCCCTATTCTTGTTAGCAAATCCATTCCCATGATCATTACTGTAGTTGCTGGTAAATATATGACTTGGTGTGTTAATTTCTTCCCATTTGCTTCTATGTTAATATTGATTACCTTATTTGTTTTTGTCCGAGATCCGTCGGCTAATTTTATCGTGTTCTGTTTTTCTGTAATTCCTTTAATATTATCCTGAATTTGATCCATGATCTCTTTGTTTATATAGGTATTTGTTGACCCTGTGTCTACCAATGCCCTGAACCTTTTTCCGTATATCTTGACTTCTATAAACACTCTGTTATCCCCCTTATTCTGGGTGTCTGCCGTGTATGCTTGTGATGTCCTTCTGTAGTTGGCCTCGCCTGTTTTCTTACAGCAGTCCCGTGTCAGTTTCCCCATCAACCCGCATCTGCTACAGAAAATTACTTGTTGGTTTTTGCATTCCCGCGTTGTGTGGTTTCTCTTGCCGCACTTCCAACAACAAGTCTGTGGATCATAATTTGCGTGTATTTGTTTTCTTTCTGTCTTGTGGTCTTCGGGTTTTAGGGTTCCGGTGGGTTTTTCTGTGGGATTTGGCGTGTTTTCTTTCCGTTGGTACATTGGTTTTCTTGTTGTTTCTCTGAATCGGTCTGTGTTTATTTTTTCATAGTCGCCTGCTAGTTGTATTAGTTCTGCAGTTGTACTAAAATCTTTTCTTTTTATATAGTATTGATAGTTTGGTTTCATATTATCGTAGATTCTTTCTAACTGTTGTTCTGGGGTTAATTTCCCATATCTTCTCAATAAAGTTTGCATGTCGGTTAGATACTGTATGAAATTTTCTCGGAATTGTTGCCTCCTGTTTATAATCGTTTCTAGAAGATTTTTCTCATAGTTTCTTGGATAGTAGAATAATTTGAAGTTATCTGTAAAGTCTTCCCAAGTTTTCCATCCTTGGTTATTATTTCTATACCATAATGAGGCTTTTCCCGTTAGACATCTCGGAATAACATGTATTATTTTGTTTTTGTTGACGCCTAATGTTTCGGCTAGTTCTTCTATTCGCTCTAGGAATTCTACGGCGTCGCCTGTTGTATCGAACTGTATCTTCCATCGAGAAATGGCCTTGTCGAATTCCTTCGTTTCGTTTTCGTTCGACATTGTATTGTTTTGTATTATTTTGTCTTCCTCTTTGATTATTTGGGCTAGTTGTTTGCGTAATTCGTCGACCGTACTTGTGGCCGCGATTTGTATACTTCTCTTTTCTAATTCGGCGCTTAGTTCTTGTTTATTTAGTGTATAAATCCAAGCCGTGGGCATTGCCGTGTTCGGTTGATTTATTTAGGTTTTGTTACCGCGGATGATTAGTTTATTTAACGGATTGTCGCATTTACGATTCCTAGTTCAAAACGAATTGATGTAGGATTGCGACTAATATCAGATCGGTGTCGGAACGAACGTGTCGTATCGGTGTCGGATCGGAATCGGATCGTCGCGTCTAATGTTCCCTTTTTAGATAAGCGACGAAATTTATTTCGGTAGGTACGGTAAAATTGTTTACGGTGGATACGGATGTATTTTTAAGTTCGGATTTTATGCGTTCCCCTCTCGTCTATTTCATACGGTTAATTATTGGTTATTTTCTGTGTTTTCTAGTGTGCTAGTTATTTTATATTCCGACGATGAGATGTTTCTCCTTTGGCTTGGTGGCTAAGGATTAACATCTATTTCGCGTTGGTTTTTTTTTTTTGTGTGGTTTTTCTATGTGGTGTGGTGCTTTTGTACGCGGATCGGATATTCACTCTCACAGTTCGAGCAGCGATGGAGATCACACCGACATGTGAGGGTTTATATCCGTTTTATTTCAAGATCTTCGATTTTGTACTTGTGTAAGCTACACACGAGTCAGATATTCACTCTCACAATTCGAGCAGCGATGGAGATCACACCGACATGTGAGGGTTTGTATCTGTTTTATTTCGTAAAATATGCGGGTGTAACAAATTTGTCAAGTTCCCTATGCTTCGGTACGGATTTTTATACTTTACGGACGCGGCGCGAGTTTCTTTACGCGGCGCGGGTTTTATACGGACGGATAAATGGGTTTTTTCGTTGGGCGCCAATGTAACGTAGCAAGGAGGCTGGGGTGTGCAACGTCCTTACTACGTACATAAAGGATAGGGAACCCTGCCTGTCTTGTCAGCTAAGAAAAACAATGATCACACACAAACCGTTATCTGTTTATTTGTGTCTAAATCTTATGTCTACTGTACATTGAGTTTTACTGACCGCTGCTATTAACAACACAAGATACATCTACCCTTCGCGGAGGGTTTCACAACGACGCGGGCAATTCGGGTCGGACTATAGACGGGGTTGCACGGGCGACCTATGTCGGTACGTAACGAGGATCGCTTTACGGACGGAGACCGGAGGAGGGGTGAACGCGCGGGCGGGACGTGCGGTATTGTTGTGCCACCAAGCAGAGGGCCTGGTTGCTTTCAACGCTACCTGTGTCGCTGGACTCCTTCCCCCAGATCGAGCAGCGATGTTTAAAGATCACACCGACCTATGCGGGGCGAAGAAGCCGAGCGACTCTCTGATCTGGCGGCTGCTGCCGTATTTATACACTGGGGAATGGGCGGAGCCTAACCGGTGGCGTGATCAACGCGCGGCAGTCGCGGAGCTTGCTGATTGGCCGGTCGGGTTGCTGAGTCGATCACGCGTTGCTGTCGTGGAAGATTCTCGATGCTTCCACGCCGGCCGGCATGTAGGCTGTTTGTGACTCATCGTCACAAGTTTATCGCAACGTATGCTCCGATCATAAAAGCCTTGGGACGCGCCCTTCCCCTCGTTTCTACTCGTAATTTAGCGCTGTTGGGTTACACGTTTTTGATTTTATTAGAACAGACCGATGTCTTCATATTTTTTTGTATATTTTTTAAAAACCGGCCAAGTGCGAATCACACTCGCGCACCGAGGGTTCCGTCGTCGGCTATTTTTCCCGTCATTTTGCATAATAAATCAAAAACTATTACGCATACAAAAAAAATCTGTTTGAGAATGTACAGGTAAAGCCCTTTCATTTGAAAATTTTTGAAAATTAAAAATACTATTTTATTTGGACACGATCAATTTTTTTTGTGATGTAACCACAAATCCATGGTTTTCAAATTTTTTCTTTACTTGTGCTATAAGACCTACCTACCTGCCAAATTTTATAATTCTAGGTCAACGGGAAATATCTTAAAAGTTTTCTTGATAGACACGGACAGACAGACAGACAGGCATCAAAGTGATCCTATTCCTATAAGGGTTCCGTTTTTCCTTTTAAGGTACGGAACCCTAAAAAAGGCCATTCTTTTGCAAGTTCATATTTAATTTTTCTCCTAACAATATAGGTATGAGTAGTTCACAAAGATTTACGAGATGGCCCAACAATGGTCGGTATCTCCTCGCATCATTACACCCCGTCAGCCATATTTATTTACCGTCGCATGGCGTCCGATAGTTCTTTTTATTATGGGAGATTAATGGGCACGGTCAGTTGGCTGGAACCCCTCGATCAGGCAACCATGGCTGCCGTTATTGAGGTAAACTTTTCTTTCAGTTTCCTTAACTTTTGATATAAAAAAAACAACTGTATCATACTTCATTGCTAACATCAACAGATGATCATCAATTTTAAAGCACTCTCAGACTTATATTCAAAATGAGTAGGTACATATTTAATACATACGAATATCACTACCCATAATATGATAAATGGGAAAGTGGGTCTGTCCTTCAATCACGTTGCAACGGAGCAACAGATCGACTTTATACTTTTTAGGCTTCCGTACCTCAAAAGGAAAAACGGAACCCTTATAGAATCACTTTGTTGTCTGTCTATCTGTCTGTCTGTTCGGCCGTCGTGTCTGTCAAGAAAACCTATAGGGTACTTCCCGTTGACCTATTATCATGAAATTTGGTTGGTAGGTAGGTAGGTCTTATAGCACAAGTAAAGGAATAAATCTGAAAACCGTGAATTTATGGCTACATCATTAAAAAAAATGTGTTTCAATTTTCAAAGTAAGATAACTATACCAAGTTGGGTATCATATGAAAGGGCTTTACCTGTACATTCTAAAACAGATTTTTGTTTATTTTTATACATAATAGTATGATTTATCGTGCAAAATGTCGGAAAAAATACCCGATTACGGAACCCTTGGTGCGCGAGTCTGACTCGCACTTAGCCGTTTTTTAGAACCTAAACATAGGCTACTTTTGCCTCACACAAAACTGCCATTCATTCTCATCACATTCTCTGAGAGACAATCTGAAGAATACAGTGATCACAGGTATCATCATCGTCATCATAACATCGCTGGCCCACTACTGAGCACAGGTCTCCTCAGAATCAGATCTAGCCAAGTGCGGATCGGCAAACTTCATTTGAATTCTCAAGCATGCAGGTTTTCTTTCACCATAATAATTGATATTTTTAACCCCCGACCCAAAAAGAGGCGTGTTAAGACAGATACACAGATACACACGTCAAACTTATAAGTTTGACGTGTGTATCTGTGTATCTGTCTGTGGCATCGTAGCTCCTAAACTAATGAAGCGATTTTAATTTAGTTTTTTTTGTTTGAAAGGTGGTTTGATTGAAAGTGTTCTTAGCTATAATCCAAGAAAATCGGTACAGCCGTTTGAAAGTTATCAGCTCTTTTCTAGTTACTGTAACCTTCACTTGTCGGGGGTGTTATAAATTTTTAATTTCCACTTGTAATTGCTTAAAACGCACAAAAGTTAGAGGTGTGTGCTTGGGATTGAATCTCGGACCCCACGAACAGGAAACCGTCGTCCTAGCTACCAAAGATTTTGCGAAGTAATTTCTCATTCAACCTTCGGGCATAATATCATATTATTATAGCCGTCTACAGGCGTAATGTAACACTTATTTTTAAGACTGAAGTTAAATTAATATTCTCAACCCTTTGCCCTCAAACAACAATATTGTTCTTGTTATAACAAAGTTATACAATTTTTTTAATGTTTACAAAAAGTGGATGTAATTAAAAACGCTGTTGGCAACAAAGGGCTGTGTAATGAGGTTCGGAACAATAAGGGTTCCGTATCAATCTTTTTATTTCGCTCGTGAAGTGAATGGGGAATTAATGATCAAGGAAAACAACGCACCTTGTTACGATAAGGGGAAAATGCCGAGTATTTATTTTTATTTGACTTATTGTGAAGAAAGGGTTTTGGGCAGCGAAGGATAAAACATAGAGGACACATTTCTTACAATAATATTCGAAAATAGAGGCACTAACTCACGTCACACAAGAAGTGATAGCCTAGTGGTTAAACCGTCGGGAGGTCGGGGGTTTGATCCCGGGCACACATATTTAATTTTTCTGATTTGTATGCATTTTAAGAAATTAAATATCACTAATTGCATTAATGGTAAAAAAAAATAGTGAGTAGACCTTCATGACTCTGAATTCCGCAAAATGTTCTCAAGAGTGTGTTAAGTCTGCCAATCCACACAATATGGCCAGCGAAGTAGATTAGCCATTATTTTTTTGAGAAGAGACCCGTGCATGGTAATGCGCCGGCGATGAGTTAATCATGATGATAGTGATGAATTCACATCTGTTATACACGTACCTAACGTTTTACGTTTTAAGCTAATTTCATTGGTTAAAACCAATGAAATTAGCGTAAAACGTAACAGGCTCATGATTGGTATTTACTGTGTGTAATGCGATACTGGACGTGACCGGCCAACTCAAATTGACAGTTTCTGTAACTGTCAATTGAGTTAGCCAGTTACAGTGAAACTGAAGACACGTGGTAAAGTTTATATATGCACCACACAGCACGGTAAAATTCTCGTTGTGCTATAGGTATTGAAGCGTGCAATGACTTCTACGCACGCACAACAGATGGAAAAGTTTAAGTGCGGAAACCAACCCAGAAGGAAGAAGAAAAGAAAGAAGACTTCTATGTTTGGAAGCGTATGGAATGTTTCTATGTTTTATCCTTCGCTGTTCCATGTGTTATATTATTTTTGTCCAATAAAGTTTGCGTGATTCATTCTTCATTTTTATCTCTATCGGATTGTTGATACAATCTGTCGACCTAATACCTACTTGTTCTAACCTAAACTAAGTTTTGTGACCCAATCTAAGTTAGATTAGTTTTAAAAACTTACTTCTTATTTATGTAACTCAGTGGCCAAAAGAGAATCTTATTCTCCAATAATAATCTAATATAATAAACTACATACCTAATATATCTTGGATATTTTTTTGGGATGCGGCAATATGTCATTTTATCTTAATTTTGACTTGATTGTGGGTTATAACGTTTTGCAGAAAATACGTCCATTTAAACATGTAACAAGTGTAAATTAAAAATTTATAACACCCCCGACAAGTGAAGGTTACAGTAACTAGAAAAGAGCTGATAACTTTCAAACAGTTGAACAGATTTTTTTGGATTATAGCTAAGAACACTCTCGATAAAGCCACCTTTCAAACGAAAAAAAACTACATTTTTTTTAAGAGAGAATATTAGCCATGTTAAATGACTAATATTCCCCTTTCCTCTCCAACTAAGCGTCAGGCTTGTGCTAAAAGTAGGTACGACAATAGTGCAACGGGCGGGGTTTGAACCGTCGACCTTTCAGTTTTCAGTCCACTCCTTTACCGGTTGAGCTATTGAGGCTATAAACATTAAAATAGGTTCATTACTTTAGTAGCTATGATGCCACATACAGATACACAGATACACACGTCAAACTTATAACACCTCTATTTTTGGGTCGGGGGTTAGAAACCCAACCAGATAATCGAACCCCAGTTCTCTGTAACACTGAAAGCAGCTACTAAACTCGCAAGAAGTTTCCTAGAATGCAATAATGATAAACATTACGAGCTCTGGCGTCGCGCCAGTCACTGGCGGTGGACTTTAGCTTATAAAATACAAGATATAGCTGTTACACAATACCTAAGTGCCTATAAACCTTTACCTATATCAGAGCTCCTGATGTAACTTTTCAACTTAATATAAACTTGACTACGTAGCATAAGCTTAAAATCTATATCACTATAGCGACCCGCCCCGGCTTCGCACGGGTGGACATTTATTTTTTCTATTTTCCGGGATAAAATATAGCCTCTACGGATTCGGAAGAATCCCTCTAGTAATGGTAAAAGAAATTTTGAAATCGGTCCAGTAGTTTTTGAGCCTATTCAATACAAACATACAAAAATACAAAAATACAAAGGTTTCCTCTTTATAATATTAGTTTAGATTATAAAAACACTTGTATTAACTGACTGACTGATGTATCAATGCACAGCTTAAACCACTAGGGTCAGAAACTAGAAATTTTGAAAGTAGGTTCCTTGTTAGGGTTCCGTATCTACAGAGTAAAAACGGAGCACTATTAATGTCACTCTGCTGTCTGTCTGCCTGTCCGCTTGTCACAAGTCTCTTACGTAAACAAAATGAGTGGCAGAGGACTTCTTATATGTACCTATAGAAGGTAAATATAATTCTGGAACCAACTCTTTACGACAACATATTTTCTGAAAATACTGAGCTCGCTAAAGGATTGAAGGAACTATTGGATGAAAAAATTAAACACAGTAAAAATACATTTGTAAAGGTTTCCGCTAATAGAACAGAGAGGAATACATACTTTTAGGGTTCCGTACTTGAAGGATGTCAACGGGAGTCTCCGCTGTCCGTCCGTCTGTCCATCCCTCCGTCTGCCAGCGGGCTGTATCTCGTGAATCACAAGAATGTAATCATAAGGTAGAGAGTTGAAAATTTGCTAAAGTTTGTATTTCTATTGCCGCTATAACAAAAAACTATATAAATTTCAAAATAGCCGCCATTAAAATAAAAAATAAAATAAAAACTTGTACGATGGGTACGGAACCCTTCGCGTACGAGTCCGGCACGCACTTGACCGGTTTTTCCTTTCGAGTGAGTCCGCAATTCTGCGAATGCCGTCAGACTGCGGGTGCTATTATATAAAATTCTACACGAGGAGATTTGCTCTAAATTCCTCCTAAAAAGTTAAGTTGAGGACACAGCAAGAACGCGACAAAGGAAGATAAAATATTAATAATATTATGCGCAAAATCTTACATTCAACTGATTATGTTAGTTTTTAGCATATTTTTAACATGAGACGTAGGTACACGTATCTATAGTACGTGAAAGGCCAAGATGGCAACTGGGGTATGGGGCGGGGGGACGGTGCCTGTAACATCCGCACGTCACCCGCACTATTCCGCACCACGCCATACAAAATAAACAATGCATAAAACTAAAAACACACTTCTTATGTCGAGGCTTTTACAATTGATGATAGCAACTGACAAGATACATAGTATATATAGACTTTACGCCGATATTACGAAATTGTATGGTTTGAAAAGAAATAGATATTGATGTATTTGTGCGAGGAAAAAGTGCTTTGCATGAAGGAATAAGAGTAACAGTAAATACTGAGTTTCTTGCCGGCTCTTTTCCAAAGAGTCTGTTTTCTTAGCCGGTGGTAGAGTCAGGCGATAACTACCCTATATAATATTATGTATTTCGATTTTATGAGTTTCGATTTTCATAATTGCGCCTGCCGAAGATTGAATTCGGGACTCAGTCTACATCCCCAGGCAAGTTAGCAAAAACAAAAAAGAAAATTATGACAGTTGTACACCACCAACCTAAACCTCTTAGCAGTGAAATCGTGGAAAGTGAAGTGAAATTAATAATTCCGCCCCAGTCACAGTGGCCGGCCTAACGCTCACCCGACCATTACAGCCTTTTTACTAGAGAGGGAGCATTTCACATAGCATATGAAAAATCATGTGAAAAGTCTTTTCATTTATGTAACACTTGCTTTTTTATTAATTAAAGGAGCCTGTGAAAAATCCGGCAAAGTTTGAAAATTGTTACGTTCAATCCCGCTTGTTTAAATTTCGCGCGCGCCTGGTCATTGAACCTATCCAAGACACTAAAGAGCGTGCGAACGAGAACACTCGCAACGCTGAGGATTAGAAAGTGAAAAACATCTAGTTAAATTACTTAATATAGCAATCACAGCCATCGTACATTATCGTAATCTACATTTCACAGCAAGCGAATTTTCGCATTTACAAACATACAAAAGTGCAATTTACTTTCCGTGACAAAAATCATGAAATCATTCTTAACTTGCAAACAATTGTAAGTGTAACAATTGCTAAAATCACTTGCCTTGAAAAATCACCTGTGTTAAAAAAAAAAATTTTCAGCAAATGAAAACATCGCTACTTTTTACTTATCGCCCTTAATTCTACAATCATAGCGAAATTTTCTATTTCTTGCTGAAATAGAATAGGTATTTTTTCTAACTGTAAATTGGTAAACTCCTCGGAGCAATGCCATGGTGATCGAGAGGTATGGTCTAAGACCAAAATCGGTCTGACCGGTCCTAAGGCTTCGGTCGAGGCTAGTTTCATCTTGGACTGCATCATCACTTACCACCAGGTGAGATTTCATTCAAGGGCTATCTTGTATCACAATAAAAAAAATAAAAAATAACCTAGTTATACTTACCTGAAAGGAAGATATACCCAAACATTTTTGCCAAATCATAATTTCTTTCAAAATATTCAGCATACTTACCTTTATATTCATCCAAGATGGTTTTAAAAATACGCTTTCATGAAACCTATCCGTCGTAATGCATTAAGAGCCGGTAAAAGGATTTCCGCTGAAATGACTTAAGGGTATAAAAGCCACTGAGGAATTCTTTGAAAATCCGAATCTTTTTACGCGATTTCTACCATAAGTAACAGAAAATAAGCTTACTATACTTGAAAGCAATCGCTACCGATGTGGTTGGACCTTCAAGTTTTAGTTTTAAAATGAATAAGTATTAATGAAATAAATGAACATATTTTTATTTCAGACAGGTACAACTCATATTCTATGTAAAGTCAAAGTCAAGTAATCTTTTATTCAAATTAGATAGCATTGTACATGTTTTGTTATATTTTTAGAAAATCTATCAGACTGAAGTTGGGGTAGATCCGCTAGAAACAATTAAAAAACCGGCCAAGTGCGAGCCAGACTCGCGCACTGAGCGTTCCGTACTCGGGTATTTATTCCAACATTTTGCACGATAAATCAAAAACTCTTAAACATAAAAATTAATAAAAATATGTTTTAGAATGTACAGGTAAGCCTTCCATATGATACCCTACTTGGTATAGTTATCTTATTTTGAAAATTAAAATACATTTTAATTTTTTTAAATGATGTAACCACCAATTCGCGGTGTTCAGATTTATTCCTGTACTTGTGCTATAAGACCTACCTACCAACCAAATTTCATGATTCTAGGTCAACGGGAAGTGTACTATAGGTTTCTTGACGGACACGACGGACGGACGGACGGATAGACAGACATACTGGCAGACAGACATACAACAAAGTGATCTTATAAGGGTTCCGTTTTTCCTTTTGAGGTACGGAACTCTAAAAAATAGAGGTTATAATATCCAATGTCCATGGATTAACATGCTCTCACACTTATCGACTGTCATACTCATAATATAGCACAATATATTGAGATTATTGTTTCCCATCGTTTCAATCACAATACATTACGGGATTGCGGCCTCAAGGATACATCGGGCGGAGGAATCATTAGCTAAAGAAAGTGGATATAAATCATTAAGTATTATCATAAATAAATATTCAGTGCGGTATTAAATTTCATCCCTAACTGCGGGCGCTTGGCTTACTTCCAAAGGCCATGTCTGTAACATGGATATAAGATTTACTTACTGGAATCACACAAAATTGACCGCCACAAACTGGTCCGGCTGACTGAAGAATTCAGCTGGGTTGGACAGCATTTTCAAAGCTACGTCAGGTCTTCGAATTATCTATACCACAAAGCCTTAAGACTAAGGTCTTCCTACCTGTGATGACGTATGGAGCGGAAACGTGGACACTGACAGTTGGCTTCGTCCACAAACTAAAAGTCGTTCAGCGCGCTATGGAGCGAGCTATGTTGGGTGTTACTCTCAGGGATAAAATCCGGAACGAAGAAATTCGCAAAAGAACAAAAGCCGATATAGCTCAAAGGTAAGCTGAAGTGGTAATGGGCAGGTCATGTTTGTTGCAGAACCGACGGCCGTTGGCTCACTTGACACGTTGACACTGCAGAACAAGTCTGCCATGTGTTCTGGAGTGCAGACCGCGTACCAGTAACGCAGTGCAGGACGACCTCCAGCCTGAATAAATCGAGGCTATCATAAAATTATTATTGATGAATTCCTTAGAGTCAAAATCGCGTGAAAGCAACTTGCTGAGCTTTCAACCCACAAGATAATGGTTGTTACATATTGTAACTTTTAATGGTTTGAAAAGAGCAACTGCTGAGTTTCTTGCCGGCTCTTCTCAGTAGAAACAGCATTCCGAATCGATGATAGAGTCACAGACGTAGCATAAGAAACACTAGCTGTTGTCCTACATGGAATACATATTTGATTTGATGCATCGGAAATTAAAACAGTAATCGACCAACTCATTCTGTCATACCAATAAAAGATAGTGATTTTTGGAGTTAATATAATAATTTAACAGCGGTCATTATTGTAGATAGGTTTTTTTTTAGTCAAGAAACCTACCTTTTCAGCCTACATAAATTACCGATGTTAGATTATAGGTATAGACTGGGTAAGTTAACCAAGCAAATTAGCCTCGGCGTTTGAAAGCAGTTTGGTAGTCAGTACACTGCTCCATGCAGATACTTTGCCGCGGGCCTTCATTTTCACTACAAACAAGCCCTATTTGTGGATGATAAACCGAGCAAACCAGTTCGGTTATACTTAACGTAAATAAATTGGACAGTAATATCCGGTTGATTGGAGTATTTTCGTAGAAAGGATACAATGAATTATTACCTACTAGCTGACGCCCACGATTTCGTCCGCGTGGATTTAAGTTTTTCAAAATCCCGTAGAAACTTTTTGATTTTCCGGGATAGAAAATAACCTATGTCTCTAACCATGGTATAATTTATCTCCATTCCGAATTTCAGACAAATCCGTTCAGTAGTTTTTGCGTGAAAAAGTAAAACATAAACACACATACATACATACACACAAACATTCGCTTTTATATTAGTGTGAAGTGATGCTAGCATAATCATTGTTTTGAATGTTGCACCTATTATTATTTATTCCTCTTTTACAACCACCACCCATTGGCAAGGATTACTGGGTCTTGAAATACGAATCTTGAAAACTGACATACTGTTTATTAATGCCCACCTCAAACTTTTGGGCTGTAATCTTGCACAGAAGGTCCCTTGTAATGTAGCCAAGGAATAAAGTGTTTTTTTTTTGACATTCCCACGGGCTAGGGACTGAAAAAGATTGTATACTTGCTGAGCAATTTGGGTCGGGAAACAGCGAACTAGATTATCAGTAATTTAATTGTTCTGCTAAATATCTACGTCTTCATTTTTTTTTAAATAAAAAATAGCAAGCAAACAGGCAGGCGGGTCACCTGATGTTAAGTGATTACCACCGCCAATGACCATTTGCAGGACCAGAGAAACCGCCGATGCGTTGCTGGCCTTTCAGGAATTTGTTGGTCCGCCCCTTGAATAACCCCATGTCGTAATCTAATGTACTGGGCCCAAGGAGAAGCCTACTAGATTAGCCATTCATATCTGTTATGATCAAAATAACTCCATCTAGAAACTTGATATCTGTGGCATTGACGATGCAAAATTGACTCGGATGTTTTTCCGTACACTATCCATTTTCTATCCATTAAGATTCTTTGATTTTCCTTTTGATTGTTATCGTCTGGCGTGTTTCCTGTTTTTGAGGAAAACTTGTACATTTAGTAGCTTTAGTGGTTTTTAGTTGGGAATCGGCCTAAGGCCTCATTCGCATGGAAGAGAAAAATTCGTTGGAAAACTTTTGAAATGGAATAAACAATTTTTTTCGTAATATCTAAGACAAGCAAAAAGACAAGTGGGTAGGCGCCTATTTCGGTTTTATAAAATGTACTTTGAAAAAACGATAAGCTCGGAGATGTTATTTGCACCATCATCAACCCATTGCTGGACCATTACTGAGCACATGTCTCCTTTCAGAGTAAGAAGCGATTAAGCTATAGTCTGCCAAGCTGGACCAGTGCGATTGGCAGACTTCACACACCTTTGAGAACATTATGGAGAACTCTCAGACACGCAAGTTGCAAATATGTGGTTGTTGCTTAGAAGCAATTTCACTCTGGCAAAGCTGAGGCTAAAAGCTTATATTCGTAATTAAGTAACTACCTAAAAATATATCGATCGCTAAACTTTAATAATTACACAATACCCCTCCTCGAATGTTGATGGAAATCCTTCAATATTTGGATAAAACATATTAATATGCGGAAGATATTTCACGGAACGCAAACCAAATGTGTGCGTTGCTTAGGAACAAACATTTAAAATTACAAAAGTTTTCCTTTGCTTGCGAAATGTGGGTAATTATGTAGATTATTCCCTCATCAGGCAAATAAGGCGGAATTCGGAGCTCGCGTCGAGTGATAAACTCGAACACCTGCGAGCCGATTTATAGCGCTGCAGTACAGCGGCCCATGCGGTACACGACTGTCTACCAAAGACGAATATCTGCAGGAACTGTCGGAAGGTGGTCTGGAACCACCTCCTCGGAACCTCAGTCTCCCTTACACCAAGGCTTGCATGTCGCAGTCCCTGCGGCTCGCAGTCTTCTTGGCGTCGCGTCGCGAGCAGAGTCCCATTGAAAAAGGACCCCCAACGGGTTCCAAAACAGATGGGTATACCTTGACTGACAAGGGAGTTCAGCCGTTAAACTTTCACAATTATAATCATTATAGATATCAACTACGATAGTTTATAAGCCAAAAACGAATCTTTTATTTCTATTATATACATTAGTCAACAGCTACTAGACATTACGGGGAGTCTAGATTTAACTAAAAATGTTGGTTCTCTAGATTATTCCCTCATCAGGCAAATAACATGCGTTACACGACTGTCTTTACTAGATCTTAAATTGGCTTGGCTGGAGAGTATTCTTGCAACGACTTTGCATTTTGGATGCATTTTCGAAAGAGTGTTGGCTAACAGAGGTCTTTGCCTACAGAGAAGAACCACCAAGAAACTCAACGGTTATTCTTTTTAAATGCCATCAAAGACTATCAGTCTGAATGTCGCATGAAAGTCGCGCCAGGAACAGCCGTCTTTAATCGCCAAGTAAATGAGTGCCTCGCTGGTTAATCGCAGTCGTAACCCTTTGTCTGAACTGACAGAACAATGTGGGGAGTCCCATTTACTGTGCATTTACTCATGTGCAGTCGCATTGCGTCACCAGCGGGTGATCTTTGGCACCACTAAGTGGACACCAGGTGAGCTATCCTCCATAGAACTGTATACAATTCATTGGTAGCGCGATTGGTTGCGCTGCCACTGGTGCCCTAGGACGCTGCTGGAAACAGGCGGCGCAAGATCGTGGCGCGTGGAAGTCCCTACAAGAGACCTATCCAGTAGTGGATGCCTATCGGTTGACGATGATGATAATGAAACTTTTAAAAGTGCTTTTGAATCATCAGGTAAATCTATGACTGGGTCAGACCCTACCTACAGAGAACTCAACGATTGTTCTTCTTAAATGCCATCAAAGACATCAGTCTAAATGTCGCATGAATGTCGCACCATGAACAGCCGTCTTTAATCGCCAAGTAAATGAGTGCCGCGCTGGTTAATCGCAGTCGTGACGCTTTGTCTGAACTGACAGAACAATGTGGGGCGTCCCATTCACGGCCAGTCTTGTGAAACGTGTCGTGTAATTTATGGCGGCCTTAGCGCGACTTCTTGACTTTAGGGTCGGATAACGGATTCTTGGGGATTTATGTCTTGGCCGATTTGCGCTAACTGCTGGTTTTAGATCGAGGGAGGATAGCTCCTTATACCCTCATAGTAAGGATATGATATTGCATACAGAAGTTCAACGAAGCCGTCTAAACAGAGCAATCATGCGGTAACTACGGGAGAAAGGAACGACCCAAACTGACCTACGTAATTTGGGCCCTATGTTGAATTGTCGTCGTGGTTGTCAATTATTAGAGTTCCGTACCTCAAAAGAGAAAACGGAAGCCTTATTGTTGTCTGTCTGTCTGTCTGTCCGATTGTCCGTTTGTCCGCCGTCGTCGTGTCTGTCAAGAAAACCTATAGGGTAGGTACTTCCCGTTGACCTAGAATCATGAAATTTGGCAGGTAGGGCCTTATAGCACAAGTAAAGGGAAAAATCCGAAAAACCGTGAATTTGTGGTTAAATCACAAAAAAATTAACAAAGAATTAGTACTTTCAATTGTCAAAGTAAGATAACTATACCAAGTGGGGTATCATATACATACCTGTACATTCTAAAGCAGATTTTCATTTATTTTTATGCATAGAATAGTTTTTGACTATTATTTTTGAGTAAATTTTTCGGGATAAAAAGTTGCCTAAGTCCTTTGCCTGTGGGCTGTGTCCCTGGGATGCAAAATCGTACCAAATGTCGTCAATGGGCCGGATGGACCATGACACGCTA
The DNA here is from genome assembly GCF_905333055.1 of Maniola jurtina. Taxonomy (NCBI): domain Eukaryota; kingdom Metazoa; phylum Arthropoda; class Insecta; order Lepidoptera; family Nymphalidae; genus Maniola; species Maniola jurtina. The sequence continues at coordinate 12,940,986 of NC_060046.1, read as the reverse complement.
GCAAGCAAACAGTCATACAGACAGACACACTTTCGCAATTATAATATAAATGGATTAGAATTTGTCCATTACCTAATCCCGTAATGTACCCAGAGATCTAGATGCGGTTGGTCCATAGCAGCTCTGTGAACATGAATTATTGAAATTCACCAACGTGCTCTCAAGCTCTTAGCTCTCAGTACCTACATTATTACACAGTTTCACTAAAACATTCAAGTAAATCCCACATGGCCTCGAATTAGCGACAATTTTACTGTGACATACCTAAAAGAAAGAGAGCCGGGGCATGTCAGACCTTCGGTTTTTTATAAAAGCTGAAAGTTTCTCTGCGTATTGTCCCCAACACAGGTAGGGACGATTTATCGTGCAAAATGTCGGAAAAAATACCCGAGTACGGAACCCTCGGTGCGCGAGTATAACTCGCACTTGGCCGGTGCGTGGGGAAGTCCTCATGGATACCATCGTGTCCGAAGAGGCACGGAGGTTATAGGTGAACGTTGCTAACGCAGCGCAATCGATGGTAAAGTAAAATTCACACCGGGGTTCGAAGCGTTGCAATGCTCAAGCTCTCTAGGGTTAGTACAAACTTGTTCGATTCTCGACATCGTTGATAGAGCATCTAACGTCGAAATACTATAAAGTCGGAGTAAACTGAATCTTTTCATTGCTTCAAAGTCTTTCTTAGCATAAGTCACGATCTTTATACTAAACTAAATTGACTAAATCTTGTGCTGTCGTCTTTGATAGGAAGCGACATGAATGGGATATCAATGTAGGTATTGAGACCTGTCATTTAAATTAATTTAGTTGTGCACAACAGAATTATCCACAAGGTTTACGCTATTTCTTAATGTAAAACTAAGCCAGGTATCAATTTATCTCTTTATTATCTATGTATGTCCGATTGTAAACAAAGTGATAAAATTTATATGTATTTTATTTTATTTTGTTTTATTTTACATCAAATTGAACGGCAGTACCATTTACACGAACTAGATGATTAATTATTATACAAATACAAAAAGAAAAAAAAAAAAGGTAAAGATAGAACAAAATATGATACAATAAAAGATTTTATATTTTATATAGTACGCTTATAATCCTTGAAAAATCTATTTCAAGAATAATTTTAGCCGATTCATAAAGAAAGAAATTATTTAACTATCAACTTAGAGGCATACTACTTAATAATAACTTCAAATTTTATTAGTTTAAAAATATTGATTAGTTTTGTGAAAAAATAAGGCATTGCCAAACGGTGACTTGTATAATAATTAAGCGTATATTGCTCTTGCGTATGTATAGCATGCTCTTTCGCAGAAAAGCTTTGAGCTACCATACAGAGCATTACCTACAAGGGAGTTTAAGTTGTGTTTCGACGGTTTCGATACTCGAAATTTACCAACGTTATCGAAATGTGCAAACTTGTACTAGCCCCACAGAACTATAGGCCTTTAAAACGGAAATTTAGTGAACAAGCGCCGACCGTGTTGCAGCGTTAGTGAATTACAACGGTACACTAAATTATTTAGGCTATTCCCTCTTCAGCCCTAAAATGGTGATTTGGAGCATTGCGTTACTCGTTTCCGCTCTTTGGGGGAATTAGCCGCTAAATGTGCGCTACTTCAGGCATTGCAGCTATTTAAACCCCAGTTACACCTCTATGCATCCGCATTGCACCCTCCCAAGAACCTCCCTGGCACAGTGGTAAGGGCTGCGGTCTTTTAGTGGGAGGTCCCGGGTTTGGAATTTTGTAATTTCCAAATCTCTAGTCTGATAGGAGGCTTCCGCCGTGACTAGTTACCACCCTACCGGCAAAGCCGTGCCGCCAAGCGTTTTAGCGTTCCAGTACAATGCCGTGTAGAAACCAAAAGGTACGGGTTTATGAAACTTCCAAAATTCCTACCTACCATCAGGTAAGATTGCAGACAAGGGATAACTTGTATCTGAATAATAGAGGCTACTTTTTAAATAAAAATAGAGAGTCCCATGGGATTTTTTAACATACATCCACACGGACAAAGTCGTAGGCATTATCACGTACAGATATATTTAAACTAAGTTTTTGGATAATTTTCGTAAAAAGAATCATTTTGTCCAAAAAGCGTAATCCTCTAAAGATGAGCGTCATTCGCTCGTTAGGGAATTATCATAAACACTGCATAGTCGTCGCAGTCCGCTCAAATCTCCATTGTTACAACTTTTATATGAAATACGTATAATTTTCACGAGACATTAAATCGTAAGTTGAAATTTGCTTTGCTGGAAAATTGCTTTTGTTTTCAAGCTCTACAAAATCATCACATCCGTCATTATTCATCCTAAACCCATCGCTGGCTCACTACTAAGCACGGGTCTCCGCTTAGAGTGAGAAAGGTTTTCAGTCCAAGTCCACCACGCTGGCCAAACGCGGCTTGACAGACCTCACACACCTTTGAGAACATTACGAAGAACTCTCAGGCGTGCAGGTTTCATCGCGATGTTAAAGCAATAAGTGTTAGTGATCAGATCTGGGTGCGTTTGGAACCCGCGTGGCTTTAGTTTTAAGTTTACCATTACATCATCTTACAAATCCAACAAATGACAGTCAAAAGAAATGCTTAAAACGCACTTAACTGCGAAAAGTTAGAGGTGCGTGCCTGGGGCCGAAACCCCGATCTTCCGAGCAGGCCGATGTCTTAACCACTAGGCTATCACGATTCCCATACTCATTTCTGTTATAAATGCGAAAGTGTGTCTGTCTGTCTATCTACTAGCTTTAGCCTACCGGTATATCCGATTTTGACGAAAGTTAGGTTCAGAGATAGTTTACATCGCGGGAATGCATATAACTTGTGACCCGGAAAGTCAATGAGTTTCCACGGGATTAAAAAAAAAAAATCCACGTGGACAAAGTCGCGGGCAGCATCTATTTGGAACAGATCTTTCATCTGTATAGGTACAGATACCTATAGGCTAATTTTATATCGGAAAATTGAAGATTTCCCTTGGAATTTTTATAAAACCTAAATGCACGTGGACGAAGAATATTCAGTGTGATCCTAATAGTACGTAGGTAGTCTAGACTTATTTGAATAACAAGTGTAAATTAAAAATTTTCAACACCCCCGACAAATCATTTTCAAATAAATATTTATGTATATCTAGGCAACGTCCATCTTGACAGCTTGACATATTTTGTCAATTGACATAATATTATGAACCTAACGGTTATGTAACCTTCTTTTCTACAAGAAAACTAGAAAAGAGCTGATAACTCTTGAACGGCTGAACCAATTTTTTTGGATTATAGCTAAGAACACTCTCGATCAAGCCACCTTTCAAACAAAAAAAACTAAATTAAAATCGGTTCATTCGTTTAGGCGCTACGATGCCACAGACAGATACACAGATACACAGATACACACGTCAAACTTATAACACCCCTCTTTTTGGGTCGGGGGTTAAAAATGTTTGAATTGCTATCTAAATATATTTCCAGTACACTTAAGTACAACTTAGGGCAGTTTAAACCTGGTTCCTTATTTGAAATCTCAAATGGAAGTAACAGCAAACGTTGTTAGCCCGAGGCCCCGAGGAGGGAAGGAAGGGGGGGCTGCTGGCTACCGGTCATTTTGTATGCTAATGCTGTAACGTCTGCGAGTTAAGCTGGAGACAGACCTGGGAACAAAAACGCACCGAAATAAGAAGCAGAGCCTTCAATACATATTATAGGATAGGCTCATTTGTTATGAGAATACTGAGGAAATCTGTGTACGGAACCCTAAAAATATTTTAAGGTTCCGTACCCTAAGGTTGCCAGCGGCGCCCTAGCACTAAGCCTCCGCTATTCCTCCGTCTGTCAGTCAGCAGACTGTATCTTATTATTCCGTAATAGATAGAGACTTGAAATTTCACAGTATGTATATAATATCTATTGCTGCTTTAACAACAATTAATAATAAACAATTAAAAAACTATAAATAAAAAAACAAGATGATGTTTTGCGGTGATGGTGGAAGAGTGGTGTTGTAAAAGTTTAATTAAATAAAAATATTTTGAATTTTGAATTTTTTCAAAATTTGCCGCCAAGCAAATTAAAAAGTTTTGAAAATACATAGCTAATAGCTTGTATGATGGTACGAAACCCTTCGTGAGCGAGTTGAACTCACACTTGATTAGTTTTATCAGCACACCTTTGAGCATTTCAGCTATGAAAATGAACTATAAAGTTAGTGATTCTCTCAAATTGTTATAGTTTTAAATCTAATCATAGTCTGATGTTAGATTAGTGTTCCTAGTGCCTGCAAACAACCTATTCCTACCATGAGAACAAAAATATGAATTCCCGCAGCGGTTTTTTCCGTGAGTGCATACCAAGCCTAAGGTTGGTAGATTGAATCCCTGCATCGGATTCCGTTAGTGTAGACGATTTACCGGTAATGTTATTGTCTCGCGTAATGGGAAACTGTACAGAATCGATTTCAAAACAGAACCGCTTTATAGCTGCTTTTGCTATGGAATATTGTTATATGTATTTCTTGCCTTATATTGAACAAATTGATGCCCGCGACTTCGTTCGCGTGGATATGGGTTTTTAAAAGTCCCATGGGAATTCTTTGCTTTTCCGGGATAAAAAGTAACCTATGTGTTAATCCATGGTATAATCTACCTCCATTCTAAACATTGAATACGAAGTAATATATAAGTCTATGATTCTAAACAGTCCAATCCGTCCAGTAGTTTTTGCGTGTTTTCATAAATTTTTTGAAAATCGCTGACGGGTGGAATTTTAAAAATCCTGAAACACCGTGCCTACTTCTTCATTGTTGCCCGAAAACCTAAATACCAAATTTCATAGATATAACTGGAAAAATTACGGACTTTTGTACAAATTTCGGCCGCACCGGCGCACCGAGGGTTCTGCACTCGGGTAATTTTTCGACATTTTGCATGATTAATGAAAAACTATTATGCGAAAATAAATGAAAATCTACTTTAGAAGTACAGGTAAAGCCCCTTCATATGATCACCCACTTGTTATAGTTATCTTACTTTGAAAATTGAAAATACTAAATAGTGAATCGGTTGGGGCATGGACCGACGACCTTCGGTTTTTAAACCGCCTCATTTTTAACCCCCGACCCAAAAACAGGGGTGTTATAAGTTTGAAGTGTGTATCTGTGTATCTGTGTGTCTGTGTATCTGTGTATCTGTGTATCTGTGTATCTGTCTGTGGCATCGTAGCGCCTAAACGAATGAACCGATTTTAATTTACTTTTTTTTGTTTGAAAGGTGGCTTGATCGAGAGTGTTCTTAGCTATAATCCAAAAAAATTTGTTCAGCCGTTTAAAAGTTATCAGCTATTTTCTAGTTTTCTTGTAGAAAAGAAGGTTAGATAACCCTTAGGTTCATAATATTCAAGTGTCAATTGACAAATGTCAAGCTGTCAAGATGGACGTTGCCTAGATATACATAATTATTTATTTGAAAATGATTTGTCGGGGGTGTTGAAAATTTTTAATTTACACTTGTGTCTTACTTACTTAGTTTTTAGTTGCAATAATCGTAAAAGATAAAATGAACTTCAATAATTATTTATGGACAAGAAAACCCTTAAGACAAATTAAATAGTATTGTAAGCCAACAAAACCTCTAGGCTTAGAGCCTGGGGAATTACGCGGCGGCCTTGTGCAAGATAAGATAAGATAAACATTTACAATCGACTCGCCGCCAACTAAACAGACAAGACAAAGAAGTTTAGTATTCTAACCTTCTAAGTTCTACGTTAGGTACTTTTATCCATCCATACTATCCATCCATTCTAATATTATAAATGCGAAAGTGTGTCTGTCTGTCCGTTTGTCTACCTGTCTGTCTGCTAGCTTTTCACGATCCAACAGGTTAATCGATTTTGATGAAACGTACAGTGTTAGCTTATATCCCGGGGAAGGACATAGGCTACTTTTCATCCCGGAAAATCAAGTAGTTTCCTCGGAATTTTTAATGGCCCACCCATTTAACCGATTTATATGAAAGGATGATGTAGCTTGCATCCCGGAAACTGACATAGACAACTTTCATCCCGGAAAATCAAAGAGTTCCTAGGGGTTTTCAAAATCCACGCGGGTGAATACGCGTAATATAAATGTGAAAATTTTCAAAAGAAAAATAAAACCGACTTCAAACAAACACTAAAAAGTAAAAAAAATATTTTTGTTTAGCTACACGTGTAATGTACCTAGGTATGAAGTCGGGCGAGCTTCACACTTGGATTTCTAGTTTCTTTTATTATGCTCGTTCGACTTCATACCTAGGTAGGTACATTACACATGTAGCTAAACAAAAAATATTTTTACTTTTCAGTGTTTGTGGTTTGTGAAGTCGGTTTTATTTTTCTTTTATCTTTAATTTTAGCCTAAAAACAGTATTTCAACGAGCTAAAGAAATTTTAAAATGATCCGACTAAACCCAGCCTAGGCTTTAAAATGCGACATCAAAGAGAAATTGGGAAAATAATTCATCTCATCTTTCCGAGGCTCGTGTTTTCTCCTTTAACATGTTTGGAACGAGGGATGTTATTTTCTTTGAATTCATGTTATTAGTAACAGCTGAGCAAAGAAAGTTTTTCTTGACAAATTAAAATGCTTTTGTACGTAAAACTCTTGTTTTTATTGTATAATTTTTAACCCCCGACCCAAAAAGAGGGGTGTTATAAGTTTGACGTGTGTATCTGTGTGTCTGTGTATCTGTGTATCTGTGTATCTATCTGTGGTGTCGTAGCTCCTAAACTAATGAACCGATTTTAATTTAGTTTTTGTTTGAGAGGTGGCTTGATTGAGAGTGTTCTTAGCTATAATCTAAGAAAATCGGTTCAGCCGTTTGAAAGTTATCAGCTCTTTTCTAGTTACTGTATGTAACCTTCACTCGGGGGGGTGTTATAAATTTTTAATTTACACTTGTATTACTAGCTGATGCCCGCGACTTCGTTCGCGTGGATGTAGGTTTTTAGAAATCCCGTGGGAACTCTTTGATTTTCTATGTACCTACTAATCCAGGGTATAATCTCCAATTCATTCCTAAGTCCATGCCTCAGCCAAATCTGTTTAGTAGTTTTTGCGTAAAAGGAGTAACAAACATACACTAACACACACACACACACACACACACACACACACACACACACACACACACACACACACACACACACACACACACACACACACACACACACACACACACACACACACACACACACACACACACACACACACACACACACACACACAAACTTTCGCCTGTATAATATTAGTGGGATGTAAAAAAAACAAAATCGTCAATTTTAACGTACAGTCGTTCCATAAAACAATTTGTACTAATGCACACTGCGATAGCGTTACTACGCCTAATTAGAGAACCCCGCGAGCAGAAAATTGCAAGCAAAATAACCCCTTTATGAACGGAATGCTTTACTAACTGACTTGGAAAGTTCAGTGTTTAATGGAAGTGGTGGAACTACTAAGACTCAAAGGCTCAATAGGTAGCTCATACGCTCAATCTGGTAACCCAGTGACATTCATAGCATTTGAAATTATCTTCTTTTTTAATACGAACTCCTATTTCTTTTCGAAATCGCACTCACATTTTCGCTTTGATATCTTACATTCTATTTTTCTTTACAGCAACACGCAAAAAAAAAAAAAAACAAAAAGGCGATGTCTTGGACTAAGAACCAGCGAGTGCCAGACCTTCGTTATTTTATAAGCTGAAAGTTTCTCTGCATAATATTGTCCTCAACATAGGGAGGAACGATCAGCAACTATGAAGTTTGGATCATGGTGGCTTTGGAGAATACAGGTAATAAAGGCGTTAAAATATCTTGCGTCAAAGTAAGTATAAAGTTTTATTTTTTAATCCCCGACCCAAAAAGAGGGGTGTTATAAGTTTGACGTGTGTATCTGTGTATCTGTGTGTCTGTGTATCTGTGTATCTGTCTGTGGCATCGTAGCGCCTAAACGAATGAACCGATTTTAATTTACTTTTTTTTGTTTGAAAGGTGGCTTGATCGAGAGTGTTCTTAGCTATAATCCAAAAAAATTGATTCAGCCGTTTAAGAGTTATCAGCTCTTTTCTAGTTTTCTTGTAGAAAAGAAGGTTAGATAACCGTTAGGTTCTTAATATTATGTCAATTGACAAATGTCAAGCTGTCGAGATGGACGTTAGCTAAATACATAATTACTTATTTGAAAATGATGTTTTGGAAAACTCAGATACTTTAGATAGTAGGCGCGGAATAGTCCAAGAAAATCAGTTCAGCCGTTTGAAAGTTATCAGGTCTTTTCTAGTTACTGTAACCTTCCCTTGTCGGGGGTGTTATAGATTTTTAATTTACACTTGTTAATAGTAAAACTGAAGTTTTTCAAAAATTTCACTCGAGTAAAACCAGGTGAGTCAGCAAGTGTTACACATAAATTTAAATTTGTTTCGTTAGCGAGAGACTACTCGGAATTCTCCCAAATCGCTTATACGTGTAGATTCTCCAAATGACCATTTTGGGAACAAAGTTGTAGCTGGAATAATTTCGTGTAACAATATAATTCACTTAGTCTATGTGGTGTTAGCGTAAACTAAGTTTAGATAATCGGTTGGTAAAGTTAGGCTATAATACTTTGTCGTCAGATGTAGGTACATAAATGCCGATAGCCTTATGGTTAAAACGTCGGCCTTGTAGTCGGATTATCCAAGGCTCAATTCCAGACACGCACCTCTTCTTTTCGAAGTGAAAATTAATCGATAGGTACCTCTTTTTTACGCGACTACGGCAAAGCCAAAAAGAAGGGTTATGATTTTAGCAGTCTATGCATGCATATCAAATTCTGTTTGTTCCACCGTAGCGTCTGAATTACTAGGCCAATTTTGATGAATGAGGTGTCAATCAATTTTTTATTATGGTCCGGGTGACATAGGCCACATTTTCGACTTGACGGATGTTAGGTAGGTAGGTACATCCAAAAAGGTTTCATAATTTTTTTTTCTTTTGTATCAAGTGGGATATCAAATGAAAGAGGAAATATTCTGAGTTCATAATTATAAATAAAGTACAATGTTAAAATACACTGAGCGACATAATTTACTATATCTATCGCCATCTATTGGCAGTTCGCGGGTAAGTAGGATAGGCAATCGCGTTTTAGTGTTGTATAACATTAATTCAATTAAAAATAGGGCACTGGTTATCAGTTCGAAAGTATTTGACGAGTTGCATGTCTTCCCGACACGCTAGGAACATGGAATCCCGCAAAAAGACCGCTGCAAGTTCGCCGTAATGGGGGCAAAAGGGGGTAATTCCATTTTGCAACTCACGGCTCGCGAGAGTTCTAATTAGACACGGTAACACTACTGAAGTGTTAATTGAATCAAATTGCACTACCTTGAGCAGGGAGACCAATGTACAGGCGCTTTGGAGACAGTTCCTCAAATCAAGTCCTGCCAATATGTTGTCATTTTCGCTCGTTCCCATTAGTTCAACTGATTAGTTAAAACGTTGAACTGAGAGACTTCTTCCCCACTAGTTCAACTGTGTCTAAATTCTCTTAAGATTTGAACTAGTGGGAATAATGAATTGAACTGATATAGTGATGGGAATGTAAGGAAACGGATTAAATTGAAATAAAAAAATGAAATTATGTGTATATAAGCATATTTTAGCGATTGTTCAGAATATGCACGAATTTGACTACTTCAATAGTTGGAGCTATGATAGCCTAGTGATCAGAACGTCAGCCCTCTTTACGGGAGATCGGGGGTTCGATTGCGGACTCGCACCTCTAACTTTTCGGAGTTATGTGCGTTGTAAGCAAATATCACTTGCTCAGTGAAGGAAAACATCGTGAGGAAACCTGCATGCCTAAGAGTTCTCTTTAATGTTTTCAAAGATGTGTGAAGTGATTAGGCCTGTACTCAGTAGTGGGCCGGCGCGACGATAGGTACGACGTAGGACGATTTCTCATGATGATGGTGATAATAACGGATAGCTTGTAGCTTATTACCACTACTTAATTGTTTGTCAATCAGAAAGCGTACAATAGTATCCAATTTGAATAAATGACTTTGACTTTGATGCTTTGGATTGGATAAGGAATAAAGAAGGTTTATATTTTCGCCAAGCGACACAGCGAATAGTTTCTAATCACTTACCATCAAATGAAAAAATACTGTCCTAAAAAATTGTAATTAAATGGTCATACAATTCGCGTGATCGTAGACCGCGACGCTTGCTACCACCACAAAGGCATCCGACACTCCGCGCCTACCACCTCGCAACACCGGAACCCAATTTGCATACTTTGAATTTCGAAAACTGGTTTCCAAACTGAAATTCAATCAACTTCCTAATACTTCCACGGCTAAACTTAGCTTTTCGAAAAGCATGCGCCAATTCTTATATGCCATATATGCCATATAATGAACGCATATCCACCCCGTGTGGCCGCTCTTTTTAAAAGCGATGACACCTTAGCCGTTTCTAATCCCACAATTTAATCATTTGTTTCCCAGAAATAAAAATAGAACAAGGAAGCAAAACATTTTATTTATGGCATTCGCTAAATAAACAGCTCGAAAAAAATCTAAAAGAATTATAGAAGTGTTTGAAATAAATCTAAAGAACAAGGATCAAAAGGAAGCCCAGAAATAATCCAATCTTTTCAGACCGGCACTTTCATTTCATTTCAAGTATGAAATATTCAAAGACTAAATATTTGGCTATATTATTTACTAACTGACCCGCCTGGCTTGCTAGGAGTTGAGTTGGAATTTCAAAAAATTCCGGAAACAGGTAGGTATTTCTTAATTTTTAACTGAAAGCCCAATATCAATTTTCATGGATGTAACTTGAAAAATTACACATCTTCACACAAATTTTCATCCCCTATTTAAACCCCTTGATAGAGGAGTTTCTAAAAATACTGAAACATATAGGTATTTCCTTATTTTTGTCCAAAACACCAAATACAAATTGTCGTAGAAATAACTTGAAAAATGACGTGAAACTGGAAAAATAATACCAAAAATCCTTTATTAGTAAGCACCTACATCATAAGAGAAACCTACTGTGAAAATTTCAAACTAACTCAAATGGTTTAGGCTAGTATAGATAGATCAGTCAGTCAGTAGGGACAAGACTTGTTAGCCACAAAGATACATGCACCGTTTCCGTTGCATTTTATGTATTTTCTTTCAGCCTTAAGGGGGTTTGCACTGAAACACAATCAGGAAATCTGATAAAGGATATAGCGTACCTTAAGGCGGCAGCACACTCGCAACCTCTAGAGCTATTTACCAGTCGCTGGGGGTTTAGAGCGTTAGAATTTACGATTGGAACAACCTGCTACTTGAAACTTTTACTAGGAAAATTTAATAATGTTACGAACATTATATTGTAGCTTTATGCTAAACGGAATTTCTCTGTTTCTCTCTTTGCATCGATTCCTTCATTTTTAGGGTTCCGCACCTCAAATGGGAAAACGAAACCCTTATAGGATCACTTTGTTGTCTGTCTGTCTGTCTGTCCGTCAGTCTGTCCGTCTGTCAAGAAAACGTATAGGGTACTTCCCGTTGACCTAGAATCATGAAACACAATCAGAAAATCTGGCAAAGGATATAGTAAACCTTAAGGTGGTAACACACTCACAAGTGAGATATCACTCTAGAGATATCACGGGTCGCACGGGGTTTATAACGGGATTGGTCTTGTCGGAGCATTAGAATTTACGATCGGGACAACCTGCTACTTGAAACTTTTACTTTAAAGGAAAATTTAATAATGTTCGTGGTAGCTTTATGCTATAGGGAATTTCCCTCTCTCGCTTTGCATCGATTCCTCATTTCTTAGGGTCATGACTCCATTATTCACATGATGGTTTTCTAGCATAGCGATGTGGTGGGTTCCTATCCCAGGTCCTTCCGTATACGATTCGACTTTTGGTAAGTTCAATTAATTACATTCAATATCGCCTTATTGTTTGAATTTCGCACGCGCACAGTCATCAACCTGAGCTAAAAAGAGCGCGAGCGAGAACACTCCGACCAAAACCATAGATTCTTTGAGAACGTCAGATGGCGCCCAGACTATCAACAAATCCCACCTAACAGTTGGTATATAAAATTTACTTGTAATGTTCTTTACCTACAAGTCCGCGTCTACCTTAAAACCCAGACATTGCATTAGCATACGAAATGACCGGTAGCCACGTTTGCCCAGCGGTGGCCCAAGCATAACCAGTACGACAACTCGCAGAATTTTTATCGACAATCGACAAAACTCTCTGGCGCAATTTTGTGAGCGCTGTTGTTTTATAAATGAGAGGTCCGGGGTTCAATTGCACACAGAAAGGAACTATGATCTAAATTGCTTCTAATCTGGTCTGCTAGGAGGCTTCGGCCGTGGCTATTCGCCACCCAACAGTAAAACCAAACCCCAACACCACTCATAGAAACCGGGTTATAAATTACCTTAACTACTTACCATGCTTCCCCAAGTTAGCTTCCATCTTAGACTGAATCGTAAATTACTACCAATTATTGAGATCACAGTTAAAGGCTTAGTAAAATAAAATTGTCTTCGAAGATAAAATATTAAATAAAATATTAAGTAAAATTTTATATAATCGAGTCATGGGACGCCAGACAGAAGCGAATTTTCTATGCATTTTCGGCGAAAATAATTGAGACTAGACTGAACTAGAGCAGAGCTGGTCCGATCCAATCTGGTCCGATCTGGTTCAGACTTTCAGACCAGTCCAGTCAATATGAAGAAATCAATAAAAACAATTATTGCTCTAGCAAGTTGCTATCTCGTATGTGTCTCGGGGAAGTTGCATGATACGGTAACAATTTTTCTCAATTAACCCCTTGCGTTGGGTTCTCGAGGTGATAGAATGACGACCTCTCAGCGAAAAGCGCAGCGTTATATTAAGTCGCAGAGAGCCGCTGAATTCAGGCGGCGCAAACCCTTGGATGTGGAAGTTCCTCAACGAGATCTATGTCCAACATTGGACGTCTATCGGTTGATAATGATGATGACCCCTGATGGTGGAGCTTTAAAAGCTTCGCTTATTAAAAAGCATTGAAAAAGCCGCGAGACTCGAGATAGATATGTCACACTCGTTATGCTTGGGCGCTAGCATCATTCGCTATTATTTCTATGTGAATTTAAAATAAGTCGGTTTCTGGTGGTCTGTTATTTTGTAACTATTTGGAAAATGACTGTAAAATGCAGACTAGAATTGGAAGGCCTGCCTCGATGCTCAAAATAATATTATGTAATTCTCCATTCTTTACACTGTAGGTATCTGGAAAGTTTTTTTTTTTTTTGAAAACTTTTGTTCAAAGTAGGTATTCACTGGGTGGTACCCGCGACTTGGACTGTTAAGTAAATAAATTATGGTTAATCCATACTAATATTTTTAAATGTGTAAATATGTCTGTCTGTCTTCTAGGTTTTCACGGCCTATACGCTTAACCGATTTTGATGGAGGTTGGTACAGAGGTAGCTTGCATCACGGGAAAGGACATAGGCTACATTTAGTGCCGTTAAATCTAAGAGTTCCCACGGGATTGTTAAAAAACCTAAATTAACATGAATGAAGATATCCACCCAAGTGAAGCCAGTGGACTCAGCGAGTTTATTACAATATTGGAATTGATAAATGATTCAGTCTTCGACCTTTCCAATATTATTCCGATGCATTAGCGTATTGCTGCGAACTGCAACGCTGCAGTAAAACTTCGTCTTGTCTTCAATAACGCTGACTCGCTCCCATTCAAATGCTGATCTAAAGTCCAGCATATTTGCAATTTTATCTGTTCCATTCCATTCCATCAGCCCGTATGCGTCCACTGCTGGACATAGACCTTTTCAAGAGCGATCCACTTAACAGGTCCTCCGCCTTCCTCATCCACCCGCTCCCGCCACCTTCTCCAGGTCTTAGGTCCAGCGGGCTTGAGGTCGTCCCACACAGCGCGTACTGGTACGCGGTCTCCACTCCAGAACTCTTCTGCCCCATCGGCCGTAGGTTCTGCGACAGATATGACCTGCGCATTGCCACTTCAGCTTGCTAATCCTTTGAGCTATATCAGTCGCTTTTGTCCTTCTGCAAATTTCCTCGGATTCTATCCCTGAGAGTAATCTATATCTATACTAATAAATAAAATTGAAGTGTCTGTCTGTAATTTCGAAATAACTACCTCATATTAAGCTCATATGTCTATTTGAACGATACCATAACTGAATCACCCGGTTTTAAAATTTTTGTCTGTCTGTCTGTCTGTCTGTCTGTCTGTCTGTCTGTCTGTCTGTCTGTCTGTCTGTCTGTTTGAAAAGGCTAATCTTCGGAACGGCTGAACCGATTTTGACGGGATTTTCACAGACAAATAGAGGATTGACCAGGGCGTAACATAGGCTACTTTTTTAACCGACTTTCAAAAAGGGAGTTGTGTTTTTCTACCTACGTACACCGAAATCTCCGAGATTTCTGAACCGATTTGCGTAATTTTTTTTTTAATCGATAGAAAAACTTTGCGACGTTGTCCTGAGAAATCAAAAGTTCCCACGGGATTTTTAGAAACCTAAATCCACGCGGGCGAAGCTGCGGGCATCAGCTAGTAACCAATATAGCTGGCTCAATAGCGCGTTGAGTGACTTTTTGTTTGTGGACGAGGGTGGACGAGGCCAACTGTCACTATCCACATTTCCGCTCCATACGTCATCACAGGTAGGACACACTCATTGAAGACCTTAGTTTTATGGTAGTTATACGTGGACGAAGTCTCAATCTGATCATCTAGAAGAAACTGGTATACAAGCAGATAGATGCACTTTCGTAAATAAAATATTATCAGTATGGATTGTAGTATTAAATAAACAAAGTAGTTTTTAACCCCCGACTCATAAAGAGGGGTGTTATAAGTTTGACGTGTGTATCTGTCTGTGGCATCGTAGCTCCTAAACTAATGAACCGATTTTAATTTAGTTTTTTTTTGTTTGAAATGTGGCTTGATCGAGTTAAATATAATCCAAGAAAATCGGTTCAGCCGTTTGAAAGTTATCAGCTCTTTTCTAGTTACTGTAACCTTCACTTGTCGGGGGTGTTATAAATTTTTGATTTACACTTGGTAAGTAGTACCTAGTACCTATGTATAATCGTAGACTATCAATTATGTATTACTTAGGTAAATTAAATTAGGTTTGGCTTTTTATAAAATTCTGCTTGGCTTAGATTTTTAATTAATGTTTTCAGCCCTTTTTAATATTTTCTACAGCCTTTTAAAAAATTCACTTACCTGGATTTCTTTTGAATCTATTTAAAGGGCTATCTCAGTTTCTATTTACTGTGAATTCAAGCTTAGATCGGTTTCTCTTTAAAGCGATTTTATATTGGATTTATAAACGAAAGAGAAATAAAGGATTTTTAAAGAGTGTTCCGTGGTACGAGCCTCAAGCACTCAGGTTCAAAACTATAGAGCACACTTTGTCTTTGCTTAGACTTAAGTTTCAGTTAAACCGAGACAGATTTATGCCAGCGGCATAACGCTGTCTCGTTTTAACAGTGTCTTCAGTCTGAGCAAAGTTCAAGTGCGCTCTATTGATCTCAGCTTAAAGGATGATTTATACTAGACCGTGCCGGGCCTGAGCCGTGCTATGTTCCAGGCACGTCCGACGAGCAGTCGATCCCCGGATTGCAATTTTGTATGTAGAAACGTAACACGGACGAGTCTCGGAAGACTCGGACATGGTATAGTCTGATGTAACCTCATACATTCCCGATCTGTGTGTCTCGGACGTAGCGCGGCGCGGCGCGGGCCCTGCTCGGTCTAGCAAAAATCATCCCTCCTCTCAGTATGAGATAGTATATAGATCTGAAAATGTAGAGGTGCGTGCCCAGGATCGAACCCCGACTTCCGGAGGCCAGTGCCTGTCAATTTTTAGGGTTCCGTACCTCAAAAGGAAAAACGGAACCCTTATAGGATCACTTTGCTGTCTATCTGTCTGTCTGTCTATCTGTCAAGAAACTTATAGGGTACTTCCCGTTGACCTAGAATTTTGGTAGGTAGGTAGGTCTTATAGCACAAGTACAGGAATTAATCTGAAAATCGCGAATTTGTGGTGGAAATTAAAATGTGTTTCAATTTTCAAAATAAGCTAACTATACCAAGTGGACTATCATATGAAAGGGCTTTACCTGTACATCCTGAAACAGATTTTCATTTATTTTTATGTATAATATTTTTTGATTTATCGTGCAAAATGTTGGAAAAAATACTCCAGTACGGAACCCTCAGTGCGCAAGTCTGACTCGCACTTGGTTTTTAAAATTGAGAGTTACAAGACCGTTATAAGGTAAACCGTTGTCAACAGTATGAAGATATTGTAAAGAGTCGCGTAATTTCCGCCCAAATTGTTTGTCGTCGTTGGATATAATTTCCTTGATACAAAGCAACTTGGCAAATTACTTTGTGATTTACCCCGTTACGCTGTGGGGTGAAAGGGTTAAGTCGGTGGCACAATGAGAGAAAAATTTACATTAAATTGGCTCTACAAGCGAAATGCCACGTTATTTAAGCTACGTGCAAAGAGTTTTCAGTTTCTATCCTAAACCGCATTTTGTGTAGGTAAAATCGCATTCAACTGTTAAGCCATCAATTAAAAATGTTGGATAATTATAGAAGTGGTGTGCATCTACTGCTTGATTTTCTTGCTGCTTGAGTAGTGAGAAACTGGGCGGTGCACATTGCATATTGCACATTTCGACACCTCCCACGTAAGTTGTTGTATCCCCAAAACTACAACTTTTCAGTAGAGCGTTTTAAAGATATAAATTGAAATTAAAGCTCCATTTTTCAATATATTTTTGTGAAATTCGGTATTTAGTTATAGTTTACAGTACTTTCACATATTCTGAAAGATAATTTATAGAAATACTTCACATTTCTGAGATTTTGTTCATACAACATTTTACGGCGTGTTTCATTTTTGTAAAATGTTGTATAAGATACTTACAACAAATTACGCTGGAAAAAACGGGTTGAGTGTCATCGTATGTGTTAAATACAACAGTGTACGTCGTTTAGTATTTAAAAAAATGTAGTATGTGTAGTCCGATTCATCATTTCCAAGCAATGGATGTCCACTACTGGACATAGGTCTCTTGTAGGGACTTCTATATGCCACGGTCTTGCACCACCTGAATCCAGTGGCTCCTTGTGACTCGTTTGATGTCGTCTGTGCACCTAGTGGGAGTCTGTCAACGCTGCGCCTTACAGTGCGAGGTTCCAGCACCTTGGGACCTCAACGTCTATGGGTCCTTCGAATTATGTGCCCCGGCCATTTACACTTCAGCTTCGCAACCCATTTATGCCGGTTACTCTAATTTTCCTACCGATATCCACATTCCAGATTCGATCACGTAGAGAAACTTCAAATATAGCTCTCTAATTACCCGCTTAGTGACTCTGAACTTTCTTATGAATTCCATTATAATATGTGACCATATTATCTCAGATCCATAATATGTCATCACTGGTAACACGCACTGTTCGAAGACTAATTTAGTTTCCGTACGCTGCCGCCGAGTCGGATTCGTTGGCTGACCTGTTTCTTGATATTGCACTTACCTACCTGGTTCCAGGCTTACACACTTTTCTATAATTTCGAGTGCAGAGCCCTCAACGATTACTGGGTGGGCCGAGACATAAGAATTAAACATAATTTTCGTCTTACTCATGTTCATTTTCAGGCCCATCTTTTGTGAAACTTTGCAAAGGTCATTGAGCTGTAAATGTAGGAACTCTGGGGATCCCAGAGTTTCTGCGATAGTGACTATGTCATCGACAAATCGAAGGTGAATTTCTTTTGATGTTAATGTCAAGTTTATTCCAATCCAAGCTTAAAGATAAGGACGTCTTCCAAAGCAGCGGTAAAGAGTTTCAGAGAATTACGTCTCAATGTGCACCCTGTCACAGCAATTGGACTGGCCTAGTCTGGTCCTATATGTCGACTGACATGGTGTTTTTGTACAGGATTCTATTTCAGCATTTGTATGAACAGGCAGTTGTTTCAGCATCTCAATAGCGACCTTATTACAGCCCCAGTTTCTACCAAATCAAAAACTTTCTCATAGTTTACAAACGCTTAGCAAAGAGGCAGATTATTATAATAGCCTTCAGTTATATTATGCATAACATGTCGCAGCTTATGAATGTGACCTATAGTGCTTAAGATTTTTCAGAATCAAGCTTGTTAGGGATGCTGAAAGTCATCGAACTTATTATTGTGACGATTCATAACGACTTACGATAACAACAGCTTATAGACATGGCTTAGCAGCGAGATGAGTCTATGACTCTTCTTGAGTAATGTTTGTAACTTTGTAATTTCGTTATGCAATGAACTAGATTTGAATATAAGATTCACTAACCTTTTGTGCCCACATTGCAACAAATTAACCATTACTTATTATTTATTACGGCATTATCGCCATGACGGGATTGAAAATCCCTTCATGGCGATTGGAAAATCACTGAAAGACCTTAAGTAATTCTACTGTGATTCTGATATCACCGAGCGAATTTTTATCCTTGAGTTGTTTGAGAGCCATACTTATCTCGTATATACTGGCATCTGGGATATCTTGGGTATAGTGTCCCGTCAATTTAGCTCTGGGATCTTTAGCCAAATCTTCAACAAGTCTTTGTATTGTGGTGTATAACTGTCCATAGAACTTCTCCACTTATTTCAAGAGCTTAAGTTTAGCTGAAATGAGGTGTTGTCAGTTTTTTGTCGTATCAGCAGGCCCTGTTTAGTAGACAGATCTTTCGTGAATACTTTTGAGTTCCTGTTCCGCTCTATGGTATCTTTAAAACGAAATTAAAGATCCATAAGTCACGTGTTTGTACAATAGAGATCTGCCAGTAGGTAGGTGCATTTGCTGAAGACTACAGTATCATTTCTGGCCTTTTTCTGGCCATGAGCTTTAAAATCATAAAAAATATTTGTTATTTTTGGACGATAGGCCGTAAAGAAATTGGACTCCACCACCTGGCAGGTTCTACCAACCTATTTATTGGAAAGGTAGGCTCTGAAATAATATATTGTAATAGTGATTTTTTTGTTAATTATATGGTAACCTAGTGGTATGATGAGCCGATTAGTTATTTCATTGACTACCATAGGTTTACGTCGCCATCAAACTAAATTTTAACATAGTTTTATTGTATACAATGTCGTATGTAAGAAAAAAAACAATGTCATAGCAACGTAAAATATAGCATGTAATCATACAACAAAATTTTGAGAAATAAATGCTGAAGTAAAATGTTGTATGTATCACTTAACACAAAATTTATTATAATTCTGCAACGTAAACGGTTGTATGTCATCATACAATACTGTTTTTGGGTGTCCTCAACGACGTAAATTGTTGTATGTAATCTATACAACAGTTTAGCTTGGCATCACTATTAAATTACTAAAATACGATAATGAAATAAAAAAATGCAAACACAACCGTGACATATCAGTGTCTTGATTTACAAACATTTCATTTGAAGTCCGGCGTGATCTGTTGTATCTGTTACATACGAAGCGCAAACGTACGACTTCACCCCGCATAAAACGTTGTATAGGTCGATATGATATTTTACGTCGTCCTCGTTTGAAAAATACAACATTATACGCCTGATAAGTGCTTTAAAAAACAACATTTTTAGGATTTTTTTTAATTGAACATATAAAATAGATAAAAATAGACATTATTATGTAAAAAACGCAAAATGGCAATTTTGTGGCTTACAACAACTTACGTGGGAGGTGTCGATTTTACTATACAGATTTTGCTGAGCTTGCACTTTGTAGGTATATTGATTAGAAACTTGTCAAACACAAAAAAAAAACTTATTAATATCAAAGCCAATAAAAGCTAGGCAAAGCAAGTAATCTTCAAAAATAAATTATATTTTGTATAAGCTGACAAAATACAAAATCAGAATTGTTGGTCAAAACCAACGACTTCTATATACTTGCTACATAGGTACTAGACTTGTCATTCCAAACAAAAAATATAATTTGTTTTGCTTATTACTGGATGTCCAGAGTCATTTCACAGAGTAAAAAAGTACTACTTATGTATTTTGTTCGAAATAGGTACAAGGTCTATGTCATTTAACTCAATGATCACAAAACTTTCAAGTAAGGTGAGCAATTATTTATTGTTCCAGGCAGTTTGTTTGTTTGAGCAAATTTGCAGATTTCATCCATACCCTGATCAACTTATCACTGGCCCACTACTGAGCACAGGTCTCCTCTCAGAAACAGTTTAGAAACAATTTCGTTTTTATTTAAACCATTTTTACTGCGCGGTGTGGTGTGCCACCATACTTGCGCAATATTTATCTGCGGTTTACTTATTAGCCCTCTGGAGGCTTTCATGTGCTTTAATGAAACGAGTTGATTACCTCTTAATTAACCCGGGATCGGTCGCATGGGGTCTTTAAACGCCCAGGCTCAAGAAAAACAGCCATATTTAATACTAGCTGATGCCCGCAGCTTCGCCCGCGTGGATTGGTCAGATCCCCTGCAGCATCAGGATTGAGGAGTTGGACCCCAAATTTTTTATGAAACAATGTCGCAAAGTTCCTCTATCGATTAAAAAAGAAATGACACAAATCGGTTCAGAAATCTCGGAGATTTCGGTGTACATAGGTAGAAAAACACAACTCCCTTTTTCAAAGTCGGTTTAAAAGTAGCCTCCTCCTGTTACTCCCTGGTCAATTCTCTACTTGTCTGTGAAAATCCCGTCAAAATCGGTTCAGCCGTTCCCAAGATTAGCCTTTTCAAACAGACAGACAGACAGACAGACAGACAGACAAAAATTTTAAAAACGTGTGATTCAGTTATAGTATCGTTCAAATATAATATATATATGACCTTAATATGCGGTAGTTATTTCGAAATTACACTCATCGACACTCCAATTTTATTTATTAGTATAGATTTCCTTTCGCAGTTGACTTACAAATCTGTTTCCTATAGTACCTTCCTAAAACATGATAATAATATCCACCCAACCGAATTTCGACCACGACTGTCAATCTTACTAGAGCTTAGCCGCGGAACATATGTTATAGTGCACAAGTGTGTGTGCGCGCAAATACAGGTGCACTTTCTATTCCCTCACTCTCATAGCCCGATGGAACGGAAATCCGACACGACCGGAGAGTGACCAGGATCGACGGCCGCCAAGCGATTTAGCGTTCCGATACAATGCCATGTAAAAACCAAAGGGAGTATGGGTTTAATAAAAACCATACCTCTTTATCTTGCTTCCATCTTAGACTGCATCATCACTTACCACCAGGTGGAATTGCAGTCAAAGGCTAACTTGCACTTATCTCAATTTAAAACAAGTGTAAATTAAAAATTTTCAACACCCCCGACAAATCATTTTCAAATAAATAATTATGTATATCTAGGCAACGTCCATCTTGACAGCTTGACATTTATTTATTTATTTATTTATTTATTTATTTACTTTGTCAATTTGACATTTGTCAATTGACACTTGAATATTATGAACCTAAGGGTTATCTAACCTTCTTTTCTACAAGAAAACTAGAAAATAGCTGATAACTTTTAAACGGCTGAACCGATTTTCTTGAATTATAGCTAAGAACACTCTCGATCAAGCCACCTTTCAAACAAAAAAAACTAAATTAAAATCGGTTCATTCGTTTAGGCGCTACGATGCCACAGACAGATACACAGATACACAGATACACAGACACACAGATAGACAGACACACACGTCAAACTTATAACACCCCTCTTTTTGGGTCGGGGGTTAAAAAAACCATTGATGTAGGACTAGTGTCTAGTAGGAATAGGTACCTATCTAATTTACAAAGCCATTCAGATAAGAAATAGGCCTCGAATCAGTAGCTATTATTGTCCCCATAGATCAAGCTGTACAAGTAACATAACAAGGAAACTACAAACAGATAAGATGTCCTTTTTCAATGTTAACCCACTTATATAACCCACTTGCCTAACATGACCGTCCTAAGCTATTACGGTTAAGATAACCACTTATCTTGATCTGCACCCCAACCTTATGTCCAAAGACTTAAGGTTTATTTTAGTGGAGTTGAAATTTCAAAGTTATTTGGTTGGTCTTGGAGTCACAGCTGTGAAATTGTAGGTCTAGTCGTTTGTGGTCGTGCCGCCTAAATACGTATAAACTATAGTTTGGTGTTATCTCAGAAACACTGGTAATATATTTGGGCCGTCTTGAGAAATTCCGTAATTTATCACTTTTTGAGGTGGCTGAATTGTGGGGCTAATTAACTACCCCTCTAGCGTAGATAAACAATCACCTAACAAAAGGTTTTGGATTATATTCCGGCTTACTTTACTTAAGTATTTAGTACTTACCTAAGTAATTTTCCTTTATTTTATTTTTTATTTTGTACCAGAGAGTTGTAACAATAAAAAGAAAAAGAAGCCAGCCAGCTCCGGCTGAATTTGTAAAAAATACGGGAGCTTTATTTGCCCCGTATCTTTTTCACAATTACGGGTTTCCATATTATCATACCCTGAAATACGGGGTGACCGGGGCTAAAAAACGGGGCATCTGGCAAGCCTAGGTGAAACGATGGTTGACCACCTATCTGTAGAATCAGAAAACTTCCTAAAATCTAGCACTATTTCCAACGTGAAAATTCTTCAAAAATATATTTATGTCGGTAAAAGCAAGCGGCACCGCAGCCCGTACGTCGCTCCAGTTCATCACCCCCTGGTTTCCAGGTCACTGGTCGCCATATTGTCCCTGGAATCCGCCGGGACACGTCCTGACGTGCTGGTTTTACTGCGCACGGTTTTCCGTTGAAATTATATTTTTAAGGTTCCTTACCTCAAAAGGAAAAACGGAACCCTCATAGGATCACTTTGTTGTCTGTCGTGTCTGTCAAGAACACCTATCGTCCCGTTGACCTAGAATCATGAAATTTGGCACACAGGTAGGTCTTATAGCAGAAGTAAGGTGAGAATCCGAAAACCGTGAAGTTGTGGTTACATCACAAAAAAATTTAAATGTGTGTAAATAATTAGTATTTTCAATTTTCAAAGTTTTTAATTTATGTCGACAAAATGTCGAAAAAAATACCCGAGTACGGAACCCTCAGTGCGCGAGTCTGAGTCACACTTGGCCGGTTTTTATTTTATATTGATGACACCTGCATCATGACGGTTTCTCGAGATAATCTCCATAACAATGACAGATTTATGTAAAGTTAATGTTAGCTTCAGGATATCTCAGTGGTTATTAAGACTTCGGCCTCCAATTCAGAAGTCAGAAATTCGAAGGCCTATTTTAAGGCCTAATTTTTTTATTTTTTTTTATTTTCGTATAATATTAGTAATATTAATAGGCATATTGTGATTCTATACAAATATCTCTACGAGTTTAAATATAAATTCCATCATCTAATAATCTTTTACGATCACTTCAAGTATGGAAATCACAAAATCCTTCCTCTCATCACCATAACCCGTTAGCCATTAATGATCATCATAACACTGCATCAACTCTAATCAAGATCTCTAGTTGAGGATACAACTGAACTGCTGCTCCACGCTTCGAAAACGCGAAATTAGCAATTTTCGGGCTATTTCAAACGCATAAAAGTTTATGCAGCATCGTCAAACACCCAACCAATTTACCTTGATACTCACCCAAGCATACGACTCCTGGAAATTACTCCAAGTATCTTTTAATGAGGGAGGTGTGGAAGGTCTTGTTTCACTGGTTATGGGGTTAAGCTGTTAATTTTCAAGAATAGCCGAAACCTTTCGTTGTAACGAGCGATGGTCGTTAAGGAGTGGAGTCGGAACGTTTTGACCGCGAGTGGCTTACGGAAAGTTATCAACCATTAGTAACAACTTCAGGGCAATGTTCTTCCAAGCTAATTACTACTTAGATATGATAGTTGGCGTTCGTTTGAATGTTTAGTTTTAACTAGCTGACCCATCCCTGCTTTGCTTGGATGGTGTTTCTGAAAATCCTTTGTTAGATGGGAGCTAATTACTATACTAACTAGTACAGAATGCAAAGCACTTCATTGCAAATTGCACATTTGAAAAGAGCAACCACCTGGCTGGTTCTTCCGAACCAGTGGTAAATTATTTCGAGGATTCAAAAGCACTTGTAGAAGTTTATTTGTATAAAAATAAATATATTCTATTCTATTCTACAAAGTGTACAGGAGCGGGGAGCGTGCTTGACCGTAACGATAGGAAGATTTTATACCAAGCGAATGTCTTCCTTAATGTAAGTCCTTCTGCGTCTTGAAACTTGAATAATAAATATGTCATCTTTTGAGATTAAAACTTCGTTAGCGTGATACAGGCTTCATAGTGAGTGATTGAAGATACTTATGGTGCCATCTAGTGAGATCATTGTGAGTTGTCCGTCTTAGGTTCATATTGACATCGCCACAAAAGAACAAATAATCATTCTTTCAAGTACAAAACATTTAATTATTTAACTTCACGCGTTCAGATTTAAAGAGAAAACTTGAACAGTTTCCAACTATCTGCACCAATTGCACACTTTAGTGAGCTTTAGTGAGTTTTAGTGCAGCATCTTCGACTTCATTGCAACACCATCATCTTTATTTCCCAAGTTTAACTATCAAATCTCGTGTCAAAAACTAAAGTGGCTTAAGTAGTTTGGAGTGAGGCCAAAAGCCCTAGTTAGGATATTTATGCCAATTTGAAAGCTTGCAATACTCTTCAAGTTCTTAAATCTTCTGTGAAGATAATTAATTAATATCTTTACAGAAGATTTTACGCGCCATTTTAAGTCTATGGCTCAACTGTCATGCCGTTCTATTATGATCGCCACCGTTTTACATTTGTCGTACAATAGGTACTAGTTGCCGCCAGGAACAGCAGCAGCTTCTTAGCCGAGATATTTTTCGCCTCCTCCTGGTGCAGGTGCATTAAAATGGTGTACTTTTATCATTTATTTTGTACGGACTATAACTACTTTGTTTTTAATGGCCGCTGGGACAGGCGTGTTCAGGAGGGGAGACCGCGTATCAGCAAGCGCAGAGACGACCTCCAACCCTCTGGACTGATGACTTTAAGAGGATAGCGGGAAGTGGGTGGATGAGGAAGGCGGAGGATTGTGTATGGTGGCGCGCTCTTCGGAAGGCCTATGTCCAGCAGTGGACGCAAACAGGCTGATTGATTGATGGATTGATTGATAACTACTTTGGCTTTGTGAACCTGTGACAGATTTTAATGCCCACAGAAAACAATAGAGCTAGGACACAATATGCGCAATTTATAACATCTGGCAACGAAAACAGCAAACAATAAAAAAATGTGATTTCGCCACAAAGGGATTGGAATATCGAATATTAGCATGGCGGTTGTCGTGTCCGGGTAATCCGACAGTGACATGAGTTGCGCTCCCCGGGGCGGGCGGTACTGTGCCACATACTGTGACATATATTTTAAGGGTCCATTCAGACGGACAACAAAACGGGGGCAAAGTTATCGCCAGGCTATGTCTCGCTATGAACCGACCAAATTAAGTTGTCACGCAATATTATAAAGGCGAAAGTTTGTGTATATGTGTATGTTTGTTACTTTTTCACGCAAAAACTACTGGACGGATTTGGCTAAAATTTGGAATAGAGATAGATAATATCCAGGATTAGCACTTAGGCTACTTTATATCCCGGAAAAAAGAGTTACCAAGGGATTTCAAAAAACTTAAATCCACGCGGACGACGTCGCGGGCATCATCTAGTTAATAATAATTTCGACCACCTTCCAACTCCCTGGCGCAGTGGTTAGACAGTTGACCCATAGAGTTAAAATGGCGCGTGAGAAGTCATTTTGTACGGACTATATGATAGGATTGCCTCTCTGACGTATTAGCTTTGATGTTTCAATATTTCATCGTCAAAGGGCGAAGGATATCCGGGTACGTATGGGTGAGCCAATAACACGCATTCAGGATATCAATGAGATAGGCGGGTAGATTGAAAACCAATGAAGCCTAGCATTGCACGTTTATACTACTAGCTGATGCCCGCGACTTCATCCGCGTGGATTTAGGTTTTTAAAATCCCGTGGAAACTCTTTGATTTTCGGGGATAAAAAGCAGCCTATGTTACTCTCCAGGCCTTTGACCATGCAAAAAATCAAGTCGATCAATTGCTCTGTTGGAACGTGATTGAAGGACAAACCAACAAACAAACAAACTTGCGCATATTTTATAATATTATATCAGTATGATGTACTATAGTAGTTACTTAAATATAATCGACTGTGACAGACGGACAGACAGACGGAGAGAACCGCCCCATAAGGGTTCTATTTTTACCAATTTGGTGTCGAACCCTAATAAAAAAAGTATAGGCGGCCGTCCGGTCTTAACCAACACTACAGTAGGTATCATCGCTTTTTAGGTTTACCCAAAAAGTTAAAAGTCTTAAGGAATATTTGGACATTTAGTTGATTGTATTTCCGGCAACACGGGCCCGATATCCCGGCCTCCGGGATCTCGTCTCACTCCACTGTCGGATTACCCAGGATTGGGACAACCTTACGAATTCCCAGCCACATTGAATATACTAGCTGTCCCGTCTCTGAAAATTCTTTCTTAGTGCTGTTTCACATAATAAAAATAATTAAAATTCAAATATATTTTTAACCCCCGACCCAAAAAGAAGGGTGTTATAAGTTTGACGTGTGTATCTGTGTATCTGTCTGTGGCATCGTAGCTCCTAAACTAATGAACCGATTTTAATTTAGTTATTTTTTTTTTGAAAGGTGGCTTGATCGAGAGTGTTCCAACTATAATCCAAGAAAATCAGTTCAGCCGTTTGAAAGTTATCAGCTCTTTTCTAGTTACTGTAACCTTCACTTGTCGGGGGTGTTATAAATTTTTAATTTACACTTGTATTGAAATAAACTTTTGCAAGTGTTTCTGAATCGTCAAAAGAATCTACCACTGGTTCAGAATACCCATTTAATTTTTACAACATTCTCAATTCTCATGAATACATATAAATATTATATTATTTACTAGTAACCCGCCCCAGCTTTGCATGGGTCGCTTATTACAATCTTCGTAGGGATCTCTATTTTTTTTTTTAAATAAAATATAGCCTATGCTTTAATGTAGCTTTCTACTAGTGAAAGAATTTTCAGCATCCGTTCGGTGTTTCAGAGATTACCTCCTACTAACAAACTTACAAACTTTAGCTCTTTATAATATTAATTTAGATTTCAAGAACCAGCAAGAAACTTGGCGGTCGCTCTTTTCAATTATACATATTTACATTATTTGTATGCGTTGTATGAGTAGCTAGCTAATGTTAAGTTTTAGAGATAAAACCCGTGGATTCTTTGATTTTTCGAGATAAAAAGTAGCCTAAGTATGTCATTCTCCAGGTCTTTAACTATGCCCTGGAACAAAACATGTCGAACCATTGCTCCGTTGTGGCTTGATTGAAGAACAAACCAATAAAGCAACAAACAAAGACACTTTTGCATTTATAATGTAGGTAGTGGTTAAAGAGAAATTCAACAACATTTTAAGGATTTAAAGGATTTTGAGAATTTGCGCACGAGGAAATATCTCGGGCATCAGCTAATTAAATTTGTAAAAGAAAGAGTTCACAAAAAATAAAGCTGGTCCCGGTGTCCCAGCTTCCGAGATCTCGTCTCTCCGCTGTCAGATTACCACAGTCGAGACAACCTTGCGGATTCTCCGCCCAAATATTCAGATATTCCGTACCTTTTGTACGACGTTACGTCACAGCTTGTGTGCTTTCGTTGTTTTGCTAAATCATAATATTCTTTTATATTTTATATTCTCTCCATTGTTTACGTTATATACCTACCTACTTATTTTTGTAATTTATTTTTTGTGGAATAGTATTCAACAGGTCGAGATGGCAATCAGAGAACGAGGCGGGGGGACGCCCCGCACACCCGCACGTCACCCGGGCTATCCCGCACCGACTTAGCCGCAGGGGCTGTGCGGGTAAGCGGTACCTACGACCCTGCACAGGTACCTTCCGAATCCCCACCCCGATTGCCATCTTGACCTGTCGCGTACTATAGATGTATTAAGGAAAGAGGAAAAAGACAGGATTTTATGATTTTTCATCTGGATGTTTAAAAAACCTTAAACCAAAATTACGATTTCGTGGGAATCAGTTAATCAACAAAGTAGATATTTTTTGACTAACTGATTCCCACTTTTGTGATCTTGGTAGGTAGGAGGAGGAATTAGGAGGTTGGGGTCTTGCTAAGTAGGAGGTTCGAGATTTGATTCCAGGCAAAAACAATAGGTAAGTATAGAAATTAATAGTTGGCATTTAAAGTTGCTATTTATGTTTCTATAACTGTACCTACCTACCTACCTACTAAACTTCAAACTTACAGCTTTCTGACACACAAACAGACGGACAGATAGACTGGAAGAGACACTATTAGTGTTCCTGGTTTTGGTCCAAATCCCTAGACACCACTGCGGAGAAAAAGTGAGATAAAATAAATCCCTAATGGATTTCGAATTGAATATCGACGGTATAGTGCAAGAATTTATTTATAGAACAACTTCCTGCGAATAAACTCCACTCCGTGCGAACTAAAGGAACCAAAACGAAGCGAACACGTTCCAACGAGATACTAAAAGTTAGAAATAAGACCCGTATCCCAGATGATGCTTCGCAATGGTTTATACTTGTGCTTGTACAACTAAAGTTAACTAGTACAAAACACTTTATCACCAGCCCCTTTATCTGCTAAAAATATATCAATCATTAAAGTACAGCATCAATGTCAAAATACGGTTTTTAGCCAATGGGATTGGCAGACCATATTTGGCAGGAAAAGCCAACCACCAAGCAAGCCCCAAGTACCACCACACAAATCCACCAGACCACACTCGATGCACGTTTCGCTCCTACACCGCCTTAGCACCACTCAGCAGGCGCTGGAGAGGGCAATACTTGGCTTCTCTATGTGATCAAATTAGAAATGGAGATCTGTAGGGGAACTACAGTAACCGACATAGTTTGCGAAACTAAATCAACAATGGGCAGGGCACATAATTTTAAAAACGGATAGACCTTGGGATCCGAAGGTCCAACCACAAGGAATGGCAAAATCGCACCGAAAATCACAGTTCTGGAAAACTCTCTGCTAGGTGGGCAGACGACATAAAAACGAGTCGCAGGAAGCCGCTGGTTTAGGGTGCTGGTGTTAGACCGTGGCGTGTGGAAGTCCCTACAAGAGACCTTAATCTCTAGCAGCGGATGTCTTCGGTTAAAAAATATGTTGAACTATCTACACAGTAGGTACACATAAGAATTACCAAGAACGCTATACACCATAGTTTGATATTCTCTAGCACTACACAATCTCCTTTGAAAATATTATCCGCTTACTTTGTACATATCCAGGAAATTGAAGCCTTCGTATATCGGAAGTATGGAGGTTCAAGCGTGATCGAGTGCTGAGATTGTACGCGGGAAAACAACGCCCGATATATGTCAAGAGCTGGTGGAAAACTTGGATACTTAAGAAATTAATAACAGCTGATATAGTATATCATAATAGCCAAGTGGTTAAGACGTTTGCCTCCTATTCGGGAGGTTGGGAGTTCGATTCCGGGCATGTAGCTCTAATTTTTTCAGAGTTGTGTACTTCAATCAAAATATCATGTGCTTTAACGGTGAAGGAAAGCATCGTAAGGAAATTTGCAATCTTGAGAGTTCTCCAAAATGTTGTGTGAAGTTCGCCAATCAAGCTTGGCCTGCGTGGTGGATTATGGCCTAAGCCCTTCTCATTCTAAGAGGAGACCTGTGCTTAGTAGTGCTCCGGCGATGGGTTTATCATGATGTCAATAGCTAGTTTGTAGTGGTTGATGCTCCCTTACATAAGTGCACAAGGAAAAATAATTTTGGTGACGTAGACGTACATTCAAGCATATGCCAATTATGGAGAACTCTCTGGTAGACATAAGAAAATAATGTATGTTTTTTATTTTTACTTTGATACAAGTAAGCCCTTGAATGCTATCTCACCTCATGGTAAGTGATGATGCCGACGGAAGCGGGCTAACTTGGAAGGGGTATGGCAGGGTATGTTGACAAATATTCTCACTAGCTCTCCGACTAATAGTGGAAATATTACACACATATTGAAAATGGTGAGCCACAATTTGGGCGAGATATTGGGCACACAATATAAGGGAAGTATGATATAAGCGAGATAAATATCACGAGACGAGTTTTATAGTATACGCTTACAGTGCTGTATTTGGCTGGAATTTTTGGCAATATTTAGTTTAGGTATTTGGGACAGCATTTGGATGGAATTTTTGACAAAACAAGGTTCGTCAACATCGAGACAAGCTGATGTTAGGACTGATGTGTAGATGTATCAAAAGAATAATTATTAGCCTCATAGCATGACGCCCGTGGGAGATATTATAAGGCTTCAAAAAATTTATTTAAAACTCCAATGTAAAAATCCTGTAAACAGTTGATCACGGAAGTACAACTAACTATAACTATATAAATAACTCGTTACAAATTTCTGAGAATGGAAGGACCGTTTGAATGTGTTTCAAGTAGCAGAGAGCCAGAGACAACGAAAGAATCTGTGGCACTTATTTGGTACTACATACTTCATAAATTTGATTTGTCATGTTTTTATGTTATTATGATTTATCAAACATGCTGTATAGCGAAAATAGGCGAATACTTTCTTTGTAATATGATACTTTAACAGTCTTGAATAACTTGCATGCCCGAGAGTTCTCAATAATGTCCTCTAAGGTGTGTGAAGTGTGCCAATCCGCGCTTGGCCAGCGTGGTGGACTATGATGTAAACCTTCTCATTCTTCCTAAATGTTTATGTATCTACTAAGTTTTTTCAAAAAAACGCAGAGTTTACGCCGTCCAAGAAATAATAATCAGCAAAAAAGATCCTCGTACAAATCGTCCAGATATCATACCAAAGGGAAATTATTCATTGCACTCAGCATTGAATACTAACACTCCAACATGTGACTTTGAAATTCAAATTTCACCCCCCAGGGTAGCTTGAACCGCTTCCAACAATCCGCACCAATTGCACGCTTTAGTGTGCTTTAGTGCAGCATCTTTGGCTCCATTGCAAAACCATCAGCTTTACTTTACACGTCTTAATATCCGATTGAGATTACCAAAACCCTTTATCTCACACTGACTCTTTGAGAACCAGTTTTAAACCCCCGACCCAAAAAGAGGGGTGTTATAAGTTTGACGTGTGTATCTGTGTATCTATGTATATGTGTATCTGTGTATCTATGTATATGTGTATCTGTCTGTGGCATCGTAGCTCCTAAACTAATGAACCGATTTTAATTTAGTTTTTTTTTTTGTTTGAAAGGTGGCTTGATCGAGAGTGTTCTTAGCTATAATCCAAGAAAATCGGTTCAGCCGTTTGAAAGTTATCAGCTCTTTTCTATTTACTGTAACCTTCACTGTCGAGGGTGTTATAAATTTTTAATTTACACTTGTACTCTGTATTAATACGTAAGCTACTTTTTATCCTGGAAATTAAAGAGTTCCCGTGGGATTTTTAAAAACCAGAAATAATAAATTCAATCTCTAGGCAGAATTAAAAAGTACGTCCAAACATTATTGGCAGGGAATTATCGGGGAAAGTTTCCGGTAAAAAGGGAATCGGAAGCGCTGGATAAATAGATATTGGAAGTTTCTAATGCCATCCGTAATTTATCTTCCGACGGAGATTGGTTGCGGATTCAGTCGAGGAATTGTGCGGAGCCATTCTGAAATGGAATTCCCTGAACATTAATTCCCTTGCAAATGTGGAATGTGGAATTGGAAGAGATGCATTCGTTATATTCCTTTTGAAATCTCTCTCGAAACCATTTTAACGACTTTGGGAATTACCACATAATTCCGAAGATCTTTTTACTTACTTACATATCTCATATGTGGGATTTATTTAAAGGTGATGTCAGACGGTTCATTCGCTTGACGAACACTCGAATGTGTTGTGAATTGTTTAAATATTTGTCGTGATTTATCAAACGGGTTGCGAAGCTGAAGTGCCAATGGGTAGGTATGCCCCATAGTTTGAAAAACCGATAGAGGTTGGAGTCCTAAGTTGCTAGTATGGTGGCCTCGCACTGAAAGGTGGAGCGTTGGAAGATTCCCTACTATAGGTGGACTGACAACATAAAACGAGTAGCAGGGGGCCGCTGGATTCAGGCGGCTCAAGATCCTCAAATTCGCCAACAAACTGCAATGTAGTTAAGCGAGACGTAAATAATTATAAGTAGTTGTGTTAGTAAATAAATTAAAAAAAAGATCGTGGCGTGTGGAAGATCTGTCTAAGAGAGACCTATACCCAGCAATGGACGTCTCGGTTATTTTTTTTTTTTTTATTATATAGACTAGCGCTTGGCTGCAATCAGACCTGCTAGCAAGTGATGATGCAGCCTAAGATGGAGCGCGCTTGCCTAGAAGTTGCCTATTCACTCTTGACTTGATTGATTGGTTATTAAGTGGGCTCTCTCCGTCACTCGTTTCATACAATCGTAGTTCCAATTTCATTTGAATATTAAGCAACCAAAGTCCATGAAATTTTGCAGACATATTCTAGAAACTAATATCTATGTCTGTGGTTTTCCAGATTTCTGTTAAAATATTCGGTTTCAAAGTTACGCGGTCTTAAAAAATTTCATACAAATCTTTGAGCCCCTGTAATTTTAAAACAACATATTTTTAGAAAAATCTAAAATACCACAGACATAGATATTAGTTTTTAAAATATGTCTGCAAAATTTCATGGACTTTGGTTGCTTAATATTCAAATGAAATTGGAACTACGATTGTATGAAACGAGTGGAAACGAGTGACGGAGAGAGCCCTGTTAATGATGATGATGACTGATGCAGAACAAGTCAAGTCAAATCATTTACGTCAAAGTCAAATCTCAGATTGGGTACTTACCATTGTACACTTTTGATTGTAAATTGTTGA
Source organism: Maniola jurtina (assembly GCF_905333055.1). Lineage (NCBI taxonomy): Eukaryota > Metazoa > Arthropoda > Insecta > Lepidoptera > Nymphalidae > Maniola > Maniola jurtina. The sequence continues at coordinate 12,907,866 of NC_060046.1, read as the reverse complement.
ATTTGTAAGAAGCATTATCTTACAAATTCAACATTTAAGAAACATTATCTTATAATTTCAACAATTTTATGGTGAAGCTACGAGGGCTCCAAACACGCCCAGGCTTAAGACCTCTCAGAAATCGTTATTATCAAAGTCGTTCGGAAATGCTAACTAATTTCCGATTTCCTTTGACACGCGTTAATATACCGTAGGTGTTACATTAACCGACGCGCGACGCCTAAATGCGTAGATTGCTTCGTGAGATGTCTCGTAATGTGACTTCGAGTCTATTACGCGATCATTATCCGTGATATAAGAACCGGGTAGCTAATAAAAACCCTCGGTTATCAGCGATTAGGCGGTAATGACCATGCGTCTTCTGCCTTACCTTAGGGTTACCTATTACAAACAACGTACAGCAAGAAATATCGACCTTTAGAAAGAGATAGCGGATTGTAGAGCGTTGGCTCTGTCGTTGAGATCGACAAAACGTTACATAAATTGTATGAGTGACAGAAACAACGCTCTACGTAGCCGAAACCTCTTTCTTACCTATTCTAGCAGTAATAGTTTCTTGGAGCTGTATGGCTATTGGCTTTGTCAGTTATTCTGGTTCTTCTAGGGATCTTTCTCATTTCTAAGAAACTTAGAGTCCATCTACGTGATTAATTCAGAAAAATAAAAACTTTAGAATCAAGCTTTTAAAAACTTGTCACTACTATACTCCGTCTGTTTGCGTCAACTTTTAGTTGAAGAGGAAAGGTATATTCACATTTCAAAAGTCACTTTTAACGTGGATTATTTTTTTAAACAAAAGAAAGCAAACGAGTGTGCTAACCCTTACGTCGACCGAAAATGAAAAAGACTACATAAAATCTCTATCCTAGCTTGTACCGTAAGCATTATATTTGGGCAATGTCGTAATAAGATGGTTAGTAGAGATATCATTAACAAGCCATCTAAATCCATACTAATATTACAGTATGAGGAGAGACATAATACTCTGACGCCTTTGATCTATATTAATAATTGGTAAACGGAGACTCTACAACGACTCTGCCATAAGAGCTGGGAGCGAATAAAAATCGCACGACTTTTTTTCGCAATTTTGTAACACTTGGAATTATATACAGATGCCAGCACTGCGATTTGAAATCCGCGCGGAAAAAAATCTTTGATTTGATACAATTTCCGGTAGTAAATCCGCGCGAATATTTTGTGCAGTATGGAGTTGTATGGCGCTCACCGCATTCGCAGTGCGTGCAGGTGAAATTCCGTACGCAGAAAATAAGTCGCGCGAATAAAAGTCGCGAGAGAAAAATTGCAATGTGGGCTAGGCCTAAAGTCCCGGAATTACTGGGGCTGTTTCGGGTCGCTTCTTTACCGCGTATTCCTCTGTCTAGGTGGCTTCGTTGAACCTCTGGTAGGTATACTCTATCCGCGACAAGTTAGTATATCGGCTCTCTTTTACATAATCGCATACAAATGATAGAGACAAAAATCTTAGAGGACGTTAACCATTTTGAGTCACTAACCTAACCAAAAACCATTTTCAAAAAACATTTGAAATTTGAGTCATTTGTATGAGATTACGTAATATATTAACTTCTCTCCGTGGATAGAGCATAGATATAAATATTTTAATTGAAACGTGTATGTCAATATTTAATCATTCAAGTCATAGTATAGAGAAGGATTTATTTCAACATAAGGCTTACTTAATTATGTCAATAGCCATCAAAATTGTCCTATGAATAATTGACCCGAAGTCGATCAAATTCACAGTAATTCAATTACAATATCATTGCTATTGAGGTTCACTGAATGGCTAGAATGGGGCTCCTAAACATGCGGGGATCGCGCGTAGACTGGTTGTCGCGCGTCGATCTTCAAGAGTCCTAAAATTTTTATAGGAAAACAAAGAAGGAAACAATATTTCTGAAAATAAAGAAAGAAAACCCGGGCAAGTGTGAGTTGGATTCACGCACCAAGGGTACGAATCCTCTTTGCTGGAATAAGAAAATGTTTACCTACTAATAATTAATCTTTGTCCACGAAGTATTAAAGTTTTCGCACATCATCGTACTGTTGCTCGAGATATGGCACCTATACTGCTTCCTTCAACGCGCTCTTGGATAATAATGGCCAATGGGATCCACTCAATTACGGGTGGATATCGTTGGTTCGGGAGTTACTGGGGTACGCGGAGAGCATTCTGAACAGTCATTCTGGTCAGTGCTCTCAGCGTTCATTCAATATTCATAATCCTTTATTGTGTCATTTGTTTTATGTTTTCGTATTTTGTCTCTTTTGTGTTTGTATTGTAATTTACGTAAGTGCACTTTCGTTCCAATAAGATGTAAAATAATTAAAATAATAAATAAATCAAATGAAAAATTTGTACAATATTGTAAGTGATGTAATACGACTATTTATTAATTGTATTGTAAATTAAAATTTTGTAGGTAATGGATTTTTGTATTGGAGCCTCCAATAAAAATCACAGGTTTTCGTATGCAGTGTGGTTGTAACTTACATCTCAAGGGACTACGCCGGTGTCCTGGCTCAACACATGGAAACAAAGGACGGTTGCGCTCGTGAAAATTTAGAGGAAAATTTCATTATAATTTTTTTTCCTCATCTCTGCCATTGTCTCCTCTGTGTGTGTATTTTCTGTTTCTCTATTTCGTGTAATTCAATTACCTTCTGTCATTTTTTTGTTAAAAAGTACAATTTTTAGGATTCCTTATCTCAAAAGGTAAAACGGTACCCTTTCTAAAGCCGGGTATAATAAATGACACCTTTTATCCTGGAAACCAAGAAGTTCCCACTGAATTAGAGCCTCAATGGTTATAGGAGCAGACTGAAATCCGAAAGGTTGGAGGTTCAAACCCCACCCGTTGCACTATTGTCGTACCCACTCCTAGCACAAGCTTAACGCTTAGTTGGAGGGGAAAGGGGAATGTTACTCATGATTAAAATGACTAATAAAATAAATAAATAAATAAATAAAGCCTTTATTGCTGAATACATGTACAATAATTAACTTAAATCTCGCACTTTGGTTATTTTGCGGTCAGCGCGTCCTCCGACGCATAGGCCTCCTCCAGGCATTTCCAAACGAGTCTATCCCGTGCTTGCCTCGTCCACAATGACCCAGCCGTCTTCTTCATGTCATCGGCCCAACGCTTTCTTTGTCTTCCCTTTTTCCGCTTCGAGCCATCCCTAACTTCCCATTCTGTCATAGCTTGGGTCCATTTCTTTGATTTCTCTCGAAGCATGTGTCCAGTCCATCTCCATTTAAGTATTTTTGTTTGGACGACTAATAGGTATTCTTTAAAAAAAATCCTTAATTCACGCGGCGAAGCTACACGCATCAGTAGGTAACTATTATAGTACATTATAGGTACTGGTAATGGTAGCACATAAAGTCCGACAAGGCTCTATTGGCGCGTGGCCAAAACCGGAACTAAAGCCGCCATCTTGAGAAGTGCAATTGTTGATAGTTCGCGGTGTCGACATACAGACATACAGCTATAACAGCGCCCTCACTCAAGTACTAAGAGAGCCTAGTCGGACTGTAACTGAGTAGGCTGCTGCGGTAGGGAGACAGTTGCCACACGTTGAGTAATCACTGAGCTCTCGCGTGACGTCATCACACTCCTCCCGCACCGCTCCACTACCGCAGGAACCTACTCAGCGTTATGCGTTACGTAAGGTTGACAAGTGTAAATAAAGAATTTATAACACCCCCGACAAGTGAAGGTTACAGTAACTAGAACAGAGCTTTCAATAATAATATAACTTTCAAACGGCTGAACTGATTTTCTTGAATTATAGCTAACAACACTCTCGATCAAGCCATCTTTCAAACAAAAATAAACTAAATTAAAATCGGTTCATTAGTTTAGGAGCTTCAACGCCACAGATAGATACACAGATACACACGTCAAACTTATAACACCCCTCTTTTTGGGTAGGGGGTTAAAAGTTTAATGAAACCTAATTGAGGCGTAAATTCTAAGCTGATAGGATTTGAAATGTTTAATCCTGGGCACCTAAGCGTGATTTATTTTTAAGCCAAAATGGGCACCGTTGCGGGAAGGGGCTTAGTAAGTACTGAAATTGAAACGTTTTATGAACAAAGTTTTTGACGATTTGCAAGTCTAAGGCCTCGTTCAGAGAAACGCCTCGAGCGTCGCGTCGCGTGACATAATTATAATTATGTATGGCTCCATCCAGGGGAAAAATGTACAGCTGTCTCTGTTGTACGTAATTCCATACAAATGACAAAGACAAAAAATCAGCGAGCGTTAACGATTTTGAGTGGCCAACCAATCATAAATGAGCATATGTTTTCTATACTACTCTATCCATTTAAATTTATATTGTAGATAACAGGTGCATGCCACGATTGATTTGGTTTTTTTACTGCCGATATTTCGACTCAGTTGTCCACATAAAAAAAAAAGTTAGTACGGAAAACAACTAGGCTCGTTTGTGATTGGTTGATCTTTCAAAATGGTTACCGCCGACTGACTTTTTTGTCTTTGTAACTAACACACACTTCATTGATCATATATTTTTAGTTAAGTAAAACAAAGAGTTCCCGCAGGATTAAAAAAAATTAAATCCACGTTGATGAAGTGCGGGTATCAGCTAATAAGTAATATTTTGAACGTATTTTTTTTTAATTCAGACAGATCAAGTTAGCCCTTGACTGCAATCTCACCTAGTGGTAAGTGATGATGCAGTCTATGATAGAAGCGGACTAACCTGCACGGTATATCATACCGGAACGCTGAATCGCTTTAGAAGTATATTAAGGTGTTAGTGACCATAAGGAAACCGATTAAATAAAACGAATGAAATAAAATAAAAAATATATTATCATCAAGTAAAAAACAAGGAGTGAGCTAAATTGATTGGTCCTAGGTATATTCCTTAATTTCTAGGCTCAAATCGAACATAAAGAGGCTCTCCAGGCAAGTACAGCACGCATCGATTGTCGGCCTTCACCTCTATCGGCTTCGGCTTACCGGGCACCGGATATAGCTTGAAGTTCAGGAACACTGATGATAGCGCGTGTCGCAATGTTGTCTGTGCAAAACGGGACCCTGAAATTTCCAAAAATTTTAAAGCAAGAAGAGAGAAACAAGGTTTTTCCGTCCAAGGTTTGTTCATTATAAGTAACGATAATGATGTATTTTTTTTTACTCAAGTTAGGACTTGACTGCAATCTCATCTAGTGGTAAGTGATGATGCAGTCTAAGATGGAAGCGGGCTAACCTGGAAGGGGTATCGCACTTTTGACGTGACAACGTCTTATAATTCGATAGAGCCGGCTGCACGCACGAAAAAACATGACTCATGCGGCGTTACCTCCCTCTGAGGCGTTCCATGTAAGGCTTGAAGTGCAAGCGAGAGCGCGGAACGAGCGACAAAGAACAATCGGCCTTTGTTGTCACGTTCAACTATCGTCAGTAAACCGACTTTACAGACAACCAATTTTTTTATTAAACCCATAGGTACCCCTTTGGTTTCTTGACGGCATCGTACCGGAACGCAAAATCGCTTGGCGAAACGGCTTCTGCCAGTAGTGTGGTAATTAGCCACGGCCGAAGCCTCTCACCAGATTAGACCCGTTTAAAAATTATAGAATTTCAAACCCCTGCCGGGAATCGAACCCGGGATCTCCCACTAATAAAACCACAGCGCTTGCCAGCCAGGGAGGCCTTTCAGCTTCCTATAAGTAGTTAAACTTTATCTTACCTATACAAAACCTCGGTCCTTCTCCAAAAGGCATGTACGTGTACTGTTTAATATCCTTTTCATTTTCTGGCAAAAATCTGTCAGGGTCAAACTTTTCTGGATCAGGGAAGTATTCAGGATCATAATGCATGCCAACACTGTTGACGTACACCGGCATGCCAGCTTTGACTGTTACTTTGTCGTCGATCTGATAGTCTGCTATGGCGATCCTGTCTAGCCAACCCATAGGACTGTACTTGCGAAGACCCTCTAAAAATAAAGAAAGCATAACTTTATAAAGAGCATTTTTTATCATCATCCCCAATCTATATTATGTAGATTAATTATATATTTACTATGTTCCGGCCACTGCATTAACGGCCAACAAGTAACAACGCGATGTTTATCCGGCCAAGTGCGAGTCAGATTCGCGCACCAAAGGGTTCCGTACTCGGGTATTTTATTCGACATTTTGCACGATAAATCAAAAACTTTTATGCGTAAAAATAAATAAAAATCTGTTTTATAATGTATAGATAAAGCCCTTTCACATGATACCCCACTTGGTATAGTTATCTTACTTTGAAAATTTAAACACATTTTCATATTTTTTAAATGATGTAATCAAAAATTCACAGTTTTCGGATTTATTCCTTTACTTGTGTTATAATAGCTACCTGCCAAATTTCATGATTCTAGGTCAACGGGAAGTGCCCTATAGGTTTTCTTGACAGACACGACGGACGGACGGACGGACAGACAAACAGACTACAAAGTGATCCTATAAGGGTTCCGTTTTTCCCTTCGAGGTAAGGAACCCTAAAAACTAAAATAATCTTCAAATCAAACCAAAAAAATAGTTTTTCAGCATACCTTTTATACAACAATTCAGATAAGTCAACTCTGTGAGCAATTGTGTGTCAAAATCCTTGTCCCCAATTCGCTCTTTTGCCTCTTTCAGCTCTTCGTATAGTTTATCCTGCAATTTTATACAATTTTATTTCATATTAAATATAATACAATCAACAAGTCGCAGTTAAAAAATAATTGAAAAATACAACAAACCTGCTAAAAAAAAGAACAAAAATTTTGATTAAGGGATAGCTACCATATTGAACTTTTTCAAAAAAATGTAGGTTAGTTAGTGTTACTCAAAATTTTGTTAAGATTCTAACGATACCCCATATCCCAAATCTGTTTAGGCATTGAGAAGTTTTGGCGGAAAATGTAAATTACTATACCTTGAAAACAGTAATATACTTAATATCATAAAGATATAAGGTTTGTAAGTTTGGTTGTAAGAAGTAACTGGAATCTGGAACTACTAAACCGATTTTGAAAATTCTTTCACCAGAAGAAAGCTACATTGTTCTGGAGTGAGTGAATGAGTGTAGCCTTTATTTTAATTTCAAAAAAATTAGAAATCCATACGAAAATTGTAATAAGCTACCCGTGCGAAGCCGCGGGCGGGTTGCTAATAAATAAACAAAGAAGAGATTTATTTACAAATCTTCCCAGTGACCATCGGTCTCATGAGTGCTATGAACCATAATAATCATTTGGGTTCTACTTAGAGGTTACTTATTCGTTTGTCAGTGAGTTTTTTCCTGATTTTATCCGTTAGAAAGATATAGTGGCTACATGACCTCAGAGAGATTTGGTCAATGGTTTTTACCTGTAGGTCAGGGTTAAAGGCCATTTCGTAAGTGACCCAAGACAGAACACTCCCAGAAGTTTCAAACCCACCAAGCAGGAAAATTGCCGCTTGCGCTAGCAACAAGTCTTCGGAAACCTCTGAAAATAATATCACTTTATTATTCACGTGTTACAGACAAAACTATAATAGGCTTGGAAAAGGTTTAAATTATGTAGATAATATGCTTATATTACTCAGAAAAACAGGTGTTATTTAAATATTTTGACGAATAATTAGAATGTCCTTCCAAAACCTACGCGAGGAACACAGATCACAACGCGTGGGGGATATTCAAGAGTTAATCTAAAAAAATATTGGCAAAATAAATTATTTAATTAGAGCGCAATAATTGTTATCGCAAAACCAGCTTCCATAACAAGTGTAAATTAAAAATTTATAACACCCCCGACGATCCAAAGTATTTGAGTTTTCCAAAACATCATTTTCAAATAAATAATTATGTATTTAGGCAACGTCCATCTTGACAGCTTGACATTTGTCTATTGACATAATATTAGGAACCTAACGGTTATCCAACCTTCTTTTCTACAAGAAAACTAGAAAAGAGCTGATAACTCTTAAACGGCTGAACTGATTTTTTTAGATTATAGCTAAGAACACTCTCGATCAAGCCACCTTTCAAACAAAAAAAACTAAATTAAAATCGGTTCATTCGTTTAGGCGCTACGATGCCACAGACAGATACACAGATACACAGATACACAGACACACAGACACACAGATACACACGTCAAACTTATAACACCCCTCTTTTTGGGTCGGGGGTTAAAAATAGCTAATAATAAAGCTTTTTGTAAAAACATGCCTTTTTACTCTACAAATATCAAAATATGTTTTACCTTCATTACTATCCATCTTGTCCTTCTTGAGTTTGATCAGAGCGTCGAGCAAGTCTTTGGATTCTCGATTGTCTCCGCTTTCTTCTCGGCTTTTAACGATTATCCTAAACATCTTTTTCAGAAACGCTTGTGATTTTCTTGGGAAGAACTTTAACCTGTGAAAGTTCAAACATTTTTTTATATAATCTGCCATAGTTTTTATTTTTTTATTATTAATTACGATCATTTTTTGTTATTTTATGGCTAGGGTCAATATAAATGGTTTAAGTAGATAATACTGCTTAGGTCGATCCACTTAGCCAGGACTTTAAAACCACTGAAACACCGAGTATATGGCACTCAGATTTTGCACCTTTTGACACCTTCAAGTGTGCTTCAAAAAATGGGGGCCTGTTCCAGGTTTGTGAATAACATGTCATTCATGATCAACCCATCGTCGGCTCACTACTGAGAACGGGTCTCCTCTTAGAATAAGAGTTTGGCCGTAGTCCACCACGCTGGCCATATTGTGTGGATTGGCAGACTTCACACGCTTTTGATAACATTGTACTCTCTCGGGTATGCAGATTTTCTCACGATTTTTTCCATCGCCGAATAATATCTATAGAATAACAGATAGAGACTAAAGCTAAAACGTACCTGAAATAGTCGACGAAATCAGGGAAGAAGAATATACTGCACCAGGTCAGACCCCGCATGAGGCCAAACTTGCCAAAATCGTAGGTGATTGACCTCATCGGACCCTTGCCTGTTAGCGTGGCGTCGCTTGGCACTCCGAATGCTGACGTGCCAATGACGTCGGTCGTGAAATCCACATACATTACCTAAAATATACAGGGTGTAATTAGAATACTAAGAAAAACGAAGACATGTGATAGTATTGATGATTACTGATACGATATCACACTAATATCACACTAATATTATAAAGGAGAAAGTTTGTATGTGTGTGTGTATGTTTGTTACTCCTTCACGCAAAAAAAACTACTGGACGGATTGGGCTGATATTTAGAATGGAGATAGATTATACCCTGGATTAGCACATAGGCTACTTTTTATCCCGGAAAATCAAAGAGTTCCCACGGGAATTTTAAAAAACCTACATTCACGCGAACAAAGTCGCGAGCATCAGCTAGTCACAAATAAAAACACGAAAATGTATTCCAACCTCAGACCTCATCATTGTTTTATATTAAACATGATTGTCGTCAAGTGAATGCCTATCTTGCAATAAAAAAAAAATGATTGCATGTCTTGCATATACAAGTTTATAATTAGTACTTACTTTGAGGTCAATAGGGTTCTCTCTATCATTACGAATCCTCTGCGCGAGTTCCCTAACTTTTTGTTTGATGTAGTCTTGCAGGATCCTCAGCTTTGCCGCTGTGAATACGGCGCTTAAACGTTGTCTCAGGGATGACCAAATAGGATCCTAAGATACAAAGAAAAAAAAATTGATCCACACGTCTATTCCACATTTTAAGGGTTCTGTACGTCAAAAAGAAATACGGAACCCTTATAGAATCACTTTGTTGTCTGTCTGTCTGTCAGTCTGTCCGTCTGTCCGTCTGTCCGTCTGTCTGTCTGTCGTGTCTGACAACCGACTCGCACTTGACCAGTTTTTTTAGGCTAGTCCCCCAAAACAAATCTTAACTTCAAATGCTGTTGCACCAGATAAAAAAAAAATCTTTTATTCTGGTGATGCTAAGATTTGGATTGTCGTCAGAAATTGCGAGCAAAAATCTATTTTAACCACTAGCGTGGAAAAGTAATTCGAAATTTGGACGTGACGAGGTCAATGGATGTTGTACCTAACTGTTTCTTTAAAAAAATACCATTTATTGAAATACAATACTTGATAATTTAAAATTCAGAATGCACCCGGAAAAAAAAATTCAATTTTTTTATCAGTTTGCATCAATTTGGTTTGTGTTCCCCACTGTAGTCAGATAAAAACTTCTGTGTTTCGCATGGCTGCAAAATTATTTGCGTTCGTGCCTTTGAATTCCTCGCTACGCTCAGGATTCTAACTTTTCTCAACCTTAGAGTTCTTTTCTTCCTCGGAATTCTATACAAACTGCCATTACAACTTTACAGCCTTGCATATAGGTACAATATATTAGTTAAATAATATTTTTTTGAAATCTTACATTCACGGTAAACAAATTCAGTCCTCCTATAGGATCAGATTCTCCTGAGCTCAAGTATCTGTTCCGGAAGTTGGCGAAATCTTTGACCAGTATCCTCCGAGCTATTTCCGGTGAGTTGACAACTAGACCTGGTCTCCAGAGGAACCAAATCCCTACGTAAGGACTGTTCAGCTTATACAGCTGTCGCAGCCACAGACCCTGTAAATCAAAATCAAAATTTATTTCTTTCATAAAGTATCCATACTAATATTATAATTAATGTGAAAGTGTGTCTGTCTGTCTGTCTGCTACCTTTTCACGGCGCAACAGTTAAACCGATTCTGACAAAATTCGGTACAGGGTTAGCTTATATCCCAGGGACGGACTTAGGCTACTTTTTGTCCCCAAAAATCAAAGAGTTCCCACGGGATTCCTAAAGACCCATCCGCTAAACCGATTTGTATAAAAGGTACCGAGGTAGCTTGCGTCCCTGTAATTGACATAGGCAACTTTTTATCCCGGAAAATCAAACAGTTCCCACGGTATTTTCAAAAACCTAATCCACGCGGACGAAGTCGCGGGCATCTTCATAGTTCTATATATAAAAAAAATTGTAGGATGAAACAGGAAGGTTTCCTGAGGAGGGTCCTCAGCAGTTCACTCAGTACTGAAGGGACTGTTGATGCCATCTAGTAGCGACACTTTGCAGCTATCGGAATTGGCCCATATTACAATGCAGCTCTACGAGAATTGACATATTGCTTTTTACTATATTTTATAGTTGTGTATTTAAAAATTATTTAGAAATTTCCGTAAAGTGTAGGGAAAAACACTATCATAAAAATTATAAAAATACACATACTTTTAGGAATGGAAAACTGTCAGGCATCAAAATCTAACGTCCATTTATTAGTAGACCAAATAAATACATTATAGTTTAACTCTCTCTCCGTCACTCGCTTCATACAATCGTAGTTCCAATTTCATTTGAATATTAAGCAACCAGAGCCCATGAAATTTTGCAGACATATTCTAAAAACTAATATCTGTGCCTGTGGTGTTTTAGATTTTTCTAAAAATATGTAGTTTTAAAATTACAGGGGCTCAAAGATTTGTATGTAAATTTTTAAGACCGCGTAACTTTGACACCGAATATTTTAACAGAAATCTGGAAAACCACAGGCTTATTAGTTTCTAGAATATGTATGCAAAATTTCATGGACTTTGGTTGCTTAATATATTCAAATAAAATTGGAACTACGTTTGTATGAAGCGAGTGACGGAGAGACCCCTCTAACTTTGTTAACAATGTTGTTATCTGAATAGCCCAAATGTCAATAATAATTACACTATTTATTATTACAATAATATTCATTATTAAGAATTACTTATTATTTACTGTTATTATTTCTTATCTTTGAACCAGAATAAACGCAACAAAGTAAACTTTGTATCGATTATTTTGATACTATGATACCTTTTAGTTTTCAATATAAAATAGATTAAATTGTGAAAAAAAATTATTATTCTGATAGAAGTTAGCCATTGACTGGAATCTCACTTGATGTTAAGTGATGATGCAGTCTAAAATGGAAGCGTGCTAACTTGGAAGGATTATAGCAGTTCTATTAAACCCATACCCCTGTTCGGTTCTACATGGCATCGTACCGGAACGCTAAACCGCTTGGCGGCTCGGCTTCGCCGGTAGGCTGGTAACTAACCACAGCCTAAGGCCTTTCAGGAATTTGTTAGTCCGCAATTTGAATAACCCCATGTTTATAATCTAGTAGGAACACTCCCGATGGTAGTTGATTCCACAGTTTGCATGAGCGTGAAAAAAAGGAAGGAAGCGCTCCAGGCACCCAGGTAGGTACTTACTATTTAAATAAATGAATTAACTTACAGGATTATATCTTTGCAGAAAGTTGAGGCTGCCAAGAATGGGGTTGGGTGGTAGATACGGCACCCCACGAACTGCCCAGTAGTTCTTCACTGACACCCATTTCAGGTAGAGCCACGTGAAAAAGCAAGTGATCACGCTAATAACTAGCAGGTAGATATACATTCTGTAACAAACAATATCACACAAATATTATAAAGCAGAAAGTTTGTGTGTATGTATGTGTGTAGGTATGTGTGTGTATATGTTTGTTACTTTTTCAAGAAAAAACTACTGGAGCGTTTTGGCTGAAATTTAGAACGGAGATAGACTATACCCTGGATTAACACATAGGTTACTTTTTATCCTGTAAAAATCCCTAGTTCCCGCGGGATTTTAAAAACCTATAACCACGGGAAGGAAGTACCGGGCATCAGCTAGTAATTTATACTTATTAATAGTGCATCTACACCTGTACCATTTTTCCACAAAAAAGGAGTGTTATGTGTTCAGGTTGTACGTGATTGAAGGACAAACCAAATCAACAAAACAAAATAAACTTTTCGCATTTATAATAATATGGGTAGCTTGGATAAAAAATGGGTAGTGATGTGTAGATATAGGCCACAAGCGTCTGCTGCGTCGCAGCTAAGGTTGAAATATATAGAGCGCACTTTGACTTTGCTTCAGTTAAAACGAGACAGATTTATGCCAGCGGTATAACGCTGTCTCGTTTTAACAGTGTCATAAGTCTGAGCAAAGTCAAAGTGCGGTCTATAGATCTCAGCCTTCTCACTGTGACCTGTGCAAGCGCGCTTTCGGGGAGGTCTATGCCCAGCAGTGGACACAAATAGACTGATAATAACATAGATCTAATTACTGCGTCATTTACATCAATTGATAGGTAATAATAATAGTAATTAATTAAATGAAACGTAATTTAATAATAATTGTTTAAAAGTATTGTATGTTCTGATGATAATTCCTTTGTTTTGATAATATCTAAAATTATTAGGTAAGATAGTTTATCATTTTTGGGGTTCCGTATTCGAATAGAAAAATGGAACTCTGGCCCGGGGCGGATCGGAGAGGAGATGTGTAGGTACACTTTGTACAGTCAACCAATCAGATTTTTGAAAATTCAAAATTCAAAATATTTTTATTCAATTAGACTTTTACAAGTTCTTTTGAATCGTCAAAAGCATCTACCACTGGTTCGGAATGCCTTTTCTACCGAGAAGAACCAGCAAGAAACTCGGCGGTTGCTCTTTTGAAAGATGACATGATAATTTTTTCACGTCATCTATTATGAATCTGATTGGTCAACTGAACACATCTCCTCTCTTCTTCGCTTAGGTGGATATCGGGCCTAATACTCGTAGAACCACTTCGTAGTCTACAAAGATCCTCTTTTTCAGGAATGTATGAAGATATCAAGTTTAAAATATTATTCCATTCTAATTATTACTAACATTACTAATTACTAATATCAGTAATTACTAATAATTTAACTAATAGTAATATAATAAATGCGAAAGTGTGTCGGTCTATCTGTCTGTCTGTCTTCTAGCTTTATGGCCTATCTGTTTAACCGATTTAAAGGTTGATAAAGGGATATTATAACTAAAAAAACTAGTATTATTTTCAAATTGTAATTCATGATGAAGTATGGGAAATGGCTTTTTAATTTATTTATTTATAGGGATGGCTTGCATCCTGGATGCGGGTATAGGATACTTTTTATCCCATAAAATCAAGCACTTCTCGCGGGATTTTTAAAAAGCCTAAATCCATGCGAAGTTAGTCACTTAAATATTTTAAAATATAATGAAAAAACTTAAATATTTACCTTAATATTAAATTAATTTCTCATAAACACTCATTAATTATATGACATAAAGTATGTCTTACAGACTATCACATAAACTATACTATAAACCCCAGTCACTATTTAACTTGAAATATTTAAAAATAAAACAATGTGACTTCTTCCAGCAAGCAAAGCATACTACACTATATCCAAAGGCGTCTTAAGTTCTTATACTTAGACGATATCTGATTATTTCTTTTTTTTTTCACGAAAACTAAAGATATTGATTGTCCCAAACCAACTGATATGTACTAAAACGTGATTGTGCGAATTTTTTTTAATAACAAAGCTTTTGTATTCATAACAACAAAACTATCCTGAAATCCTGAACTATCCTGAATTTTCTATCCTGAAAGAACCCTATTATTTTTGGGGATAAAAACTATCCCAGACCTACGAGTATGTTATCCCAGAGTATTAGTTAAAAGTATGCATCCAATTATGTTTAGTAGTTACAGCGTAAAGCATGCACAGACAGACGGAGAAAAATTAAAAAAAAAATTGTGGTCTAAGTTTGTATTGTTCGTGAGTTGATAATTGTAATAATATATTAATTTATGTACAGAAATCGTACAATTTAGTTTTTTAATAATGGTAGGTACATGATAGTCTATATAATATACATAGATATATAATATTCATTTTAATTAGATATTGATAGTGCATCACATACGCGTGTGTACACATATGATTCGTATTTTAACAGATTCATCAAAATACGAATCGCAAAAATACGAATGTGTATACCTATACGCGTACGTACGCTTTGTATGACGACCATTTTGAAACGTATTTTCACGCAATACGTGCAGAAACGCCTTATGGGGTTAAAAGTTAAGGGCATAAGCTAATAATTCATAGGCCATTAGCCATAAAGCCAAATACCATGAAAGTATTATCACCTAATTCAGTAAAAAGTTAAAATAGCATAATTCTTAAGATAGTATTTATCGCGATTAGAGTTGATAAAGAATCTTATAAACCAATGTCAAATATTTTATTGATAGCCACATTGAAATATAAACAGTACTTCCTACTTACACGAGTTTATTCGTTGGATAGCTATCTGTGTACTTGGTGTGCAGTTTACATAAGGCTAGTTCCACACCCATTATCATTTTAGTGTATGGTATGGCGTACCATCATTCATTCAGCACTGAGAACATCATTGAAAACGTATAAAGTTTACTATGCGTTCTATTATCCATGCTAATATTATAAATGCGAAAGTGTGTCTGTCTGTCTGTCTGTCTGTCTGTCTGTCTGTCTGTCTGTCTGCTACCTTTTCACGGCCCAACAGTGTAACCGATTCTGACGAAATTTGGTACAGGGCTTATATCCCGGAGACTTACGGGAAATATCCCGATTTTGATTTCCTTCACGGGTCTTGACAGATAGACAGACAAACAACGAGGTGAGCCTTTATAGGTTCGCTTTTTTTACCCGACTGCGGCAAAGCCAAAAGAATGGGTTGTGATTTTAGCAGTCTATGTATGTATGTATGTATCCAGATATATTTGTATCCAGATTCTGTATGTTTCACCGTAGCGCCTAAACTACTAGGCCGATTTTGATGAATGAGGTGTCAATTGATTTGTTGTAAAGGTCCGAGTGAAATAGGCTATATTTCATACGAAAAAAATTGACCTAACGGATATTACATCAAAAAACGTGGAGGTCTCTGAATTTTTTTTTTTGCTATTGTATCGAGTGGGTTGTCAAATGAAAGAGGAGAAAATTCTGAGCTCATAAATATAAACGTACAGCAACATTAAAATATACGAAAGTGACAGCAAAACAATTTTACTCCAATATTTCAGCGTTTATCAAGACGATCGCAGTCGGGTTTTAGTTTTCAACTTTATCTTGTTGCATAATAAAGATTTATCTCATTTTAGCTATCGAAATAACACTTGCTTCCAACATCTAGCCTTAAAGGGAGCCTACATCCAACTTATATCCAACCTAAAATCTTAATATTACTAAACACCTTCTTGCTACTGAAAAGAAAAACGGACATAGGCAAAAAATAAATAAACTCATCGCCTCGTGCCTCGAGGCCGAGTGTGTCGACGGTCGAATGTGTCACAATTTGTACAGAACGTGACGTGGCTTACCGGCCGCGACACGGTAACTAACTGGCTGCACTAAACAAGTGCAGCCAGTATTAATAAAAAGGAATCCAGAACCTATCGTACCCATACCCTTAAGTGTAAATTGAAAATTTATAACACCCCCGACAAGTGAAGTAACCTTCACTTGTTAGGGGTGTTATAAATTTTTAATTAATTTTACTGTAACCAATAACTACAAAAGAGCTGATAACTTTCAAACGGCTGAACCAATTTTCTTGGATTATAGCTAAGAACACTCAACTAAATTAAAATCAGTTCATTAGTTTAGGAGCTATGATGTCACAGACAAATACACACGTCAAACTTATAACACTCCTTTTTTGGGTCTGGGGTTAAAAACTTGGTTGCATGAACGCTTAGAGAGCATTCCCAGTTATGGAGAAACACAACTGACAGCAGGCAAGTCAAAGTGGCTTTCCCTAACAACGCCAAAATAAGAAAACACCCCTCCTAGACAGAGGTAAACTTAGGAAGGTGGTAGGACTCATAACACGGCATAGCCCACTAAACAAACACCTTTTCGTTATAGGTGTCACCGACAGCTAGTGCAGGGCCTGCGCCCTGCATGGAGGTCGCTGAAACACCGACGCACGTGCTCCTAGAGTGCACGGACGTGACAGAACAACGAGAGCACCATTTGGGATCCCCAACCTCACTTCATGAAGCCCTCGGCAACCTGGGCGGTCTACTCGGCTTTTGAGCGTGCTTGGATGGCTGGAGTGATGACTTCGGCGGGTAGGGGCAACGCACGCACAACAGACAGAAACATTAAAGTGCGGAAACCAGTCCAGAGAGAAGAAAGAAAGAAGAATACAGTGCCTCGTGCCTCGAGGTCGCGTGTGTTGCTACTCAAATATGTCACAATTTATAAATTGTTGTCTAGTCTAAATGTGCGATTTTTTGAAAAACAGAACAATGTAATTTTCCAAAAGTAGTGTTTAAATATGGGCGATGCACATTAGTTGTGGGGTGCGCAGGTAGTCCCGCCTGTAGGAAGTTTTCACTCTATGTTTTTCTGCGGTGATGACTGATGACAAAGAAGGGCTTATAGAAGATGATCGGTTCACTGTGGATTGCAATAGGTACGTAATAGTGATAATTACAATATTAAATGACTTAGCACAAGTTGACCCAAAATTTTGGATGACAAGCAAAATCTAGTCCATCCAGTGCCTAAACACGATGACTGGCATATACGCACTTTTAACGGTTTTGCAAATGATTTCAGATACAGTAGTGAATCCCGTACAAAATATTGAAAGTTAAATAACCTAAGATATGTTTCCTTATGAAAAAAGTAGGACTTAGAGACTTGTAAATAAAAATTTAGATAAACGCCTGCAAAAGCAAAGTTAGAAGAGGAATAAAGGAAAGAGTATCTTCAAAAAAACTTATGCCAGTCTTTCGCCGCCTGAATACAGCGGCTCCTTGCGACTCGTTTGATATCGTTTGTCTACCTATAGTTTGGGGTCTATCGATAATGCGCCTTCTGGTGCGAAGTCGCCATTCGGACAGGACCTTGGTACATCAACATCTATTGGTTTTTTTAAATTATGTACCACTAGAGGACACCCGAAAATCGGTTCAGCGGATGAGCCGTGAAAGCGTAGCAGACATACAGACAGACAGACTGACAGACAGACACACTTTCACATTTACAATATTAAGTATGGAGGGATTTATACAAGCTACATACATCCGCGCGACCTCGGCAATCGTCAATTTCGCCGTATAGGGAGGAGAAGAGAAATAAAATTACATTCCGGATCTCGATGGTGCAGCGGGAAGGTGCGTGGTTTGACGCCTCGTCCCTCGAGTCACGTCGAATTCACGGTGAATCCACTGAATCAACGTTGGATTTGTGACGTGCTAACTTTTCTGTCAAACTGTTCCTGAAACATTTTGAACAAGTGTAAATAAAAAAATTATAACACCCCCGACAATTAGTGAATGTTACAGTAACTAGAAAAGAGCTGATAACTTTCAAACGGCTGTACCGATTTTCCTTGGATTATAGCTAAGAACATTCTCGATCAAGCCACCTTTCAAACAAAAAAAACTAAATTAAAATCAGTTCATTAGTTTAGGAGCTACGATGCCACAGACAGACACACAGATACACACGTCAAACTTATAACACCCCTCTTTTTGGGTCGGGGGTTAAAAATAAAGAAGATATGGGAGGACCCTTTTGCTGATGCACCAATAAAATTTTATTTGTTTTGATTTGTGTATATCGGTCAGGGAAGGGGGTTGTTCCAGCATTTCATAGAAGCGTATAAAGCTCCCACGAACTGCTGCGGCTGTGTGCTGAGGAGTTCTTAAAGTCCAGACTCTATTAGAGCGAGTGTTGGTCTTCTTTCGAGCTTATTAACCCCCACCCAAAAAGAGGGGTGTTATAAGTTTGACGTGTGTATCTGTCTGTGGCATCGTAGCTCCTAAACTAATGAACCGATTTTAATTTTAGCTTTTTTTGTTTGAAAGGTGGCTTGATCGAGAGTGTTCTTAGCTATAATCGAAGAAAATCGGTTCAGCCGTTTGAAAGATATCAGCTCTTTTCTAGTTACTGTAACTTTCACTTGTCGGGGGTGTTATTTTAATTTACACTTGTTGAAGAGATACCGTATAGGCAGATAACATAGACATAAAACGGTTGCATAATCGTGACTCTTGAAAAATATTTGCCTTACAACCATGACTTACGTGACATTATTACGTGAACCGACAGATAGCCCGTCTACTCGGCTTAAATTTTAACTTTGTTTTGTTGTATCATACGTATTAATAGATAACAAAGATACCTACTTGCTACAAATACAAGATAAATACACATAAAATTAGCTGCTTAATAATGACTCTTTTTTTGATTCGTGCTGATCATCGTTACGTGAACCAATCGAAGTCAAAGTCAAAGTCATTTATTCAAATTTGGTACTATTGTACACTCTCTGATAGTCAAACAAGGATGTAGGGTGATATTTAATCGCGCTAACTTAAAACTAAAGCTACGAGGGTTCCAAACGCGCCCAAATTTGAGAAGAACTCACAACAAACTTAGCCGGGTAGGTTTTCTTTTTTTTTTTATCAACGCTTTACAATCCTTCCTTGGGACATAGCTTCATCATCATCACCATGATCAACCCATCGACGGCCCACTACTGAGCACGGGCCCCTCTCAGAATGAGAAGCATAAAGCTTAATTGGCTTTAATTTTAACTTTATTTTTTGAATGATTCACTTCTTCCTCGTGCGAACAGCTGCACAGATATGTTTTTGTAGTAGTTATACCTAATAGATATATTATCACAGATAGGTACATCATGATGACTTCCGTGTTTTGATATTTTCATTATATCAGTTTCAACTAAACTAAGTACCTATAGGTTGTTATGAATAAAATGCTGCGCCTTGTTCCACTCTAACCTGTAAATCAATCAATCAATCAATCAGCCTGTTTGCGTCCACTGCTGGACATAGGCCTTCCCAAGAGCGCGCCGCCACACACGATCCTCCGCCTTCCTCGTCCACCCACTTCCCGCTATCTTCTTAAGGTCGTCAGTCCAGCGGGTCGGAGGTTGCTGATCCACTGCGCTTGCTGATACGCGGTCTCCACTCCAGACCACGTCTGCCCCAGCGGCCATCAGTTCTACGGCAGACGTGGCCTGCCCACTGCCACTTCAGTTGGCTAATTGAGCTATGTCGATAGCTGTACATAGCTACCTTATTATTTTCACCTATTCTACCTAGTTATATAATAGGTATTATAGTATGAACATTCTCCAAGAAAAAAAGACAAAAAAAATACATTGCTCACGTTTCTCCAGAAGTTACATTTACTTTTCAATTCAACTAAAAAAATATCTAGGTAGGTAAATGTAAAAGGAAAATGTGACTGACTAACTGACTGACTGATCCATCTACGCACAGCTCAAACTTCTGGATAGATCGAGCGGAAAAGCATGCAAATAGAACATGATGGATGACGTAGACATGAAAATTCAACCTCTATGGCGGTAAAATAGGGCTGTGAAAATGTAGTCTTTGCGAACGAATTCGCGGGCATAGCTAAACTAGAAGACTAATAGCAGCACCGGTAGATCCACAAGACGGTGAACAAAACCCGATTGGCTTAAAAACGCCCTAATTAGCTTTCATGAAACTTTTTGAGTGAAACTCCCGAACTGGCAGTCATTTGTTTGAATAATACGGTTAATTATAAATTTCTACCCGGATAATGGGTTTCACAGAGTTTGCTTCAGTCTGTTTATCGAGATGCTTTCGGTGCAGATGAGTCACCTAATGGTAGGTCATCATTGCTGCCCGTGTAACTTCGGTGCCAGCTCCAAAATATAAAAAACCAGCCTGGGACTTCGTCTGTGGTGGCGTTTGCTGGCGCGCGTGTTGTGCCTTTTTGGAGTGTTTTTTTGTTGGAAGTGGCCGGTTTTTGTGTTCTGCTGGTGTTTATTGGTGGTAGAACTGACTGGGGCTCTTAAGGGGCACCGCGTGTATGTCGGCGGGCGCCGGCAGAGACGAAGTCCATACTTATACATACAGTTTCTCTAACTTGTAAATAACTACAAACTTGACATTGGCTAATCAGTGTAAAGCCAGACGAGAGAGAAAACAAAACCAGCCAAATGCGAGTAGGTCTGTCGCACCGAGGGTTCCGTACTCGTCTATTTTTTTCACATGTCACGCCGCATCCAGTGAACATTTTAGATCGCTGGGCGATATGAATCAAAGTGTAGGGTTTCAAAGGGGCGGCAATTACCGCGGCTTGTGGCGCTAATTGAAAAGACGTTGTTTTTAACTAACTTCAAGATTCATTAACCAACGCGACGAGAGGAAACTTTTTGTGATTATTATTAATTTTGAAGAACCTGTGTTTCTTTAAAAATTAGACAACGAAACAACCTAAATTGTATAATTATGACTTGTACTAAGTTTAATTACTCATACACGAAGTATTCCTTACCATTGTACAAGAAATAACAATTGTCAAATATATATTTTTAACTTAGATACGATAATACAACTTACTAACACAATAGAAATACACATTCTGCGAAAATTTTAACTCTGTAGCTATTGCGGTTCACTCCCATACAGCCCGCTGACAGACAAACAGATGGACGGACGGACGGACAGTGGAGAAAGAAGACCGAGTAATAGGCTCGCGTACGGGTCCGGAACCCTAAAAATTAGACAACAACACAACAACCTTAGCTAATATTTTTGTAATAAGGTCATGAACTAGCATTTTTACAAGACTGTCCAAAAAAGTAATGTTATGTTTTCAGGGTTCATGTACTCGCATATATACCTAAATATGCGATTATATTCCGCCATGAATTCCAAGTGCCTGAACAGATTTGGATGTAAGAGGTATTATTAGAATCATTAGTTAAATAAAGAATGATTTCGGTTTCAGGCTGAATCTATAGAGTGCACTTGGAATATGCTCAGACTTAAGACACTGTTAAAACGAGACAGCGTTATACCGCTGGCATAAATCTGTCTCGTTTTAACTGAAACTTACGTCTCAGCGAAGTCAAAGTGCCCTCTATAGATTTCAACTTCAGAGTTTAATATGAGAACATTCAGCGAAGGGCCACACCAAATGAAGACAAGCAACACAAAGTTTCCATTCAATTTGCTTCTATAAGCGCAATGAATTTGCTAGTGAGCCTTAGGGCCTTTTCACATGCATACGGTTGCTGTCTAAGTGACTCGGTGCCGTGCCGTGCTAGCTCTTTTTAACCCCCGACCCAAAAATAGAGGTGTTATAAGTTTGACGTGTGTATCTGTGTATCTTTGTATCTGTGTATCTGTGTATCCGTCTGCGGCATCGTAGCTCCTAAACTAATGAACCGATTTTAATTTAGTTTTTTTTTTAAAAGGTGGCTTGATCAAGAGTGTTCTTAGCTATAATCCAAGAAAATCAGTTCAGCCCTTTGAAAGTTATCAGCTCTTTTCTAGTTACTGTAACCTTCACTTGTCGGGGGTGTTATAAATTTTTAATTTATACTTGTAAATCTACACGGTTTACGCACCGGTCGTCCAGCAACAAGGATCGCAGTGTTGTTGAGTACCACTACCAGATTGAAGTCGTTGTGTAGTATTAATTACCTACCTCATAATGTGGTTGCTCGCACTTCTACTATACTCTACCCACGGAGAAAAGTTAATATATGGCTTTCTCTGTCACGTAATCCCATACAAAGGACAAAGACAAAAAGTCAATGGGCGTTAAGTTAACCATTTTTAGTGACCCACCAATCACAAATAAGCCAATGTCTTCTGTATTTATCTACGAAAAAAATTATTATCTACGGATGAGGACGGGTGATACACGTTCACGGCCGCCGTGCCTTGTGAAAGCCGACATAATAGCTCATACATTGTTTCACACGGCACGGTGATCGTGCCGAGTCCGTGTGTATATGAAAAGGGCCTTAAAGCGCAATAAATTTGCAAGCCTTATATTTTATTCGCCGCCATAAATTCCCTGACTGTGGGCTGTTAAATGTTTATGGGTGGTTTTAGGGTCTGGGTTTCTGCGCTGTTTTGTGTCTTTGACAGAGAATTCAGAACATTTTTGGCTAATAAATACCAAAAATTGATAACATTTCCTTTTAGTTTAGGCATTTAGTTCACTCTGGTTTCGGTTTGTGGGCCCTCGGTGGCTATATTCTCCCCAGCTGGTATAACTACATCAACCAGATTTTTCGGGGTAGGTATCTTGAACATGAAAAGTGAGAGAAAAAAAATACAAATACTCACAACTTAAATACCTAAATATTTGCTTAAAATACTGCTTTCTAAAATTAAATTACTTTTACTTTTAGTGTTTGTGGTTATTGAAACCTATTTTATTTTATTTTTGAATTTTTTTATCTAAACTGTGACCTAACATTTTCACAAAAAGATATTCTCGTGGTTTGAAAATCCAACCTAAAAATTTAAGCTTGAAATCGACCATAAAAGTGCACTTCCTTAAATTATAAATGGTATAGCATAAAATGAGAAAAGACATCATAAATCTGTGCTAGATTTTTTTCGCGTCGATAATATTCAAACGGTATACGCGGGCGGAGGGCGGAGGGCGAGGGCGGGGGAGCATATTTCATGTTAACCGTTCGTCGATAGCTCGTGAAATTGTGAGTTACGACTCCTGTGCTGTGCTTTGAATGCTCACTGTACTTTTACACTTACTCTCGCTCCGGTCGTGTCGGATTTCCGTCCCATCGGGCTATGAAAGTGAGGGAAAAGAAAGTACCTAAGTACATCTATATTTGCGCACACACTGGTACACTATAATATTATCGTCAGCGTAGTTGGCTAATATCTGTGAAGATTGGCCACCGTGGTAGATATTCGGTCGAGAGGACGTAATAAGTTGAATTTTCAGCTAATTTTTCTCTCAGAATGAGAAGTATTTAGAGTTTAGACCTAGTAGAGTAGTGATAGATACCTCGAATGTTATGGAGAACTCTCAGGCATGCTGATTTCCTCACGATGTTTTCCTTCACCGTTAAAGCAAATGATATTTAATTACTTACTTAAAACGCACATAACTCTGAAAAGTTAGAGGTGCGTGGCCGAGATCGAACCCCAGACCTCAAGAATACTTGGAGGCGGACGCATCAACCACTAGGCTATTACGGCTCTTATTACCTTCTCATATTTACATCAAACCCCATTTTAACACAATCTCATTCACTGAACAGTTTCATTTAACTTAAATACTAAAAACCCAGTGTCCCCATTCCGTAAGTGTGTCACATTGAAATTTAAAAAAAAAAGAACTGAAAAAGAAAAGTAAAAAGTTGCATTTGCATGAAATAAACAACCCAGCTTGCAAGTGAAACTAACCAAAAAGGACACGTTCTTTTATTCAGAGCTACATAATCCACTATTTGTACGGTGCATTCAGGTCGATGTAGCCGGCTCCGTGAATAGAATTAGCCGACCGCGAGAGGTTGGGCCCACTCTCCCTGGCCAACCCTCGATGTCCAGCGACTCCCCTACTCGGTCGTATTTGCACGTAAATCGACGTAGCCGTCCGTCGTGTTAGACGTTCCGAATTTGAATTTTAAACTAAGCGTTCCGTTTTATGCAGAAAATAAACTCTGGAGGTAGATGTTTTTAACTTGAAGGATTATTCATTTGATTCAAGTCGGGCTTATGTAAATCACGCCGTAATTTTAAGCAAACTTTAGGCAAATTATCGTGGTACCTTAGAGCTGGGACACACCAAACGCGTATGCAGCACGTACACGTGACCACGCGCGTAGTGACGCGCGTGAATCCATAGACATGACAGCACGCATTACGTCTACGCGAACGTTCACGTCACGCAAGCGGTATGCCATATCTCATACAGTTCCATACATTACAACGTCATGGTACGCGCTACGTCTACGCTTACGTGCTGCATACGCGCTTGGTGTGTCCCAGCCTTTAGTTAATATCATATCTATGAAAATACAAACTCAAACATAAAACGATATTATAAGCCCTTCAAAATCATTATCATCATCATCAACCCACCGTCATCTGCTAAGTGATTCGCTATCTCAGTGTCTAACACTGAATGATAGCAACCGAGGTTGGTTGGCTCTACATTGCTGCATCACTGGGTGATGATGAAATATTTTTTCGTTGAAAACCTTCAATGAATTCAAAAATGAGCTCGGTGGCTATCATGCAGGTATGCAGGATTCCCTCACAATGCTTTCCAACACCGTTAAAGTAAGTGATATTTAATTGTATAAAAAAACACATAACTCCGAACACTCAGAGGTGTGTGCCGAGGATCGAACCTCCGACCTCCAGAGTAAAAAGCCGATATCTTAACCACCGTTATTATGTATAATATTAGGTATACTATATTTTATCATTCACCATTTATAGTGAGTAGTGCTGCTTTCTTTTTAGTCAAACCACGGGATTTCGAAAAACTTAAATCCACGCGGATGAAGTCGCTATTAATACATAAATGCTTCAACAATTTGGATAAAGCCTTTCTTGCGAAAAGGTAACTCCTAAATTCGGCTTAAGGGTCTTAGATTTTATTAAATTTACAGAATCAACGTACTCGTAACTCCTGAATTTGGCTTAGGTCTACTTAGGTTTATTAAATTTACAAAATCTCGCTATCCGCTTTCGACTTAACGCTCCATTTTAAGTTTCGCTTATTGAAAAAATTGTTAATTGTTTTGAAATTATGTTAGATATAAGCAGAGGCTCCAATGTAAGTTAAAGTAAACTTTAATAGGTATTCTTTATTCTTTATTTATTTGCATTCATGTCTTACATCACAAAAAATATTATAATATTATTACAACATGAAGCCCCGCCAGGGCGTTGCAAAGTACAACATTGGTAAATAATTAATTAAAGGTAATATTACAATTATATTAAGTCTTAAAAATTACGAAAATTATGAAATATGAATAATAAAAATTATGAATTAATTAAATGGTAATAAAATTAAAATAAAATGTCACGTGTAAATAAATGTTATGGAAGCTTTCAACTTATTATTACTAACTAATATGTCCTATTAATTAATTAATCTTAAAAAAGTACTTATAAGTAAAAGAGCATTATAAAAAGCACCTATCGACTATGCAAAGCGCCCGGGACTGAACCCCGACCGCCATTATGGAAAGTTGAGGTCTTGACCACTAGCTGTGCCACTATATACTCACCGCCATTATATATGTAGGTACCTATACTACCTATATTATATCTATACTAATATTATAAAGAGGAAACCTTTGTATTTTTGTATGTTTGTATTGAATAGGCTCAAAAACTACTGGACCGATTTCAAAATTTCTTTTACCATTACTTAGATGGATTATTCCGAATCCGTATAGGCTATATTTTATCCCGGAAAATAGAAAAAACAAATGTCCACCCGTGCGAAGCCGGGGCGGGTCGCTAGTTACTTATAATTGCCATTGATCCAGTGAGTAGCGATGCACGCCGCAACTGCAAAGTATAATTACGCGGCTGCACTGACTGACACAGCGCCCACAGCATGTGGCGAAGTTTCCACTTTGTTTTAACTTTTAACCCGTACAAACCAGGGCTGGCTAAAGTTATACAGGATAGTGTTATGGTTAGTACCTAGTTTAAGGACCTACCTGGTGCAGTAGTTAATGCTGTGAGCTTAGGTACGAAGTCCCGGGTTCGATTCCTGACAAAGACATGGAATTAGTTTACTTCCGGCATCAGTTTTCCCCTACAGTTAAATAGAGGGTGAAAGTGTGTATGGAAATTCGAAATTTTTCAGTTCATTTCTATAAAAAGTGTTTTCTGTATATTTAACTGTAGATATGTTTAGTGTGTGCAATAAAGAATTCTAAATAAATAAAAATAAATAAATAAAAATTGGTATTTCGGCTTTCGAACAAAAAAATTCAGCTGGTCACACATATTATTATAAATGCGACAGTATTTGTTTGTAGGTTTGTCCTTCAATCACGTCGCAACGGAGCAACGGATTAACGTGATTTATTGTCCCCTATTGTGAATTCCATCTCCTAATCGATTTTGAAAAAATCTACTCAAGCGAATCCGGGCCGGATCAGCTAAATAAATCTCTCCTATTCTGGAATGGACGATGTATTTTAAGTTTCAGTTCAAACTTCAAAGAGCGAAAATATCGTCATGAGCGTTTGTCATACACCGGCGTTGAAATATCCTTTCAAAGCATTAAAATCCGGCCGAAGTATCGCCGTAACTCACGGGCTATCGACAAAAGGCCAAAATGAAGCCCGCCTATTCGCCTATAGCCTTCGCCTATAGCCTTCGCCTATAAAGCTTGAATAAATGACGTGAAAAAATCTAGGTGAAATTCAGTATACATTGTGGAGTCTACATCTATTGAGAATGCTTCGATATCAAAGTGAAACGTAAGTACGTAGATATTTAGAGTGTTTTAAAGCATTTGCAAGGTGTTGCGTTGTGATACGTGTTGTTTGCTTTTCCTACATAAATATGTTAGTAGCGGAAGGGCGGGTAGTGTACAACCCGGTTACTAAAAGATTGGACCTGGCGTCAAGACGTCACTGCGACGTATGGGTACGGTGTGCAAAAAAGCATCATAAAGAATATTTAGGTATGAAACTTAAATGTTTGTGAAAAACTCTGGGTATGTTATGTAAGTATTGTCTTAGTTTGGCGTTTATAATACATTGAAATTGAAAAAAGCGAGGTCCATTCTTTTAGTAACCGGGTTGTACAGTGAATACTGCACGTTGTATCATACAGTTTTTATTTTTAACGAATTACCAAGACCATAAGACTGTATTCCCACTAGATTACAACGTGGGGTTATTCAAGGGGCGGACCAACAAATTCCTGAAAGGCCGGCAACGCATCGGCTGTACCTCTGGTGCTGCAAATGTTCATGGGCGGCGGTGATCACTTAGCATTACGTGGCCCGCCTGCTCGTTTGCTCGCTATTTTATTATTTAAAAAAAATCATCGCATTTCATTCATATAAATAATAATAATTAGAACTTGAAAAATCCCACGTGAAGTTCAAATCGTGTTGGATTCTGATCGCAGCTAATGAAGTCGTTTGTATTAGAGTGCTTTCACTTCTCGCACTTTGTGACCGCGGACAAAGTTTGGGTCGCCTTGGAGTTCACAGATTTCAGGGTTTGTTTGCAATTGTAAGGGTTGATACCTTTAGGGGCTGATTTCCCAATTAACCTTTCTGACTGAACTGGTAAGAGGTAAAAGTTATTCGTCAGTTAAAAGATTATGTGCCTATTGAAAACTTATCACTTAATTACTTTGAACAACTGTGAATAAACACGTACCTACCTTGTCTAAAAAAACATTGGAAAACAGCACTTCACGTCTATAGATTAGCTTTGGCAACAAGTGTAAATTAAAAATTTATAACACCCCCGACAAGTGAAGGTTACATTAACTATAAAAGAGCTGATAACTTTCAAATGGCTCAACCGATTTTCTTGGATTATAGCTAAGAACACTCTGGACCAAGCCACCTTTCAAAAAAAAAACTAAATTAAAATCGGTTCATTACTTTAGGCGCTACGATGCCACAGACAGATACACAAATATACACACATGAAGACTGTCAATCCACACTGGGCCAGCGAGGCAGACTAGGCTCTTCTTATTCTGAGACTCAGTAGTGGACCGGCTACAGTTCTGCACACATTAATGTGCGATTAGATCCTCATAGATTATGATCTATGTTACCACTCAATAGAAAAAAAAATATAATTTTCTTGTGTCCTTAATTTTCATTATGACATCAATTATGTGACTGTGACCTTTGAAACTCGGTCCACAAAATTCACTAACAATAACATACGTGTTAGCACAAAATCGGCTTTCCCCCTATGTGTCGGTTCGAAATCTATTACACAAACAAGAGGATGCAGCCATCGATGGAACTTTTCGAACAACTGGCGTCTTGTAATCCCTGCCTTATGAAATTCAATGAGCACTCCGCCTTAAAACATATACGACCCCGTACCCGACCTCGTATCACGGCCAACCCCATAAATCAACTTGTTAACTCAATTTATGATACATTGCTGGTTTTATTCCGCACATTGAAACATGTTTATTTACAAAAGCAGCAATGGATATGATTTTAAGGGAGATATGGTTGTTGAGTGAATTGTAAATACAGTTTTATTTGCTGTCATAATACAGGATGAGAGAATAAAGTTTATGAGGATCCAGTTCTCCGGAGTCCTTGTGTTAGGGATAAATTTTATCCGTGACATGTAAAATATTCAAGTTTATTCGCACTCAATGATGAAGAGTGAAATAATTTGCACTTACTTATGGTTAGGGGAACCTGTTGTACCTTGGTCACTTTTTCATTCAACGATTTTTTGAAAAAAAACGGTTATAAATATTGCGATTAAACAAATTTTAGCTGTTAGACGAACTAATGTGGTTCATAATATAAACTATACAAAAGCATAGATCATTCTTTTTACAGGTTTTACATAAACTAAAAAAAGTTTGGAATGTTGATCAAGGTACAACAGTGGTGATGTACCTAGATCCGCCTATGTTGTACCTTGGTCATAGTTAGAACTCATTAATTAAAATCCATATTTCTCGACAAATAGCAAATATTTTTATTATTTCCGGCTTCAACACGTCTATAAGTATCTTTATAAGCTTATCTAATATCTATGATATATCAATTAACAGAATTTATATGAATAAAATCAGTGTTTTTCGTAACACCTAACTCAAACATTTTAATCAGATTAGCAACAAGTCTTTATTCTCTTCTTACTGACTAATATTTGGACTAAGCGTTTCTTAATTAATCAATAAACTCCGAGTATTTATTCATTTCAGGAACTGAGTAATATTCCCTCTTGGAATTAATTTTTTTTGGACTTTTTATTTTTTCCTTAATATCTAACCATTGGTATAAGTTGAGATCTTCTTTTTCTGGCCATTTCCAGTTTTTTAGCGACTTCTTCATGGATTTTATAAGAGCACCCTCTTCACTGACAGACACTATTTGGCCAACAAAGTATTCACCTTCGTATATAAAGATAACGTAATCACCATCTTCAAAATTGTTTGCGTGTCTATTCTCTTTATTTCCTTCAAAATAATTGCTTAATGGTTCTTCCTCAGAAGATAAAAACCCTTCTGAAGCATCTGAATCTCGCACAGAAAAGCTTTCGTTTTCATCTTCTGATGTTTCTGATTCTTCTTTTAAAATTTTTTTCTTAACTTCTTTTAGTTTCTGTACTTTTACCTTCTTATCTATTTTAAGTTTTTTATTTTGTCTTGCTGCCTTTATTCTTTCTATTTCATTTTTTTCCGGAGTTTCAGTTAGTTTTAAACCTAAACAGAATTAACAAGAATACATTTGAATGTACTGTACCTTGACCATATGACCAAGGTACAACTGTTTTACTATGGTCAATATACGTTATATTAATACGTTATATTAATACGTTATTTTACAAGATAAAGTTGAAAACTAAAACCCGACTGCAATTGTCTTAATTAACGCTGAAATATTTATTATATGAAAAGGTCAATTTTTTTCGTATAATGTTTTTCATGCTTATGTCACCCGGACCTTTTATTACGACGAATTGATTGACACCTCATTCATCAAAATCGGGCCAGTAGTTTAGGCGCTACGGTGGAACACACAGAATCTGGATACAAATATACATACACACATACATACATACATACTTATCTTCTTCCTTTTGGCTTTGCCGCAGTCGGGTAAAAATAGCCATCTTTGGCAATGTTTTTGATACAAATCATTGATTTTGAAAGAGCCACCCCTAATACAAATTGCTTAGTAACCTTTCTTATGTTACCTATATTATATCTCAACTAGCTTGTGCCCACAACTTCGTTCGCGCGGAGTACACAAAATTTCAATCCCCTATTTTACCCCCGAAAATCCTTTCTTAGCGGATGTCTACGACATGACGCAATGCATGATGCGATTTCTAATACTATTCTGAAGAAAATATAAAAAATTAGACTTTATACGATAGATTAATTACGATTAGATGCAGATTAAGATTAATTAATTAAGATTTTTTTTACAGCTTTATTAGCTGTTATCTCCCAAAGCCACCATGATCCAAACTTCATAGTCGCTCATCGTTCCTGCCAGTGTTGGGGACAATACGCAGAGAAACTGTAAGCTTTTATAAAATTACAAAGGTCAGGCACGCGCTGACTGAATGTCTGTAATAGACAGAGTTCTATTACAGACATTCAGTTTCTAAAATGTACCTATCTATATTGAGTGTTTATTCAAATGAAACTCAAACTACGTTGGTTTGGAGTGCACTATGAAAAACTCCTCCAAATATTAGAGTAGATTTATAAACCTAAAAGCTATGACAGTCCCCTTCAGAAGAACTTGACCAAAGCTAATATATAAAAGTTATAAATGATTCAACAGTACCCTGCCCCGCGATAAGGTCTAAGCATCGGCAAAATATATGCAATAGGATAGTTGGCAGCCGCCCAGCTGGCTGTAACGGGATTCTATCTATTGTTATTATTAAACGTTACAAAGATAACCCAATAGAATACTGTGTATCCTGAAAACCTTTTAGGTAAACGTTTATTCCAACCGGGAGTATCTTTAGAATCATATGGATACTGGCTTTCATCCACCAAACTCCTGAGGTGTTTAATTTTCAAATATCCTTTCTAAGTGGATGTCTACATCATAACAGCTAATACCAAAATAATACCAAAATTCAGCCAGATCCGTGCAGTAGTTTGAGCTGTTCGTTGAGATCAAGTCAGTCAGTCAGTCACCTTTTTAACCCCCGACCCAAAAAAAGGGGTGTGTAAGAGGGAGGGAGGGGAGGTTTGACGTGTGTATCTGTGTATCTGTCTGTGGCATCGTAGCTCCTAAACTAATGAACCGATTTTAATTTAGTTTTTTTAACTCCCGAACCAAAAAGAGGGGTGTTATAAGTTTGACGTGTGTATCTGTGTATCTGTGTTTCTGTGTATCTGTGTATCTATGTATCTGTCTGTGGCATCATAGCTCCTAAACTAATGAACCGATTTTAATTTAGTTTTTTTTTTTGTTTGAAAGGTGGCTTGTTCGAGAGTGTTCTTAGCTATAATCCAAGTCCTTCCCATACCTTCACTTGTCGGGGGTGTTATAAATTTTCATGTCATATATTTAGATATTTTCAGGTGAGACTTAGCTAAACCGTACAAGATTGACAAAAGCCGCTGTATTTTCATCCTTTCATTTTTGTATCAAGCAATCCAATTATGCGAAAACAATGATCTTTTGTAAAACGGATGCCTTCAAGTAAACCGACATAAAAGGCACTTTTCTCAGGACGGCTAATGGCATTAATATCAAAGGGTGAAATTGTTTTACCTTCGAAACGTTTTTGAAGGTTTTGTGGGACAGAACATTGAATATTCATATTTTAAATCCCCCAAAGAGAGGCTGTAGCGTAAAAAACTTAATTGAATTTCGGATAAAATTCGTTTCAGGAGGATCCTCCAACAATTGTATCGGTTTATTTAATTTTATTGTTTTTTTTTACGTAAAAATATGCACACAATGGCAAACGTATTTTGCGTCCTTACCTTTCTATTCTTGAACAAGGAATAGAATTAAAAATACACTATTATTATTACTTATTCAAAATTACAAAAAAAATTTGCTCCCAGCTGAAACCACATAGTTTTATTTACCTACTGGATTAATCTCCCAATCCAAACATAATTTTAATATTAATGACTTTTTATTTTAATATATACATACTATGATAAATTATATGTGTACTATAACATAAACATACTATACCTACGGTAGGTAAGTATAGTATGTTACCATTCAACAGAAACACCTTCAAAGTTTCTTTTTGCTTTTCTTCGGTCATTATTCTTTTATTTGGTCCAACACAGTCAATGGAAACTCATTAAGTAAAGAATGGAGGAGGCAATCCCAAGTGCGCCTCCCTTAGTTATTTTTATAAATTAAACTGTGCCTAGGTATATTATGTATTATGAAATAAGTATGATGAAATCAGCACAATAGCTGCTTGTAAGAAAATCTTTTAACCGCATACGCTGAAATGAAACGTAGTTAATTAGGTAACTTGATTTGTTCCTGTCGCGACTCAACTTCGTCGCTAATGGATGACAAATTGGATTCGGAGTGAAAGGCAACTAATTATTTCACGTTTAAACGAAACGAAAACACTTCGTAAGTCCATTACGGCTTCGGGCGAAGTTGAATGAGAAGTGACGCTTCGGGTTTCCACTGGTGTCCCACAAACCAGTTAAGGACTGTGTAAATACGTTACTGGAGTTAATCGGATTTTATTTTGTGATACATTTTGCTCGCGACTTTTGTCGCGTAGTGTTCTGCACCAAAAATATAATAGAAAAAAAAACGAATTTTTGAAAGCTGTGCCATACATTACCAGTTATTCCTACGGGTTAGGTTATTCCGGCACCTCTAATACTTGAGCATTAAAGTCAAAGGACCTCAAGCAGAAGAAGCGCTGGAATAAACTGTGGCATTTGTATTGTTGTGTGTGTGTATTTTAAAAGACCTAAATCCACACACAAGTCTGTAATCTTAAAGTACCTAGTGGAAACTTTTTCAAAGATTTTAAACAAAAGGGTTTCTGCAACAGCCTATATTAAAAGCTCTTTAAGTGTAAGATGAATGGTTTACCATTCATCTTACACTTAAATACATCATTAGGACCTTCGATTAAGACAGACGATGGAATGGCACAAATAATTAAGCCACTAATGGATATCAAATCGTTAAATGAACGCCTAAATGGGATTAAAATTCGTTTTCTCATTACGAAGGGTCGACGGCGCAAAAACGTTTGGAATCGATTTAGTTTTTTTTTAATTGGTAAGATTCTTAAGACACTCATTTCGTCATTTTTAACACTTTTGCTTGGGTCGCGGACGAAGCGTTAGGCGCGCATAATGGATGCGTCGCGGCGGACGGACGTAATAATTATTATATTATATCTACTCATGTAAAGCCGGCTCTACACTCGCGCGTGAAGTCGCGCCGTTCACGCCGTGAATGTATGCCGCGATCCACGCGTGAACTGTGTCCCTCCACACTCGCAAGTCTTGTTCGTGACGTTGACGATACGTTCACGTTCGCGCGCCGCTAACCCTTTGTCGTGGGGAAACCGACACTGATCGGGGAAAGGCGCCAAGCGCGAACGCGAAGGCGTGAACAACATCTACACTCGTGTTTCGCAGTTGTCACGGGCTTTCGGGGCCGTTCGCGCCGCGAGAGTGTAGAGCCCACTTAACCATTAGAGCTCAGGGGTAGATCTATAGAGTGCACTTTGAGTTTCCTCAGACTTAAGTTTCAGTTAAATCGAGACAGATTTATCTCTGCGATATAACGTTGTCCCGTTTCAGAGCCTAGTCAATGTGGTGCCGGTTGACGTCAAGGCACATATTTTGACGTCGAATTAACTTAATGAACTGTGGTATGGAATGGTTCAGGTTTATATTTAATTTCAGTAAACACTAATTTATTACTTGATACAAAAAAAACCTATTATATTATTTTCAGAGAATTTTTTATGCGCCTGTAATTATAAAATAGCACTAAATATTTTTTACAGTCATCATGAAAATTGCAGACGTTATTATGCGAAAAAAGAGTTCAGTTGAGTTTTTATGTGTGAAAATGAAACGAATACAATCCTGGCCACTTTGCTCTTTCCCGAGTATAAATCAGAAATGGCGTGGCGTTTATTTAAAAAAGAAATCTCTACACATGATTTACTGCAAGTAGATGTAAAATGTAATATAGGTCTCCTTTTACACCGTCCCAATCAAAAATGGTTTAGTTATTTTATTTCTGTCACAAGATCGGACTCACACTCCATAGGTACAATTCTGGACGATGTCCTTCGCCTGTGTTTTTAAAATAGCAATGTATAGTATTTGATAGTTTTCAAATGAAAACTGCAGGCGTTATTATAATATGAGAAAGGGGCTTAGAGTTTCTTTGAATTTGGAACGTTAAAAGTGTGTAGTAAAAAAGTGTGTTATGTCGAGTAATATAGTAATACAATTCTGGCAACTTTGCTCTTTCCCGCGCATAAATCAGAAATGGCGTGGCGTTTATTTAAAAAAGAAACCTCTGCACATGATTTACTGCGGTAGATGTAAAATGTAATATCGGTCTCCATTTACACCGTCCCGCCCGCACGTCCATAGGGACACATATGGAAATGAGACAAAAAAGTCAATACACTGATAACTCGGAATATGTACGGTTTCCTTTTAGTATAAATATCGCAGAAAAAATGTCCCTTCCTTTTGGGGTTTTCCTTGGACTGTTACACCTTTCGCTTATGGTAAAATATTAACTTGAATTTTTACCGCCCTGTTTAAATTTCTTATCTAATGCAATATCATTAGTACCTATATCCTACTACTACCGGAGGACGTCCCAAGCTACACTTTAGAACCTAACTAGACTTAATGACAGCCGATAGTAAGCCAAAAGCTTCATGATAATATAAGTAGATATATTCTTACTATCATCCGATATAATATTAGAATAAATAGAATAGGTTTTTATTCAAATAAACTTTTACAAGTGCTTTTGAATCGTCAAATAATTTAGCACTGGTTCGGAATGCCGTCGTTCCTACCGAGAAGAACCAGCAAGAAACTCGGCGGTTACGTCCGCTGCTGGACATAGGATAGGCCTCTTGAAGACGTCCACACTTGTTTGGGAGCTCACGGGCTTGCGCCGCCTGAATTCAGCGGCTCCCTGCAACTCTGATGTCGTCTGTCCAGCGGATTTTCCAACGCTGTGCTTTCCGGCGTGAGGTTGCCATTTTAGCACATTGGAACCCTAACTTGGATGAATTACGTCTATCGTGTTTTCGAAGTGACTCAAAATCACTTAGCGGACGGTGAACAGAGCTAGGCTTGGAGTTACTCTACATGGTTAAATCAGAAATGAGAACAAAAGAAACCGACATAACTAAACGGGTTGCGAAGCCTAAGTGCCAAAGTGCAAGGCACATTATTCTCGAAAATAAGTAAGTATAAGTAGGTATATTAATTCAAAAATTATCTAATTTACTTTGCACCCCAGTATGGTACCTACAGAATTTGTAAAAACGTACCACCCCGGTAGATTCGATTTGAACGAACTGAATAAAGAATGCGTCGCACCTAGGAAGATTACTCGCAACTCGCAGCTCGAATATTTCCCCGCAATTCCGACCTTATTGCCATACCAATAAGAGCTTCTACGTAATGTGGGGAGGAAATTTTCAATATACACTTGGCAGTCTCGCAGGGGAAAACGCTATTCAATCGAACAGAAAATATTTTATTGCACATGGACATTCACAAAAGCGCTGTTGTCGCTTATTTCGTACCTTTTGTATTTGCACCAAACTCTGTACGTTTCCTTTTTTTAGATTGCAAGGGCGAAGGAGGATAAAACGAAATCGATACATATCAAAAGAAAAATCCTGACTCACTCACCGACTGACACATCAACTCTCAGTCTAAACTCTTGCACCTAGAAAGCTATGATTTTGTACAGAAGACCCTTATCCGGTACGAGATCACCAGGGAAGCCTAACTCCGCGATAGGCTCCTCGCACCACCTACTTTAGTTTCGCAACTCGTCGAGTCGTACGTAAAGTCGTCAAAATAAAATTATCACTACCCAAACCATCACTACTCTTAGCATACGAAAGTGTGTTTGTTTTTTTAACCCCCGACCCAAAAAGAGGGGTGTTATAAGTTTGACGTGTGTATCTGTGTATCTGTGTGTCTGTATATCTGTGTATCTGTCTGTGGCATCGTAGCGCCTAAACGAATGAACCGATTTTAATTTACTTTTTTTTGTTTGAAAGGTGGCTTGATCGAGAGTGTTCTTAGCTATAATCCAAAAAAATTGGTGCAGCCGTTTAAGAGTTATCAGCTCTTTTCTAGTTTTCTTGTAGAAAAGAAGGTTACATAACCGTTAGATTCATAAATATTATGTCAATTGACAAAATATGTCAAGCTGTCAAGATGGACGTTGCCTTGATACATAATTATTTATTTGAAAATGATGTTTTGGAAAACTCAGATACTTTGTCGGGGGTGTTATAAATTTTTAATTTACACTTGTTGGTTTGTTGATTTATAATTTGTTGGTTTGTCCTTCAATCCGTCACAACGGAGCAACAGATCGATACTTTAATTGCATGAGTACAGCTGAAGACCTGGAGAGTAACATAGGTTACTTTTAATCCCGGAAAATCAAAGAATTCCCGCGGGATTTTTGAATACGTAGACAAAGTGGCGGGCATCAGCTAGTTGTTGTTATTTGAAGGAATTGTACACTCAAACCAAAAATGGAATTGGATGGTTATCGCTAAGGCTTCTTCCTTTTGTGCTATTGTCTGGAACATCCTTGAAAAACGATTTACGGTTCAACGCATGATTTCTAATTTCGTTTGTTAACGACATCTTTGTATTGAGTTGTCAAAACAAGCGCTTGAATTATAAATAAGAAGTACATGGGTTTGTGCCTTAAATTGTTAGGGTTCCGTGCCCAAAGGGTAATGACGGAGTCCTATTAATATCACTGTGCTGTCTGTCTGTTTGTCCGTCTATCCGCGTGTCACAGGTCTCTTCTAGCTTGTAGACTAAACGAGTTACAAACCTGAACCTGAAATTATGGCATTTGGTGTAGAACGTTATAACCCAAAATCAAATATTGAATTAGAAGTTCTATAAAATAATTTTTCAGGGGGGCTCCCATACATGGGAAAGGAGTCTAAAAAATATTTATTTTCTTACCCTAGCATGTAGAATACGAACATATTTTTTATTTTATTTTATCTTAAAAAAAAAAGGAACTCGGGGGCCGTCAAAGTACTCAGTTTTAAACCATTTCTGTGACGGAGGCTATCTCAAAACTATACTAGTTAGGAATATGAAATTTCTGTATATTATATTCTATGTAATAATATGTACTGTATTTAAACAAAAAATACTGAAAACAACGATTTTTAAAATAGTTTGTGAGCACTAACCAAAACAATTGAACTTTTTTTGGTATTTCGTTCATTGTCAAACAAATTTGATAATACCACTTAGGTATATTAAACTTTTTGAAGGTCATGTTCGTTAATCTTTATAATTATATACTTACTTAATTTTACAATAGATAGTTTTTATCTCTCCCAATCCTCGAGTTATAGGCATTATCCCAATCTTTGACGCGATATGATAAATTGCATCCTAATGTATTACAGTATTATAATAGATTACAGTTCATTTCCTATTAAATATTATAATAAAAAAACCGTCCTAGTGCGAGTCAGACTGGCGCACCGAGGGTTCCGTACTCGGGTATTTTTTCCGTCATTTTGCACGATAAATTAAAAACTATAACGCATAAAAATAAATAAAAATCTATTTTTGAATATATAGGTAAATTCCTTTCATATGATACCTCACACTTGAGATAGTTATCTTACTTTGAAAATTGAAAATGTTAATTATTATTTATTTATTTCATGAACACATTTTTGTGATGTAACAACAAATTCACGGGTTTCAGAATAGATTTTTTCCTTTACACATCAAGTTGTAACACGTTAATAACGTAAAAGGCAATCACAATTTGCAAGTTCTGTCGAAAATAACAGTGATATAATTATATGTTTTTATTACGATGTTAAGTAGTACAAAATTAAAAACCTAGATAGATAAAACGTTTAATAGCTTATATAATATATTTAGGCTGTTTGACGACAAAGTATCACAGAGCGACATAAAGGCATACCACAGGACTGCATAACTGCAATAATAAAATATAGCAGGAATCGTCGACGGACAGTTATACTATATTATATTCCGATTCTATAGCATGCCGCACAATTAGTGTCTCAGTTTTTAGCATGCCTCATTGTCGCATGTGGTTGTTCCAGCGTACAACAGATATTAAGCTCTAGGTATGAATTCCACACAAATGGCTTCTCCAGGACTATAGAATATTCCTCGCTTGTCAATAGTCATGTCTATTGGTATCGGCATGCCAGGGAATGGCACGACCTTGTAATTTAAAAACACGGACACCATTGCAAAGCGGACAGTCATCATGCCAAATCTCAGACCTAAAATGAAACAAATCAAAGTTTAAAAAACTAAAAAATACCCATTTACTACATCAGATCACATAATGTTACCAAAGAACACTCTGAGGCAAGTCAAACAAGCCTAAGCCTGGATTTAAGGAATCCTAGCCTCCTGTCACCTTCATCATCATAGTATATCGATGATACCAAATCACAGTTGCTTAGCTTTGAAAATATTCACTACGATTAGCATGTTAGATGGAATGCGTAGAAGAAGACTTGGGAAAAATGGACCACGATATTCTATTTCGAATCTATTTAGAAGGAGACTGTGGAGGAGGTCAGGACCCACATTGTGTGAAAAGTAAGTTGTTAATTTTTTTTGTAATTTTACAAAGTTACCAAGCGTAGCATAAAGTGTTTGAAAAAAATGTGAAATGAATTAAATTAATTTCTATAATAGATTATAGAAATTAAGTTTTCTCTGTAACGTAATTTAGAAATTACGTTACAGAGAAAACTTACGTGCAAAATTTCAAGCTTCTAGATACGTTAATCGGTCAGTTTTTCTTTTAAAACTCTTGGTTTATAAAATAAAAGAAATAGATTTGATATTAAATAGTCCTTACCTATGCAAATTCTAGGACCTTCACCAAAAGGCATGTAAGTATAAGATTTGATGTTTTTCTCGTTTTCTGGTAAGAATCTGTTAGGGTCGAACTTGTCCGGGTCGGGAAAGTAATCGGGATCGTAATGCATGCCGATGCCGTTGACGTAGACCGGAGTACCAGCCTTGATGGTCAGATTATCATCAATTCTATAGTCTTCTGCTGCGACCCTGTCCAGCCAACTCATTGGAGAATATTTCCGGAGACCCTCTGTCCAAAATTTTTTTAAAAGGGAACACCTTATTATTCTATAATATGTCAATTAAAATACCCAAATCGAGCAAGTAGTATCTCTCTGCCATTTCCAAACGCTTGAACGCTCCATTCATTGATACAGGAGGCTCCACTACTCACTTACTATCAGGTGTGATTGCAGTCCAGAGCACATGTCATCGATAAATAAATAAAATTAGGGCATAATAACCTTTGATGACGCCGTTGAGGTAAGTCATATCTGCTAATTGTTCTGAAGTAAAATCATCGCTACCATTTTGGTTTTTGGCTTCAAGAAGGTGTTCGTACAGTTTTTCCTGAAAAGATGAATTAATTAAATGAAAAGAAAAATAAAACTCGCAAAAAAATACCAAAGAAAACAAAAAGAATGCAACAAAAATTATCTAAGAGGTCACTAAACAGTTAAAGTTAAGTAATGACAAAAGATTAAAACAGACATTAAAAATATTGCATTTTGTAAACAAGACAGGGTCGAATATTAACATTACTAGTTCAAGTATGAAGCAAGTACTTATTTAAATGCAATAACAAAA
The DNA here is from genome assembly GCF_905333055.1 of Maniola jurtina. Classification (NCBI taxonomy): domain Eukaryota; kingdom Metazoa; phylum Arthropoda; class Insecta; order Lepidoptera; family Nymphalidae; genus Maniola; species Maniola jurtina. The sequence goes on along the minus strand of NC_060046.1, from coordinate 12,867,477 downwards.
AATAATGATTCACGAGATTCTATATAAGTGAACTAAATATTTCTAAATCGTGCAAAAATCTTCAGACTGCTTTATTTACTCCAGACCAACAGAGTGCCACACGCTTGAATAAATACCTTCTTTTCATGCCAGAGCGACAACATGCGGCAATATGGCATGCTACAATATGAAAAGATGCTGTAGAATTGGAATGTCATGGTACGAAAGTCTACTGACGAATCTTGTCGCATTTTAAATAATTATTGTAGAATGCAGCCTTGTGGCATGCCTCAATGTCACACTGTGTTGCTATAGCTGTCCTGTGTTGTCATATAAAAAGGCACATAAAAGATTTCGTAGAATTTAATGTTATACGTATTACCTGTACTTCAGGATGATAGGCCAATTCATATGTTAGGAATGCCAATAAAGAGGCTGAAGTATCATAGCCACCGGATAAGAAAATTGCTGCCTGAGCTACTATAAAATCTTCTGAGTAACCTGTTTGAAAAATTCATAATATCATAGCATCACAATTTTTAAAAATCCCGCTACGTCATGTCGTCTATGTGAACTCTAGGAATTCTTTGTAAAGCTGAGTATTTGTTTTTGTAATATGGTTCCGAAAGAATGTTTAGATTTGCCGATACACAAAATCTTGTATACCATTTCATAAGTTCGAATCAATCAGCGCCTTACCTTCGTTACGTTCTTCACTCTCCTTCTTTATCTTCAGCAAAGCATCAAGCAGATCTTTGGGCTCTCCTGTTTCGCCATGGTTAGCTTCACGCTGCGCTACTGCAGCTTTAAACACCCTTTTAAAGTAGTCTGTTGATGTTTTTGGGAACATCTTGAATCTGAAAAAATCGGTCAAGAGCGAGTTGGACTTACTACACCCGAAGGGTTCGATACCATCGTGCATGATTATGTACCTTTTGTTTTTTTTTTTTAATTTACATGGCAAACATTTTGAAATTTTTATTATATTTTTGCTATAGCGGCAATAGGAATCATTAATTGCTGAAAATTTCAACTCTCTACCTATTACGGTTCATGAGATAGAGCCCGCCGACAGACAGACAGACGGATGAACAGACGGACAACGAAGGCTTAGTACTAGAGTCCCAGTGGCACCCTTTGGATACAGTGATTTGGATAAGGTGAAAAATAAATACGGACTGACCGAAAAACGTCAACCAATTCCGGAAAGAAAAACAAACTACTCCATCCGATTCCTCGCAAGATACTGTAGTGGCTGAACTCTTCAGCGACGGTCTTCAGGTGACTCTTGCCAGTCAACGTGGCATCGCAGGTTACACCAAAAGCCGATGCGCCAATAACGTCTGTTGTATAGTCTGAGTATAATTTCTATAAATAGAGAAAACATTAGTTTTGCATAGAAGCAGACGTTACTTAGCAGAACCTTAATTAATGATAATGAAGCCAAAAGCTTAATTTGCTACAATCTGTTCAATCAGACAAATCTGTGTGGTGCAACATGCAGCATACGATATGTGGGCATATTTTGTGAAGAAAAAGACATTTATTTACCTTTAAATGTATTCTGCTCTCTCGTTCTCTTTTAAGTCTCTGCGCCAGTTCCTTAGACTTAGATCGAATGTAGTCTTGTAAAATTCTCAGCTTGGATGCAGTGAATGTGGCGGTCAATCGACGACGAATATTTGTCCAGTCGGGATCCTTAACAAAGACCATCATATTAAAACAATGTTGTTCTATTTCACGAGGACCGTTGGGTGCGCTTGACACTGCGCAGACGTACACATTGTTATAGTGTGCGTGGCGCTCGGCTTCAAACGCGACTTGGCTTACGTTATGCACACAAATGCGTTAATGCTTTCGGTACACCCACTACTGCAACCAAAGCTTAGCGGTCATTGTGAAATGGAACATAATGTGGAATGGAATTATATTATGTACAAGGAATGAAAACCTCTTCAGATGACACTTTTGATTTGGTCTATACAACTTATACTAAAACTTCATATTCATCATCATCAACCAAGCATGGGTCTGCTCTCAGAATGAGAAGGGCTTAGCCATAGTCTAGCCAAGCACGGTTTGATTCTCAGGCATGTACGCATATCCTCACGATGTTTTCCTTCACAGTTAAAACAAGTGATATTTAATTGCTTACATTGTTAATTATTATTTAATTCAACTCCGAAAAATTAGAAGTGCGTGTCCGGGATCAAATCCCAGAATTCTAAAGGGCTTAACCACTAGGCTATCACCACTTTTCATATTTAAATTTCTCATTACAGTTTAAAAATAATTTACTTACACAGAATCTTTATTTACTTTACTTTTTTTACTACCTATCTCGTGAGAATTTTGTCTTCTCGAGATAAAAGCATCTAATCTAAGCTATTATCAGCTGTACTCAACAGATAACGATCAGGCTAAAGCTAAAGCACCTAGAAATTTGAAAGGAGGAAGAATTTCTTGAGTACATTAGGGGGTGCACTAAGGAAGAAATTTATGAAATTCCAACGGAATATTTAAATAATATAAATCCGCGCGAACAAAATCACGGTAATATTCTATTATTACTATATATACTACTATCGTATAGTATATATATACTGTGATACTAGATAATGGCCGCGACTTCGTCTGCGTGGATTCAGGTTTTTTTTTTAAATCCCGTAGGAACTCTTTTATTATCTGGGATAAAAATAGCGTATCTCAGTTTCCGAGACATTTGAATTCCTGATGAACTTAAAACTGGAATTAATGTAAAAATTCTTACTTTAACAGTGAATAAATTGAGCTTGCCGATAGGATCAGAGTCACCCCCCGATACGAATCGGTCTCTGAAGTTCGCGGAATCCTTCGTCAGCACCTGGCGCGCCAACTCCGGCGTGTTGATGATGAGGGCCGGTCTCCAGAACAACCAGATGCCGATGTAGGGCGTCTTGAAGGTTTCATACATGTGACGCATCCAAACACCCTAGAGCATAAAACAGTGGGGTTAATTTTTAGGGTTCCGTACCTCAAAAGGAAAAACGGAACCCTTATTTGTCACTTTGTTGTCTGTCTGTCTGTCTGTCTGTCCGTCTGTCTGTCTGTCTGTCTGTCCGTCCGTCCGTCCGTCCATAATACACACATCCGTACACAATCTCTAAACTTGACACTTGATAGATCTAAATCTAGTGCTATATCCTTTTCCGTTTTGTGAAAACTTTTAACTAACTAACTTTTCTAACTAACTAAGAATCGAACCTGAGATCACTGGCACGAACTACTGTGCCACAGGGGTTATAATTTTTTTTAAATTAAGTACAAGCATCGTTACCGCATTTTTCTGCTGCAGGAAAGTCAAACTGCCCAATATTGGATTTGGTGGTAAGTGCGGCACCCCACGCTCCGCCCAATAGTTCCTGACTTTCAACCAGCGCAGGTATATCCAGGCAAAAGCACACAATACTATGAATATAGGTACCAAATAAACCATATTGGTCATAACGTGAAATATTTTTTGCAAAATCTACACTGGACAGCAAATAAACCGGGCCACCCGCTACCTTGGAAGTCTGATTCGATTTTCTCAAAAAGTATAAAACTTACAACTATCAAAATTATACCTGCAGAAAGTGCGTTTCATGATGATTAAAATGAATGGAAATTCATTGCGATTAATTAATTAATTAAGTGTTTATTAAGGATTTTACAAGGAAGAGTCATTTTCCAGCCATGTTAATCGTAAGTAATCATGAAATGAAAACAAAAATTAAAGCCAGAAACAAAGATAAAATTAAAAAAAAGTTTTTGGTCAGTATTCAGTATTCCCTCCCCTTGCTGGGATAACTGCCAGCACCCTAGTATTCATCCACTTCACGAGCCTGACGATGAAATCTCAAGGATTGCATTCCGCTCCTCTTCAATTGCGATTCGCAGCTCTGGAAGCCTTGTTGGAGCCGATATTCGGGCTCGAACCCGACGTTTCAGCTCATCCCATAAGGGTTCTATCGGATTCAAGTCCGAGCTTCGAGCTGGCCAGTCCATTGTACGAATGCCGACGTCGCATACATACTGGGTCACCACATGAATAACGTGACGTCGTGCATTATACTGCATAAACTGGCATATTCTGCGCGATATATCCTGCGTAAGGTACCACATGGTGTGCGTATGTACCAATGAGATCAATCCACGTGTACGACCCCCTGGTTCGATGAAAACTAACGCTGTACATGCGGTTAACGAGATGCCGCCCCAGATCATTACAGATCCTTCTCAATTAGCAACAGTTTCCTCGATGCAACACTGAGAATAACGTTCTCCAGGGCAACGATATTGTCTCAGACGTCGATCATTTCAATGTAGACTCACCCTGGTCTCATCAGTGAAGAGTACATTACCCCACTGTCCTAACGTCCAGTCCCTATGCTCTCGAGTAAATTCAAGTCGTGCTTCACGGTGGGCTACCGTCAATGCTGGGCCAGTTGCAGCTCTCTTTGGAGTCAGGTTCCATTCAACAAGTATCCTTCTGATGGCGTCTGGGCTTATGACCACTTGGCGTTCGTCACGCAGACTTTATTGGACTTGAACTGCGTTGAGGCGGCGATTTCGCAGAACAGAAGTTGGATATCGGACGTCGGCATTCGTACAATGGACTGGTCAGCTCGAAGCCCGGACTTGAATCCGATAGAACACTTATGGGATGAGCTGAAACGTCGGGTTTGAGCGCGGATACCTGCTCCAACAAGGTTTCCATAGCTGGGAATTGCAATTGAAGAGTATTGGAAGGCAATTCCTCGAGCTTTCATCGTCAGGCTCGTGAGGTGGATGAATACGAGCATGCTGGCAGTTATCCAAGCAAGGGGAGGGAATACTGAATACTGACCAAAAACTTTTTTTTTAATTTTATCTTTGTTTCTGGCTTTAATTTTTGTTTTCATTTCATGATTAGGTACGATTAACATGGCTGGAAAACGACTCTTCCTTGTAAAATCCTTAATAAACACTTAATTAATTGATTAATCGCAATAAATTTCCATTCATTTTAATCATCATGAAATGCACTTTCTGCAGGTACAATTTTGATAGTTGTAAGTTTTATACTTTTTGAGAAAATCGAATCAGACTTCCAAGGTAGCGGGTGGCCCGGTTTATTTGCTGTCCAGATATTCCAATAGGTATTTGAGCATACAGTATCACGTTTAGCCGTCTAGAACGAACTGGCTCTGACTGATTCCTTGGCATTCGATTCTTATCGTGTTATGAAAACAATTTTTTGAACACTTATAAAATTAATAACAATACTTATAAAACGTGCAAGTTATCACTTTGTGAAGTCATGTAAACATACCTACTGATACCTACTGTCTTTCCACCAAGATGTACGAAGCTGCATTGCGAGGTATCACACTAATATTATAAAGGCGAAAGTTTGTATGTGAGTGTGTGTGTGTGTGTGTGTGTATGTTTGTTACTCCTTCACGCAAAAACTACTGGGCGGATTGGGTTGAAATTTAGAATGGAGATAGATTATACTCTGGTTTAGCACATAGGCTACTTTTTATCCCGGAAAATCAAAGAGTTCCCACGGAATTTTTAAAAACTACATCCACGCGAACGAAGTCGCGGGCATCAGCTAGTCTATAATAAACATTCATCATCATGATCAACCGATAGACGTCCACAACTGGATATAGGTCTGTTGTAGAAACTTCCACACGCCTCGTCTTGCGCCGGCGCCATCCAGCGGCTCCCTGCGACAAGTTTGATATCGTCAGTGCACCTAGTGGGGAGTCTCCCTACGCTGTGCTTTTCGGTGCGAGCTTGGCATTCTAGCACGTTGGAACCCCAACGTCTATCGAATTTTAGGTTTCCGTAGCTCAAAAGGAAAAACGGAACCCTTATAGGATCACTTTGTTCTCTGTCTGTCTGTCAAGAAACCTATAGGGTACTTCCTGTTGACCTAGAATCATGAAAATTGGCAGGTAGGTAGGTCTTAAAGCACAAGTACAGGAATAAATCTGAAAACCGCGAATTTGAAGTTACATCATTTAAAAAATTAAAATGTGTTTCAATTTTCAAAGTAAGATAACTATACCAAATGGGGTATCAAATGAAACCTGTACATTCTAAAACAGATTTTTATTTATTTTTATGTATAATAGTTTTTGATTTATCGTGGAAAATGTTGGAAAAAATACCCAAGCACAGAACCCTCAGTGCGCGAGTCTGACTCGCACTTGGCCGGTTTTTTGACCTAGTTTTTGAACGGTTTTTTGCCCTGACCATTGCTACTACCTACAGCTTCAGCATTAGTAAAGGCGAGTTGCAGGGGGCCGCTGGATGGCGGCGGCGCTAGACCGTGGTTTGTGAAAGTCCCTACAATAGACTTAGGTATATCCAGCAGCTGTAGACGTCGTGACGATAACGAATTGAAAACGGATGAAATTGTTCGCCATCCTAATTTAAAGGAATTAAATTGACTACGGAACCCTAAGGGCTGTCAATCGGATTTTACGGTGTGAATGCCCAAAATTGAATGCAGAAATGTCCTCACAATGTTTATACAATCGCAAAACTATATTTATTCCCGCGCCGCACGGCGAGCGGTGCTGAAATATGACTGCATAAATTTGCAAGAATGCACTATTTGTGCTGAATTCGTTTCCTATCGCCTGCCATTTTTCATGTAAATATTATACGTTACAGTACTGCCAATGTTTAAACATGTTTTTTTGTTTTCAATGTTTGTCTGTTACCTTTTACAGACTTCTTTTAAACCCTGCGAATCAAAGAGTTTCCAAGGGGATTTGAAAAATAAACACCAATCCACGAACAAAAATGTTTAATTAAAAGTCAGGTCGCTCAGTTGGTTCTGTTTTGTTATACCTACGTACTAATTTATGATTTCTCAATTAAAACGCTTACCCCAGCCTATCCATACTTATTATTATAAATGAGAAAGTGTGTCTATCTGTCTGTCTGCTACGTTTTCACGGTTCAACCGCTGAACCGTTTTTAATGGGTAGGTACAGAGTTAGCTTACATCCCGCGGATGCATATAGGCTACTTTTTATCCGGAAAATCGAAGAGTTCCTACGGGACTCTTAAGGGTCTATCCGGTTAACCGATTTATATGAAAATTTGGTATACAGGTGGCTAACGCCCTAGAATTTTTCTATCCCGGAAAAGAAGTTTAAAAAAAAACTAAATCCACGCGGACGGAGTCGCGGGCATTATCTAGTCAAATATAAATTACTAAATTATTTTTAACCCCCAACCCAAAAAGAGGGGTGTTATAAGTTTGACGTGTGTATCTGTGTTCTGTCTGTGGCATCGTAGCGCCTAAGCGAATGGACCGATTTTAAATTAGTTTTTTTTTGTTGAAAGGTGGCTTTTTCGAGAGTGTTCTTAGCTATTATTCAAAAAAATTGGTTCAGGTGTTTCTGGTTTAAGACTTTTATTAGTTCCATAAAGGAATTTCCACTTAAATGAAACTTACAGGCTATGTTACAGAGTTCAAAATTACATTTTAGAGCGCACAATAATTATAGATATGTTAGTAGACAATTAAGATATGTTATTTCGATTTCTAACTTCTAATACATACATAATATTATAATATTACACTAGTGGGTAGATTTATACTTTAATTCTTAAAGTACCATCGCAACAAAAAACATACGAACGCGCGAGGTCCAATAGTCAGCGCGAGCCACGGCTGAGCTGACTGAGCTGACTCACTATATAGATTACATAGATTCATAAACGAACTAGATGTGACATGAAAAAACATTATTTATATTTGACAAGTTTTAAAAGTTAATAGCTCTTTTCTAGTTGTAGAAAAGAAGGTTAACTAACCGTTAGGTTCATAAAATTATGTCAATTGACAAATGTCAAGCTGTCAGATACTTTGGATCGTAGGCGCGGAATAGCTATAATCCGAAAAATCAGTTCAGCCGTTTGAAAGTAATCAGCTCCTTAGTAGTAACCTTCACTTGTCGGGGGTGTTAATGTGTAATTTACACTTGTAATTACTTGTAACAAACATCAAAACATTGTTTTTTGTAGAGTAAATTAATTTTAATTTGATGGAGTTGATTTTAATTGCCATAAGCAATGGAATCAAAATAATTTAACCATTTACATCATAGCAGTTGTCATGATATTGTAAATTGGTCCCGAAATTAATTAGTGAAATACCTACCGAAATCTGAAGCGTCACTTCTCATTCAACTTACCCTTGAGCTGGTTCACATTAGGTCGGACCGACACTTTTATTGTTCCGATAAATAAGTCGGATGTATATTGGAATATCGTTGACGTGGGTATTTAAACAGGGATATTTATATTAGTTAATACTAAAGACGAATAGCCTACTGGTTAAGTAGTTGCCTTCCTGCTCAAGGGGTCGGGGGTTCGACCTTTAACTTATAAACAGGATCGTAACTTGTATGGTACAATAATACAAAATGTTGTCATATCGTAAAATTTTAATTATACAGTACAATATAGCAAGAAACAGTTAAAATTATTTTGCTATAATCCGCCAACAGAAAAAATCTATGAACAACAGAAAAAATTGTATTAAAAAATTGCATTGTAAAGTCGAATTCTCCTGAGGATGCTCCGGTGTCGGGGCGAAACGTGCGTCGAGAGTAGCGGAAAAGTCTTATGTGGTGGTGCATGTGAGTGGTGGTGGCAGTGCTTGCTTGGGAACTTGGCTTTATTGCTTGGTTGGGGAGGTAAGCGGTGCTTAGCTTGTAACTGCATGTTTGACAATACAGATTTTTTCTGTTGGCGGATTATAGCAAAATAATTTTAACTGTTTCTTGCTAAACATGAACTTCCGCAAAGTAACGCCTGATTCTATCCAGTACAATATAGTCTCAGCATAAAATACACTGCCAATATTACAGCCACAATATTAATCGTTCCATACATATCGTTGTATAGTTAGTATCACTTTATCGGTGAGTGGCAAAACTGTCGGTCCGTTTTACTGTAAACCAGCTCTAAGCTGTAATGGACTTCCAAAGTGTTTTTTGCTTAAATAAGAAATAATTAGTTTCCTTTGAGTAGAAATCTAATTTGTCTTCTACAACGATCTAAAGTTCAAGCCTTGACAAGTATTATTCAACTTTCTAGCTAATCTACATTGGACTGATTTCTATCCATAGGTATACCTACAGTTTCACTGAGACGGCGCGTGAGTCGTGAGTTAGGGTCCAAGGGATATAGATTGCGGGAGAGTGACAGTTGATTTTAAATAAAAAACAGGCCAAGTGCGAGTCAGACTCGCGCACCGAGGGTTCCGTACTCAGGTATTTTTCCGACATTTTGCACGATATATCAAAAACTATCACACTATCACACTAATATTATAAAGGAGAAAGTTTGTATGTGTGTGTGTGTGTGTGTGTGTATGTTTGTTACTCCTTCACGCAAAAACTACTGGACGGATTGGGCTGAAATTTAGAATGAAGATAGATTATACCCTGGATTAGCACATAGGCTACTTTTTATCCCGGAAAATCAAAGAGTTCCCACGGGAATTTTAAAAACCTACATCCACGCGAACGAAGTCGCGGGTATCAGCTAGTAATATTATAAAGGCGAAAGTTTGTATGTGTGTGTGTGTATGTTTGTTACTCCTTCACGCAAAAACCACTGTACGGATTTGGCTGAAATTCGGAATAGAAATAGATAATATCCTGGATTAGCACATAGGCTACTTTTTATCCCGGAAAATCAAAGAGTTCCCACGGAATTTTGAAAAACCTAAATCCACGCGGACGAAGTCGCGGGCGTCAGCTAGTTATGCATTAAAATAAATGTAAATCTGCTTTAGAATATACAGGTAAGCCTTTTCATATGATATCCCACTGGCCACTTGGTATAGTTATCTTACTTTGAATATTAAATGAATCTTACTTAGATGTAACCACAAATTCACAGTTTTCGGATTTATTTCTGTACTTGTGTTATTAGACCTACCTACCTACCGAATTCCATGATTCTAGGTCAACGGGAAGTACCCTATAGGTTTCTTGACAGACAGACAGATAACAAAGTGACCCTATAAGGGTTCCATTTTTCCTTTTGAGGTACGGAACCCTAAAAAAAGAGGCCTAGTACAATAACCCAGGTATAAGTTAATAAATAAGTTACATTCGAAGGTGGTAGGTTTTAATATCTATACTTGTAATTTTTTTCCAACAATTAATACAAAATAATATAAGTTAACTAATTCTAGGCACAAATTCAACACAGATTGGTTCACCGGGACTGTAAAACATCCCTCTCTTCTCAATAATCACATCTTCTGGCTTCGGGGTATTCGGAAAGGGTTGAACTTTGTAATTCAGCATCATGTAAGCTATTGCATAACGCACTGTCATTAACGCAAACCTTTGACCTGAAAAGCAAAGTGAATATCACGATCAGCTCTTGATATTACTAGGTATCAGACCTAAAAACCAGCGCTGCAGTCGACACAACAAGCTGAGGCAGCGCCCCGTTTAGCTAAATTAGATTTAAGAAGTGAATTTCTTTTAAGTAGAAAAACCGGCCAAGTGCGAGTCAGATTCGCGCACCGAGGGTTCCGTACTCGGGTTTTTTCCGACATTTTGCACGATAAAAATTTATAAAAATCTATTTTAAATTGTACAGGTAAAGAATTGTCGTGTGATACCCCACTTGGTATAGTTATCTTACTTTGAAAATTATCCTATTGAGATTGAGAAGTACCCTATAGGCTTTTTTGACACACACGACAGATGGACAGACGGACAGACAAACAGGCAAACAGACAACGAAGGGATCCTGTAAGGGTTCCTTTTTTCCTTTTGAGGTACGGAACCTTAAAAACGTTATTTATTTGTTTGAACTTAGTTAAATTAGTTCATCATTCATCATCACCCATCACCAGCCCACTAGTTCAGAGCACTCCTCTCAGTAGGTTTTCAGCTATAGCCCACCACGCTGGCTAAGTGGGGATTGGTAGGCTTCACAGACCTTCAAGAATATTATGGAGAACATTCAGGTGTGCCGGTTTCCTCACGATATCATCCTTCAAGGTTAAAGCAAGTAATATTTAATTACTTAAAATGTACATCAATCCAAAAAAGTTAGAAGGGATTAAACCCAAACCCATGGGCTTTGGTTATCACTGCTTTTTTAAAGTGTTTGTATAGCATATTGTGTTACCTATGCAAGTCCTTGGACCTTCCCCAAAAGGCATAAAAGTGTAAGGTTTTATGTCCTTTTCATTTTCCGGTAGAAATCTATCAGGATCAAATTTTCCTGGATCGTTGAAGTAGTCAGGGTTGTAGTGCATGCCCATTGAGTTGATGTAAACAGGGGTGCCTGCTTTGATAGTCAGTTTGTCATCAATTTGGTAGTCTATTTTTGCAACCCTGTCCAGCCACCCCATTGAAGTGTGTTTTCGTAGAACTTCTGCAATGAAAAAAAAATCAGTAAGCGTCTGTTTCGTCTACATATTATATCCCATCCGACTTCAAAATAAAATACGTATACTTTGTACCTATTTGATGGCATTTATACAGAATAAATATTTTAAGTCTATTTTGTGAAGTATTTATTTACACCTACACAACCCCATGGTTGCTATAAGCTCCATAGGAAAGCTTAGGGTCACTTAGAGGGCGATGGAGAGTGCTCGGAACTCTGGTTAGAACTCAAACGTGCCAGACATGAACCCTTGACCTCAGGATGATTAAATGAAAAATATGAAGTTATACAAAACATTAGTACAATAAATACCTTTGATAACACAATTAAAATAAGTCATTTCTGCCAACTGTTCTGGTGTAAAATCTTCACATCCATGCAATCTTTTGGCTTCAATAATTTCTTCGTACACTTTTTCCTAGAAAACGAAGAATATAGTACGAATCATTGAATCTATTAGTTTTATCAAAAGGTTACATCAATAGGTTATTTTGTCAAAAGGTAGGTACCTAATTCTATAGGGGGCGACAGTTTGAGATGGCAACCGGGGTGAGGACGCCCCGTGGCCGGGGTGACGCGCGGGTGTGCGGGGCGTCCCCCCGCCTCATACCCCAATTGCCATCTCAACCTGTAGCGAACTATAATACTACTAAGTCTATGGAAGTTAAACCCAAAAATAACTTTGTTGAAATTTTTTATTTTGATTTGTGTTATAGAAAAACTTGCTCTATAATGTTCTTTCATCATCATCATCCTGATCAACCTATCGCCGGCCAACTACTGAGAATAGCTTCCTCTCAGAATGGGAACGTTTGACGTTGTAGTTGACACTGGCTAAGTGCCGATTGTCTGGTTTAAGACTTTTATTAGTTCCATAAAGGAATTTCCACTTATATGAAACTTACAGGCTATGGTTACAGAGTTCAAAATTACATTTTAGAGCGCACAATTATTATAGATGTGTTAGTAGACAATTAAGATATGTTATTTCAATTTCTAACTTCTAATACATAATAATATTATAATATTATAATATTACACTAGTGGGTAGATTTATACTTAAACTCTTAAAGTTTAAGATTGGCAGATTTTATACCTTTGAACTTTTTATGGAGAACGCTCAGGCAAATTTCCTCATGATGTTTTTTTGTCCTTTACCTGTATATCCAGATGGAAGGCTAATTCGTATGTAATAAACGCCAGCAGAGATCCAGACGTGTCAAATCCACCGAATAGGAAAATCGCTGCCTGCGCAAGTATAGTGTCTTCTGAATAACCTGAAAAATATCAGTTTAATTTTATGAAAATCCCTACTTAGTATTACCAGATTATTCTTATATTATTTTTAAATTTACCCTCATTATTTTCTACAGTTTCTTTCCTCAGTTTCAACAAAGCATCCAGCAGGTCCTTAGACTCCCCAACAGTACCACTGACCTCACGCTGTGCTGCTGCAGCTTTGAAGATCTTCCTGAAGTAATCTGTGGCTGAGTTTGGGAAGAACTTAAACCTGAAAATGAGAATCAATCATCAGTATTGACGTGGACACCCATCGTTCTTCTAACGAATATATTTTGGAGAATGCGATCAGGAGCTCCACAATGTTGTTGCTCCCTCACACTCGCACTCCAACTTAGGTCTCATCATTGCTTTTCTTATGGAATGATTATCATCAAGCACAAGTTTATTTTGCAATCAAAAAAAAATAGAAAGGTCACGATTAGAAAGCGTGCAGGAAGGCATTGGATGAAACTCACCCAACACAAAGAAGAACGGGAATTACTTGAGGAGTTTTATGTCCAACAATGAATAAGTATAAAGCCTGACAAATAAGACGAAAATGCTTACCGAAAAATATTAACCAGCTCCGGGAAAAAGAACACACAGCAAGTTCCCAGTCCTCTGACAGGACTGTATGTCATGAAGCCCTCGGCAACCGATCTGAGAGGATCCTTGCCGGTCAGAGTGGCATTGCAGGCTACACCGAAAGCTGATGTACCAATCACATCTGTTGTATAGTCCACGAACAGGGACTGTAAGCAGAGACCATGCAAAAGTGGGGGTAGTAATCTCTAATCCATACTAATATTATAAATACGAAAGTGTGTCTATCTGTCTGTCTGTTTGTCTGTCTTCACGGCCCAACAGTTGAAAGGTACAGAGTTAGGTTGTCTCCCGGAAATTGACATACGCAACTTTTACCCCAGAAAATCAAAGAGTTCCCACGGGATTTTAAAAACCTTAATCCAAGTCGCGGGCATCATCTATTTTACATCCTTATAATATATAATATAATATAAGGATGTAATATATAAGGCTTATATCCTTGTGTATAAATAATGAGCAAACGAGCAAGACCATCTAAGACTGCATCCTCACCTCACCAGGTGCGATTGCAATTACGGGCTAACTTGCAATGGGATGAAGAGAGAACCTTCAAAGTACATTTACTAAATTCAAATTAGGAAATACCTTTAAAGGTATCCGGCTTTTCTGCTCCCTCTGAATCCTTTGTACCAACTCCTTGGACTTAGAACGAACGTAGTCTTGTAATACTCTGAGTTTGGCTGCTGTGAATGTGCTTGTCAAACGACGACGTAAGTTTGTCCATTCAGGGTCCTTATTAAAACAATTATTAAAATAACAATTAATAATATATTAAAATAAATTATATTATATGTAAAAAACTTACATTAATAGTGAACAAATTCAAACTCCCAATAGGATCACTATCACCAGACCCTACGAGCCTGTTCCTGAAGCTGCCTGAATCCTTCACCAGCACCCTGCGAGCGATTTCAGGCGAGTTGATGATGAGGGCTGGTCTCCAGAACAACCAGATGCCGATATAGGGTGTTCTGAAGTATTCGTTCATCTGACGCATCCATAATCCCTTAAAAATATCTTTCAGTATATTAAATATAATCACATTTGAGATCAGTTTTTCCTGCCAATACAATACCTTCAAGTCTAGACTGAATAGGCATCTAGGCAAGCGCGCTCTACCTTAGGTTGCAATAAATCTGCCAATAGACCGATCAGACAGATCTGATTGTAGGCAAGTGCTGGTCTATAAATTAAAAACCTTGAGATTAAGCTCTTAGGTTTATTTTATAACGTAAACCACTAAGAAAGGATTTTGAATAATTCTAACGGGATCTAAAGATCTCGTGGTTTAAAAAAAAAAAGTGGCATTGGGCGTCGTTTTAGACGATGAAAAACATTTCCTTACCACATTAATTTTCTGCAGGAAAGTCAAACTGCCCAATATTGGATTTGGTGGTAAGTGCGGCACCCCACGCTCCGCCCAATAGTTCCTGACCTTCAACCACCGCAGGTACACTCACGCCACAACACACGCGACTATTCCTAGTAAAATATAATGAAGCATACTGGAACCCTTGTCCAAGATCCTACTGCCGTCTGACGTGACTTATTTTCTGTGAAACAAAATGTGTGGGATAGAACGTACGCATAGTTGCTGGCTTAGACCGAACGCGACGGTCAATAATTCAAAAGTATAACTAATGGTTTTAGGCATATTTCGTGGTTTAACGACATCTTATGATTTTGACTCCATTGCTTATGGCAATTAAAATCAACTCAATCAAAAACAATGTTATGGTGTTATGCTACTAAATAATTTAGTAATTTATATTTGACTAGATGGTACCCGCGACTTCGTCCGCATGGATTTAGATCTATTAAAATCCCGTGAGAACTCTTTTATTTTCCGGGATAGAGTTGCCTATGTCAATCTCCGCGTCACAAGCTATCTTTGTGCTAAATTTCATGAAAATCAGTTGAACGGATAGGATTATAAGAATCTCGTGGGAACTCTTTGATTTCCAGGATATAAAGCGGCATACGTCCTTTCCCGGGGTGTAAGCTAATATTCTGTACCAAACATCAAAATCAGTTTAACTGTTGGACCGTGAAAAGCTAACAGACAGACAGACAGACATACTTTCCCATTTATAATATTAGTATGGATAAATAACGGGTACGTAACAGGATTCTTACGATGATTTTGAGACATCGATATTTCGACCCAGTTGCATGGGTTATGGTTGTGACGGGACTACGCTGCGAGAGATGAAATTAGAGCTGTCATAGGAAGTAGAGAACTACCCTCTTTCTTGTTCTTTTCGCTGGAACTTTACGAGCTGCCTAGCAAAATACACAACAACTTGGTCGGAATATCGATGTCTCAAAGTCATCGTAAACGTGGTATTTACATTATAATTTAAGATATATTAAGTTAAAAGTACGTAAAAACGTTACTCACTTCTGTAACGCCACACCGCCTCAGCCAATCGCAACGCGCCAACGCCAACCAGACTATCCGAGTCAAGCCGAGCCAAACGCCGGCCAATCATAGCCTAGCGGCCATTGAACGCCAACGCCAGCGCCATTGACAGCCGAACGCCACTCAGCAACAACTGCCGAATGCCTTCGGTGGGGATAACGCCATATAAAGCCATGCGAGCTCATTTTTAGGATTATTATTGTATCGTACGCATTATAAGCTGAAATACTGCCGGTCTCTGTAAATAAGTGTAATAAGTGTGTAATAAATGTGTAATAAGTAAATAAGTGTAGTAGTAACAAATATATGAGAGTAATTATTAGTGTGTTGAGTGAAGTGATAAAATAAATTAGTGCGATTATACTGATTTGCTCTTTTTATTTAAA
Organism: Maniola jurtina; assembly: GCF_905333055.1. Classification (NCBI taxonomy): domain Eukaryota; kingdom Metazoa; phylum Arthropoda; class Insecta; order Lepidoptera; family Nymphalidae; genus Maniola; species Maniola jurtina. The sequence goes on along the minus strand of NC_060046.1, from coordinate 12,851,346 downwards.
CCCACTGTTTCATCTCAGAAGTGGGATTAATAAAGAAAGTTATGATGCATAATCGCGCCAATTAACGATTCGGCAAATACATGCCGGCTACTTTGTTCCTCCGCAAGAGGGAAACGAATCACCGTGTAAAAATCAAGCGACAATGAAGATCGTCCACTGCTGGGGCCCGGAAGGTCCTTAGAAGAGTTTTGAACCAGAGGTGCATTCATCTGCAGCGTGCATGGTTTCTACGCCCGATGGCAACCTACCCTCAACTTCTACGCGTACTAACTGAGGTATGATCCATCTATTATTCCATTTCAAATTTTAATCCCGTTTTTAATGATATTGATGCATAGTGTAATGAGGTTGATCGTGTTTGTAACCTCTACTGATGAGATGACCGTGAAAGGTTAATATTGCTAACACCCTGTTTGAGGTTATGAAATTAGTATTAGGGCACGCGGGTTATGATAGGTGGTCATTATACGCTCGCGGATAGAGTGAATGGTTTGAGTGATAGCTGAAGCTAAAAATATAACTATAATTTGTGGCATATCTGACCGTCAAATAAAGGTTTAGGTTTAAAGACGTATTCTCATAAAAAAAGGTCATTTACATGAGAAAATAAAGTTTACAATATTCGCCATTTAATGAAGTACTCATTCAGCGCATTTGCTGAAGTGATTCGCATTACTCATAATGTGAGCAGCTAATTATTCAGTTTTAAATGGATTGAATGAGTGTACATTTTTTTTATGTGTGCAGGTATTTTGTTGTACAGTTTAGCTCCTTCATAGGTAAGGGTTTTTCTGCCATAAATTGTTCTAGTTTTGGGTAAGGCAAGGTAGCTAGCTCGACGAGTTTTAGTTTTAATTTTTGTGAATGTAATATTCGTGTGTATTGTTTTATTTACAGTTTTCCTAACAAAAATACACGTGCTGTATATATATAACTGATGAAATAAAGGCGGTAAATACTAATGCTAAAATTTCAACCAATTTATTTAGTCAACTTTTTATCGAATTAGGTAAAAACCCGCTCAACCATCCACTTTTCACGTTGCATCTCGCCGAGATACCCGCAATTTGAATTCGCAGTTTAATTCTAGAGTGCTACCGGTACGAAAAAGTTAACAAGTAATTCAATAAGTTAAATAGTAAAAAATAAAAACTCCCGACTGCTGTTTGCGCTGCATATTTTTTCGGCTCTTACATTAAATCGTATGAAATCCACCACATTGATTGTTTAAAGAATTTTATGTATCCATTGACACACACGCCATCAAGACGAATGACGTATCATTTATCAAAATCGGTTAAAGTTGTTGAGAGGTTATGAACTGACACAAATACATACTGATTAAACGCCTAATCCCTACTTTTGCAGCAATTAATTAAAAAAAAAATCTAGTATATCGGATGGTAACAATAGTTCTCAGACTACCCGCAAATTTCAACCAGAAGTTTTTAAGAAACAAGCTTTGACGCTATTAGTGTTTTTATTTGCACAAGGCTCAGTCATAGTATAAGGTTCTATAAACCTTTAAGGTTATTTTTTTCGCGTCGTCAGTGATATTCCCGCTGCAGTCATACAGACAACACGGGGTACGTGTGGGGTACCTATAAAATATTTTTAAGGGTACAATAATATCATTTACGTCAGAATCGGTTGATGAACACTTTCAGTGTGCTCAAACTCAGTTTTGCATATAGCATGGCGATCGCAATTTGAATGTAAAATCGAATTATTTTATGATGTTCACTTTTGAGTTTCTTGTGAAATTGATTTTCATGTGGTTATATGATTGTTATGTAATATGAATATAGATCTTCATAATTGGGGCAGACGTACTTTATGAATCGACTGGGAGCTACTTGTAGTCAAACAATAATATTGTGCTTATCTTTCTTTTCTCGGAATTTTTGGTGAGTTCGTGAAGTGCAAACGTCATCGCCTACGATGGTCACCACTGATGCTTTGCTGTGCGCTGTGTGCCTGATGCCGAGCGCGTCACTGCGAGGCACCTCATCGTGGCGCGCTAACGATGCAGGGTTGCAGCCAATGGGTATCTATAAGCCGCCGCATTGTCGCCTATTTGGGGTCACATAAGCGCTGTTAAGCGTTTATGCTGTATGGTATGACTGTTCTTTTATTTTTACTAAAAGTTAGTGTTTATGAAGTCTGTACGTGTTGTAACTTGTAGTTTAAATCACATTCTTTGAATGATTGAGAGCATAGTAAGTAGATCTTACTCACGGCTTTGGGACTGTCTCGTATAATATACAAGCCAGTGGCACAGCGTATGAGTAAATACAAATAGGTAGTGTAATGTAGGCAGAATCGGGCACTTGGAGGAAACGTAATAATAATTATTACCAGTTAGACATCCTTATGATTTTGATAATGCTTTTGTCATTTTAGAAAAAAAGTAGCGCTTGTAGGCAGCATGTACGTTACGTACTTTTGCCAACAAGCTTTCAATCGAGTCAATTTTATCATTCTACCTTTAGATTGTCGGTCCAATCATAATGTAAGTAGAAAGTTCAAGTGGCACTTTTAATTATAGCCATGATTTAGCTTTGTGCCGTTCATTGTTAGTCAGGTGGACCGGACGTACCGTAAGAATTTTCACTAAGCCGACTAGACTGACATTTTACATAATATCTTGAGTTCAGTTGGTGTTAGTATGCCTGCCTGGTTATGTAGCTTACATAGTAGGGAATAGGAATGGAATAGAAAACTGTTATTTAACTGATGATCCTGTATTACCTAAATTCAATCGTGAACTGTTTTCGGAATTACATAGATGCCGAAGTGAAGACAGTAGCCAAGTCTTACTTTCTGCAGCCAAGTCTTACTTTCTGCCGCCAAGTCTTACTTTCTGCCGCCAAGTCTTACTTTCTGCAGCCAAGTCTTACTTTCTGCCGCCAAGTCTTACTTTCTGCCGCCAAGTCTTAGGTACTTTCTGCCGCCAAGTCTTACTTTCTGCAGCCAGGTCTTACTTTCTGCAGCCAGGTCTTACTTTCTGCAGCCAGGTCTTACTTTCTGCAGCCAAGTCTTACTTCATGCAGCCAGGTCTTAATTTCTGTAGTGAGGTCTTACTTTCTACACCCAGGTCTTACTTTCGGTAGCCAAGTTTTACTTTCGGTAGCCAAGTTTTACTTTCGGTAGCCAAGTTTTACTTTCGGTAGCCAAGTTTTACTTTCGGTAGCCAAGTTTTACTTTCGGTAGCCAAGTTTTACTTTCTGTAGCCAAGTTTTACTTTCGGTAGCCAAGTTTTACTTTCGGTAGCCAAGTTTTACTTTCGGTAGCCAAGTTTTACTTTCGGTAGCCAAGTTTTACTTTCGGTAGCCAAGTTTTACTTTCGGTAGCCAATTTTTACTTTCGGTAGCCAATTTTTACTTTCGAAAGCCAAGTTTTACTTTCGAAAGCCAAGTTTTACTTTCGATAGGAGTACTTTCATCTCGTTGCTCGTTGAGAGATCTCCCTGCAAGGATTTAAGTGAGATTCCTTTTCAAGTCAGAGTAATAGCATTCACAGCTTCACGAGAAGCTATTCACTTCCTTTCTACAAGCCAGTCTGTTGACGGTTTTTCTTTCAAAAATGTCTCTAAAGTAAAACGTGGAAAAATAGTACAACTGAAAAACGATAATAATTTATAAATTAAATAATGTTCTTTTGTTTCGTCTTGGTTTTAAAGTAGATAAGATTGCAGTTTAGATCACAGACCAATAGCATTGGATTAGAATTTTGTAGAATTCATATTGACCACATTTTGTAAAACCATTTTGTAAGACAGCGAAAGGATATCGCTCATCAGTAGTGTAGGTACAATTTGATTATTACAGATGCTTTTGCAAAATTTGTTACTAGCCGAAAACGATCAGTTTCGTAGAATATTATACATAATTTGGCTTATTTGAACATCCTAGCAAACTTATAAAGTGACTATAAGAATGCTTTTACTAGTAGACATTTTAGAGTTTTCGAGTGTCGACTGATTAATAGTTAGGTATGTTTTGACCTCCATGATACTACCACGAGCCAAGTGCCTAGTCAAGCCAAGCCAAGCACTAACCAGACCATGTTAAACGCGTTGTGCCACAGGCCCTAGCGAGACTGCGAATAAAATGATTGGACAAACTGCTTACTTGATATTATTTGGACTACTGACAATACTCTCAAAGAATGTGCTATCCATAATTTGGTATTTACCTAGGTCACGATGCCATGTTGCTATTAATTTAAATTAGTAAACTCGGGGAGGTTATGCGTAACAAGGCAAATGCTCGGTAAAGGATAGCAAGCGATAGGATAAAGCTAACTAGATAATGTAACTGACAAAATTAATATTTCATTTAATTATAACAAAGGAATTTAGTTATTTAGTGGCAAGTTCCCACAAGCATTGCGACAAAAGTAAACACTGATAGCATTTACTCAGGTTCATTTTCGTAACCAAGCTGGTAGGCATTAAGAGAACCCGCAGTGTTAAGGGATTTCGAGGCTACAAAGCTTGTACATGCCTGAGCAGACTCTTTAAAGCCATATCACAGCGCCTACGGTTCTTATATCCAACAGTGCTAACTGTTCCGATAAATAACTTGAAACCGAAGACCTTATTGAGCTATTGCCTACCAGAAAGCTAACCAAGCATTTTCCCATTGCGGGAGCAATTCATTGTTTCAGGACGGCCGAATGTAACGCCACACCGCCTTAGCCAATCGCAACGCGCCAACGCCAACCAGACTATCCGAGTCAAGCCGAGCCAAACGCCGGCCAATCATAGCCTAGCGGCCATTGAACGCCAACGCCAGCGCCATTGACAGCCGAACGCCACTCAGCAACAACTGCCGAATGCCTTCGGTGGGGATAACGCCATATAAAGCCATGCGAGCTCATTTTTAGGATTATTATTGTATCGTACGCATTATAAGCTGAAATACTGCCGGTCTCTGTAAATAAGTGTAATAAGTGTGTAATAAATGTGTAATAAGTAAATAAGTGTAGTAGTAACAAATATATGAGAGTAATTATTAGTGTGTTGAGTGAAGTGATAAAATAAATTAGTGCGATTATACTGATTTGCTCTTTTTATTTAAACCCACTGTTTCACTTCTCTTATATGACTGCTGATTTTTATGTAATATTTTTACATAATTCGATATTTTAGTGTTTATCATTTAGCTCTTTGAGAGACACTAACTATAAACGTTCTGTATCACTTATCATAAAACAATTAACGTTAATTGTTTACATGTTTATTTTAATGCCGTTGTCAAACTGACCTCAGGGTTGAGGGTCAATACATTTTAGTTCGTTCAGTTTCCTACTAAGGTTCCAGATCTTTTTTTCAGATAACATAATACTTCCTGATCTTTTTATGGTGCCGTAGGTACCCCGTCTGATTCTGAGACGATTCTTCTCTGTATTGGCAGGCAATTGGTTGAGATGATGATTCTGTTCTTAGGAAGTGTGTTTAGCGTCACGCACTTTTTTATACTTTTAAAAGAATAACAACATAAAAAATAGATAAGTCGTTTTTGGATTCCACCATATTGGATTTGTCATGACGTCATAACTTTTCCCGAGATAAAAAGTAATGTCACTCTCTAAGTCCTCAAATATATGTTCTCATGCAAAATCATCGCATCACTATCTATATTATAAATGTGAAAATGTGTTTGTTTGTTGGTTTATCGGTTTGTCCTTCAATCACGTTGCAACGGACCAACAGATCGACGTGATTTTTGCATAGATAGATATAAAACCTGGAGAGTGACATAGGCTAGGTACTTTTGATCCCGGAAAACCTAAATCCACGTTGACAAAGTCGCGGGCTCAGCTAGTTCAAAAATATAATGTGTCGGGATTATTAAATATTAAAACAGTGATAATTGTTATCAATAATTGTAATTCCTAAGTTCTAGGTACAAATTCAACATAAAGTGTTTCTCCGGGACTATAGAACAATCCTGTCTTCTCAATAATTACATCTTCTGGTTTCGGCGTGTTAGGCAAGGGCAGAACCTTGTAATTCAGAAACACGGCAAATACTGCGTAACGCACTGTCATGAACGCAAACCTTTGACCTGAAAAGCAAAGTGATAGTTAAACTTGATCTAACCAAACGTTACGATCACTCTGTATAAAAATTAGAAGCTTTTGAAAAATGGGTAAAAGAATGTTAAAAACCTTTTGGATACAACGTGTCAAGAATGCAACTGTACGACAAAAGCTAAGCAAAGGTCTTGAAATCCTGAAAACTGTAATATTGCGGAAGTTGGGATACTTTGGCCATATTATAAGAAACAGCAAATACGACTTCCTTCAACTCATGATAATGCAGACAGAGACCACCTGGCCCAAGAAGAACATCGTGGCTCAAGAATTTACGCCAATGCAATGGTACGGGAAGAGTACCCGATCTTTATCCCGCGCAATAGCGTCCAAGGTTCAGATAGCCCTAATGGTTGCCAATTTCCTATTAGGAGACAGTACTACAAGAATAAAAAGAAGAATCTGAAGAAACCAGACCTGGTTCACTTGGTCACGTGGCTCGAGAAATATGTCTTGAACTTATTTTATAAGATTTGTGTCGTCATATGTAGTGGTGGTGAGTATTGCTTGCTTGGTTGCTTGCTTTTCCTGCATTTTTTGTAGTGGGAGGGGGGCGGTGCATATTACATGGCACGTTGTACCAAACAGATTTGTCTGTTTTGGTGCATTATAGCAAATTAAGCTTTTTATTCCTTATGTAGATGTTAATATGTATATTACCTATACAATTTCTAGGACCTTCCCCAAAAGGCATAAAAGTGTAAGGTTTTATGTCCTTTTCGTTTTCTGGTAGAAATCTATCAGGATCAAACTTCTTCGGTTCAGGGAAGTAATCAGGGTTGTAGTGCATGCCCATTGCGTTGACGTAAACAGGGGTGCCAGCTTTGATAGTCAGTTTGTCGTCAATCTGGTAGTCTGTTGTCGCAACCCTGTCCAGCCATCCCATCACAGCATGTTTTCGAAGAGCCTCTGTAATGGAAAAACTGGTCAATCGGAAGTCGCAGTCGTACATGAAGGGTTCCTTACCTTTGTACAAGAATTTAATTTTAATGGCGGCCATTTTAAAAAATCATTATTTGTTGTTATATCGGCAATACAAATACACATTCTGTGGAACAACTCTCTACCTATTACGGTTAACGATATACAGCCCGTTGACAGACAGACGGACGGACGGATAGCTTCTTATTCTGCATTAAATACAAATACAAACAATAAAATACTTTGCAATAGCATCGAAGTATTTATTTACATCTTATAAAGCCCTTACGCCACATAATTTTCTGTATGTCTGTTTGCTTGGACTACCTAATCTTTGATATAACTGAATCGATTATTACTATGTCTTCGCCAAAAGAATCATGTATCCAAGGAGTAATCTTGATTCTAGGCTTAATTTTAATCTCGGGAAAACAAGACTGAGATTTTTAAAAACCTAAATCCAATCAAACAAGTCGCGAAAGAATCTAGATTTTAAATCAAACTCCAAGACGACCTAACTAAGATTTGAACTCGCGACCCCGTGACGGATAAGAATGAAAATAAAATTGCAACTTGATAACATTTTTAAAAATAATTACTTACCTTTGATAACACAGTTCAGATAAGTCATGTCTGCCAATTGCTCTGCTGTGAAATCTTCACTACCATTATGTTTTTTAGCTTCAGTAAGTTCTTCGTACAGTTTTTGCTAAAAACGATAAATAGAGTAAATCGTATCCTGTTTGTCTGTGTGTCTGTCCATCTGTCCGTCTGTCCGTCTGTTGTGTCTGTCAAGAGAACCTATAGTGTACTTCCCGTTGATCTATAATCATGAAAGGCAAGTAGGTCACATAGCATAAAAATCCGAAAAACGTGAATTTGTGGTCACACTTGGTCGGGTTTATTTATTCATTTTTCTATGCTTGATTTTGTATGATGTATATATTTATATTGTTTAATACCTGTATATCTTGCTGGAATGCTAATTCGTATAATATAAACGTCAGCAAAGACCCAGTCGTTTCGCCTCCAACTAATAAGAAAATCGCTGCCTGCGCAATTATAGTATCATCTGAATAACCTGAAAGGAATAATCTCTTAGTTTTTTTGGGTTCCATACATAAAGGGTAAAAACGGAACTGCTGTCTGTCTGTCTGTCCGCATGTCACAGGACTCTAGCTTGTAGACGAAATGAGTAACATACCATAAATTTTGGTATTTGGTGTAGACCGTTGACCCAAAACCAAATACTGAATTAAAAGTTCAATTAAATTGTTTTTCATACATGAGCCGAAAAAAAAAATTTTTACCCTAGCATGTGAGGTATCGTTGCTTACAGCTCATCGAGTAGAGTATGAATATTTTTTTTTTAATCTTAAAAAAGGACCTACTGTCAAAATTTCAAGTTTCTAACCCCAGCGGCTTACACTATGCATTGAAAGACCAGCCAGTCAATCAGGACAAGTGTTTTTATATGTATTGATGTATAGATTTACCCTCATTATTAGCTGTGTTCTCTTTCCTCAAGTTCAACAGAGCGTCGAACAGATCCTTGGACTCCCCGACACTACCATTGCCTCGACGCTGTGCCGCTGAAGCATTAAAGATCTTTCTGAGGTTATCTGTGGCTGGTTTTGGAAAGAACTTAAATCTGGAACCAAAATATTTATTTCATTTTATTGAGATACAAGTTAGCCCTTGATTGCAATCTCACCTGGTGGCAAGTGATGATGCAGTGTAAGATGGAAGTGGGCTAACCTGGACGGGGTATGGCAGTTTTTATTAAACCCAACCCATTTTGGTTTCTACACGGCATCATACCGGAACGCTAAATCACTTGGCGGCACGCCTTTGCCAGTAGGGTGGTAACTAGCCACAACCGAAGCCTCCCACCAGACCAGACCAGTGATTTAGAAATTATAAAATTCCAAACCCTGCCGGGAATTGAACCGGGGACCTCCCACTAATAAGATCACATCGCTTACTGCGCGAGGGAGGTCATCAAAATCAGAATAGGTGATCAAGATAGATGATAGATAGAACACTTTATTGCACACAAAAAACACAACAAAAAAGAAGAAAACAGAAAAAAACAATTGTGTGCAAAGGCGGCCTTATTGCTTAGAGCAATCTCTACCAGGCAACCTTTGCTGAAAGAAGCTAGTGTTGGATAGTACCAAGTCGCAAAGACTTTCAAAATGACTTATATTATACCTATATTTATTATTATATTAATAAACATAATAAATATACATACATACCTAACTATTCTAAGTAATTCTAAAGCGTGTAAGGTCCTTCTTACACGCTTCTCATACAAACGTATAAAGCCGATAATAATGCTTTTGTTTGCAAATGTAGATCTAAAACTTAAACTAGACATAGAACATATGAAATATAACTTTGAAACGTTAGAGCTGCGTGCTCAAGATCGAACTCCAATCCTCCGAATAGAAAGACGTCTTAAGCATTAGACTACATCTAGACTAGGTGTCCTCAAAAAGGAATGCTTACCGAAAGACATCAACCAGTTCAGGGAAAAAGAAAAAACAGCTAGCTCCCAGTCCTCTGAGCGGACTGTACTCCATGAACGCATTAGCAGCCGACCTGATGTGATCTTTGCCTGTCAGTGTGCCGTTGCAGGCTACACCATAAGCTGATGTGCCAATGACATCCGTTGTATAGTCGACCATTAACGACTGAAAACAGATGTACCATGACAAATCCCTCTCTGTATCGTATTGCTTACAAGTGTAAATTAAAAAAAGAGGGGTGTTATAAGTTTGACGTGTGTATCTGTGTATCTGTCTGTGGCATCGTAGCGCCTAAACGAATGAACCGATTTTAATTTAGTTTTTTTTTTGTTTGAAAGGTGGCTTGATCGAGAGTGTTCTTAGCTATCATCCAAGAAAATCGGTTCCGCCGTTTGAAAGTTATCAGCTTTTTTCTAGTTACTGTAACCTTCACTTGTCGGGGGTGTAATAAATTTTTAATTTACACTTGTCATCATTAAACTCAAGAGATGACTATACCTTTAGACATATCCGATTTTTTTGTTCCCTCTTGATTCTCTGAACGAATTCCTTAGACTTAGAACGAATAAAGTCTTGTGAGTTTCTGAGTTTGGCTGCTGTGAACGCACCGGTCAAACGTTTGCGTAAACTTGACCATTCGGGCTCCTTAACAAAAAATATTTCAGTGTACATTAAAATCAAAATAATATTTTTTTAGTGTATAGCCTGAGAGTTCTCCATAATGTTCTCAAAGGTGCTGAAGTCTGCCAATCCGCACCTAATTGGCTAACGCGGCGGAATATGACCCAAACCTTACCTACTGATAATTCTGTGCTTAGTAGTGGACCGGTGATGATGAGGTGATCATGAAAACAATGCATATTCCTCTTGAAATAAGTAATCAGGGGGCACGGCAGTGCCTCCGCCAAGACGAGCCAAACGGCGGCCGGGGCGCTACGTACCTTTTTCTCGAAGTGTTTCGCTGTATTTTCGACCCGTCATAACTTCGGTCTGGATGACGCTAGAAAGCTGAAATTTCTCATAACTTTTTAACAGTGAAAACATTATGAACTTGTGAGTCTTGGCAACATTTTACATGAAATGTTTTTGGTGGTTATATATTACTAGAGGATGCCCGCGACTTAGTCCGCGTGGATTTAGGTTTTTAAAAATCCCGTAGGAACTGTTTGATTTTCCGGGATAAAACTTGTCTATGTCAAAAATTGGGACGCAAACTACCTCGGTACCATATTTCATATAAATCGGTTAAACGGATGGACCTTTAAGAATCCCGTAGGAACTCTTTGACTATCCGGGATAAAAAGAAGCCTTGTGTCCTTCTCCGGGATGTAAGCTAACTCTGTACCTTTCGTCAGAATCGGTTAAACTATTGGGCCATGAAAACGTAGCAGACAAACAGACAGACACACTTTCGCATTTATAACATTAGTGTGGATTAAATTATTGGGATAAAAGTCTATGACTTACTTTAGACATGAACAAATTCCGTTTCCCAATAGGATCACTGTCACCAGAGGCCACGAATCTGTCCCTGAAACTGCCGAAATCCTTCACCAGCACTCGACGAGCGATCTCAGGCGAGTTGATGATGAGGGCTGGTCTCCAGAACAACCAGATACCTATGTAGGGGGTCCTGAAGTCTTCGTTCATCTGACGCATCCATAATCCCTGAAAAACACCATTATATAGAAAACATTCACATTCGCGAGCTATGGAGAGGGCTATGTAAGGAGTTTCCCTGAGGGATAAGATCCGAAATGAGGAGATCCACAGGAGAACCAAGGTCACTAACATAGACCAAACTATTAGCAAGCTGAAGTGGCAGTGGGCAGGTCATGCCTGTCGTAGAGGCGATGGCCGTTGGAGCCGGAAAGTCCTTGAGTGGAGACCGCAAGCGTAGTGTGCGACGCCCTTCAGCACGACGGACCGACGATATAAAGCGGCTGACGGGAAGTGGCTGAATGAGGAAGACTGAGGACTGGGTGTGGTGGCGCTCTTTAGGGAAGGCCTATGTCCAACTGTGGACATCCACAGGCTAATGATGATGATGATGATAATTCACATTAGTGCCGCTTTTCAATCGCCAAATCCATATCTACTTATACATACTGATATTATAAATGCGAAAGTATGTTTGACTGTCTGTCTGTCTGCAAGCTTTTCTTGTCCTATCCGTTTAGCCAAATTTTCCGAATTTTGTTTAGACATAGTTTGCATCCCGGGGATAAACAAAGGCTAATTTTGATCCTAGATGATCAAAGAGACCCCATGGATTTATAAAAATCATGAATGCATGCGGATAAAGTTTCGCGCTGTTAGCTTGCATCCTGGAGTTGTACAATATAGACTACTTTTTATTCCGGAAACTAAAAGAGTTCCCATGGGATGGGTAGTGGCATTTGAAGTCGGTTCTTTGAGGTAATTTTTAGGGTTCCGTACCTCAAAATAACTTTGTTGTCTGTCTGTCTGTTAAGAAACCTATAGGGTACTTCCCGTTGACCTAGAATCATGAAATTTGGTAGGTAGGTAGGTATTATAGCACAATTACAGGAATAAATCTGAAAATCGCGAATTTGTGGTTACATCATTAAGAAAAAATTGAAATGTGTTTCAATTTTCAAAGTCAGATAACTATACCAAGTGGGGTAATCATATGAAAGGGCATCCTACCTGTACATCCTAAAACAGATTTTTATTTATTTTTATGTAAAATAGTTTTTGATTTATCGTGCAGAATGTTGGAAAAAATACCCGAGTACGGAACTCTAAGTGCGTGCGTCTGACTCGCACTTGGCTGATTTTTTTAAATAACCTTACCACATTAAGTTTCTGCAGGAAAGTCAAACTGCCCAATATTGGGTTCGGTGGTGAGTGCGGCACCCCACGCTCCGCCCAAAAGTTTTTGACTTTCAACCAGCGCAGGTACACCCAGGCCAAAGCACACGTGACAAATCCTGCCAAAAAATAATAAAACATACTGTTATCCTAACAAAATATCCAAGTTTTCACATAAAATATCACAAAATCAAAATGCAATGTTTATTATTAAACTCTCTGTCAAACACTGAATAATGTCGAAACGTTAATGTTCCTTATCTCTTATCATGCAACTGAGGTTAATCATTTTTTATTGCCGTCAGACTGACCTTTGGGGGTTAATAATATAGCTGTTTTTTTTTTAATTTTTTGTTCGCTTATGTACTAATTGTAAGTTCTAGAACTTTTCTCAACAATATTTCCGGATCTTTTTTTTCAGATTTTAGGAATATTGCACTGTGTTTATATCTATTTACATAATAGTGATTGTAATGTGATCATAAGGATCTTTGAAGGAGCACCCTGGCCCAGATGCCCCTTTTTCTCCTCACTAATTAGCACCATTATATTATTGTCACTAGATGATGCCCGCGATTTCGTCCGCGTGGATTTTGGTTTTTTAAAATCCCGTGGGAACTCTTTGCTTTTCCGGGGTAAAATTTGCCTACGTCAATTTCCAAGACGCAAGCTAGGTACCTACCTCTGTGCCAAATTTCATGTAAATCAGTTGAACGGATAGGACTTTAAGATTCCCGTGGGAACTCTCTGATTTTCCGGGATGAAAAGTAGCCTATGTCCTTCCCCGGGGTGCAAGCTAACTCTGTACCCCCAGGAAGGTAGCAGACAAACAGACAGACACATTTCGCATTTATAGTATGGATTTTACAAATCTAACAATTCTGACCATCAAAAAGAGTACAATAGTACCTATTTTGAATAAATGATTTGAGTTTGAGTTTCTAAACAGATCAGTGTTCACCGAATTGCCGGATTATGGAAGCCAAAAATAAACTACATATTAATATAATATTAAACAAATTGTTAACAATATTCCACATCAGATGTATAGCGTGGGCCGTTTAATTAAATATTTTCAAGAACAATGGCCGCCGCCCCACATTGTTCCCGGGAAACAAACAACGCCCAATAAAATCCTCCGTTCCGGTCCAAAAGGTAATTGACTAGCTATTAATCTAGGAGGCCACTCACTCTGAATTAGAAACGATAGCTGTTTCCCGCGACTTCATTCGCTTGGATTTCTGTGTCTCCCCCGATCCAAAAAGAGGGGTGTTATAAGTTTGACGTGTGTATCTGTCTGTGGCATCGTAGCTCCTAAACTAATGAACCGATTTTAATTTAGTTTTTTTTGTTTAAAAGGTGGCTTGATCGAGAGTGTTATTAGCTATAATCGAAGAAAATCGGTTCAGCCGTTTGAAAGTTATCAGCTCTTTTCTAATTTTCTTATAGAGGTTTTTGTGTCGGGGGTTTTTTAAATTTTGAGTTATTATAACTCAAAATTTAAAAAACCCCCACCTAAGTGAGCTTTAAGCTCCACCAGTGTGTTGCACTACATCATCTTATAGATCCAACAAGTGACAATCAAAAAATTTACAAAAGTCCCTACTGTAAAAAACCCGGCCAAGTGCGAGTTAGACTCGCGCGCCGAGTGTTCCGTACTCGGGTATTTTTTTCGACATTTAAATTAAAACTGTTATGCATAAATATAAATCAATCAAAGCAAAAATCTGTTTTAATATGTGCACATTTTCATGTAATACCCCACTTGGTATAGTTAAAGATAACTCAAAGTAAGAACTTTGAAAATTGAAAATACCAATTATTTGTTCATGAACACATTTTGTTAGGATTCCGTACCTCAAAAGGAAAAATGGAACCCTTATAGGATTACTTCGTTTTCTGTCTGTCCGTCGTGTCTGTCAAGAAACCTATAGGGTATTTCCTATTGACCTAGAATCATGAAAGGCAGGTAGGTAGGTCTTATATAGCACAAATATAGGAATAAATCTGAAAACCGCGAATGGTTACATCATTTAAAAAAAAAAATTCAAAGTAAGATAATAATAAAAATAATACCAAGTGGGGTATCATATGAAAATGTGCACATATTAAAACAGATTTTTATTTACTTTTATGTATAATAGTTTTTGATTTATCGTGCAAAATGTTAGAAAAAGACCCAAGTACGGAACCCTCAGTGCGCGAGTTTTGTGATATAACCACAAATCACCTACATGTAAATGTATAGGAAAAGCTAACTGACTGACTGAGCTGTCAACGCACAGCTCAAAATGGACGGATAGGGCTGTTTGGCTTGCAGATAGCTGTTATGACTTAGACATCCGCTAAGAAATCCCGACCCCTTATCCATGTGAGTTATAGGAGTTGGATTTTTGAAAATCTAACTCCTAGCGTTAAAATAGCGGTTTTAAAATGTAGTCCACGCGGACGAAGTCGGTGGCATAAGCAAGCTAGTATAAAGTCTATAGTTACGAGCCATAATGTTTCTCTTTAAATGTCTCCTAAAAGTTTAAAATGGCGGTGAATTTTACATCATTCGGCAGTTCCGCTAACTACTAAGAGTAAGTACACTACTTATGTCTTCAGTAATTTTTGCATAACCGCCGCAGTTTGTGCCCCGAACACTGAAGACATCATTTTGCATTGAAAATGTTAATTTTCTCCAAAGTTCCACGCTGTACTTAAACTTCAAATTAGTGGGAAGGCGGGTAGTATTAAAATGAACTGCAGTTATGCATATTGGCATTTTATAATGATGTATTTTTTAACCCCCGACCCAAAAAGAGGGTTGTTATAAGTTTGACGTGTGTATCTGTCTGTGGCATCGTAGCGCCTAAACGAATGAACCGATTTTAATTTAGTTTTTTTCGTTTGAAAGGTGGCTTGATCTAGAGTGTTCTTAGCTATAATCGAAGAAAATCAGTTTAGTTTAGAAGTTTGAAAGTTATCAGCTCTTTTCTAGTTTTCGTATAGAGGTTTTTGTGTCGGGGGTTTTTAAATAAGTTATTTATTTGACGTTGTTCTCGTCTCAATCTGCATTGTATCCTCATTTCTGAAGGTCATAACCATTAAAATCATACAATAGGAAGTTCGTTTGAATAATAAGCGGTGAATTTCCTATTTTATATTATAATTTGCCCACCAGTCTTTGAAGTTCAAACCTCAGTTTAAATTAAACTAGGACCACAGTGGAATTCTGTTTTAACTGCCGATCCATAAAGAGGGATGTTATAAGTTTAATGTGTGTATCAGCTGTATATCTGCGTATCTGTGTATCTGAAGTATTTTAATTTTTGTATTTGATTGCAATAATGTAAGCCTTTGATTGCAATCTCACCTGATAGCAAGTTATGATGCAGTCAAAATGAAAGCGGGCTAATTTAAAAAGGCTATGAGAGTTTTACTAAACTCTATCAGCTGGTGTCTTTAAAATAATACCTTAATTAAGATACTTTTTCCTGATTTTAAGAAGGGGAACTGCGAAGCTAAAAAGTAGGAACAACTTCTTCAAATTAACTTAATTTCTTTACATTTTCTCAATCCAAAACTTTTCCTCTGATCAATCAAAGTTCACGAAAGTCCTCCCACAAGAGGGCTACCACCTCCACGCATCCTGCGGGCCCTCATTAAATCTACAAATTCTGCCTGAAATCTTTGCCTAATATTTAGGTAATACCAGCTTATAGCCGCGACTTTGTCCGCGTGGGGTACAGTGCACAAACCCCTAACTTAACCCCTAAGGAGTTGAATTTTCCAAATTTTGATCTGATGGAAGGTTGCGGCCGTGGCTAGTTACCACCCTACCGGTGAATTAGCGTTCCGGTACGATGCCGTGTAGACACCAAAGGAGTATGGGTTTAATCACTTTCATGAAAACAGCAAGTCCCGTTCCAGGTTAGCTTGCTTCAATCTTAGACTACATTATCACTTGTGATCATCACTTACCACCACGTGAGACTGCAGTCAAGGGCTAACTTGTATTTAAATTAAAAAAAAAACATTTATTAGCAGAATATGCATAAATATGTCATAATTTGATAGAGGATTTTTTGAAAAAACCTATTTTTTTTTTAACTTATAGAAACAGCATGGATGGCGACATACTGTAAGTAGGTATGACTTCAACCGGTCGCACTTTTGAAACGCTTACCCTTTAGTACATAATAGTTCAATGCGCTTATCCAAGCTTGACATCAAGATGGGTGACCAAACTTTGGAACCCCAATGTGGTTGACTAATTTTTATTAAGAAGTTTTCCCAATCGACTCTGTCGGAAATAAAACCAAGGCCTCTTAATATGACAAAAGCAGTCACCACTGCACAAGGATAGTTAATTTAGAAGCACAATATATTGCTATATATATTCTAATGAACCCCTTTAACAGGTATTTGACTAAAGTGTAATGACGTCACCTGTACTTACAGTTAATTAGAAAGTTAGCTAAAGGTCAATTCACCTAAGAATTTAAGATTTGGGTCGAAGTAGGTAAATCCGCCAAACTTTGCTAATTGGGAAGACGCTAGTACGGCCCAAGCGATCAAATTATGTTTGCGTAAAATCTTATTAGTTACAAAACTGCCTAGGTAGATATAGCTATTTGTAGCGCTACAGATTGTCTACAATAATAATAATAGGGCTAACTTGTATCTGAATAAAAAAAACCGGCCAAGTGCGAGACGGACTCGCGCACCGAGGGTTCCGTACTGTTCCGGAGGGGGCTATTTATTTCGACATTTTGCACGATAAATCAAAAACTATAATGCATAAAAATAAATAAAAATCTGTTTTATAATGTACAGGTAAAGCCCTTTCATAATAATATGATACCCCACTTGGTATAGTTATTACTTTGAAAATTTAAACACATTTTAATTTTTTTTTAATGATGTAACCACAAATTCACGGTTTTCGGATTTATTCCTTTACTTGTGCTATAAGACCTACCTACCTGCTTTTCATGATTATAGATCAACGAGAAGTACCCTTTAAGACGGACGTACGGACAACAAAGTGATCCTATAAGGTACCGTTTTCCTTTTGAGGTACGGAACCCTAAAAATTAATAAAATAGAGTGACTTTTAAGGGTTTCGTATTTCAAAAGGAAAAAGGAACCCTTATAAGAACACTTCATTGTCTGTCTTGGATGAATGTTTAATTCATCCAACTTGTCTGTCTATCAAAACCTATAGGGTCATCCGATCATCTATAGTTTCATGAATCTAGGTCCTAGGTTGACCTAGAATCGTGAAAGGCAGGTAGTATGAGAAAAATCCGATAAGCGTGATATTTTTAGGTACATTATAAAAAAAGTTAAAGTGTTATTTCTTGAACGACGCGATGCCACGGAACCCTTCGTGTCCGAGTCTGGCTTGCACTTGACGACAATCATGCTTGAAGATCCAATGAGGTCTATGATGGAGTGCGCTTGCCTAGAAGATGCCTATTCACTCTTGCCTTGAAATTATTTGGGTCATAATTGGCAGGAAATACGGACCCTGGAAGGGCTTTCTGTACCTTAGCGGTTGGTATCAGAAACGTATTCGAAACTCAAAAATATTTACTTCATGTACGTAAACTTGTACATCGTCGTTTTCACTGAGAGAAACCGGTAAAGAACGTAGAGGTTGTACCAAATTACGTGAAAAATGCTAATTCGTTAAGCCGTCAGTAGGTTTATTAATCGTGTTGTTAGTCGGTAATCGAATTCGGGCCCGTGATGGATGGCGGTCGCAATTGTGCGCGATTTGCTGGAGCCCACGTTCCAGTGTTATTTGTCAAGCGAAGGGCGAATTGAAAATGCACACATTTTTCAAGTCCCCGACGAGTTTACGTTTGTGATTATGGCAATAGTTCACGATGGTTGACTTCGGTACCAAGGTAGATTTTGATCAAGAAAGAAATATCAATAATTCCAAGTCATCGTAGTAGGTACGTGCCTGATATTTACATCATTAAAAAGACTAACTAGACACCGAAACAGGCTCCACTTAAAGTCATTTGTGGGAATGGGCATAAACTTTTATAACAAAATTTCGCACAAGTTTACAAAATCTATTTAAACAATGCTCCTCAGAAAAGCATATCGCTGCTTTACATAATCCAAAATTTTCGAGTTTTGAACTAAGGACACAGTGGAATCCAAAATAGTCTACATTTTCTTGTGTATAAAACTCATATTATATATACAATCGAAGATTATGTAAATGATAAGAGAGCGTGGATTTAACCTGCAGCTCGCTCCAGCACGGGACTTCAATTACTTTTATACATGGCATAACAAATCTTTGAAAAGAGCAACCGCTGAGTTTCTTGGTGGTTCTTCTCGGTAGGAAAGGCGTTCCGGACCAGTGGTAGATGCTTTTGACGATTCAAAAGTATTTGTAAAAGTATATTTGAATAAAAATGTTTGGATTTTTTTTAATTTAAAAACCACGACAAAAGACAAAACTACATCTCACAAGTCAAAACGTAAAGGAGCCCTTAAGGCCACGTGGAAACGAAAAAATACCCTCAGAATAAATACCTCTACAAAGCTTACAAAGGAACTAGGAGGTAGAATTAAGCGCAAAAGTTCCCGAATTACATTCTGTAAGTAAACAACGCTCATCATAAATACACAGTACAAGTTGTCTTGACCCCAAAACACTACAAAAAGATAAAAGAATTCCTCGCAAAAGCTCTCGTTTTCATCAATTTAGTTTTCTTTGTGCTCGGATCTAATATCGAGATATTTGGGAGGAACTTTTATCGTCGCGCCACCATTTCTGAAACCGCATTTTTACGAATAGGCATTTTTGTGTGAAAGGATAAAAGCGTTTGAGCCTATAACTGGTGTTTAATTTTAATCGAAATCCCATTTTTACCCGACTACGGAAAAGCCAAAAGGAAGGTATGATTTTAGCAGTCTATGTATGTAGGTATATATGTATGCATGTATGTATGTATGTAGGTTTGTATTCATGTTCCACCGCAGTGCCTCAACTACTGAGCCGATTTTAATGAAGGAAGTGTCAGTCGATTCGTTATTATGGTCCGAGTGACATAAGCTACATTTTTGCTATTGCATCGAGTGTGATATGAAATGAAAGAGGAAAAAAAAATCTGAGTTCATAAATATAAAATACAGTACGTACCTACTATGTTAAAATATGTACACCGAACGACAGAAAAATAATTTTATACTATATCTATCGCTATTATCGGTATTTTGCGGGGAGTAGTCGGGTTTTAGTGTTGTTTAACTTTATTTGACCCGCTATGGACTAACTACTAGGCTATCACCACTTGAGAAATATTGCCTTGATACATAGGAAAACTAACTAAACTAAAACCCATAAAAGAATATTTTTTTCCAAAAATACCTAAAGGAATTTCTTTTCGCAAAATGCCTCAAAAAGTTTTGAATCAGTGCCAGTGCATCGGAACCGTAACACCTACATTTTTCGAAGTATGATAAAAACTCTTTTCCGGAATAAAAGTCGATTTCCGTAAACCGTGCAACGAGATACCGATATATCGATAGAGGCTCCCATCTCGAACTCCGGAACAAACAGCCATTATAACTTGCGATCCACTTCACACCAAAACTTACTGACTGACTATTACCTAGATAGAAAGTCAAGCGTTCAAAATGCGTTATATTTCTTTTTTAAATATCGAACAAACGAGCAGGTGTGTCACCTGATGTTAAGTGATTACCGCCGCCCATGAACATTTGCAGCACCAGAGGTACCGCCGATGCGTTGCCAGCCCTTCAGGAATTTATTGGTCCATCCCTTGGACAACCCCATGTTGTAATCTAGCGGGAACACCGCCGATGCGAGTTTGTCCTTCAATCACGTCGCAACAGAAAAACGGATCGACGTCTTTTATATACCTACTAGCTGATGCCCGCAGCTTCGCCCGCGTGGATTGGTCAGATCCCCTGCAGCATCAGGATTGAGAAGTTGGACTCCAAATTTTTTATGAAACAATGTCGCAAAGTTCCTCTATCGATTAAAAAAGAAATGACGCAAATCGGTTCAGAAATCTCGGAGATTTCGGTGTACATAGGTAGAAAAACACAACTCCCTTTTTGAAAGTCGGTTAAAAAAGTAGCCTATTTTACGCCCTGGTCAATCCTCTACTTGCCTGTGAAAGTCCCGTCAAAATCGGTTCAGCCGTTCCAAAGATTAGCCTTTTCAAACAGACAGACAGACAGACAGACAGACAGACAGACAGACAGACAGACAGACAAAAATTTTAAAAACGTGTGATTCAGTTATGGTATCGTTCAAATAACCATATGAGCTTAATATGAGGTAGTTATTTCGAAATTACAGACAGACACTCCAATTTTATTTATTAGTATAGATATGTGAACACGGAGTTAAAGCGGTGATAGCCTAGTGATTAAGATTCGCGGGGTTGGAGTTCAATTCCGAGCACTCACCTCTAACTTTTCTGAATTATTCTGAAACTAGCTTATTACCGCGACTTTGTCGGCGTAGAGTGCAGACTATACAAATTTCAAGCCCCTATTTTATTGACAATAGCCTGAACATTTGTCTTTGAGAAGACCTTTACGTTAAAAAATCTACGTCGGCTGATGAGATTACAATTTGAGTGATGCGTGTGATGAAAGTTAGGTGATTCAGAGTCACAATCCATTTGTTAAGTAAATCCCATTAAGTAGGCCGTACAATTCATTACACTTTAGCTTCCTCCGACCTCCGTTCGAGGGCTCTTAATAAATAGTTCACGTAACACATTCCTCCGCCTAATACCCTCAAGATTGAAAAGCGTAAGATTTCACACGTGGTCTGCATTTAAGAGACCGTTTGGGACTTTTGGTGAAAACTAGAGATGAACCATTTCACATGTAGCATGGGAAAAATCACATGCGAGCATGCGAAATATGGTAGAGAAAAACCGGCCAAGTGCGAGTCAGACTCGCGCACCGAAGGTTCCGTACTGAGGTACTTTCTCCGACATTTGGCATGATAAATCAAAAACTGTTATGCGTAAAAATAAATAAAAATCTGTTTTAGAATATACCTACAGATAAAGCCCTTTCATTTAATACCCCACTTGGTGTAGTTATCTTAATTTGATAATTGAAACACGTTTTAATTATTTTTTTGTGATGTAACCACAAATTCACAGTTTTCGGATTTTTTCTTTTACTTGTGCTGTGCATTTCATGATTCTACGGGAACTAACCTATAGGTTTTCTTGACAGACGGACAGACAGACAACAAAGTGATCCAACAAGGGTTCCGTTATTTTTTTGAGGTACGGAACCCTAATAATAATATTTTGACGCTCAGAACCGTGCCGTGCAGAGCAGCTCCTCGAATGCGGTCCGGGCTAGCTTTATTTTATTGTAACATTTTCAATAACCTACCCTTTTTCCTTAGGGGATTGAATTTTCAAAAATCCTTTCTTAGCGGATGTCTACGTCATAATCGCTACCTGGATGCCTAATTTCAGCCCGATCCGTCCAGAGCCGAGCGTTGATAGATCAGTCAGTCGGCTTTTCCTTAAATTATAATTTTCCAAACATTGCCCCAAATCCTGTTCACGAAAAAAAGTAAAATCGGGGCCAAGTTTGTTTTGTTTTATTACTTAGACCTTGGACGAAGTGAGGAAGAGAAGAGAAAATATCCCGGCATTATTTGTGTTTCAAAATTAAAAAGTTACGACATTACATGGAGCACGAAATTTGGGAGGAAAAAATTGAAGCATTTATTAAAATTGAGAGGAATTATTCAAATCAGGGAGGGAGGAGGGCCGGGAGGCGCCCTCGCCTCGTAAATAAAGCATAATTGATTCCGTGGAAGTTATAATAGCTGACAAATTGTTACATACTTTTGAACAACCTAAGTGTTTTGCTGGCGTTAAGTTTACCTTTAACATTCCTCGTCGATGAAGGTAAAAGTACAATAATTGTACACTCAACCTAAAAATAACAAATTCTATTATCAATTTTCGGAGTGTCTGCCTCTCAATTTGAAATAGAACTGACAATAATAATACATTTTCCTCTTTTCCAGCCCACTAGGTTTTACAATGCTTTTGATCTTACAAGACTTGTTATCAATATTATGACAAACTAAAAATAGCTAAATAAATAAAATAGCTTTTTTTCTAAAAGACAAAGATGAATTTTTCTTTTGAGTTCTTTAGAATGTAGAATCGGAAAGTCGACTCTACCACCAAAAACAATTTTGAGTTTTATATTGATTTTGCTTTATTTTTAAGGTTCCATAACCTCAGAAGAAATAACAGAACCCTAAGGATCACTTCGTTGACTGTCTGTGAAGACCCGTCAAGGAATTGAATCTTTATGGTACTTCACTTGGACGTTGGACTACACTACTTCAAACCCCTATTTTATCTAAGGCGTTGGATTTTCAAAAATCCTTTCTTAGGTCGACGTCACATTAATAACTACCTGCGTGCCTTTCAGCTCGATCCGTATAGTAGTTTGAGCTGTGCTTTGGTAGATCAGTCAGTCAGTCACTTTTCCTTTTACATACATATTTAGAAACAGACATTCAGGTCGAGTGTGGAGCGAACGTCGTTCCAGCTCTTGTACTTATATTTACCGGAAGTTGGTCGAAAGCCTGTTACAACTTTAACCGTACTACTTCTACGCCCAAGTTTCGTCTCAAACTTTCTTGCTGTTTTCTTATTCATACATGGAAAATATAGAATAGACTTAACTTAGTAGGGATGCTCTTATATCTTCAAGCCTCAATAGCTCAATGGTTAAGGAAAGGACTGAAATACGAAAGGTCAACGGTTCAAACCCCAGCTATCATACCTACTCCTAGAACAAGCTTCAAGCTTACGGAGGGAAAAGTGATCTATCTATCCATCTAATAGTGTAGACATAGATGTAGTAGCGTGTGGAAGCCCTAAAAGAGACCTATGTCCAGCAGTGGACGTTTAATGGTTATTGATGACGATGATGATGACATAGATGTCCAATCCAAAAGTCCATCTTGGCAAAGTTTATATTAATCTAAATCACACTAATATTATAAAGGCGAAAGTTTGTATGTGTGTGTGTGTGTGTGTGTGTGTGTGTGTGTGTGTGTGTGTGTATGTTTGTTACTCCTTCACGCAAAAACTACTGGACGGATTTGGCTGAAATTTAGAATGGAGATAGATAATATCCTGGATAAGCACATAGGCTACTTTTTATCCCAGAAAATCAAAGAATTCCCACGGGATTTCAAAAACCTGATTCCACGCGGGCGAAGTCGCGGGCATCGGCTAGTATAGTATAAAAATGTCCTGACTCACTGACTGACTTATGCAGCTGTCTTGGTCCAAAGCCCATTGACCAAGAAAGCTGTAATTTTTCACAGAGGTTCCCTTTATAATATAATCCAGATTTATAATATGGACCTAGAGTGCCTAGACTGGATTGTGTGGTGCTCGATTTTTCAAAATCGTTTTTTTCCAGGATAAAAATGTCATCACTAAATGTACAGGCTTTATTTCTTTTTGCCTATCAAAAAGGGATTACTATTTAAAAGCCTGTCCATTGTTTCTGATCATTGATCGCAATCGAAGTCCTCGGTTTTGTGCGGCAGTTTTCGAAAAAGCTCACAACAAATAGCAAAATAGGGCGCTTAAAACTTGAGAGTGGGCACACGACGCGAATGGACGCTAACTGGCAACAATTGTTTGTCCGTTTGCAATGTTCCAGCCACCCTTTGTTCCTCGCGCCTATATTGTTTGCTGCTAGTAGGCCGATTAGCTCGTTAGATACAAACTTTTTTAGAATTTCGTATTAAAAGAAGAAACCCTTATAGTTTCATCCAGTCCATTAGTCTGTCGATCTGTGTGTCATGGTCAAAAAATAAAATAAAAAAGCTAGTTAAAAATAATCAAAGCTGTAATGTTAAAAAGCACAGTAATTAATTATAGAAAACTTTTACCGCTACACTGACGTAGGTAAGGTATGTTAACATAAAAAAAATTGTGACATTTATATACCTACGTAGTTATTTTAAAATCATTAGATATTCGCTTTGTCAATGAGTTATGGAAAAAAAATACCGTAAGAACTTTTCAACATGGAGATATGAGCTTAACTTTTTCGTGTGTATATTTTAGAATCTCGGACCTTATCTGTTCAAGATGCATTTAACAATCTATTAATTATTATTTATCAAAATTGTCTCTAATTATTATTATTAATATAATCTTTCCAACCATTCAACGAAAGAAACCAAGTAAATGACGCATACAATTTAGAAAATACGATGACCTACTACTAGGGTGCTCAAAACTTATTACTAACTAAAAATTTTGTAATCGGATAAATCATTTGGTATTGCATGTATAACCCATCACGTCAAACCACACTAGAGTAATCCTGTAAGCTCTACTAATTATAATTTACTGAGAGTTGATTTTCCTCACCATCCCAACAATAATCGAAACTACTGCTCAAAATACGAACCTAGTAAGTAGTTTTTATTATTTTTTCTGTGGCCCAACACAAAGGTAACAAAGAAACTTTGTACCATGTAAAATTAAATGAAGATGAAATTAAATACACGCCGATTATATTGATTACTGGATGATGCCCGAGACTTTCTCCATATGAATTATTTATATCCATCCAACACGTAATATTTTAAAAAATACTACTGACTGGCCTGCTATTTAAAAATTTTTTTCAAAAAAGATAGCCAGTGACGCTTGGGATCATATTGTAAGGATTCTAAAGATACCCTTAACCCTACACATATAAATCTGTTCAGATATTTAGAAGTTATGGTGGACTAAAGAACCCTGAAAATAAAACTTTAGCATCTTTTTGCGGGTTACTCTTTGCTTTTCTCTTGCTTATGTTGTAAGTGATATACTTTCTGAGATATTTGAGTTCAAAATTATTAATACTTTATGTTTTACGGTTTTGAACTCAAATGTTATGTCAGAAAGTATATCCCTTATGGCATTTCATCACTGAATGCTTTTTAATCGTAATCACTTACTCCGTCGATTGGCACAGGTTTTTTTACAGGCGACCAAAATGTGGTTTTTGCAACTGGCGAACTTATAGGTAAGTATGCCAGGTTCCATACAAAAATGTTCGAACCCTTTTGTGTCGGTTACTCGGTTTTAATTTGGAGCAGTGTAAAACATCTACGCGTTTATTTGTCAGCAACCGCAAATTAAGCCCCCAATTACGTCCAGATAATTGATGGAAATAGTGCTTTTCATTGTTGCACAATGCACAGCTCCAACTTCCAACGACTCATTATAGTATTGGGAACTAACTTTAATCCCCAATCGTACAATGACTAGCTTTAAGTTTTATTGTAACATTTTTAACCAAAAGACAAAACATAAATAAAAAAACTTTAATTTTTTCAAGGCATGATTTATTTTAAGCCGTGGAAAGGTTTTGCACGTGCATCAAAGTTAACCTTAAGAATAAATTGAGTACATATAATAATTTTACTAGCTGAATTTCGTTTTAACTACTAGGTATTGTGTGTGGAACTTCTGCTTTAATTCTGTGATGTCAGTAAAGAATTTATACTGAAAAATTGCCAAATTCCGCATCAACCGTACGAAAAATGAACGCAAAAGACGTATTTTTGATGCTACGTTACAGAAAAAATCTACAAGCAAAATCGCAAACTTCTATACTCAGTGGCTTAGGTTCCACATAGTCCTATGCTGATCAATCAGTATATCCTATTATATTATGTAGAAAAAAATTACTTAGTAAAAATAGAATATAATATCTTGCAAGAAAATGTTCTAATTTGTAACAAGATATAAGAAAACTACGAAATATATTTTGTCTAATATTTAAACAGCCCGTGTATCTCTTTTGTACTCTTGTAACACAAAAGGAAGGCTAAATATTTAAGATAATCGCATACCCACATGGGGAGCAAGATCCGCCAAAGCCGCAAAGGCAGCACGCAACGCAATGTTGGATATGAAAAATTTCCGACATTCTGTCACCCCCTCCACCTGGTTCCTGTTGGAAAGTCTATACAATACGGCTTTATATCCATGGACAATACATGTTAATATTATCACCGAAAGTTCTCTATGCTTTCTCTCTCTCTTTGGTTTCGCCCTCCAATCATGTCGGACGCTCTCTGTATCTCTTTAATATAATTATTATCAGTTTAAATATAATTTGAGACTAGTTAATGAAGTGTTTATTTCGAATAACACGTGCATCCATCGCAAGCTCAATTCCACGCTCTGCTCATCAAATTAGCAGTTCCTCCTTCGCCATTTAATCTCGCCAGTAATCAACATTCAATCTACTCGTAAGGTGTAAAATGCCCTTCCAGCGTCCGTGTTTCCTGCAACGTATACCTAACCTTCAAGGCAAGAGTGAACAGACAAGCGCGATGAAACCTAACCTAACCTAACTTAGATCTCTTGATACTTTTTACTAAGCACGAATATCTTACAGTAAAAAACTCACCATGATCATACCGAAGCACGAAGAAATTTGAGCAGAATTATATTACGGAGTTTCCTTCTGATTATTCTTCGTGTCCTTTATCGATGACATAACGAATTTAAAAGTGCGAATTTGGTACCAAAATCGGAAAAGCAAAGTTTTGCCTTTTAGGGACCTCGCGCAATATAAGATCCCTTTTAGGGTCGTTAGGTTTCTCTGAGTGCCTGTCTCTCGGCTCTAGCGGCTCTTGAGCGGTGTGCGATCACCTTTAGACCTAAGATTCAGATCTAGACACGGCATCAACGTTACTGTCAGACATTCGTTACCGGATTGTGTCCGACACAAACAGATGTGTGCCTTAGATGCGAGACACTTGGATACATTACACTGTTGCTATGGATATGCGAGTTTTGTGGTATTTTGCAAAGAAAATGATCATAATTTAGTTGAATTTACCTATTTTCTACACTTTCTACTCGGGGGCTCCAAAATCGACACTAAAACGTGAGATGATGATGATGGTGACGTGACATTGACCGTATGGATTTAGATTTTTAAAAATCCCGTGAGAACTCTTTGATTTTTCAAAACTAAAAGTACTTTCCCGGTTTTATATTATTATCCTGTATGTATATTATATTATAAAAAATACAAAAGTGTTTTCTTTGTTAGTTTGTCCATCAATCAGGCCGCAACAGAGCAACGGATTGACGTAACTTTTTGCACAGATACAGTTAGACCTGGAAAGTGACATAGGCTACTTTTTACCCCCGGAAATCTAAGAATTCCTACGAAAAAACCTGAACCTACGTAGACAAAGTCGTGTGCATCAGTTAGTAATATACCTACATGTCGGAGAACTATTACGCCATCGGCTTGTATAAAGAGAAACGTTTCTTGTTACCAACATTAATCTTTTCGTACAAGTATTCAGCTGGTTCTCCTGTTCGTTGTCGCTTGAATACAGGCGTGACAAGGCGGGGCCCACAGATGTAACAGATACGGGAAAAGACCAGATACTATGGAAAACTGACTAATATAATAATCAACGGTTTATAGGTTTAATATTGTAAATGCGAAAGTGTGTATGTCTGTTTGCTAGCTTTTAACCAATTTTGACGTTTGGTACCAAGATAACTTGTATTTCAGGGGTCTTGGAAAATCAAAGAATTCCTAGGAGGAATTTTTCTATAACCTTAATCCAAGCGGACGAAGTTGCGGGCATCATCTCATATTATACATATTATGGTATGGCATATTATTGTAAATTGAATACTTGTAAAGAGCAACCGCCAAGTTTCTTGCTGGTTCTTCTCGGTAGGAACGGCAATCCGAACCAGTGGTAGATTATTTTGACGATTCAAAAGCACTTGTAAAAGTTTAATTGAATAAAAATATTTTGAATTTGAATATACTAATAAATGAAATTGAAGTGTCTGTCTGTCTGTCTTTTTGAATGGGCTAATTTTCCATTGTATGCTGTCCATCCGTCTTCTATCTGTCAGCGTGCAAAATCTCTAAAACCATAACAGGTACAGAGATGTTATAGAGTTTGTATCTCTATTATCGCTATTACCATCAAATACCTAATAAAAATTTCAAAATGGGCATCATAAAATAAAAAAAAATAAAAAGTAGATACATAATGTGGTATCTACACATTTTCTTATACGTTGGTACGGAACCCTTCTTGTGCGAATCCGACTAGCACTTGACCGGTTTTTTTTTCTTATTTTCACACCCTCAAAGGGGGCATGTGCGCTTTTAGCACCTTCACCTTAGCTAAGCACCTTTGGCCTCTTCGGCCACATCCAGCACATACTATGTTTATCAAGTTATAGCTATGTTAAGTAAGGCGTGCCCGGTGGCTCCAAACAGCGGCTGCTTCAAGACGAATGGCCCCAAACGTACCCTTCCTTCCGAGCTTTCAACTTAGGCCCATAAAATCCTCGAATGGCCTTTTTATTTAGCACCGATCGTTTGTTGGCGTTATGGGGGTCAGTGTGAAGCGGCCTTATGGCGGTGCCTATAAAACCTTAAATAGGCCTCACAATATAAAATGACTCTCAGCTTTCAAGAAACGACCTCTTTTATATGATTAATGTGTTACATTACCTGAGTTTTATAACTCGTACAATATTGTTTTTTGGAGCTATTTGAACACTAAAATGACAACTTTGTGCGTAAGTAAACAGATAAGACAGGAGGATGGCCGCGACTTCGCCCGCGTGCATGTAGGTTTTTGAAGATCCTGTGGGAACTGTTTGGTTTTCCGGAATAAAAAGTTATCTATGTCAATAACCTATTTTTTTTATTCCATTACAAGTTAGCCCTTGTCTAAGTTAGTAGCAGGCTAACTTGGAAGGGATGTGGCAGTTTTGTCTAAAAAATAGACTTGTAATGCCCACTTCTAGAAGAAGAAGAATACAAGGCAGACGTCTTGAACTTAACTAAGCTATCACTGCTTTAACGCCGGAACAGGATGTAACATTTATAAAATCAGTAAAACAAAAACAAAATCCTTTCTCATCCGCTCGCTCGTTTAAACGTAGAAATGGGACAAAAGAAAGCGCAAAAGGTAATATTTTACAAAAATATTTGTCCAACCAGCAAAACTCCAATCGCTTTGTTCCGAACGTAAGACACAAATAAGGGCCTCAACACACTAGAACTTTGAACTGCGATTTCATCACTTTCCAATAATTCTATCAGTCACTGAATAATATGTATATTTCCCGATGCGCACACTTACTTACGTGCAAGTCGTAGTCGCAATACTATATGTTGTTTTTACAGAATATCAATAGCCTTATGTTAATCGTGGGTATATCATAATTCCCCTTTTACAACAACTAGAGCGCTATGGGTAGGTACGACAATAGTGCAACGGGTGGGACTTAAACCATCGACCTATCGGGTTTTAGTTCGCTCCTTGAACCGTTGAGCTTTTGAGGCTTCAATGACAATTCGATGACAATTTTTTAACCAAGCATTTGACTAGGAGCTTGTAAAATTGAAAAATAATGGACAAGTGGATAGATTACTGAGTGAGTCAGTGATTCATATCAGCTCTTTTTGTTTTATCAATTTTAAGGTCCGAGCTAAACTGGAAGAGATAGGGAAGTATTATTAAACCTCCCAACCTCAATCGGTTTCTAGGCAGCATAGTACCGGGGCGCTAAGTCGCTTGGCGACTAAAACTAAAATCAACATAAAATCGCCGTGGCAATAAGTATCCTGTGTGATAGAGCCCTAAGACAAATAAGAGAAACAGGTCCTTTGTTCTCGGGCGGTAATCTTGTAAGGAGGTTCCGCAAATTTCTCTATCATGAAACAATCGGGACAATAAAGTGTATTTGTTATTGTTGGACCCTCGAAGGGTTGGGACGGGGTGGCCAGGTGGGAGACGGCTATTTTTGGACTTAAATTATTACACAAGTTTTTATATCAAGGAATATACGTATACCTATGTATGTACTAGGTGATGCCCGCAATTTAGTTTTTTTAGGGTTCCATACCTCAAAACCTTAAAGGGGAAAAAGGAACCCTTATAGGATCATTTCATTTTACGTCTGTCTATCTGTCGTGTCTGTCAAGAAACCTATAGGGTATTTTCCGTTGACCTAGAATCATAAAGGAAAAATCCGAAAACCGTGAATTTGTGGTTACATCACGAAAAAAAATGTGTTCATGAATAAATAATAAGTATTTTCAAGTTTCAAGTAAGATTAATATACCAAGTGGGGTATCATAATATGAAAGGGTGTTTACTTGTAAATTCTAAAACAATTTTTTACTTATTTATTTTTATGCATAATTTTTGATTTATCGTGCAATATGTCAAAAAATGACCGAGTACGAAACCCTCGGTGCGCGAGTCTGACTCGCATGTGGCCAGTTTTTTTTAATTCCGTTTGATTTTGCGGCTAACGCCCGCTTCCAGGATGCAATCCTATCTCTGAACCTTTCAACAAAATCGAATCGTGAAAAGCTATCAGTAAACATTCCTGTTGTAATATTATTGGCCGAATTGGGCCAAGTGATTGCCCAAGCCAGCATGTGAGCCCCAGGTCTGGAACGGCAGAATTAATTGCCGAGACCGAAACACGGCGCGCAGGCATCGATAACCTTTCCGATTCGACGGAGCTGAAACATGGCTCCAATAGCTGTCCGCAAATGCCTCAATATGGCATCCGACAAACAAGCTCGGCTTCCCTACAATCTAGAAATTCAGAGCTCACACTCAGGATAGGTCTGAGAATTAATTACGTTACCTAAGAGCTAAAATGGTTTCTAAACTTACTTGACTAAAATACATTAAAAAATATCTCATAGAATGTATGACAATCCATCCATACTAATATTATAAGAACTTATAGATTATCTTGACAGACATGACAGACAGACGAACAGGAAAAAGACAGACAGATAGACAGACAGACAAACAACAAAAGGATCCTACTTATAGGGTACTTTTCTTCCTTTTGAGGTACGGAACCCTAAAAATTCTGAAACACTTTCTTTTTCATTTTTGTCCAAAAGCCTAAATATCAATTTTCATAGTAGGTACCTACTAAGTAGCTGTAATTGTGTCGAATCCGTGTTTCATTTCAAAGCCATAAGTCCTATATTAATCACAATTTCTATTTACATTTTACTTCAATTAAGAGGGGTCTCTCCGTCACTAGCGCCATACAAACGTGTTCGTCTCTCATTGGAATCAAACCAATCATATTCAACGGAATTTTGTAGAAAGTTCCTGGGAACTATGCCTGTGGTTTTCCAGATTTCCGTTAAAATATTCGGTTTCAAAGTTACGCGGTCTTAAAAATTCACATACAAATCTTTGATCCCCTGTAATTTTAAAACTACATATTGTTAGAAAAATCTAAAACACCACAGGCACAGATATTAGTTTCTAGAATATGTCTGCAAAATTTCATGGACTTTGGTTGCTTAGTATTCAAATGAAATTGGGGTTACGATTGTATGGAGTAAGTGACGGAGAGAGCCCTGTTAATATCGGTTTCGGGTAATTATTCAACAGGCTTCTTTAAGAACAAAGAAGTAATCTGCTACGCATCAGCCCGAGAGAGGCTGAATAAGTAATGGACGTTAGAGGTCAAACGATACGTAACGAAGAAGAACTGCCCTCGCAGCTCATTACTGAGTCACGCAGCTTCCTTTACAAGTGGTTTGTTAGTTTTTAGGGTTCCCTACCTCAAAAGGAAAAAAGGAACCCTTATATGATCACTTCATTGTCTGTCTGTCGTGTCTATCAAGAACAACCTATATGGTACCTACTTCCCGTTGACCTAATCATGAAATTTGATAGCTAGGTAGATCTTATAGCACAAGTAAAGGAAAAAATCCGAAAGCTATGAATTTGTGGTAACATCACACAAAAAAATATGTTCACGAAAATTTAATTAACTAAATCAACATAATATATAGATGGCGCAGTCTGTCATTAACTTGCAGTGTTCCAGATAAAAGTGTTGTTAGGTATTATTACACCATATATCTTGTACATACAGCGCAGTTGCAGTGGACTTTAGTAAACTGTATATTTAATAATGTATTAAGTAAGTGTATATTTAATATTTAACACTGCAGGCTAGATAAAGGCACGGTTTACGGTATTATTAGTTCGGCGAGAGATAGTTTTTAAGGAACTTTTTGTGTCTTTAAATAAATAAATTAATATATACGTATAGTGCGGGTAGATAAACAACAACATAATACTGTATCTATCGTCAGAAAAAGCACTTGCCGAAAAAGCGACACAACAACATTTTTATTAAACGCAAATCATATCCCCGAGTATCGTAGGAAATTTTCATTAAGTATAAAAATGAAAAACTTTTTTACGCGCGCCATCGCTTAGCATTTTGAGTTTTTCCGGAGTTTCCGCCATAAATCGTCCGTTAAGAACTCCGCTTATTTATTTTTTACCTCGGTCGGGGAACTTTGCGCTATAAAATTGCTGGAAATATTACGATGTGTTGTAAAGCGCTATTAAACTTTTCTACGACTCTAAGGTACTCCTAACGAACGCTGGGCTTGGTTTCGTCGGCTTTATTATTTACTTTACTTACCTTAGTTTATTACACAGAACATAACACTCAGGCAATACCCTTTTTAACCCCCGACCCAAAAAGAGGGGTGTTATAAGTTTGACGTGTACCTATCTGTCTGTGGTATCGTAGCTCCTAAACTGATGAACCGATTTTAATTTAGTTTTTTTTTGTTTGAAAGGTGGCTTGATTGAGAGTGTTCTTAGCTATAATCCAAGAAAATCGGTTCAGCCGTTTGAAAGTTATAAGCTCTTTTCTAGTTTCTGTAACCTTCACTTGTCGGGGGTGTTATAAATTTTTAATTTACACTTGTGTGTTCATAAAAATGTGATCTCGGTTAGCTGTTACTCTACCAAGTCCGGGGATATTATTAAACCTCGACTCTCTGTGACACTGACAGATTTACACAAAACTTATAGCCCGTACAAAAGGAATTTTGCTTGAGGCTTGTTGGCTTTAATGCTCAAGTGGAGGAATCGCCGATATAACCATCTCCTAGTTATGTAAGTAATGTGAGCCGCGATAGCTCAACGGTTGAGGAGCGGACTGATTCCGAAAGGTCGGGCGGTTCAAACACCACCCGTCGCACTATTGTCTTACCCACTCCTAGCACAAGTTTTACGCTTAATTGGAGGGGAAAGGTTTTAGGAATTAGTCATGCTTTGCCTGGCTAATACCTATTCTTTAAAAAAAAATGTGTGGTGCAATTTAAGAAATGAACGTTTTTCGTTCTCTCTTACCAGTTTCCAGATGATTTTTACGAAACTCAAATCCACGCAGACCAAATCCCGGGAAACAGCTAGTCACAAATAAACAACATTATAAAAGCAAACTCTTTAGCAGCCATTGTTGAGGCGCAAACACGATTACGCGGACAATCTAAACTTCCGCGCCAAATCGTAAAACGTCACCATCAAATTCCTTTCTCACTCTCATCCCGTTCCGGAGAGTAAATAGAGTCGATACTGACAACTTCGCGATCGGGAGATGGGGCGACATTCCTGGTTCAAGAACTGAACTTTTTAGATCTATCTATAGAATCGATATGCAGCATCTGTTACAATAACAATAATTTAAATTCAGGTTCATTTAAGCACTAGCTGAAGCCTGTGACTTCGTTCGCGTGGATATAGGTTTTTAAAAATCCCGTGGGAACTCTTTGATTTTCCGAGTAAAAAGTTGTCTATATAATATGTTAATCCAGGGTATAATCTATCTCCATTCTAAATTTCAGCCAAATCCGTCCAGTAGTTTTTACGTGACAACATACATTCACATAAACGTTCACTTTTATAATATTAGTGTGATTTTACTAACGACACTGCGATGGGGCTGATTTAGGGTGAGAAAGTGGGGAGGATCCTAGATTGCCTCTCATGTTGTGTGCAGGTCATTCTATGTTGGATCCTAAATCGGCCGGCAATAGCAGATATGTATCCGTTATAGTGGCAGACCCACAGAAATCCGAATAATGGCAGACCCATGTGTAGGTAGGGACTAGGGACCAACTAAATCGGTCCTGCCGCAGTGTCGTGAATAGAATGCTTTACTTTGATATAGTTACCTTGTAACTCGATTTGTAACATGGTTTCAGACATGCAGGTTTCCTCACGATGTTTTCCTTCTCGGTAAAGAAAGTTATAGGTACCTACCTATTTATGAAGTCTTTAAAGGTAGGTAGAGCTTGTCTATTTTGAAATGACGCGCCCCACCACCGCAATTTACACATCTGTCAATAAAATTATGTAGTGGGGCGCGTCATTTCAAAATAGACAAGCTCTACTGTATCATAACTTCAGAAAGTTAGGAGTGTCGGGGATCGAATTTCAGAGTTCGGAGCCCGCAAAAAGGAAGTCGACGCTTAAGAATATAAAAAAGTAAATGCTCAGTTAGTTACGAGGCCCCAACACGCCGCGACCCAATCTGTTAAACACGTTTGTGTTTATGTATCTCCCGCCGTAAAACCCGCGCCGATTTTACGGCGGCCTCGCCGAAACTTGTAAAAGCCGATAAGCCGCCGTGTAATCAATTCGCGAACGCGCTCCGCGAATATACAGCCTTTTAATACAACCTTTTTATTCGACGACAAGTTCGACTGCGATCCACAAGATACACTTTATACACACTTTCAATACACACGTATTACGCCGATCCATCACCATATCATAGACGTCCTCTGCTGGACATAGAGATCTCTTATAGGGACTTCAATACCACGGTCTTGCGCCGCCTGAATCCATTGGTTCGTTTGATGTCGTCTGACCACACAGTGGAGGTCTTCCAACGCTACGTTTTCCGGTGCGAGGTCGCTATTCAAGCACTTTGGGTCCCCAACGTCAATCGGTTTTAGAACTATATACCTTGCCCATGACAGAGGTAAACTTAGGAAGGTAGTGGGACGCCTAACAGGGAATAGCCCACTAAACAAACACCTTATCGTTATAGGTGTCACCGACAGTCCTCTGAGCAGGGCCTGCATGGAGGTCGATGAAACACCAACGCACGTGCTCCTGGAGTGCACGGGCGTAGCAGAACAAGGAGAGCGCCATTTGAAATCCCAAACCTTACTCCATGAAGCCCTCGGCAACCTGGGTGGTCTACTCGGCTTCTGGAGCGAGCTTGGATGGCCAAGAGCGCGCCACCAAACACGGTCCTCCGCCTTCCTCATCCACCCGCTCCCCGCCACCTTCTTCAGGTCATCGGTCCAGCGGGCAGGAGGTCGTCCCACACTGCGCTTACCGGTACGCGGTCTCCACTCCAAAATTTGTTTCTTTCTTACTTTCAATGAGCAGCGCTAACAGACAAATAGGTATACCAGAGCAAAATCCAATATAAATAAACTTGTTTCACACCCCACATGCGACTAATCAGTGGAGTAGAGTGAGATGGAGCGAAGAGTAAATATTGACTGCTGTGGATTACGTACCTTCGCTGCGAACCTTTTAGTTTGGTGTCTAAGCGGACATAAGAAGCGAGATCTAGTTTCCTTTTAAAAGCTTTGACACTGCAGTACTACTACACGGGTGTTTATTTATTTTTTAGGATTCTGTAGCGCATATTCGTAAGAGTTCCCGGAGTTCGAGGTAGCTATCCTACACAACCCGATCTCAAAGATCTCTCCTAAAAGAGGTCGGGTATCTTAAAAAGACTTTCCTCCGTCAACAAAAAAAGGGTTCTGTAGGTAGGACCCGAATTGTCCCAACGGTACTCTAGTACTAGTACTCCGCTGTTGCTGTCCGTCCGTCTGTATGCCTATCAGTGGGCTATATCTCGCGAACCGCAATAGGCAGAGAGTTGAAATTTTTACGGAATTTGTATTAACTATGAGAGTGAGGGAATAGAGAGTGCACCTGTGTTTGTGCACATAGCTAAGGATTGATCGCCGTGGGTGAAATTCGGTCGAGCGGATATTATTAGGTTATTATTAAATAATATTGAATCCAAATATAACTAACTACAGCTAATTAACTATTATCATCAGATCAAAATATAAGTACCTGTTCAAACGAGTAATTTATGCATACAACTCTACAATTATTATAGGTAAATTCAATTATTAGATCTCAAATGGAAATCGATTTTACCGATAACATAGGCTTTGTTAGTCCCGGTTAATTAACTAGCTGTATTAAGATCGTTATAATAATATCAACCCCACCCTAATTGCCGCATTGAATATTGCTATTCAAAGTTAGATCTAGAACTCTAATTGCTTAGTTATTTTGTTACCTAATTGTTTTAGATTCGTTACCTACCTTTATTTCAATTAATTTTTAACTTCCGACCCAAAAAGAGGGGTGTTATAAGTTTGACGTGTGTATCTGTGTATCTGTCTATGGCATCGTAGCTTCTCAACTAATGAACCGATTTTAATTTAGTTTTTTTTTGTTGTTTGAAAGGTGGCTTGATCGAGTGTTCTTAGCTGTAATCCAAGAAAATCGGTTTAGCCGTTTGGAAGTTATCAGCTCTTTTCTAGTTACTGTAACCTTCACTTGTCGGGGGTGTTATAAATTTTTAATTTACACTTGTATAAATATTTGTCTAAGGATAGCTTGAGTCATCATTAATTTTACTGAATTTTTCCATTCGAGATTAATACTTTAAGACAAGTATAGTACGCGACAGGTTGAGATGGCAATCGGGGCATGAGGCGGGAGACACCCCGCACGTCACCCG
This sequence comes from Maniola jurtina, assembly GCF_905333055.1. Lineage (NCBI taxonomy): Eukaryota > Metazoa > Arthropoda > Insecta > Lepidoptera > Nymphalidae > Maniola > Maniola jurtina. The sequence goes on along the minus strand of NC_060046.1, from coordinate 12,814,238 downwards.
CAGTGGGTTAGCGCGGGGGCTGTGCGGGTGTGCGGGGCGTCCCCAACTCGGTTGCCATCTCAACCTGTCGTGCACTATAGGTAGTGTATGCGTTTTTAGACTAATCTGATGTTTTAACCAATTAATATTTTAAGAGTTCTCCATTGTGTTTTCAAAGGTAGGTGAAGTCTTGTCCAGCGTGGAAGACTATGGCCTTAGCCCTTCTCATTATGTGAGGAGACCCGTGCAAGTAGTGGGACGGGGGTGATGATGATAGCTAATAATCGCATTGGGCGCTTTCCGCCCCGCGTTGTGTTCGACCAAGTATTCGGGAGCTCTTGAAAGACAGAATGTTATAAAAAGGAGCGAGGAAACATCTCGGGGCGGCCATTAATCTGTGTCAACAAGACGTCGAATCAGTAATTAAGAAGTTTATCATAAAGCAAAAATTTAAGCAGCGCGAGCGTTCGACCTAAATGTCAGAGGGCAGGGCGGGGCGCTAGTGTGAGCAGCCGCATTATTTAAAACTAAATCATGCCCTCGAAATCGTTCGTGTGGATATAAGCTTTTTAAAAATCCCGAAGGAACTCTTTAATTTTCCGGAATTCATAGCCATTCTAAATTTCAGACAAATCCGTCCAGTTGTTTTGCGTGACAGAGTAACAAACATACACACATACCTACTTCGCCTTTTCACCTTTTTAGTGCGATACTTAATGTGATCTGATGGCTAATTTAAGCAAACGATTAACTAATCAAGTCATCACGTCGTCTCATGTGTTCATTGCTCGTTGCTTCATATCTACCACCAGATATAATATCGGCATATCACGATTGGTGTAGACAATCTTGAGAAATAATCAAAACGCTTGGTCCAGACAAAGCTTCGACTTTTGCCTAAATAATTTGAAAATGATATCATATCACACTTCACACTAATATAATAAAGGCGAAAGTTTGTGTGTGTGTGTGTGTGTGTATGTTTGTTACTCCTTCACGCAAAAAGTACTGGACGGATTGGGCTGAGAATGGAGATAGATTATACCCTGGATTAACACATAGGCTACTTTTTATACCGGAAAATCAAAGAGTTCCCACGGGATTTTTGAAAAACCTACATCCACGCGAACGAAGTCGCGGGCATCAGCTAGTTAACTATACAGCCATCGCTCGTTTTAAATTTTTGACCTGCCGATTCCAGCCATCACTAGCACCGCGCGATATCCTAATATTATTTTAATTTACGTTTCTTCCCGGCCATGATGAATACGGTAAAACAAAATTAAGATCGCCCACTTAACTCAGCATTGCAGATTTGACTCCAGATAATGACACAAAAGAAATTATTACAGGAATCACCGCTCGCCAAGATAATGTTATTTTTTTTTAAATTTAGGTATAGCCTAGCACTAGGCTGCAATCTGACTTGCTGGCAAGTCATGACGCAGCCTAAAATGGATCGCGCTTGGATAGAAGATGCCTATTCACTCTTGACTTGAAGCTACCTACCCATAAGTCAACGTCAAAGTCAAAGTCAAAATCATTTATTCAAAGTAGGTAGGTAATACAATTGTAAGTACTCCTTTTGATGGTCGAAAATAGTGGTGATAATTAATTACGTTATTTAAAACTAAAGCTACGAGGGTGCCAAACGCGCCCAAGTCTGAGAAATATTCATAGTAAAATTGAAGGGGGAAACTGATATCTGAAGGGTGTTCCTTGTCTAAACGGTTCGAAGTGGGTTCGAAATAGAAACAAAGAAGCAATTCGCTAGTATGTATCCGTGGAATTTCGACTACGTAGCATACCTACGAGTACGTGCAGACTTTGGCGATGCCTTGCGATAGTATAGAAAGGTGAACCAGGTCAAAAAGTTCTTGGACACTCTCCGTCCGTGTTTCCCTTGAATGACTATAACAACGAACCACCGTCATCATGATCAGCCCATCGCCGCGCCGGCCCACTACTGAGAACGGGTCTCTATTCAGAATGAAAGGAGTTTATACCACAGTCCGCCACGTGGGCCACTAGCGAACACGCATAATTATAATAATACGTCGTCATATTTATAATAGCCTACGTCACTTCTGAATATAGTAACTCTCTAATGGTAAAAGAATGATTATAATCAGTTCAGTAGTTTCAGAGGTTATCGATTACATACAAACAACACTTATCTTTTCTCTTTATAGTATTAGTACAGAAAAACTAGGTGGTGGACAGGCAACATCAAACGAGATGTACAGAGCTGCTTGATTCAGGCGGCGCAAGACCATAGTGTGTAGAGTCCGTACAAGAGTCCGCAGTGGTATCGGTTGACGATGATGATAAAATAATCGATAAATTAAAAATTTATAACACCCCCGACAAGTGAAGGTAACTAGATTAGAGCTGATAACTTTCAAACAGCTGAACCGATTCTCTTGGATTATAGCTAAGAACACTCAATCAAGCCAACTTTCAAACAAAAAAATATTTATATATATATATATTTATTGTATAGTATGTACCTATTAGAGTGTATGTTTATGTATACCTAATTGTATTGTATATATAGCTGCACGACGACTCCTCGTCTTATAGTTCTGTAGGTTCGAACATACGGGTTACCTGGGAGAGATCACTTTAGTGATAAGGTCGCCCTTTGCATTTCTGAAATTGTATCATTTATTATTATCTTTATATTTCTTGTGCAATAAAGCTGTTTAAATAAATAAATAAAATAAATAAAAAAAACTAAATTAAAATCGGTTCATTAGTTTGGGAGCTACGATGCCACAGACAGATACACAGATACACACGTCAAACTTATAACACCCCTCTTTCTGGGTTGGGGGTAATTAACAACTAAAACAAAACCTAAAACAATACTATATTATTTAATTAACTACATAATCATGCTTTATAAACATCGGTGTGTTTATAATTGATCTTCTTATCAATGCCCAGCAGTTGTCGTATGATGAACTCCGGCAGCCGCTTGTGTCGCCAGCGCGTGGGCAGCGGGGTGTGGTTGGCCTTCTGCAGCTTGCTGGCTACGTATTGCTCTGCCGAGAACTCATTGGCTTGCTTCACCATAGCAAACAGCTCATTTTGGAAGATCTTCTCCTTCTTAATGCGGCGGTTCTTCTTTACCTGAAAAGCATTTGAAAGATTTGATTAAATAAACTTTCTGTAATGAATGACTTTTTACCCGACTGAGGCACGCCAAAAGGAAGTTACCCGACTGTGGCAAAGCCAAAAGGAAGGGTTATGATTTTAGCAGTCTATTTATGTATGTATGTTTGTATCCAGATTCTGCGTGTTCCACCATAGCGCTTAAACTACTGTGCCGATTTCGATGAATGAGGTGTCAATCGATTCGTTGTAAGGGTCAGGGTGACATAGGCTACATTTAATACGAAAAAATTGACCAAAGAGATGTTACATGAAAAAAGTGGGAGTCTCAAAAATATTTTTTTTTGCTATTGTATCAAGTGGGGTGTCAAATGAAAGAGGAGAAAATTCTGAGTTCATAAATATAAATGTACTACAACATTAAAATATACCAAGTGACAGAAAAACAATTTTACTATAATATTTCAGCGTTTATAAAGACAATCACAGTCAGGTTTTAGTTTTCAACATTATTTTGTTTAGAATTGAATTAAAACTGTTTTAACTACATATCATAAGTGATTTCCATTATAAATATAGGTTGTTACATTAAAGCTAATAAAAGAATACAAGGCAGAGAGACCTTTCAAATTACAAAGCTTAGACTCAAGCCCTGTAGTTTTCAACTGATACTCATATGCACAATACCAGCCACAACTATCTATTAGACAAGTGTAAATTAAAAATATAACACCCCCAACAAGTGAAGGTTACAGTAACTAGAAAAGAGCTGATAACTTTCAGACGGATGAACCAATTTTCTTGGATTATAGCTAAGAACACTCTCGATCAAGCCACTTTTCAAACAAAAAAAAACTAAATTAAAATCAGTTCATTAGTTTAGAAGCTACGATGCCACAGACAGAGACACACGTCAAACTTATAACACCCCTCTTTTTGGGTGGGGGGTTAAAAATACACAATAACATTTACCCTGGCCCAGCGATATCTCATCCTCTTCCAAAGCTTCTTCCTCTGATGCTTTTTCATCTTTTTCCTTCTTATAACAATCAGACGGACAGCCTGTTTCTCTTCTTGCTGGATTGCAGGCAGACCTATCTCATCCTTCCTCCAGTTTGTGTCAATTAGGGGCAAAATCGATCGAGGATTCACTATCGGTATGTAGAATATAGGATCTTGCTTTTTTCTTGCTTCATTAGGCTTCTCATTGATCTCAAGATTAATACTTCGAGGTGAAAATGACAAAGTTTTGGCTTTCGATATTACGTCTAATTTCGGTTGTAAAGGCGCCGTTGGTTTGCATTCTTTTAGTGTATTTAAAGCAATTTTTAAGTTTACTAGACGTAAATCTGGAAATACATACGATACTGTGTTAAAAATGGTAATTTATTGTTGTTTTGGTAAACCTAAATAAAATAACCTATGAATCGTATACTTACATTTTGCGGTAGTCTGCAGTGAATTCATCATTTTGACTCTCCTTGCTTGGAACTAAAACATATTTATCTTATTCTTTAGTATTTAATTAATATTCTAAAGAAAATTTAAAATTGCAATTTGTTACCCTAAATAAAACATAACCTCAATGAATATTGACTATGACAGCACTTGTCATTTTGACTCTGACAACTGACAGATGAATTCTTTTTAATTTTTTTATAGCTCTAGATGCGAATCTTATAAGACCGTGAGAGATGGACAAAATAAATCGATATAGGAAGTAATAATTTAACGAATAGGTGTCGCCTTGGCAAAGCGGTTGATCTGCATTGAATTCACTCCTTCCATCATATGCCTTCCAAAGACTGGATTGAATTTGTTTCTTGTCAAACATTATGTAGTAATATTATATTGCTATAGATAGGTACATTTTAAAAACGTTTTGAATTCATTTTATTTCGTATAAATATATAGATGGACAGGACAGCTTACTAATAAAATAAGTAAATAATAATAAATTAACGTTTATTGTGAAAGTTTCTTAGTCTCTTCACATATTATAAAATATATCCGTTGGAACAGCTCCCACATCACCAACTATAGCGATGGCCATTTGATTACCTGAAAATAAATTAAAAAAGTTAAAACCAGCTATTATAGGTATTAGACTTGATTAGCGTGAAGCGGAGCAGGCGGCAGACCACAGTAGAGGCGCGAGTGGCAATTGCTGGTGTCGGAGGTAAATTTTCTTTGTGTCACCCGTCAATTATGAGCCAGCAAGCAAAGTACTTTATAGATCATGATATCAGATAGGGGGATAGGCAGTGACTGTTTGCCTATATTATAGTGTTTACCATGAAAAAGTGGTTACAATAACAAGACAGTCCAATTTAAATCGGCTAGTCAGCTGATCTGCTAACATTGTAAATGTAAAAACAAAGAAATAATAATAAAAAACGAACATCTAGAGGCTAGCGTAGCGGCAGTGTCGGTGACATCCGCGGCGTTAATGGCGTCGAGCATAGACACGGCTTGCTCTGCGGTGTCTATGTGTGCGCCGCTCAGCGCCTGCAGCGCGAGACCTTGTGAGGCCTTCACCGGGTCCTCGTCGTGAAAGCACAGGCTCACCTCTGGAGAATAAAAAAGACGTAACTCGTCTTGCGTCATGGGCAGGACCACGGGCTCCCTTCATGCGCAATGTGGACCTCCACAGAGACCTTCAACTCCCGACATCGACTTCAAACAGCTTTCCAAAAACTATTTTGAGAACCGAAAGAAGCTGCAGCCGCAGAAATCCCAACCCTCTAGTACTTCAGGCAGTGACATCCGATCACGATACAAGACGTCCTTAGCACGTAACGACCCCGATGCTGCACTCCGTAGCACTGCACAATGCAACTCTGAGTAACTAGCCATCTTCTAGGCAAGCGCCCTGCATCTAGGCTACATCATCACTTGCTGGTACCTAATACCTACCTATGTTTAAACATACTGTATAAGGTATTGCAGCCAATCGCTAGTATATTATATTTTTTTTTTAAACGTAAGTTAGAGATCTTTTTCCTAGCGCTAGCTTTTGTAACATTATGTTTCTTACGAAGTCTCTTCTTTCCATTTTCTATTTGTTCTGGACTCAGTTTATAGACGTTCGCCAGAAAGTCAGTGGCAGCATAGGCAGCATTACACGCCATCTCTGCTTTGCATTTTGCTACTATACCTGAAAAAATACAATCAATGGAAACAAAATTATATTGAGGCCTTATCTTAAATTCTTAAATTACGTGGATCTTACAATGCAATTTTAAAATTAGTTTTTTATCTCAATTTTGACCTGATTGTGGATGAGAACGGTTTTCAGAAAATAAGGTACGTCCAATTGATCTTCAAGAAACTTGACCCTAATGGTAGCAGGTGCTCCCGTCCTGCTTACAAGGTGTGTAGTGATCTCTAGCTACGAAAGTCTTCTTGCTTGCAAGGTGTATAATTATCTCTTGCATATGTTTGTAAGGTGATTAATCACGCATGTACTAAGGTCATCTGACCAGAGAAGTTTAAAAGAAGGACGTAGTATAGATCTACATGGCATGGAATCTCCTGAGGAAACTAAAAGGAATGCGTACCAAAAACACCAGTCTCCGCATAAGAGATGTTTAAAGCTCTGTAGTCAGAGAAGATGTCGCCCAGGGACAGAATCCCGATCGGTCCTTCAGAGGTCCTGTCCATCCAATGCTGTCCCTGGGTCATGCTGCCGGTGCCACAGGCGGACGCTACTAGTGCGTGTTTGAACAGATTGCTGGAACAAACAGGTTTTCCTTGACTACCATCACTATGTGAATGGTGATTCTAAGGAATGAAATAAAGAAAATCTTTGTACCTATGTAAATGGCGATTGTGTGATAATTCTTGTTCTTAGCATATCCATACTTAATAATATTATAAATGCGAAAGTCTGCCTGTCTGTCTGCCTGCTAGCTTTTTATGGCCCAAAGTAAAAAGTAGCCACAGGATTTTTAAAAACCTATATCCACGGGAACGAAGTCGCGGGCTTCAGCTAGTAATATAAATGCGAAAGTCTGTGTGTCTGCTTTTTATGGGCCGACAGTTTAGCCGATTTTTATGAAATTTGGTACAGAGTTAGCTTACATCCCGGAGACGGAGATAGGCTTTCATCCCGGAAAATCAAAGAGCTCGGGATTCTGAAAGGCCCATCCGCTTAACTGATTTATATGAAAGGTACAGAGGTAGCTTGCTTCCTGGAAATTGACATAGGCAACGTTTTATCCCAGAAAACCAGAGGTCCCGCGGGATTAAAAAAAACTTAAATCCACGCGGACTAAGTCGCGGGCATCATCTAATTTATAATATGGACTCATGGTAGCCGTAAGATTTATTGAGAGGATTAAAGTGTATCTTGTTGTTTTCTAAACGTACTTAACATCACCAGTTCCACAACCTCGCACCGCTGCAGCGATCCAGGTGTCGCTGTCGGAGCCCAGGTCGTAAGTTTCGATGCCAGAACGAAAGCGCGGGCAGCTGTGGCATTGTTCAGAGGTAGGCCTTCCCTAAAACCAAAACTTTTAGAGGTCTTTATATGTGGTACTATTTACAGGTCTGAACATATTTTTCTGCTGGAAAAATCTGGAAAATGAACATAAAATCTTCTTTGCAAATAATAATTGTGACTGTACCTAATGATGATGGAATATTTTACGAAATTATACAGTTACTAATTTAGAGTTTGAGACAGTCTAAGGTTATTGTATAGAAGCAGGCGTCACTTTGCGGAAGTCCATGACATTCAAGGAATATAAACGTTAATTTGCTATAATCCGCTGAAAACATGCAGCAAGTGACATGCACCGCCCGCCCTCCCACTGCTAAGCATGCAAGAAAAACCAGCCACCAAGCAAACCTCAACCCAAGCATACCACCACGCAACACCACACAAATCCACCAGCACACACTCGACGCACGTTTCGCAATTGCAAAGAGCACTTTGCAACTGTGCCTTGTAAGGTTTGACATCTCCTGAGGTAATCTACTTAAAAATGTAACCTACCACTCTCGAGTCGATCATTTCCGCCAGTTCAATAGTTTCCTCAAACGGTATCCCCACACTGGCGACCGCACAATGAATTGATTTGAAGTTAGTAGCAGCGTAACTCGTCAGCTTTTCAGACGTCATGCTGTCAATCCTCTCCTCTTCACAGAACATGGAGTTGGCAAGAGGGCCGGCCCAGCACGCGCGCTGAACCAGGTCTAACACACGCTGTTCTGGGTGCATTCTGGTGAGATCGCCTCTTACTTGTTGCTTCCGGTCGGCTATTTCCCACTCATGATAAGAGCATCTAGAAAAAACAACGAGAGGTGTGGTGAACGCTAGAATCCCGAATTACTGATGTGTCTACTTACCAGAAAACTGTGTTGGCACTAGGCAATCTTTCTGCTAGGTGGACACTGGACTGACAACATCAAACGAGTCGTACGGAGCCTCTGAATACAGGCACAATACCATGATGTGTTAAAACTGTAAAACCTGGCTAAAACTTACCTATGTATCCGGTAGTGAGCATCGTTCAGTTGACGGTTAAATTGGATTGAATTATATTAGAGATCACCGAGTTTTATGCTCTTGTGCAAGCATGCTTCCATCTTAGACTACATCGTCACGTAAGTATAGGGAAGTCAAGAAATCATAAGCGTAATTTGCTATAATCCGCTGAAGCTTGTACATCATGGACTTCCACAAAGTAACCTAACTATATAAATATTATAGGGAAGTAAACTTGTCATAGAATTTAGAGCAGTAAAATTTGCACCTCGCAGCAGTATCCGCCAAATACCCTTTCAGCGTATTGAACAAAGGTAGAGGACATCTCAGATTGAAGGCAATGGTCTGTCGATCAGACGTGCAGGTCAGGTAGGCGCCTTGCTGCTGCAGAACGCGGAGCTTGCCAAACGCAGTGTATTCCCTTCCTGATGCTGAAGACATGGTGCGGATGAAGTGGGATGCTCCCAAGTCGTCGTTGGTTTCGAAGCGGGAGCCAGCCTAAAATACAGTCGCATGATTAGCCGCAGAAATAAAAGGTCAATAATTGGTATGATGCCTATGTCAAAAATAAATTATATCTTAAGAATTATTAAATAGAGCGTCTTCCAAAATTCGTAAAATCCACGTCCGCTGTTAGTTTTAAGTTTGCTAACCATTTAAAATTATCGATTTAACTAAAAAAGTGCGTCAAATTATGTCAAATGTCTATGACGTCACATCTGTGAATTTCATACAAGCTCCCTTACTAAGCGAGCGTTTTGACGTTTGATAAAAAGTCGCTGATTTGACTAGTAGTCATCATCCCTATTGAGCGACAGGGCCAAGAGGAACGAAGAAGATATAAGAATTATAACGGAAACGTCATCATCGGCCTATTCAACGTGTACAAATATAATCCTACTCTATGGTGTACAACGCGCCCGTGGCAACCACCTTTTTCTCCCGCCTCCCGCGCACCTCGGCTGCCGATTAGGTACTCACAGAGATGTGCTGTTAGCATGTCTCTGGGTACTCATAGCTCCTTTCCCCGCCTGTCTATTCCCCTCTGACGTGGCCCGTGCCAGTTCGTTCCCGGTTGTCGGGCGGCGGTTACGCGTTTAACAGCCGCAAGCCTGTGTTTAAAGTTTTTTTTACTAATATAGTGCCCGGCAAACAACTTGAGCATTGATTGGCGCGATTTGCTTGTGAATGGCGGGTGCACGCGATTGGTTGATCAGTCGGCGCGAGTGAACGCGATTGGTTGATACGTCGAGTTTCGCTTCCCGGATTCGCCAACTTCCTCCCACTAGACTTCAGGCCCAAGTTGTTTGCCGGGCACTATACAGTGTTTTGAATTGAACACCGTTATATTTATTTACTATTTAACCACACCCCTATGCGTGTTAAGAAGTAGATATTAGTTCAGGCTAAAGACAATGGTCTGATAGCATGCGGAGCTTGCTAAAGGCGGTGTTTGTGAAGGTTTTGGGAAAGGATTGGCCGATCATTGCGCCAAATCACAACACAGTGATCAGAGAGCTAATTTTAAGCTTATTTAGTGGTTTAACGACATATTATAATGTAGATAACAGTGACCACAACCCATGGAACTGGGTCGAAATATCGACAAATCAAAATCTTCAAATTACCTAATCGTGGTATATCAATGATATTAGAAGAAATGGTATAAATAGATTTATCTACCCCTGGCTCTTCCAACATCAATGAAGTAGGTACTCGTTATCTAAATTATATTATTACAACTAGATGATGCCCGCAGCTTCGCCCGCGTGGATTGGTCAGATCCCCTGCAGCATCAGGATTGAGGAGTTGGAATCCAAATAGTTTATGAAACAATGTCGCAAACTTCCCTTTACGATTAAAAAAAAATACGCAAATCGGTTCAGAAATCTCGGAGATATAAACAGGTAGAAAAACACAAACTCCTCCATTCCATTTTTCAAAGTTGGTTAAAAAAGGAGTTATGTTACTATGTTACTTCTTGGTTAATCCTCTATTTGTCTATGAAAGTCCCGTCAAAATAGGTTTAGCCATTCCAACAGAAACGATACTTCAATTTTATTTATTAGTATTAGTACCTATAGATACCTACATCGGTATATCATACAAGCGCAGTGTGGGACGACCTCCAGCCCGCTGGACCGATGACCTGAAGAAGGTGGCGGGGAGAGGGCGGATGAGGAAGGCGGAGGACCGTGTTCGGTGGCGCGCTCTTAGAAAGGCCTATGTCCAGCCGTGGACGCTTACAGGCTGATGGATTGGATTGGATTGGATAGATACATCAAAGAATAGCTAGTAAACCATGTTTAAAACCTGGAACATAACGGTACAAGCAGTCATCAGCGCGCCAGAAACCCTCGCAGCTACGATCTGGATGCCGTTAAGCATCACAGACTTCTGTATCTCCGTCGGCCCGTACACGGCCTGCGGGTAACACTCGGCCCGCCCGGGCCTGCTCGTGGATATAGTTTTATAATGTTGCAGGATTTTGGGTGAAAGCTTTTTCATTTTGAATAGTTTAACTTCAGTTTATCTCTTTTACAGGATTTGTTTAAGTGATTTACAAAATGCACGTCTTCTAATGTCATATAATGACATTTGAAGTCATTAAATGATAATGACATTGAATGACATATGATTGAGTCAATATCATAGAGATAGTATGTAAACCAAATATTAAGTAAATAGCCAATAGGTGTATTAATCTTTCTTTTTTTATTTTTTATTTTTTATTTTTATTGATTATGGTCAAGAACATGGTTGAAACAACTGAACATCAAAGATATGGATCATGAGTCTATATCAAGATTATGATTATTATATCTATATCTATATCTCTATTAAGATTATGGAGGTATTATTAAGTAGGTAGTAGGTATAGGTAGCCTTTGACTTGTTTTTTATCAGTAAAAAAAACCAGTAAAAATCTCTAGGCATATCAAAACTCTACCTATATACCAAAAAATATAAATAGTACCTACCAGCTACAACAGTAATAATAATTTTAATTATTTTTATTTACTTAATCTTTATTTTTTAATGAAGTCGTACCTATCTTTATCAGTTACCGGTTACCTGTTGTTACCTATCAGTATCAAAGAGCTGAGACATGGCTGAGACATAGACATATACGGCTCGCTGAGTGACCCTTCTTTCTCTCTAACCCTACTTGGATAACTTATAGTTCATGGCAATCGAGGTATGAGACAGGGTGACGCTCGGCACACCCGCACAGCCCTCATGCTAACCCGGTGCGGGATAGAGCGAGTGTGCGGGGCGTCAACCCGCCTCATACCCCGATTGCCACGTCGATCTGTCGCGAACTATAGGTACTACTTAAATGATTAAGTAAGTACATATTATAAATATTGAAAGTTATAAATAAGTCACCGAAATCAGTCAATTTGATGAAATTCCCTAACCTCATTGTGAGCACATTGTAGTTTTTGGAACCTACCCTCAGCAAATATTTGACCTCCTTTTTGGATTCGGTGAAAAAAAGGAAGGGTACCTTTTGCCTAGGTATTTTAATTTGTATTCTAGCTACCTAGCCGGAACTCGATTGATTAGATACTTACTTAGATACCAAGAACGCGGTAGGGGTTATACCTATTCCTTTTAATGGAAAACATATTTATTTGCATAGGAATCAAACCAGGTACTAAATGGCTTAGGTGAGATTAGTATAACAATGCAAATCAATGGAAAACACCAAACTACTACAATTTCTCCAGCTATTTCTAAACCCATCTGGTATAAGCTGACGCCCACGACTTCGTCCACATTCGTCCGCCCTATATCCATTTAATATACCTACTTACACAAGATAAAGTTAAACAGCACTAGTAAAAAAAACCCCCGACTACTATCCGCCAACAGCCGAAAAAATACCCGAGTACGGAACCCTCAGTGCGCGAGTCTGACTCGCACTTGGCCGGTTTTTGGATGTACCTACATCCGTCAGGTCGATTTTTTCGTATAAAATGTAGCCTGTGTCACTCGGACTATGCCTAATAACCAATCGATTGACACCTAATTCATCAAAATCGACTCAGTAGTTTAGGCGCTACAGCTGAACACACATAAATACATACGTACATAGACAGACTGCTAAAGTCATAACAAAGTCGCAAATTTTTAACCCCCGACCCAAAAAGAGGGGTGTTATAAGTTTGACATGTGTATCTGTGTATCTGTCTGTGGCATCGTAGCTCCTAAACTAATGAACCGATTTTAATTTAGTTTGTTTTTGTTTGAAAGGTGGCTTGATCGAGAGTGTTTGAAAGTTATCAGCTCTTTTCTAGTTACTGTAATCTTCACTTATTGGGGGTGTTAAAATTTTTTATTTACACTTGTTTTAGATAACATTTTCTAATAAACAAATTTGCACTTACCTATTTTCGTTTCCGTATGCCATGTAGATAACAGTGTTAGGTTTTATGACTTAATCTAGGCTTAACAGTGATTGTTCTAGGTAATAACATGTTACCTACGTCGTTAGCCAGGTTACAGGGTGTCTGGACGTAGGTAGAGTTGGAGTACCTTGAGCTTCAAGCCAAGGGTGAATAGGCAACTTCTAGGCAAGCGCGCTCCATCTTAGGCTGCATCCTCACTTGCTAGCAGGTCTGATTGCAGCCAAGCGCTAGTCTATAAATTCAAAAAAACTTTATAGAATAGTATGCGATAGATCGAGATTGCAATCGGGGTAAGAGGCGTGGAGGACGGCACGCACACCCGCGCTATCCCGCACAGGGTTGCGCGAGGGTGCGGGGCATCCCCACCCCGATTGCCATCTCGACCTGTCGTGTACTATAGTTAGGCGTGACGTCATCAGTACCGTCGCGCTAGAGACAAAAATCTTATAGCATTCTAAAAACTTTTTAGCAGATGCTCGCGACTTCATAGTGTGGATTTAAGTTAGGTATTAAAAATCTCACAGGATCTTTTTCTGGGATAAAAACTGTCATACCTACTCGTAATTATGATAGGATGCAAGCTATCCGTGTTGCAAAATTCATTACGATCGTTTGATAACCCGTAAAAAGGTAACAGACAGACACTTCCGCTTAGAATGGGTATTAAGATATTGTCATTTCAACCCATTGCCAGTCCACTACTGAGAACAAGCCACCTCTCAGAATGAGAAGCGTTGAGCAATCCACCACGCTGATCAAGTGCGGATGGGCAGACTTCACACACCTTTGAGGACATTATGAAGAACTCTCAGGCATGGTTTTCTTTACTGATAGAGCAAGTTAGTGATACTTCTATACTATATTGTATTATTAGTATTTCTATATGCATAACTCCGTAAAGTCCGATGATGCAGTCTTAGGCTGAGATTTACAGAGCGCACTTTGACTTTGCTTAGACACTAGCTGATGCTCGCAACTTCGCCCGCGTGGATTTAGGTTTTTCGAAATCCCGAGGGAACTCTTTAATTTTCCGGGATAATAAGTAGCCTATGTGCTAATCCAGGATATTATCTATCTCCATTTTAAATTTCAGCCAAATCCGTCCAGTAGTTTTTGCGTACATACACACAAACTTTTGTCCATGCTTTCGCCTTTATAATATTAGTGTGATAAGTTTCAGTTAAAAGGAGACAGCGTTATACCACTGGCATAAATCTGTCTCGTTTCAACTGAAACTTAAGTGTAAGCAAAATCAAAGTGCGCTCTATAGATTTCAATCTAAGATGATAGCGGACTAACTTGGAAGGGGTATGGCAATTTTTGATACACCAATTAACCCCTTATCTTTTTCCACACAGCATCGGACGGGACGCTAAATCGCTTGGCGGCACGGCTTTGCACGGCACGGTGGTAACTAGCCACGGCCGTAGCCACCCAACAACGTCATAGCTAATTTAGAAATTATGAAATTACAAACCCCTGCCGGGAATCTAACCGGGGACCTCCCACTAAGAACACTGCGGAAGGAGGTTGTCAAAAATCGCATAGTGGCACTGCTTTGCACGGTGGTAACTAGCCACGGCCGAAGCCTCCCAAGAAGGTAAGAGCTAATTTAGAAATTATGGAATCTAAAGTTGCCCGTGCCGGGAATCAAACTCTTGACCAAAGCGCTCACCATTGCGCCAGAGCGGTCATCAAAGCTATTAATGCTTTTAAGTATGGATATGGATGATTATAATCTGATTAGTGTGATATAAATCTGCCGCCACGTAAAAGTAATTCGGAATCAACCTATCACTTTTATGACTTGATTACATATCACGATATGAGGGTTTCTTCTACATATTTAGTTGTTTTCCCGCGAATGTCAATGCGGTGACCATGAGATTTGTTTTGCCTGGATTAGGTACTAAAAGGCTGTAGAGCTTGTCTATTTTGAAATGACGCGCCCCACTACATAATTTTGTGTAGTTGCTCTGCATAACTGACTCAACTTGTTAAGTTTTTGCGATTTACTGCCGAAATCCATACTTAATATTATACTTAAATGAGAAAGTGTGTATGTCTGTCTGTCCGCTAGCTTTTCATGGCCCAACAGTTGAACCGATTATGGTGAAATGGTTCACAGTCAGCGTACCTACATCGCGGGGAAGGACATAGGCTATTTGTTATCCCGGAAAATCAAAGAGTTCCCACGGGATTCTTAAAAGCCAATCCGTTTAACCGATTTATATGTTTGGTACAGAGGTAGCTTGCATCCCGGAAACTGACATCGACAACATAGTCTACTTTTATCCCGGAAAATCAAAGGATTCCTAAGGAATTAAAAAAAATCTAAATCCACGCGGACGAAGTCGCGGGCACCACCTAGTATAAAATAAACTGTCCTGCTTATTACTTACAACATGGACACACTTACAGATTTCGCACGGTATGAGATATAATATAAACAACACCTACGTCCCTAATATAAACACATTTATCATATAAAAGCAGATACGAAATAACTATCCACACTATTCATCGATACGCAAAGAAAGTACTTGCCTAATAAAACAAAAAAAAAATACCTAGTGAAAGTCGCATTTACTAGATATTATCAAAAATATCACAATTTAAAATCTAAACAAAAAAATTGTAATTTTAAATATCAAGAAGCATAGCATTGCAGTATAAAATTATAAAGAGTTTCTAGTATCACGCAGATAATCACAGTAAGTATAAAGTATTGAAGAAAAAAATCTAACAATCCAATAATGGATCAACAGTTCAAAGATGGACTGGATTTCGCAACTTTTTTGGATAACAACGATCCTATGGGACATTTTCGTCGTAGATTTTATATAAAGAAAGGCACCATTTATATGTGCGGGAATTCTTTAGGACTAGCTTCGAAGGACGCGGAAGAAGCAATTTTGAAGGCAATGGATAGATGGAAAGAAGAAGGGGTGAAGATTTGGAACGTGGATGATGGCAAGTACTATTTATACTCAGCAGAACTAGCAAAACTTATGGCAGACTTAGTCGGAGTTCACCCAGACGAAATAGCAATTACTGATTCTACAACCGTGACCATACATCAAGCGGTCAGCACATTTTACAAACCAACTAAAGACAGATACAAAATACTAGTCGATGACATAAATTTTCCTACCGATAAATACGCAATCGACAGTCAAGTGAGATTAAAAGGATACGAGACAAAAGATGCTGTAAAAATTGTGAAATGCAAAGGCAAGTTTATGAAAGAAGATGATATTATTGAAGCAATGACTTCGGATGTAGCTTTAGTATTACTACCAACAGTTTACTACAGATCTGCACAAGTTTTAGACATGGCGAAAATTACTAAGGCTGCAAAATCAAAAGGTATAATCATCGGTTGGGACTTAAGCCATGCAGTCGGCAGTATAGAAGTCGATTTAAAATATTTAGATGTAGATTTTGCTGTTTGGTGCACTTATAAATATTTAAACGGCGGCCCGGGGGCTACTTCAGGGTTATACATAAATAGAAAACATTTTAACAATCTCCCTGGTTTAGCTGGGTGGTTTGGAAATAAACCAGAAACACAGTTCCAACTGCGCCAAGATTTCGATCACCAAAGAAACGCAAGCGGTTGGCAAATTGGAACTCCACACGTCTTTTCCATGGCGGGTTTGGAAGGATCATTAAAAATGTTCAATGAGGCTGGAATGACAAACCTCAGGAAGAAATCTTTGCATATTACATCTTATCTAATGTACTTAGTTGAAACAAAGTTGGTTAAATATGGTTTTACTATCGGTAATCCAAGGAAAGATGAGAAGAGAGGTGGTCATATATGTCTAGAACACGATGAAGGATACAGAATATCTATAGCTTTGAAATCTCGTGGTGTTGTCCCAGATTTTAGAGATCCCAATGTCATACGTGTGACCCCTACCGCTTTGTACACGAGTTATGAGGAAGTATATAAAATGGTAAACATTTTGTTGGACATTGTTGAAAATGAGTCTTACAAGAAAATAAGCCTTAAAAGGAATTTGGTTGTATGATAATGTTAGAAAAATATGTGCATGCTTATGTTAAGTCCAATAAATTAAATGAAAGGAGAATATAAAATAAAACAGAGATATAGTTCGTTTTCTTTATATTTTATCTTGAAAATAGGCTTAGTCTATTATAATTCTAGCAGTAAAGCGAATAATTTTCTCTCTTTCTAAATTCATGTACCATTTGCAACTAGAAATTTCAATTATTTCTAAATAAAACTTATTTTTACTCTAGATTTCATCACATTGCAACTGTACACGATATTTTGATTAAAAATAGTTAATGAATAAAATAAAAACTCAAAATGTCAATTAATATAACTTTCACAGTAGGTACCTATTGCCAAACTTTTCTAGGTTTTGGTACTTACAACTGATCAAGGCATAGAAAATCGTGATCTATATAACCTTAACTATTTATTTATTTTATCTAGTTAACTTTTTCTATAGGTATATTTACAGTAATTTACATCACAAGAATTAAATTGTATGGTGGACGACGTAACATTTTTTTTATTATGCAGTGTTAGTTCTTGATACCAGTATTCTATCTCTTTTAGCTTCCAGACTTATATTTATCTACCTAAATTCTAGAAGTTTTAAAAACAAGTAAAATATTTCTATAATTTATGATATTTTGAACAAAATATATTTTGTTTTTTTTTTTTTGGTCAAAAATCGATAATTTCACCGAAAATTTTATTTCAGGTCATTGAAATATTATTCGGAACAAAAATCGGTTTCTACAAGCCGTCAAACTTATAGATAAGCAAATCGGTTGTTTTACTGGAACATTTGATTTTGGAGGGAAAACAATTTATTCAAAAATTCTTAAATGCAATTTCGATACTTTTGAAACATTAAAAAAAAAAAGTAATGATTAAAAAATATTAAAACACGACTGCCTTGCCATATTGATATTTTTTTCAAAAAATTTATAGCCGATACAATGATTGATGTAAGGATTCTAAGGCATTTAAAAGTTATGGCGAAATAAATAGACTCGCATACAAACATGAAGTCAGGAAATATTACACTCCTTTTTGGGCAGTCGAGTAAAATTAGATGGATTCCAAGAACTAATATATCATTAATAGTTATGAAACCCAGCTATATATAGGATGCTGGTTTTAAAAATGTACAGAAATAGAATAATTTAGGAAAGGAACTTGACACATGATTAGGTAGGTATACAATTTTTAAAGTTTCGTACCAAAATGGTAAAAACGGAACCCTTATAGTGCGTCTTTTTCCGACCATCTGTATATTTTCAAATAGTGTTTTTTTCTTGTACGGTACGGAACCTTTCGTGTGCGAGTCCAACTCACACTTTTCTTGTGTCATAATATAAAAAATTATAATACACAAAATGCATTGACTAATACCTACTTTTACGCGAAATTTTCTAACAGCACTTCAAAACGAATGCATTTGAAAACTTTTTCAAAATAAATTTTGCTTTTTTGGCACAACCAAAAGCTACTTATCATAAAAATAACTTTAAGTTACTACTTATAGTTGTCAGAGTATTATCAGTCAAGATTTTGCATGTTTCAAAAACCAAAATTCAAAACACTAACTTGTTTTTCTACAAAAAGTGAGCATTTATTTTGCATTTTTTTTTTATATAAGTGGTTAAAACTAATGATAGTATAAAAGACTTGCGGTCACAGTAGGCAAGGCCGCGGTATTCGGTATGTGTGTATGTTTGTCTGTCTGTTCGTTCCACCATACTTCTCCCTCACAGCGCGCACTGGCTGACAGATGGTTCCGAATCTGACTTGAGATCCTGGTGAAAAAAAAAACAAAATCAATTAGATATTTTTATTGCAAAATAAAAGCTGTGATAGCCTAGTGGTTAGAACGTCCGGCTCCTAATCGGAAGTCGGGGGTTCGATCCCGGGCACGCACCTCTAACCTTGCAGTTATGTGCATTTTAAGCAATTAAATATCACTTGCTTTAACGGTTAAAGAAAACATCGTGAGGAAACCTGCATGCTTGAGAGTTCTCCATGTACTCCTAGGTGTGTGAAGTCTACCAATCCGCATTGGGCCAGCGTGGCAAACTATGGCCTAAGCCCTTCTTACTCTAAGAGACCCGTGCTCAGTAGTGGGCCGGTAATGGATTGATAATTGAAAATAGCAAAGCGAAAAGCGCAGCTTTGGAAGCCTCCCACCCCCTCCTTAGGTGGACCAATGACGTCATCTTCTTGCACTACGACATGAATTAACTGTCTATCGTCGGCTCGGCGGCGTCGTAAAAGACCAACAAGTGTAAATTAAAAATTTATAACACCCCCGACAAGTGAAGGTTACAGTAACTAGAAAAGAGCTGATAACTTTCAAACGGCTGAACCGATTTTCTTGGATTATAGCTAAGAACACTCTCGATCAAGCCACCTTTCAAACAAAAAAAAAACTAAATTAAAATCGGTTCATTAGTTTAGGAGCTACGATGCCACTGACAGATACACACAACTTTATAACACCCCTCTTTTTGGGTCGGGGGTTAAAAAAGTCCGAAAACATGTGTCCGGCAGTGGACGTCTATCGGTTGACAATGATGATGATTATTACTTTTATTTGTTCAATGATTTTCAGCAAAACAAAATTCTATTTGTAAGGGCTCATTCACATTAGATCGTTTTCGTTCGACTGGTGTAAACGGGTTTTCGGTCAGCCGCCGGTTCTAATAACTTAATGGTAACATTCCAATTCGATGAATCAATTCGGTCGAACCGAATGCGGTCGCCGCCCTCGGTGACCGATAATGTAAATGCGCCGTAAAAGGTTAAGCTTGAACAAAATATACTTTACTAATACGCTACGCGATGATTATCATAATAGGTGATAAGCTAGTGCCAATATTGTATTGTCCAGTGTACTAACACAGTGTCATATAGAGCAGCCGTTAGTGCGCGGCCACTCGACGCTTTCTAACGCTTCCTGCAAGAAATACACGGAAATATCATACAAGCGCTATGTTTTACCAGATTGCGTAATGCAAAGCGGTTTTGTGTTCACCAGTCTATGTTTGTTTGTTCCTTTGTGGCGCTCTAGGGACCAGTTTTAATAATATGCTGTGTGTGAAAGTGGTGTGGTAGGCGTGTAGTTTGGGTGCTATGTATGGTGCACGTGTGGTTTGGTGCGCGTGTGGTGTGGTGTGGTGTGCGTGTTGTTTGCTGGGTGTGTAAGTGGTGTGCGTGTGCTGTGGTGTGGTATGAGTGTGCTTTGGTGTGACGCGCGTTTGGTGTGGTATGCGTGTGGTGTGGTACGTGTGTGGTATGGTGCACGTGTGGTGTGGTATGCGTGTGGTGTGGTACGTGTGTGGTATGCGTGTGGTATGGTGCACGTGTGGGGTGTCGTGCGTGGGGTGGGTGTGGTGACGTACAGTTAGTGAGGCGCACCGAGGGCCAATGGTGCTCCTCCTCCCTCTCCTGCGTACGGCGCCTCACACTGGGAGGCTCGCTCCTCACTACACAGCCCTCGTGTATGTGGACGCAAGTGATGTCTGAGCCAGGGATCTCGAACATCACCTCCAGAAGTAGATTCTCCTGTGAATATACAGGTTTTATTTTAAATCAACTTACTCGTAAGAAATAGTTTCCTGTGTACGGCTACAGTCTACTCATAAAAGATTACATATAAAAGACCTCTAGTTTTTTTAAATTGTGAGATAGACTTGCTATTTGACAAAAATCATGCCTGAGAAACATTGCGATGATGATGTCTGGGTTGAAGTGCTTGCTTAGAAGAGAGCCTTTACTCTTGCTTTGAAGGTCTACTTGGCCACCGGAGGGATTCCACACCTTGTGGTTGGATTGGTTGGCCACGCAAAATGGTTAACGCCTGCTGAGTTTTTTGTCTTTGTCATTTGTATGGGATTACGTAACAGAGTGCTCTTTAATAACTTCTCTCCGTGGATAGAGTACAATAACTTACAGTAGCCGGCAAGAAATATGGTACATCGATCTTTAGAATGAGATTTCGGCTTTGTAGAGCGTTGTCTCTGTCACTCATGCCTATGTAAGGTTTTGTCGGTCTCAACGACAGAGCCAACGCTCTACGAAACTGCTATCTCTTTTTAAAGGTCGATGTATAATATTTCCAGCCGGGTACCTTACCATGATCGCTCTCAGTCCTCGGGCGCCAGTTTTCCTCTCCATGGCCATCGAAGCGACGGCTTGCAGCGCCTCATCGCTGAACGAAAGCTCACACTTATCCATTGCGAATAGTAACTTGTATTGAGCCACCTACAAACGAGAAAGTCGCGTTAAAAAGAACAAGTATGATCGTACAACCACCTAAGTTTTTCCCAAGTCGCGCAAAGTATTTTTGAGAAAAACTACTATAATGTCTGCAATGTAAAGTAAATTTCAAATGAATAAATAAAGAGTTCACAAGTGTAAATTAAAAATTTATAACACCCCCAACGATCCAAAGTATCTGAGTTTTCCAAAACATCATTTTCAAATAAATAATTATGTATTTAGGCAACGTCCATCTTGACAGCTTGACATTTGTCTATTGACATAATATTATGAACCTAACGGTTATCTAACCTTCTTTTCTACAAGAAAACTAGAAAAGAGCTGATAACTCTTAAACGGCTGAACCAATTTTTTTAGATTATAGCTAAGAACACTCTCGATCAAGCCACCTTTCAAACAAAAAAAACTAAATTAAAATCGGTTCATTCGTTTAGGCGCTACGATGCCACAGACAGATACACAGATACACAGATACACAGACACACAGATACACACGTCAAACTTATAACACCCCTCTTTTTGAGTCGGGGGTTAAAAATAATGAGTTCGACACGAGTTACTCACAAATTAGTCGATAATATAACTAATTTCTTAAACTGGACACTTTCAAGTAAAGATTTTTATATAAACCTGTGAGGATGATACTGCCACTGTCGAAATCAGAATGCCATAAGCCTACGTTGTCGTATTAGTTTACAAATTGCGAAAAACCAAATTAAATTTGAATTTCGCAGGCAGACCCGTTTCATGCATCTTAAGAAGTTTTACTTTTCCTGGACTATTACGGCATAATGTCTGCTCACCATAGCGTTCTTGGGTTCGGTGAGTATCCGCACGAGCAGGTCCTGGTTGAGGCTGTGGAACGGCACCAGCACTGGGAATCGCCCCACAAACTCCTGCAAAAATCAATTTATGGTTGCATTTATACAGGGTTATGTAAGTACATTAATATTAGCCAGGAAATACTCCCCTTTCCCCTCCAATTAAGCGTAAAGCTTGTGCCAGGAGTGGGTACGACAATAGTGCAACAGGTGGGATTTGAACCGCCGACCTTTCGGAATCCAGTCGGCTCCTCAACCGTTGAGCTCATCATTAATTCATCAATTATTGCTAAATCGCGTGCCATTCGAACGAATTCACGTAAGGATGGTATTATGCAATAGGTGTAGAGATTGTGTTCGAGCGTATGGATGGATGGTGTTATGCAACTGCACGTAATTTAGATGCGATGATTTAATGATGAATGATGATGATGGGATGGTTTCATGTAATACTGACCGGTATCATGCCGAAGTCTATCAAGTCCCGCGCTTGCACGGATCTCAGCCAATGATCGCGTTCATCTGCCTCATCCCGGGCGCTGTCCAGTGGGGACGCGTCAGCCGCGGCGGCCGCTAGGGCCGCGCGTCGGCCGGACTTGGGGTCCCAGGCGCCGAAGCCTAGGTATTTCTCGTTGTTGCGACGCTGGATTAGCCTGCGCGGAAAAAGTACTTATAATACCATTTCAAGTTAAACTTATTTCAGTTTTGGCTTTAATATAATATATTCGGTGACGTTTTTCATCGTTTTACACTTCAATGACCGCCAAAATAGCCGTAAAAAAGCTTCGCTTCAAAAAAGAAACCGGTCGAATGAGTTTTTTAGAAACGTTGAATGAGCTTTCAAGGTTTGGAACCCGAAGGGTGCCAACGGGCCCCTATTACTAAGCCTCTGCTGTCTGTCTATTCATCCGTCCGTCTGTCTAACAGCGGGCTGTATCTCATGAACAATAATGGGTAGAGAGTTGAAATTTGCCCAGAGTATGTATTTCTTTCTCTCTCGGGAAGGCCTATGTCCAGCAGTGGACGCAAACAGGCTGATTGATTGATGTATTTCTTTTGCCGCTATAACTATAAATAAAAATAATTTCAAAATGGCCGCCATCCAAATTGAAAAAAAAAAGTACATAGTGTCATATCAATCTGAAACGATGGTATAGACTACGGAGCCCATTGTTGTGAGTCCGACTGGTACTTGACCAGGTTGTTGTGATCGATATCGTCATACCTGTCGAGTCCATTGTACGCGCCGCTGGCCACGAACAGTATGTTGGTCGTGTCGACTTGCACGGCGTCGCCTCGCAACTTGCGCGAGTTGCGCTCCGGTACCGATACCACAGCGCCCTCCAGCATCTTCAGCATGCCTTGTTGTACGCCCTCGCCTGGAAGTAATACATTGTACATGAAATACAAGTGTAAATTAAAAATTTATAACACCCCCGACGATCCAAAGTATTTGAGTTTTCCAAAACATCATTTTCAAATAAATAATTATGTATTAGGCAACGTCCATCTTGACAGCTTGACATTTGTCTATTGACATAATATTATGAACCTAACGGTTATCTAACCTTCTTTTCTACAAGACAACTAGAAAAGAGCTGATAACTCTTAAACGGCTGAACCAATTTTTTTAGATTATAGCTAAGAACACTCTCGATCAAGCCACCTTTCAAACAAAAAAAACTAAATCAAAATCGGTTCATTCGTTTAGGCGCTACGATGCCACAGACAGATACACAGATACACAGATACACAGACACAAAGATACACAGATACACACGTCAAACTTATAACACCCCTCTTTTTGGGTCGGGGGTTAAAAATCACCCTTTTTTCACAATCTGTTCCCTATTGGTCTAGTGCAGTGGACGATCGAACCTTGGGCCGCTGAATATTTTTAATAATATACCTATCAATGAATAAATGAATTACTTTACACATTTTGCATTATAAAATATGATAATATTCACTTTAAGTAACACAAGAGGAACTAGCTAATGCGATAGTTCTAATCACGTATAACTATCGCTAGTTCCTCTTGTGAAACAAACTATAAAAACCTGGTTCAAGACTGCCGTCGGTCCATCTCATTTTTGACATTCATATTACCAATTGTGGCAAAGTGAAAAAAATCTGGACCTCGATAAAAAAAATAAGTATTCAGACCGCACTTAAAATTGCCCTCTTGCCGACCTCTGGTCTAGTGTTTAGCATATTCAACTATGTTGGATCTTGGACGGAACGCTGGTCTTTAACGCTAATCACAACCGCGAGTGCAACTAACCCTGACTACGTCAATGGATGAAATGTTGAAACGTACCTCCAACATCCCTCAGTTGGTGTATTCCGGGCACGGCGCCGATTTTGTCCACCTCGTCCAGAAACACGATGCCGGTCTGTGCGCGTTCCACGCTGAAATTAACAGAAACATACTTTAAGTGATTATGTAATTACTTTTACTGGAGGAACGTGTAAACCCGAACGTGTAACTTTCAAACCCGCATTATAACGTGCAAAACTCAGGTCAATGCCCCACCTCCGACGTGGCATTGACTTCGAGTGGCCTATTTACGGAGCGTTCGTTGACCTCTAGCTTCAGTCAGATGTTTTATTAGTAATATATTGTAAAATTTTAAAAAATAAAGGTTTAAAAAAAATCGTGGTTTTTTATGGTACCTTTTTTAAAGTCTTATTTCCCTCCAATTTAGCGTAAAGCTTGTGCCAGGAGTGGGTACGACAATAGTGTAACGGGTTGGGTTTGAACCGTCGACCTTTCGGAATTCAGTCCGCTCCTCTACCGTTGAGCTATCGAGGCTCTAATCTTATCAGTAATCATCAGTACTATCACCTGCCCTCGTTTTTGCTAGCGTCCTGGTTACACCCTGTAGTCCAACAGCGATTGTGCACAGATTACTCACTTGAAGTTGGCATCTTGCAGCAGCTTAGCGATGACACTCTCGATGTCCTCGCCGACGTAGCCGGCCTGCGTGAGCGTGGTGCAGTCGCAGATCGCGAACGGCACGTCCAGGCACTGTGCGATCGTCTGCGCCAGCAACGTCTTACCTGGAGGAAAGTAGACATAGTTGTGACAAAACAATTGTGACACAAGATATTTTTATTGCTAGCCTGTAATGTCCCAATGCTGGGCAAAGGCCTCCCTTTCTTCCTTCCACCTGTCTCTGTCTAGGGATATTTGGGGCCAGGCAGGCATATAGGCATCGAGTTCGTCTCGCCAGCGACGCCTCGGTCTGCCTCGACGTCTTTTTGTCTTTTATGGTATCCAGTGGTCTTTGCCCACAGTTCGTTGGACATGCGCATAACATGTCCGGCCCAGTTCCACAAGATATAATATGACAAATTTCTGGTGGCAGGCCTAGGCCATGGCTAGTTACCACCCTATCGGCAAAGCGGTGCCGCCAGGCGATTGAGCATTCCGGTACGATGCCGTGTAGAAACCAAAGGGGTATGGGTTTAATAAAAACTGCCATACCGCCATCCAGGTTAGCAAGCTTCCATCTTAGACTACATTATCACTTACCACCAGGTTAGATTTTAAGGGCTAATTTGACCTGCTCCCGTACACGCTGATCGGTATGAGATGACGACGAGGTTGACACTCACCACTGCCTGTGGGCCCCAACAGCAGCACATTGCTCTTGTCCAATCTCAGCTCGTGGTGGTTTCTCTCCAGCACCTCCGCGCCCCCGCCCGCCACGCCGCCGCCGCCGCCCGTGCTGTGGCTCAGGTGAAGCAGGTCTGTAACAGACCACCATCATCAAAACATCATTTAAAAACTAAAACCAAACAAAAAAAAAAACTAACGCGAAGTGTTCCGTACCATTGTACCTAGTATCATGAAATTTGGTAAGTAGGTCTTATAACACAAGTAAAGGAGAAAATCTCAAACCAAGAATTTGTGGTTACATCACAAAAAAAAAAAAAAAATTAAAATGTGTTTCAATTTTCAAAGTAAGAAAACTATACCAAGTGGGGTATCATAAGAAAGGACTTTAACTGCACATTCTAAAACAGATTTTTATTTATTTTTATGCTTGATTTAGTTCTTAATTTATCGTGCAAAATAAAAATATCGGAAAAAATACCCAAGTACGGAACCCTCGGTGCCAGAGTCTGACTCGCACTTCGCCGGTTTTTATTTGTAACACCATATAAATATAAGATAACGATTCACAGAGTAAATAAGAAACGCGCAAAACGGTAACAGTTTCGCTTTATAAAACGTTCCGCGTCCACAAATCAATTGGACACACTCTCGCGGACGCGACGCGAGCCGTCATTTCATTGTCATTACCGAAATCGATAGCGCATTCTTCAGCGATGTCGACAATATAAATAAACTTTATAATAAACGATTTCACTAAGCATCAACTCATACTAGACTCAACAAAAACCGGTTAGGTGCGAGTCAGACTCGCGCACCGAGGGTTCCGTCCTCGAGTATTTTTTCCGACATTTCGCACGATAAATCAAAAACTATTATGCATAAAAATAAATTAAAACCAGTTTTAGAATGTTTTGTACAGGTAAAGCCCTTTCATATGATACCCCCCTTGGTATAGTTATCTTACACGGCCCCGGAGAGAACCTTCTTGGCGTACTCCTGGCCTGTCATGTGCTTGTTCAGGTGTTATACAAGTAAAGTTACCTCTATGCGTGTGGTGTAGAGGATGGTGCGCGTCGCCGGTGCCCGTCACGTTGTTGTAGATGCGCTTGTAGTGGTTGTACACGGCCACGGAGAGAACCTTCTTGGCGTACTCCTGGCCTACCACGTGCTTGTTCAGGTATTCGAAGATCTTCTTGGGGGGTGGTGGAGGCTTTCTGAAAGGAAAAAGTCTCTTTAAGAAAGATGCTTGGAGTTTCTCTGCGTGCTGAAACAGAGAGCCAGAGTAACTAACATAGCTCAACGGGTTGCGAATCAAAAGTTACAATAGACAGGGCACATAGTTCGAAAAACCGATAGACTTTGGGGTCCCAAAGTGCTAGAATAGCGACCTCGCGTCGGAAAGAGCAGCATTGAAAGACCCGCACTATGTGGACAGATTAAAACTAACAGTGGACATGGATTTTATGAATTTGGAAAAACCCTAAGAAGTAATTTCTTCTGACATAGGCACCATCCCAACTGAAAATCTCTCTAAAGATTACAAACTACATAAATGTAAAGTGGTGATGCTAAAAAATATTCCCGGCTGAGTTTGTTGTGGGCTCTTTTCAGACTTGGGCGCGTTTGGAACCCTCGTAGCTTTAATAAGTTAACATGATTAATTACTATCACCGCTACATCATTTGACAATCAGAAAGTCTACAATAGTAACCAATTTGAATAAATGACTTTGACTTTGACTTTAATGTGAAGTTAATACTGGTTAAAATTTCGTATATTCCCCAAATTGTCAGAAGCTATCGCATAACAAAGAACTCCGAGATGGAGACGCCGATAAAACAATAAACATTTCGTTAGGTCATTTCTCTTGATAAGCTTATCGGTCATTGGCCAATTGCTAGACGATCCAATCCGCGATGTCATTAACCTATAGATTCGTAGTTAAAAGAGTAATGACTTTAGCGAATCGCCTCGCAGAATTGATCATTCGGTCATCGTAATTTTTACGCGATTAAAACTTGGCGAACAATGTGCTGAGCATGAATATTTTGAATCTCTAAGAGTGACCCTAAAATTCTACACTACTTTGGATAACCAATTTTCCTACAGTTGGGGTGGGGTAGCCCAGTGCCTCAGATAGACCCTAGACCCTAAACATGGGGCTCTAAAACATCCCACAGCGTTAAGTTTTCTTGACAGACACGACTGACAGACAAATTAAGTGATGCTATAAGGGTTCCGTTTTACCTTTTGAGGTACGGAACTATAGTAAAATGTGCTAGGAAAGCGTACAGTCTAAGTAATACAACGTAGATGCCGCGATATCGTGAACCTGTAGACAATGTCACAGACAGACGTGCAGCAACATGGTTCGTTGACACCACTATGTTTTCGCAATAACAAAATTATTACACAGATGTCAATACGTTTAGCACACGCTTCAGAAGAATATCTTTTATAAATATCACAAGTGTAAATTAAAAATTTATAACACCCCCGACAAGTGAAGGTTACAGTAATAACTAGAAAAGAGCTGATAACTTTCAAACGGCTGAACCGATTTTCTTGAATTATAACTAAAACCACTCTCGATGAAGCCACCTTTCAAACAAAAAAAAAAAACTAAATTAAAATCGGTTCATTAGTTCATGAACTACGATACCACAGATAGATACACAGATAGCTACACACGTTAAACTTATAACACCCCTCTTTTTGGGTCGGGGGTTAAAAATAGTTTTGATAAAATATGCTGGGAAAAGTCGATGAATTCTCAACAAGTCACACTGTGGCAGCTTGAGTGTGAGTCATTGGGCACCCCTCGATTACCTGTAGAATCCGGATTTGCTGTCAGCGTTGTCCTTAATGCTCTTCTTGGTGTCCACCTCGCTGAGCACGACAAAGAAGTGGTGGCACTTGTCGCACTTGACGAAGCGCGTGGAGCTCACGAAGGTCTCCACGTGCGTGCACGGGTCGCCGCACTTGGGGCACGTGAGCACGCCGCTGCCGCCCTTCTTGCCGCTTGATGACGAACCTGCGGGACCAACAGATCATCAACACCAGCTTCTCCTTTCAGCAAAGGTTGCCTGGTAGAGATTGCTACAAGCAATAAGGCCGCCTTTGCACCCAATTGTTTTTTTTCTGTTTTTCTTCTTTCTGTGTTGTGTTCTTTTACATGTATTTTTGTGTGCAATAAAGTGTTCTATCTATCTATCTATCTATCATCCATTATTCAACTACTCCATCTAGTCTGTATATTAAAAAAAACTCATCATCGTCATCATCATCGTTTCAACCTACAGACGTCCACTAAGCTTATAGACTAGCGCTTGGCTGCAATCAGACTTGCCTAGAAGGAGGCATTACCTATAGGAGCGCTTGCCTAGGAGATGCTTAGTCACTCTTGACTTGAAGGTACCTACTATATTAAAAGTGGAGGGGAAAACAATGCCTTAGGACGGGAGGCCATTTTCAAAGAGCGCCGCTACACACGGTCTTCAGCTTTCCTCATCCAATCACTCTATTTAAATCATCGGTCCACCTCTCGGCACCCTATACTACGATTACTTGTTTGCTGTTTCCAGCTCTTCCTAGCTCCAGAGGCCATCTAGGCAACTACCCGTGATGTCACTTCAACTTGCTATAGTATAGCAAGTTAGTATATGAAGTATGTATAGCAGCTATACTATACTACAAACGGCTAAAACTCTCAGATTTGCACAAAATATTGTCATACAATTAGACTTTTACAAGTACTTTTGAATCGTCAAACGCATCTGCCACTGGTTCGGAATGCCTTTCCTTTGGCTTTGGTTTCGAGAAGAACTAGCAAGAAACTCGGTGGTTGCTCTTTTCAAAGATTTGATATACAATATACAATATCAACGATGATTGAGCAGCAGGAATCGTCAAAAAAAGAAAACAATGTTACAAACCTAAACAAACACACAATGTCAAAACCATTCTAATTTCTAAACTAAACTAAAATGACAGGTCTAAAATCTAAATGTTCCCCCGCGGGGAAAAAGCACTAAAATCTATAATTAAATATTATGTGACTAGAGGATGCCCGCGACTTCGTCCGCGTGGATTTAGGTTTTAAAGATCTTTTGGGAATAGTTTGATTTTCCGGGATAAAAAGTTGCCTATGTCAATCACAGGGACACAAGCTGATTCGGTACCTTTCATACAAATCGGTTAAGCGGATGGGTTTTAGGAATCCCGTGGGAACTCTTTGATTTTCCAGGATAAAAAGTAGCCTATGTCCGTCCCCGGGATATAAGCTAACCCTGTACCAAATTTCGTCAGAATCGGTTAAACTGTTGGGCCGTGAAAGGTAGCAGACAGACAGACAGACAGAGAGACACACTTTCGCATTAATAATATTAGTATAGATTTAGCTTAGTTACGAGATTGTGTACATGCAGATTTGGCCACATAATCCTATTAATATTAAGTACATCACTAAATCTTGACATTTACAGGCTTACATAAAATCTTTACGCTCGAGTCATCATTAGTTTTCGAATTTAACTTTAATCAAGGTTAGCAATTAGCATTAAACAAAATTAAATCTGCAAATTAGCCTTGAAAACTAACTTTTGACTTAGTTAGGTAATTAAAGACCTTCCTGCACTTAAAACACATTAGTTTAGACTGATATTTCAAAAAAATATTCATTTAGGTATACATATTTTATTTATGACTATACTCTTTCTATCCATACTAATATTATAAAAAAAAATTCAAAAGAAAAAGAAAACCGACTTCAAAAACCAAAAACACTAAAAAGTCGAAAATAATTTTTGTTTAGCTACACATGTAATGCACCTAGGTATCAAGTCGAGCGAGCATATTAAAAAAAAATTAGAAATCCAAGAGTGAAGCTCGCCCGATTTCACAATTTTTAGTGGCCCCACTGTACTATAATATGCTAAGCCCAGTTAAAACCCTACTGTTTATTACTAAGCTATTACACTGATCGCGAGCAATTTGCTCTTATCCATTGAGGAGTTCTGTTCTCCATCTCCGAAGATATTCATCAGATCTTCACCAAATTTATGTGGGACCACCTGCACAGTATACCCTTTCAAACAAAAAAAAAACCAAATCGGTCCAGGGGTCTTTGAGTAATCGGGAAACAAACATAAAAAATAAAAAAAAAGATCCCGACGAATTGAGAACCTCCTCCTTTTTTGGAAGTCGGTTAAAAAGCGAAAATGTGTCTATCTATTAGCTTTTCACGGTCTATCCGTATAATCGATTTTGACCAGAGATTTGTCTTCTGCAATTTGTATTGCTAGTGGAGTACCTAATATTTAATTCAGATGCTAATATATCAAGTTAGCAGAAACTTTAAACCAATAATTAATAAATAAACGAAGCATTCGAATTTAACAATTAGCATATTATTGATGTTATTATATTTCTAATAAATCATCATTGGAAATGAATTCATCAATGAAATTTGTTTTATCAAATTGTACTGTCTGTGAGTTTTTGTAAATAGGCAGGTCGTTTACCTCAATCAATAAATCAAAATGTTTATGTAACTATACGATATTAATTTGCTATTGATGTCAAGATGGAAAAACCTACTTATAAATTCTATACTAATAAATTCTAATCAAAAAATCTACTTCTCATTGAAACACTTCCAGACTAAAATGTGTTGTGAAGCGTTTCGATTTTTTGATGGGAAGTATCTAATCTATACTAATATTATAAAGAGGAAACCTTTGTATTTTTGTATGTTTGTATAGAATAGGCTCAAAAACTACTGGACCGATTTCAAAATTTCTTTTACTATTACTTAGAGGGATTCTTCCGAATCCGTATAGGCTATATTTTATCCCGGAAAATAGAAAAAATAAATGTCCACCCGTGCGAAGCCGGGACGGGTCGCTAGTAATATTATAAAGAGGAAAGATTTGTTTGTTTCTTTGTTTCATATTACCAACCCATCACCATCCCACTACTGAGCACGGCTTTTTAGGTTTCCAAGGAAAAACGGAACCCTTATACCCTTGATTATTACCCTTGACCTACCTACTACCTACCTGCCAAATTTCACCATTCTAGGTCAACGTGAAGTACCCTATAAGTTTTCTTGACAGACACGACAGACGGACAGACGGACAGATAGACAACGAAATGATCAGTAAGGGTTCCTTCTTCCTTGAGCGTACGGAACCCATCATCACTGTAGCACAATAACACTGCCACTCTAACTAGGGGTAATGAAGCCAAATGGTGTTTTGTAGATTCGTTCTAGCCTATCTCTTATTGTTAAATGATTACAAAATATGGTCTCCTACTTGACCTTTATCATGTGCCCCTCACTCGATAAAGACGCTTCATGCGCCGAGAGTGGGACAATGGAAATGCGACCTTGCTCACATGATCTTGGGGTCGGTATCACCTTGATGTCGCTTGGAAAGAGCGTGGCATTGTTTAAATTGAAATTACGTATATTTGATCGATTGACGTAGGCGCTGCTATAATGTTGATGATTTTGAACTTGAAAATGAAATTGGTTTTGGAAACATGTTCTTGAAAGGTTGTTTTTTTTTTAATTTATAGACAAGCACATGCCTGCAATCAGACGTGCTGGCAAAGTGTTCCACGCTTGCCAAGAAAAAGTTTATTCACTTTTGATTTGAACGGTTCATTTAAAAAGTGATGTTTGTACGTTCTCAGCAAAGTGATCCTTCTCTAAGAGAGTTAATTCTTCAGTAGGACAGAAAATTTCTTAAACAAGCCGGAAATAAAACCCAAGGGACAGGACAAGCAAAGAGACTGCAAAATTATTGTCACCCCCAGAACTATTTCATCATTTTGCAGAGGGCTCTACGTCTACGATATTTATACAGAAAATTTATAACACCCCCCCGACAAGTGAAGGTTACAGTAATAACTAGAAAAGAGCTGATAACTTTCAAACGGCAAATACGATTTTCTTGGATTATAGCTAAGAACAGTCTCGATCAAACCACCCTTCAAACAAAAAAAAACTAAATTAAAATCGATTCATTAGTTTAGGAGCTACGATGCCACAGACAGATACACACGACAAACTTATACCCCTTTTTGGGTTGGGGGTTAAAAACTGTCATCAACAGACATTACAGTAGGAGCCATACCGCGTCATCGTTATAATAGTCATCATCATGCCATGGCTGAATGCAACATTGTATTGGCCGTTCAACGGACGAGAAACATGTGATGGAACGTGTCCAACCGTAGACTACACGTGGTGATCCGTCAAACATCACGCCAAAGAGTTGACTAGTGAACTCTTAGTGAACTATTTAGGATTTTTTATTTACTTGTAATGGCGTATGGAACGGAAACGTGGACACTGACAGTTGGCCTCGTCCACAAACTAAAAGTTGTTCAGCGCGCTATGGAGCGAACTATGTTGAATTGAAGGTACCCATATTAAAATTGGAGGGAAAACTGATGCTGGAAGGGCTACGTAGTGGATGCTTAACACCCCGGTTTCGCTCGAGTCAGATTTGTGAAAATCGGTGAGAGAGTGGAACTCCCAATAATTCGGAAACTCGTACCCACTTCTTAATTTTTGCCCGAAAGTCTAAATAGTAAATACCAATTTTTATTAATAGATACTGAAAAATGACGGACTTTCATCCCCTTTTTAACCCTCTTAGGGAAGGAATTCCCAAAAATCCGTTCTTAGTAGACGCCCACGTCATAAAAGAAACCTGAAACCTTGTCAAAATTTCAAGTTTCTAACCCCAGCGGTTTAGGCTAAGCCTTCAGATCAGTAAGTAAGTATTTTTATAATTATGTAGAACCGACCCTGTGGTCCTATACGACTGCAGTTGAAATGGATCCCTTGTTACTCTACGTTGCACAGTTTACAGCTACACATAAATATTATATCTTCTCCCCAACAACTGGCCCTTGTCACTTTTAGGCATATAGTTATTGGATTGGCCAGATTTATACGCGCGTCAAGCGTATTTCGGAGAAAGTGTGCACTCACTTGATGTAATTTATTACTTACTAGCTGACGCCCGCGACTTCGTCCACGTGGATTTAGGTTTTTCGAAATCCCGTGGGAACTCTTTGGTTTTCCGGGATAAAAAGTAGCCTATGTGCTAATCCAGGATATTATCTATCTCCATTCCGAATTTCAGCCAAATCCATCCAGTAGTTTTTGCGTGAAGGAGTAACAAACATACACATACACACACACACACACATACAAACTTTCGCCTTTATAATATTAGTGTGATTGTTATTATTAGGTATGATAAATACTTTAACAGATAAAAAGGCCTTGTCCATAACCGGATACACACAAGCTGGAAGATGCTGTTACCTGTTCCGGGAGCTTCTTTGGAGGAGTGCGGAGGTCCAGGCGGCTGTTCGGTGGGACTCTTGCACAGCACGGCGCACGTGCTCAGCGGTCGCGAGCACGGCCGCCGCACCGTGCGGCAGCTTTGTGCGCTTCCTGGGAACAAATAAACAAACAAACATTAAAAATGTTATACCCACACGAAGATGTCCTCTAGGCTATTCTCAGGCACGGTGACTGCTTAGGAAGGAATCCTAGTAAGTAAATCCACAATCCGAAGAATGCGGTGAAGAGGATTTACTTAAAAAAAGCGAGGAAACACGCAATGTCACGGTTTTCAGATTTTTTCCTTTACTTGTGCTATGAAACCCACCTACCTGCTAATCATGATTCTAGGTCAACGGGAAGTACCCTATAGGTTTCTTGACACACGACGGACGGATAGATAGACAGACAACAAAGTGATCCTATAAGGGTTCCTTTTGGGTCGGAACCCTAAAAATGTCGCAGTTGCAACCTACTTTCATTTCGACTTGAAGTTGGAATTTACTATCGCCATGGGATTTCCTTGTAAGTCACACGCATTTCTCCCTAATCAGCCTTTGTGTAGATAATGACTCGAGCCATACGATTGTTCATCCTTGAGGCTCAAGAACTGCATTGTATTGTCAATCTTGCGACCTACTTTCTTTGTATAAAGTGTTTATTTACGACTCAGCAATAAAAGTGATCGTGTTTGCAATTGCAATTAATATCGTACAGTAGAATACTTTAATAACCACAAACACTAAAAAGTAAAAAGATAATATAATTCATTAACATTTTTTGGAGCCGGTGCCAATTAGCCGCACGAACCGTCCACTCTTACTCTACATTGGCACCGACTCCAAAATAAAACTATATTAACTCTTTTGTATAATATACATAATATTATGTTCGGTAATGAATTCAATTATTTTTAACTTTTTAGTGTTTGTGGTTATTGAAGTCGTTTTTTTTAAAAAAAAACATATTTTACAATTTTTAGTGGCCCCGCTGTATTAAAATATGCTATGTACTTAGTTAAAAACGTACTGTTTACTAAGCTATTACACTGATCGCGAGCAATTTACTCTTATCCATTGGGGAGTTCTGTTCTCTATCTCCGAAGATATTCATCAGATCTTCACTAAACAAAAATGGGACCCCCTCAAAAGTATGACCTACCAAACGAAAAAAAATCCAAATCGGTTCATATTTGGCGGAGTAATCGCGTAACAAAAAAACATACAGTCGAATAGAGAATCTCCCTCCTTTTTTTGAAGTCGGTTAAAAAGGGTGGGCCGATGATGTATTGATGATTATGATGATGACTAGTTGACCGCTTAAAATCCTAATCATTTCGCAACTTTGAACTTTGAAGTATCCGACTAGATATCTAATCTAGTCCGATACTTCAAAGTTCAAAGTTACTGCCCATTTGTGACGGAGTCCTCGCCCCCAAGAATAACTCACTTTAGTATCAACTCATATAAGGTACCAGTTACAAGGTAATGAAAAAATCCACAAAACAACTTGTGCAACTCCACCTTGACATAATAACTATGGATCAGCACTTAATGTCGCACGCAAAAGGAAATTGTGGTCCGCCTTATAAAATGTTTACGCTTTGTCAAATTATTTAATCATACAAGTTTGAGACGCCCTTCAGATGTCTTCATTGATTAAATTACTTTCAGTTTACTAAACCCATACTAATATTATAAATGCATATATCGCAAACTAGCTGATGGCCGCGGCTTTGTCCGTGTGGCGTGGGAACTCTTTGATTTTATGGGATACAAAGTTGCCTATGTTTTCCGGGATGCAAGCTACCTCTGTATCTTTCATATAATTCATAGCAAGTTCTGCCCTTGATTGGTTGTGAAAAATGTGAACAGCGAATTCAACCAATCAGTGGCATAATTTGCTATCGATTATGATTACGATGAATACGTTTTTAGGGTTCCGTACATCAAAAGGAAAAACGGAACCCTTATAGGATCACTTTGTTGTCTGTCTGTCCGTCTGTCGTGTCTGTCAAGAAAACCTATCCCGTTGACCTAGAATCATGAAATTTGACAGGTAGGTCTTATAGCACAAGTAAAGGAAAGAATCCGAAAACCGTAAATTTGTGGGTATATCACACAAAAAAAATTAACGAGCGTAGTCACAAACGTTACTATGAGGTCTCACAGTGCGCTCGAACGCATAGTGTAGGTTCCACCAATCAGATCATTCTAAATTGACGTGATACAGTCATCTGATTGGTGGAACGGACACTGTGCGTTCGAGGGCACTATGAGATCTCTTATTAACGTTTGTGAATACGGGTGTAAATGTGTTCACTAAATCATATATAGATGGCGCAGATCGTTATTAAGTTGCAGAGTTCTACATAAAGATATTAGGTATATCTTATACGATGGTACGGAACCCTTCGTATACGAGTCCGACTCGCACTTGGCCGGTTTTTCTTACACAATCGGGGGGGAGGGGGGAGCTGATATCGATCAAAATAGATCGAATGAATATTCTGTAATAGGTAATGTTATTAATTACTACGGAACGGAAATCAGTCGACAAATTAGTTCACACTTGACCGCACTGCGCTAGTTAGGTGCTTATAATTGTTACTTTGTTAAGTGCATTTAATGATTGCAGTAAATTATTTATTATTCAACAACCATTTACTTACTTAGCTACTTATTATCATAACTTACCTAACACGTGCAACTGACTGACAGAAAGAGAAATTTAAAAATAACATCTTAACTAACATAACAAAGTACGTTACATCTTCCTATAGTACTCGACAGGTGGAGATACCAATCGGGTCCCCGCACACCCGCACGACCACCGGGTTAGCACGGGGGCTGTGCGGGTGTGCGGGGTGACCCCCGCCTCATACCCCGATTGCCATCTCGACCTGTCGCAAACTATACCTAACTGATAATTCAAGTTTAAATACTAAAGGTATTAGAAATTCTTTCAACAAATTCTTAATAGAAAGTAGAACCCAAGTTGTGAAGTTAGTGCTGTACTGCTGTTACACCCTCGTGCCACGTAGAGCACATAAAAACGTTGGTCCTGCTACTGATCTCTCTCCGATCGTGTCGGGTATCAGACTATGAAAGTGAGGGAATAGAGTGCACCTGTGTTATCAGTTTTTACACGCTTAAGAGCACTATAATTTTTCCAGCGTGGGCCATAGTTCTCCACGCTGCCTGGCCAAGTGCGGATTGGCAGACTTCACACATATTTGAGAAAACTTTAGCGAACTGTTAGGCATGCAGGTTTCCTCACGATGTTTTCCTTCACAGTTGAAGCAAGTGACATTGAATTGCTCTGACTGACTGACTGACTGACTGATCTATCAAGGCACAGCTCAAACTACTGGACAGATCGGGCTGAAATTCGGCATGCAGTTAGCTATAATGACGGACATTCGCTAAGAAAGGATTTTTGAAAATTGAATCAGTAAGAGGGTAAAATAGGGGTTCTGCTGGGTAATCGACGCGGACAAACTTGCGGGCATAAGTTAGTAATAATAAATTTTGCAGCCCGTCTGCCTAAACCCTAACGTGCAAACCAACAAAGAAACCCGTGAAAGCTTTCGCCTCTCTCGCAGGTAACTACAGCGCGCCCGTGTAATGAGTTCGTAATGGCATCATTTTGATATAATCGACGGCATTTGAAGGCGGACCCACACCTGCGCACACGCACGAACCGTGCATACAACGCGCATCATCCATAATATGTATAAAAGAGACCTGGGCGCTTTTGGAACCTTCGTAGCTTTAGTTTTAAGTTTACGTAATTAATTATCACCATGGCCGTAGCCAGGAATTGGTTTCGGGGGAGGTTTTATTCGCCTATTAACGAAATATTTTTTAACTTTTACACAACTTGAGAGGGTGAATACCTGGTTGGTTAGTGGAATT
This sequence comes from Maniola jurtina, assembly GCF_905333055.1. Classification (NCBI taxonomy): domain Eukaryota; kingdom Metazoa; phylum Arthropoda; class Insecta; order Lepidoptera; family Nymphalidae; genus Maniola; species Maniola jurtina. The sequence goes on along the minus strand of NC_060046.1, from coordinate 12,776,200 downwards.
TCACCTTTCAATTTGACAGCAAGATATAGAAAACTATAAGAAATAGGAGAACGAGCGTATCAAGCGCAATTTTTTATAAACCTAAATTCACACGAATGAAGTCGCGGTCATCAAGTAGTAAGAATAATGTAGATGTGTCCATAAGTGTATGCGAGCGGTTCGCGTCCATATTTAAAAGTCACGCCCGGTGTACATAATGTAACATGTACGCCGGCTTTTTCCGTGAGTTTTACGTGACGTACGTGTAGTTTACGTACGTACGATACGTGAATACAAACACGCGCTTACGACATGCACGTGCGCACAGAGACAGTGACGCGTCCATACGTGTTCGATGCAATTTGTTACGATACGCGCGATACGGTTCGTGCGTAAGCGCAGGTATGGATCCACCTTGAAATTTTGCGGTGGAAACATTAAGAACTAATCTTTGGAGAATCTGCGAAAATCTCTGGATGTTGAGAAAAATTTTTAGAACATAAAACATTTTTAAGTTTTCTTACCAAAATCGTGAAAAGGAATCTTACAACAAATCTTTCCAAACAATTATATTGGACTAACTGACGCCCGCGACTTCGTCCGCCTGGATTTAGGTTTTTCAAAATCTTATAGGAACTCTTTGATTTTTCGGGTTGTTATAATCTATCTCTATTCCGTATTTCAGCCAAATCTGTTCAGTAGTTTTTGCATGAAAGAGTAACAAACATACACACATATTACATACAGACAAAGGTTCGCCTTTATAATATTAGTGTGATACGACAAGCCATGCGCTGAGCTAGTGCTAAAACAAGAGTGTGCTCAGGACCTAACGGCTAAGCTGGAATCTGCGTATCATGAAAGTGAAAGTGGTGAAGTAACTCGACACTTAACTGAAGTGGTAGGCTGTATAGACACATTTGAGTGCTTTTGTTATATGGCCATTTTTTGGGTTCCCTACTAAAATGCGAATGGATCTGGGGACCCACCACATTCTAGAATAGAATAGAAACAATTTTTTACCCGACTGCGGCGAAGTTCAAAAGGAGAGTTATGTGTTTGATCTGTTTGTATCATCTCAACCGATTTTGATATAAATAATACGATATTAGATTCGTCTTGATGGCGCAAGTCACTGGGTATTATAAAATTCTCAAAAAACCATAATGGTGGAATTTATGCACTTTAATGTTCTGACTGAAAAAGATGCAATCCAAACCGCAGCCAGAATTTTTTGAAACCTTTTTAAATAACTTATATGTTCAAATAAACTTTAACAAGTGATTTTGAATCTTCAAAAGGATTCATAATAGTTATTGCAAGAAACCTCCCCACACAAAAGAGATTTGCTTCAGATGGAGATGAGTAATTATTTATTATCTAAGCATTACTAATTTTAATGTAAGTAAGTAGGTATATTGATTAGTTGTTTATTTAAATTATTATTATCACTACAAAAGTGAGGACAGAACCCTTGGTGCGCGAGTCTGGCTCACACTTGGTCAGCTTATTTTTATAGGTAGTTAGACGCCTACTATTCATAGATTGTTATTTTGAATAGTTACATCTGCAAAGCAGGAGTCATGAGTCAAGACATTACCTACTTCGTTACTTTAACAAGACATTTTTGAAGTAATAAAAACTTTGGATATAGGTACAGTTTCATATTAAAGCTAGAAGTTAATTGCAGAAAACCCCAAATAATGAACCTAGCAAATGACTCCACTTTTTGGTCAGCCCATTTTGATTTAGTTTAAAAACTTCAATACCTGGCTGTAAAATTGCACATCAAACTTTTTGTTGTCATTCTGCCATTTAGATATGCATTTCGCTTTTGAAGCAGTAAAATAATGTATATATGTATTTTGTATGTGTTCATATATGTTCTTCTGTACTAATTTTGTGGTGTACAATAAAAGTATATTCATGCATTTATATTCTTTCAAAATTAAACCAAACCCAATAATTTATACTTTATAATAATATAAATTGTACTAAATATAAATTCAGCCTATTCAATAAGTAATAAAACATCACTAATTAAGTATTTAGCTAATCAATGCATTTAGTTCAAGATTTTATTTTAAATAATATGCATAATTTAAGTTTTTATTCCTTCTTGTTACTTACTTTTATATTTGCTTAATTAGTCAGAGAAATCAAGTAAAGTTCACTATTAAAACATTAAGTATGAATGTAATAGATTTCAGTTTTTTTTTTTGAAACAGAAACCAATTAAAGCCTTTTAAAATTTTACATATTATAATATGTTTTCCTGTTTATTTGATCAGTTTAGAGAAATCACACACTAACCACTTAAGTCATTAGGAAAAACCGGTGGGCTGCTAATAAATAACGACAGTTTTTCTTATAATTTTTCCTTGATTATTTTGATGCCTCAGACGATAATAATTGACAGTCACATGAACAGATTATCTCAACCTATTGCCAGCCCACTACTGGGCACAAATCTCTAGAATGAGAAGGGTTTAGGGCCTTTAAGTCATAATCTGCCACACTGGTGAAGTGTAAATTGCCAGCCTTTACATACCTTTGACAGCAATATGGAGCACTCTTCGAAATACCGAACTGTTTTTTCACAATGCTTTTTCGCAACGTACTTCACTTTACCATTAAATTAAGTACATAATTGTACATACTTATCGCCGCTGTGTGTCTATCTGTCAGTCACACTTTTTTTTTGAGATCTCTAATGTTATAATTGTGTTAGAGATCTCAAAAAATAAATATATATTTTACATACAAAGTTTTTCAAAACAGAGATGTACCTAGATTGTTTTTCCTAAAGTATAAGTTTATTGTAGATTGCAGATTACTATCAAGATGACTTAAGTATTATAACTATTATTTCTGATCACATTCATCATTATATACTATATTTTATAAGTTGTTAAGTACTTACCTACTTAACTATTTCTTAAAAACCACATTTTTTCTCACATTAGCTAAGTATGAATATTGATGGCATATATTATACTTACTACTTAGTATTATGTATAAGTATTATTACACTTATAAAGTGTAATAATACTTATACTATATATTGCATAATACATTAATGTTAATTGGTGATATTATGTATGAATTTGAATACCTAATGTCTCAAATGATAAAAATAAACAATTTACACGAATATGAACCTCGCAAACCAATGTCAAGCCTCCGATTATACAATTTAAATGTTAATGACCTTGCTGGAAGCCCGCGACCTGCTGTGGGATGCTCAAGTTTTCATGTTCAAGATTATCAGAAAAACATCGAGTGGCGCATGACGATTTGTTATCAAACAGCATATATACGCGTGTAAATGTAATAAAATGCGATGTACGCTACATGTACGTCTTTGGAATACGGCCAGTTCGATGGGAAAAACAATTAAAGCGCTCACCTGATGTCAACTGTGAATTTCTCCTTACAGCGATCCTCCCAACGGACACAAAGCTTAAACGTACGCTGCTCATTTTAATTATCGTAGCACACTTTATCACATTAGCTAAATACTCGACAGATACGTGAAACGAGCGAAATGGAAATGTTCCTTGTTTGCCGTAATCTCTCGTGAGCAATTTTTATTGTATTTATTTGTCAGTGAGAGGCTATTCTGTCATGACGCAACACTTTTAGTCAACATCAACACCGACTGCTCGCAAAGTTACAACAAAATATTTTACGCGGTTTCTCTACTTTATTTGCACTTTTCTATTTTTTAGTGTATGATTTTATAGCAAAAACAATTTTATTTTGTGAATGTATGAACGGCCATATTGATGTTTACAGCTGATTTTGATTGATTTTGATCTGTATTCTGTGAAGCTGTCTGCAGCTGGTGAAGTAAGAATAAAAAAAATTGTATTAGTCTATGGTCTATGGCTGCTACCCGCAGACTTATAATCTATGATCGACGCCACACACTTACCAGCCAGTACTTGCTTTGTCACAAGTATGTGGATCCACCATAATAATTCTACTAAATATATTGGATACACATCAAGGCTTTTTGTATTTTAACCCCCGACCCAAAAAGAGGGGTGTTATAAGTTTCACGTGTGTATCTGTGTGTCCGTGTATCTGTGTATCTGTCTGTGGCATCGTAGCTCCTAAACTAATGAACCGATTTTAATTTAGTTTTTTTCGTTTGAAAGGTGGCTTGATCGAGAGTGTTCTTAGCTATAATCCAAGAAAATCGGTTCAGCCGTTTGAAAGTTATCAGCTTTTTTCTAGTTACTGTAACCTTCACTTGTAGGGGTGTTATAAATTTTTAATTTACACTTGTACCTATCCCCTGCAGCCTTAAAATTATTTACATTTACTTCACCAATAGGAAAACTGAAAACTTCATTGTTCTCGAAATCTCGACCTCAGGTAGAAATTCTCGATAACTTCATAGTTATGTGTCGGACATGTGTCGGACTGCTTCGACCATAGATTACATATACCTTAGTCTGTGTCGACTGATCCTGACCATGGACTGACTTCAAGTTTCAATGATCTGTAGTTCATTGTCTGTGGTTTCAACTTTCAAGTGACATCAAATGTCATGTTTGTTCGAAATTGTCCAAAATGGCCGAGACAGAAACTGATAATAACAGTATTGTACGGCCCGAAAAAAATAATAAGGGCACAGTAACTAATAATGGACCCCGTCGCGTTACTATATACAAGACAGAAACCGGCTTCGGTTTCAACGTTCGCGGCCAAGTTTCCGAAGGCGGGCAGTTGAGATCGATCAATGGTGAACTTTATGCACCTTTGCAGCATGTTAGCGCCGTTCTGGAGCAGGGTGCAGCTGAGCAGGCCGGCATAAGAAAAGGGGATAGGATCCTAGAAGTGTGAGTCCCAGTTCTATGTAATTTTTATTCAAGAATTCCATACAATTCGCGGCTGAAAAAGGCGTATACTTTAAGAGGCTTTTCTCATTATTGTTTGCATTTCCCAACCTCAGCAACAATTATTATGTTTTTCTTACTAGAACTAACTGGTTCAAATTACATTCTTTGTTATACGAGACTATTGAATAGTGCCTGTGAGTCATAAACCTGTTTTGCGAAATTGTTGTTTAGAAACAGTTACGTCCGATGTCTTGTGCAAACGTATACGAAAAATATATTATTGTTGAACGTAAGTTGGGCAATTGAGACATTAGCAATGTTTGAGTTCTTTGCAGTGGGTAATCTTTGTTTTTCAGATCTTACAACTATTCATCCTTGATGTATACATTTTGTACAGGTGTATGCAACTAACCAAACTCGCTACGGCTCACACGGCGTAGCTCGAAAATGCCTATTTACTAGTGCCTCTACACATTTCAATACTCACAGTAGCCCAAAGTAGTGTATAAAGTAGGCCCTGATAATTCGCATTTGCGGCTAGAATCCGCCCCATGTTATGACCCCTTTACACATTAGCCTCTCAAACTTTGATGTGATCAATGTGATTGATACCTAATAAAAACCTCAATATTTGGGCTGGCTTTAACATCAGTTTAATTTTCAGTAGCTACAGAACCATAAACTCATCAAATAACGGTACAGTTGATCACAATGTTGTAATCACTAGCTATCATAGTTTGCAGTGATAGCCTAGGGGTAAAATTTTCACATCTTGTTTGGTGATGGAACCTGGGCACATATCTGTTACTTTTTGGAGCTATGTCTCAGATAACAACAGTTAGAAAATTTGCAGCAAAACATGGATTTCACATACATTTGCAGGCATCAAATGCTACATTTGAAGCTAGGTAGGCTATGAAACAACTAGATATCCTTGATCACATCACATTTGACAGATGTTGATTCAGGATCAAAACCGAGAGTTTCCTCACTCTAGTTCACTCTAGCTATGTGCATTTCATACAGTTAAATATCACTTGTTTTAATGATATCTAAAGGAACATTCTTGGGGCAGCCTACAGCCCAATAGAACGCGTCCCCAGGTGGCGGATAGGGGCACACCCACTAGATATCCTAACAAGGGTATCTCAGGGTAGAAGGGAAATAAAACACCTCCCGCGGACCAAAAGGCCGGAAAGCATATTCCGTTATCAAACCACTTTTACAGGCTACTCTGACTTATTCGGAGCTCAGGCTGTAGAAGGAGCTGTACGTTAGGCTGGAACGTACAAAAGTGCGGTGGTGGAGGAACCCTACGGGGTCAACAGTGCGGCACACTGTCTTTCAAAGAGAATTGAATGACACAGCGCTAATTTCGGGCTTATGGGCGGTAAGCTCATTAGAGGCAAAATTAGCAAGGTTGACATCAGAACAGGATGTGACCAAGGTTGCTGGCGGAGGAACGTATTTTAGCAAACGTCAACGACAGCAACTAGAGGACGTGTTCCGGCTCGCCCACTGTTCACCCACCAACCCGCATCGGACGAGCGTGGAGGGTTATTTGTCCAAACCCCTTTCAAACTTTCACATGAATCACAACAAACAAATTAGGCCCCAAGTACCCGGTAGTTCTGGGGGGAGAGATGCTAATGACAGTAGGCCGACTCCTCCTGGAACTAGGGGCAAGATGAATCTCCGGGTGGGTGGATTTAACTGTCAAACGACCCAAGCGTTTCATATTACGGACACCGATACATTGAATATACTGACCTACAATGCTCGCACCTTACGTACCGAGGAGCGGTTAGTAGAGTTAGAAAACGCTTTGGAAAATGTCAAGTGGGATGTTATTGGTCTCTCAGAAGTAAGACGGGAAGGAGAAAACACTTTTGAAAGAGACCAATCAATATTTTATCATTTTGGAGTAAGTGGAGGCAAACATGGTGTAGGATTTTTAGTTCACAACCGATGGAAACATAATATCTTAGAATTTGTTGCGCTCTCAGAACGAATAGCTATATTACGACTGCAAATAAATGTTAAACAAATTCTTACAATTATACAAGTTTACGCTCCAACATCCTCTTATTCAGATGCAGAGGTAGAAGATTTTTACGATCAACTCGATAAAGCTCACGACCAACATAAGGGAACTTGGAATCTCATCTTGGGTGATTTCAATGCAAAAATTGGATCTAAACAAGACAACGACGATGGAAAAACCCTCGGACCTCATGGTTATGGTTCCAGAAACGACCGAGGAAAACGACTATTACAATTTGCCTTTGGACAAACCCTTAGTATTAGCAACAGTTTCTTCTACAAAAAATCACACCGAAGGTGGACATGGATGTCTCCAGACGGTATTACCAAAAATGAAATCGATTTTTGTCTCTCCTCTAATCAAAATATTATAAAAAATATTGAAGTGCTAAACAATTTTAAATTCAACTCAGATCACAGAATATTACGCGCTACAATAAAATTTAACTCTAAACTCCACAGAATGCGTTTAATTAAAAACACAATACGACGAATAGACAAGATTTCACTTTTGGCTAGTAAAGATAAATTTTGTTTGGAATTAAAAAACAGTTTTAGCTCCCTAGATACTACACTATGCGAAGAAGTAAACCTACAATACAATAACATCATCAATAACTTAAAAATAGCTAGCCAAAAAGTTAAAACTGTTAAGAAAAAAGAAAGAAAACTTTCTCATGAAACCAAAATTTTGATAGAGGAGAGACAACAGTTGACTCGAAATACACCTGAGTACGCTTCAAAAGACAAAATAGTCAAAAGGTGTATACGAAAAGACATAAGAAACTCTAATACGAAAATAGTACAAACAGCTCTTGAAAAAAACACTTCCCTTAGGGCCGCCATTCAAGGTATACAGAATAACAAAACTTCCATCAACGCGTTAAAAGATCATAAAGGTTTAAAACAGACAAATAGGTCAAAGATTCTGCATATCAGTACCGAATTTTATAAATCTCTTTATTCCGACTCCAACCATAAATTAATCCCCGTAGATACTATAATAAATCACGATACAAGCTCGATGGACATTGAACCTATTTCAAACTGTGAAGTCCATCGTGCACTCTGTAGTATGAAATATGGTAGGGCCCCCGGAGAAGATGGAATTACTACAGAAGCACTAAGATTAGGTGAGACTGTATTACTTCCACATATAACAAAATTGTTTAATACTATTTTACATTCTGGTAATTTACCTGAACAACTTTGTCACTCAAATATCATTTTACTGCACAAAAAAGGCGACAAAACAGATGTAGGTAATTATCGTCCTATCAGCCTGATATCACATTTATATAAGACATTTATTAAAATAATAGAATATCGAATATCGGGACAGTTAGATAAAAACCAACCTGCTGAACAGGCTGGCTTCCGACGCGGCTTGTCTACCACTGATCATCTCCATACAATAAATCAATTAATTGAAAAACATTTAGAGTTCGACCTTCCACTTTATTTAGCATTCATAGATTACTCAAAGGCATTCGACAGTTTAAAACACTCCAAAATTTTCGAAGCTTTAAATAGCCAAGATATCCCATCCCAATACATTAAAATATTACAGCAAATATATCACAAAAGCACAGCATCCATCAAAATACATTCAACGGGGCCGACTTTCCACATTCAAAAAGGTGTGAAGCAAGGAGATCCACTCTCTCCCAAACTTTTTACTGCAGTTTTAGAGGAGGTGTTCAGGAAATTGGCAGTAAAATGGGTGGGAAAGGGTATCGTCATCGGGGAAAAAAGGCTTTCTAACCTTCGGTTTGCAGACGATATAGTCCTTTTTGCTTCGTCAGCGTCCGAGTTGGGGGCTATGATTGCTGAGCTCAACGAGGTAAGCGTCGGGGTCGGACTTGAGATGAATATGTCAAAGACCAAGCTCATGACAAACAGCACAAAGCGTAGGCTAGAAGTAGAGGGTGCGGAGATTGAATATGTCCATGAATACATATACTTAGGCCAAATAGTCTCTTTTCAGGCGAGACAGGATAAAGAAGTTTCGAGACGGACCGAAAACGCCTGGAAGGGTTATTGGGCCATAAAAGATTTAATGAAGGGAAACCTTTCATTAAATCTAAAACGTAGACTCATGGATATGTGCATTCTTCCCATCCTCACATATGGTGCTCAAACTTGGTCTTTGACGGATCATCAAAAGTCCGCACTGAGAGTTTGCCAGCGGGCAATGGAGCGCAGCATCCTTGGAGTAAAGCTGACAGACCATGTTAAAAACAGCATACTGCGCTCCAAGACGCAGATAACGGATGTGGGAGACAAAGCTGCCAGACTAAAATGGAACTGGGCAGGACATGTTATGCGCATGTCCGATGAACTGTGGGCAAAGACCACAACACAGTGGATGCCACAAAATTTTAAAAGACGTCGAGGCAGGCCGAGGCGTCGCTGGCGAGACGAACTCGATGCCTACATGTCGGCCTGGCCTCAAATTTCTATAGACAGAGACAGGTGGAAGAAAGAAGGGGAGGCCTTTGCCCAACATTGGGACAGTTCGGGCTAATAATAATAATAATAATAAATAATAAAGGAACATGTTCCGATGAAACCTGCATGATTAAGAATTCTCTATAATGTTCTCAAGAGGTGTCTGAATTCTGCCAATCTGCACTTGGTCAGCATGGTAGACTAAAGCCTAACTCTTCTCACTCAGAAAGGAGGCTAGTGATCACTAAATATGGCAATGGGTTAAGATGATGTTGATCAAAAAATGTTTGAATTAAATTATTATTTGATCATCATACTTCCACTTGACTGAAATTTAAAATCAATGAATTTTGCATAAGTAAATATGAACATTATTTGCATACAATGTAGTAACAGCCTAGACACATCTGGCATCTAAATATAGCCACTCTGTATTGTGTAAGGCTTCTTTAGACTGCATCACTATTTACCACAGATTATACAAGAATTATCATCGCTTAACTTAGATAAAACCATGTAAGTCAAAAATAGCATATTTTCACAGCCAAAAAACTTGCCATTTCATGAGATGATTGGTTAATAGATACATATAATATAGATACATAGGATATTAATTTATAATATTGAAGATAAGGTTCATAAATAGATATTTAATTTGTATGGTATATTAGATATAAGGTTATTTTTTAAGATGTAAGTACCTACCTATGTTCTACACTAGCGAATTGGGTATACTGTAAAGCTAGATGTAGGTTTAGAAAAAAAAAACATTGCAGTAACTTTTTATTCCTTTGAAAGATAGACTTTACAAACCTTTAAGAACATTATGTAGAACTCTCAGGCATGCAGGTTTGTTCACAATCAATCCTCACAATGCAGGGTTAATTCACAGATAAAGCAAGTAAATTGTTTAAAGGCTCAACTCTAAAAAGTTAGGGGTGGCCGGGATTGAATCCCCAACCTCCCCAATAGCAGACGAACGTCTTGACCACTGGGTTATCATAGATTATAAATACCATGCTATTAAATAATAAATACACAGCCCCTGAAATCCCACAATAGTTTCAGTGGGATGTGATAATACAATTTATAAATATCCATTGTAAGCAAATCTGTGGGTAAGATACTGCTATCGAGCACGTGTGAGATATGTGCCCACACAAATCATAATTACTGCCTAGTACATTCCATACGAAAATAGTTGTCTATTTGTCCATGTGTTTTAAATTACTAGGTCAAATCATCTCCAGAAGGGTTTCCATTGAGGCAGAGTCCCAAAATCGTTAATGCATACTTAGTACCTTTTTTTTTTTTTAAAAAAAAAAAGAATATTAGCCATGTTAAATGACTAATATTCCCCTTTCCTCTCCAACTAAGCGTCAGGCTTGTGCTAGAAGTTGGTACGACAATAGTGCAACGGGCGGGGTTTGAACCATCGACCTTTCGGTTTCAGTCCACTCCTTTACCGGTTGAGCTATTGAGGCTAACCTCCTTTTACCTTTACTACATTATTGTGTATATAATAGTCTGGTATTAATACGAGAACATGGCCAGATACTCCACTAACCTACTTATTATCAGTTATCATGGGACAAGAATTGTATCCTCACATTATATTCATTACATTAGCAACCCAGTGTGTGAGTGATAAATGCTTAATAAGGTTACGATAAAAAATATGCACTGTATTATTTTAAGAACTGCTTACTTGCCTGCTTTACCTATATGAAATTCGAGCTAAGTTGTATCTATACTAATATTATAAATGCGAAAGTGTGTGTCTGTTTGCTACCTTTTCACGATCAACCGCTCAAACGACCTTGACGAAAGTCGCAGGTATAGTTTGCATGCAACAGATGGACATAAAATCTTTTGTCCCCTAACAACTTAAGCCAAAACTGAGCGTGACGCCCGCCTTACTTGAACATATGTGTATTTGGATGTTGGTAAAAATGTAGGAACTCTTTGTTTTTTCTGGGATAAAAGTGACATCTGTAGATTTGTTGTTTCAAGAACAAATACTGGCTAGTCAGAACTTGTCCAGAAAGGGCGAATGCGCCGAGAATCAGTTCGAACATACGATGCCTCCAGGAGTAACATACGAGAGTTGAGGATATTTGATACATGCTCCATCTTAGGCTGCATCATCACTTGCTAGCAGGTCTGATTGCAGCCAAGCGCTAGTCTATACATATAATTTTTTTTTAAATGCTCTGAAGTTCGTGCGTCTCTTAATATTTCGACTTGCACGAGCGAGTCAAGAGTCTGGCGTACTGCATGCGATTTCCGCGCGTATTTTAAATTCGCGCGATGCTTGTGGATGCGATGTATTGGAGTCATGGAGCCCCTCGCCAACGCGCGTATGAAATCGCCCGAAACGATTCGCGGTAAATTCACCTCTTCTGGGCCAGTTCTCAAGATCATACATATAATGCGAAAATGTGTTTGTCTTTCAATCACGTCGTAACGGAGCAACGTATCGACGTCATTTTCTGTATGGGTATAGTTCAAGACCTGAAGAGTGATATAGACTACTTTTTATCCTGGAAAATCCAAAAAACTTAAAACCACGCGGATGAAGTCGCGGGCGTCAGCTAGTAAGAATCATTGGTCTGGCTCATTTAAAAATATTCGCACGATTTTAATTGATATAAAATATTTTACTTGGTACTGAATACACAGATGGTAATGAGAACGCCACAAATTAGGCTAACAGCGCAATATAAATTAATGTATGTTTGTGCTTTGTTAATAAATAAACAATTAAAACTAACTACACTAATTACTTTCATTAATGATTCAAAACTAGAATAACTGAATACTGAAATAACGCGTAGTAATAAACCATTAAATTCTATTGTGCACTAAAACTCTATTAACTAATATTACAGGTCTAAATATATTGCTATTTCTTTCATATGCTATATATGAAAGAAATAGCAATATACCTATATACCTACGGCATAGCATTATTTTTACCTACTGGTAGCTACTGATTTTGATGGCAATTATATTTTGCATTATTTCCATCTTTTTCTTACCATTGTAATAAGAAAAGTACAAAGAAACTGAATTTAATTTAAAACTCAAACCTCGTGACTTTAAGTGCCAGTCTTGAACATCGTGTTTTAGTAGAGAAGCACTATTTAACCTTTATTTTAAAATTCATTTTCTGGCCTTTAATACTAAAAAGAAAAAGTTGCCAATACTCTAAATTTAGTTTAAAGAAATACACTAAAATCGACGCCATTGTGAGGTATCCTAGTTAAGCGAAAAAGAAAATTAATGGTATTTTAGAAGTTTTTTTTTGTTACAGCAATGGGGTGAATGTAGAGGGCGCCACACACAAGCAAGTGGTCGACCTGATAAAGTCGGGCGGCGACTGTCTCACTCTCACAGTCATCTCTGTCACACAGAAGGTTAGTTTAACACTTATATTTCAATAAAAGTCAAAAGACACTATTTTAATTTAGTTTGAATTGACTGTTTGGATAAAGGTCTCTGTTTGACAAGATCAGATTTTATTTGTCAAAGACAAAGATTATATTTTGGACTGGTTGACAACATTGATGACACTTCAAGATTAATTTTTTAAAACTAAATAGACATGTTGATGCGTTTTGACTCCAATCACACCAAATAGAAGATGAAGACGCAGCCTAATGTGGAGCGCACTTGCCTAGAAAATGCCTATTCACTCTTCTTTTGATAATCCCAAATTAGTGGGGAAAATGGAAGCCGGAAGGGCATATTTTTCATATTTTAGTATTAGCGTATGCCCACGACTTCGACCGCGTGGACTACACAAATTTTTATTCTACACAAAGCCCTATTTTACTCCCTTAGGGGTTGAATTTTCAAAAAATCTTTTCTTAGTGGTGGTTTTCTACGTCATAGTAGCTATCTGCATGCCAATTTTTAACTTGATCCAGTAGTTTAAACTGAGCGTTGATAGGTCAGTCAGTCAGCTTCCTTTTATATCTATATGTAGATTGCCGAGAATCAGAAATGAGTGTCCATGGACTTGGGGACGATGTATTTGCTGTTATTATGGAAGTCTGTGTTGTAATGCCAGGAGGCAGAGCGGCTGGAGCCATGCGACGACGGCTCAGCACCGGTGGGCGTCATCGGCGGCGCGGCCAACTCGCGCGCGACCGTGTACCAGCGCTACGACTACACGGACAAGCGCTCGCTGCCGGTGTCCATCCCCGACTACCGGGTGGTGATGGAGAGGAACACTGGTCGGAGTTACGTCGCCTTCAACGTGCACATGGCGGGCCGGCATCTCTGCAGCCGCCGCTACAGGGAGTTCGCCGCGCTGCATCAGCTGCTGAGGAAAGAGTTCCTAGGTGAGTGACGTGTTAGGAGAAATCGCGCTCACTTCGCTCGCACTTTGTGCGTTTCTACTTTGCTTACATACTTAGAGCAGTATTTTTGATAACAACTTAAGTGCAGCTTTATTTGTTTATTAGCTGACGCCCGCGACTTCGTCCGCGTTGATTAAGGTTTTTCAAAATCCCGTGGGAACTCTTTGATTTTCCGGGATGAAGAGTAGCCTATATACTAATCCAGGATATTATCTATCTCCATTGCGAATTTCAGCCAAATCCGTTCGGTGGTTTTTGCGTGAAGGAGTAACAAACATACACACACACACATACACACAAACTTTATAATATTAGTGTGATACATACGGTGGATATTGGCATAATGAAACAAAAATAAATATGCCAAAAAGAACGTAAAATGCACCGTACAAACGCTAATCTGAAACCGTTCTAATCCATACTTATTAGGATAAATAGAATGTCAGACATTGCTACTTTCTGGTGCAGGCTTTAACTTCCCGAAGCTGCCGGGGAAGTGGCCGTTCACGCTGAGCGAACAGCAGTTAGATGCTAGGAGGAGAGGCCTCGAACAGTATTTAGAAAAGGTAAACTTTATCATTCAATACTATGGCGTCTTAACTTCAGACTTCCAACTATTGGTTTCCTCACGATCTTTTCCCTTACCTACTGTTAAAGCAAGTCATATAAAAATAAAATCTCGTAGAAATCAAAAAAAGTCTCGTAAAACATAAGGCTTTAGTCCGTAGACCATCACATAAGGCAAGTGCAAATTAGCAGACTTTACACACATTCGCGAACATTATGGAGAACTCTCAGGCATGGAAGTTTTCCTCCCCATGAAGTTTTCATTCACTGTTAAAGTGATATTTAATTTTAACGTTTAAACTATTGTGAGTGATTGATGAAAACTGACCCCGGATGGGTTTGAAACTAGTCTGGCTTATATCAACTAAATATGTGATGTTTAATTTGCTTAAATCGCACTTGACTCCGAAAAGTCAGAGGTATGCGCCCGGGATTATTATCACCATTACATCATTGTTACAAATCCTGCAGTTTTAGTAGATGTAGTGACTATCAAAAAGTATACAATGTTAGCAATGTTAGCTATTTTAAATGAATGATTTGATTTTGATTTAACTCGGGACCAAAGCTAGGAAGAACGTTCAACGCCTATGCTTTACTCGAATCTTATTCGTCAGGTTTGCGCGGTCCGCGTGATAGCGGAGTCAGACGCCGTGCAAGAGTTCCTCACAGACTCGGATGACTCGTCCAACCCGTCGCCTGTGGAGTTAAAGGTTACACATTAATCGTTATATTTATATTTTATGTCAGATTTCAAAGGCCAATTTCGTTTTGAAGTAAAACTTCTTTAACGCGACTTGAGAGGTCAAGGCCCTAGTGTAAGATGTTTTTAACCGACTTCAAAAAGGAGGAGGTTCTCAATTCGTTGGAATCTTTTTTTTTCGATTTGGATTTTTTTTCGTTTGAATCATAATCATAATCATTTATTTGCTCAAATGTAGGATAGCATAGATTTTACAAGAATCATTTAGCATTTGAAAGAGTATTTGCAGGTATATTTTGGTGAAGATCTAATAAATATCTTCGGAGATTGAGAACAGAACTCCTCAATGGATAAAAGTAGATTGCTCGCGATCAGTGTAATAGCTTAGTAAACAGTAGGTTTTTAACTAGGCATAGCATATTTTTGTACAGTGGGGCCACTAAGAATTGTGACGATTGTGATTTTTGGTGTTTGTGGTTTTTGAAGTCGGTTTTTTTTTTGAAAATTTTTTAGTGTTTGTGGTTTTTGAAGTCGGGTTTGTTTTTTCGTAGGTACTATTACCGGAGAAGGAAGTGGTGTCGGTGTCGGTGCTAAAGTCGACGAACGCGGATGACGTGTACCGCGCAGTGTGCGAAAAGATCGGCCTGTCCAAAGCTGTGCAGAGCTACTTCTACCTGTTCGAGATCGTCGAATATAACTTCGGTAAGTGATTGAGGCTTGCATATCGTCGCTTGAGGTCCCTGGCGCTGTGGCAAGCGCTGTGGTCCTATCAGCGAGGTCCCTGGGGGTTTTTAAGGTTCCGTTACTCAAAAGGAAAAACGGAACCCTTATAGGATCACTTCGTTGTTTGTCTGTCCGTCGTGTCTGTCAAGAAACCTATAGGGTACTTCCCGTTGACCTAGAATCATGAAATTTGGCAGGTAGGTAGGTCTTATAGCACAAGTAAAGGAATAAATCCGAAAACCGTGAATTAAAAAAAAAATTAAAATGTGTTTTAATTTTCAACGTAAGATAACTATACCAAGTGGGGTATCATATGAAAGGGCTTTACCTGTATATTCTAAAACAGATTATTATTTATTTTTATGCAGAATAGTTTTTGATTTATCGTGCAAAATGTCGGAAAAATTACCCGAGTACAGTGCGCGAGTCTGACTCGCACTTGGCCGGTTTTTTCTGTTATTTATATCCTTAAATTGTTCCACAGAGCGCAAGCTGCAGCCGAACGAGTGTCCCCATTCCCTGTACATCCAGAACTACTCCACCGCCTCCAGCAGTTGCCTCGCCATCAGGAAGTGGCTGTTCAGCCCTGAGCGAGAGATATCCGTCATCAAGGAAGACGATAAGGCTGCGTCGTTTATATTCTGGCAGGTGAGTCTTGATACTTTTA
This sequence comes from Maniola jurtina, assembly GCF_905333055.1. Taxonomy (NCBI): domain Eukaryota; kingdom Metazoa; phylum Arthropoda; class Insecta; order Lepidoptera; family Nymphalidae; genus Maniola; species Maniola jurtina. The sequence continues at coordinate 12,759,850 of NC_060046.1, read as the reverse complement.
CCAACCGAAGCAGTAACCACATTTTTTTAAAGAATATTAGCCATTTTAATCATGACTTATACTCCCATTTCCCCTCCAATTAAGCGTAAAGCTTGTATCAGAAGTGGGTACGACAATAGTGCAATGTAATAGTGGCGGTTTGAACTGCCGACCTTTCGGAATTCAGTCCGCTCCTCAACTGTTGAGCTATCTAGGCATACATTTCCTGTATAACTAACGTGTGCAACTAAAAACACGAATCGAAGCAAAGAGACGCTATAATCATTCTTTCTCACTTACACTAGCCACGTAGTGTGCAAGTAACAGCGAATGGTTATCGACTCCCGTTTATTCTGCATTCGTTATACCACTCTTTAGGTTCATTTTATTTTGACATTATTTTGTTTTGACTCTCAAATACTGAAAAAATTAAAAAATGGGTATTGATGTTAAACAATATAGATCTTATCGCGTATTAATACTATATTTTCTTCCCTTAACTTGTATAAATTTGTTCTCAGGCGGTGGAAGACGTAAACCGCGGCGTTTGCGTGGCGGGCGCTCGTCTGTACCAACTGAAGGCCCTGCAGGAGGTGCGGAGAGCGCCGGACTACCTCGCCCTGGCGCGGACGCTGCCCGGCTACGGCGACATCGCCTTCCCTCCGGCTCGGACAGACTGCCGCGCCACGCCCGTCGTCGCGATCACCGTCGGTAAGACGCTCCCCGGTATTGTACAAGGGACTATATATTATATAGACTATACCTTGGCTTGAACTTTTGAACAGGAATAATTCCACCATTTTTAGGGTTCCGTACCTCAAAAGGAAAAACGGAACCCTTATAGGATCACTTTGTTATCTGTCTGTCTGTCTGTCTCTCGAGTCTGTCAAGAAACCTATAGGCTACTTACCGTTGACCTAGAATCATAAACATTTGGCAGGTAAGTAAGTCTTCTAGCACAAGTAAAAGAAAAATCCAAAAACTGTGAATTTGTGGTTGTCACAAAAAAAAAAGATAACTATACCAAATGGGGTATCATATGAAAGGGCTTTACATGTACCTACATTCTAAAACAGATTTTTATTTGTTTTTATGCACAATAGTTTTAGATTTATCGTGCAAAATTTCGGGAGAAATACCCGAGTACGGAGCCCTCGGTGCGCGAGACTGACTCGCACTTGGCCGGGTTTTTTTAACCTGTTTGATTTTGTCACAAGATGATGATGGTTGGTGATGTTATCGTGTCCAGGTTGGAGCGGGCTGAAATTGTCAGCGTGGTGCGAGAGTGAGAACACCTGCGCGGGCGCATCCGCGACCGTGCCGTGGAGTGACGTCAGGGAGTGGCGCGCGGACGACGAGGCGGCGGCCGCGAGGCTCGCCTACCGCCGCAGAGAGCGCCCGCCGCGTACTCTCGCGCTCTACACGCCATACGTAAGTACATCACTACTACCGGGACACCGGCCTATCCGCACACCCGATGTGTCTGTGGGTGTGTGTGTTAGGAAAAATTACAGCGCTGTATGTTTTAGGCATGTGCAACACATAACACAGTTTATTCCGGCGTTTCTTCTGCTTGAGGTATTTTGGCTTTATTGCTCAAGTAAGGGCTACACTCTACATCTCCTGAGGATGCTCCGTGTCGGGGCGAAACGTGCGTTGAGTGGTTTTGGGATTTGTGTGGTGCTGCGTGGTGGTGGTGCGTGTGGCTTGCTTGGTGGCTGGCTTTTCTTGCATGTTTATCAGTGGGAGGCCGGGCGGTGCATATCGCATGCTGCATGTTGCACCATACGGATTTGTTTGGTTTAGCTGATTATAGAAAATCAAGCTTTTCGTTCCTTGTAAAAATAAACATCTTTTTTCTTTCCCTCTATCTTTCAATAACCTAACCTAAATATTTTTCTTGCAGTACCAGTTTCTATGCAACTGCATGGATCGAATAGCAGAAGAAGCGAACTGGGTGGACACCGGGGAATAGAACCTCGTCCTTCTAGAACCTTCTAGAGTAAGCTAACCGACGGTATTACGCCAACACCGCCGCCATTGCAGATCAGCTCACTTTTGATTCTGTTAACGTTAAAACCAGGAACGGTTGCACTTAAAAAAAAGAATATTAATCATAATATTCCTTTTTTTAATCCCTCTAACTAAGCGTAAGGCTTGTGTTAGAAGTAGGTTCGATAATAGTGCAACGGGTGGGGTTCGAATCGGCGACCATTTTGATTTCAGTCCGCCCCTTTAACCATTGAGCTATTGAGGCTCTGTCAATATCATAACAAAGAAAAATGAAAAATTGCACCAATTTTTACTCATATAGAAAGTATACAAAACTTATACAGAAAAGACTTTTTCTTATTCATGCGACTAAAAATAATGCCGTTTTCCACATTGATAGATGGTACGATTTTTGGTCCTGTCCATTTTCCCAGTTTGTTTTGAAGTTTTGTATACAATAGAAATTAAAATGGCGGCGTCAAGATCCTATTTATGTATCATATATACAGAGTGTTCTATTTAAGTGAGACAGTTGGAATAGATTTCAAATCTGAGTTCCAAAACAAACTATTTTGCGCTTCTTAACCTTTTCTTTTGAGATCAATTATTTTGATTTGATTTTTAACCGACTTTGAAAAAGGAGGTTATCAAATCAGAAAAAAGTAAAAACTATTTGCTGTTTATTATTGAATAAAATTAATAAATAAAAATATGTTTTATTCAAATAAACTAAGTAGGTACTTTTAAATCGTCAAGTGCGTACTACTACCACTGGTTCGGAATGCTCTTCAAAATTTCGTCACATTCAAAAAGGACACCCTGTGTAATATTATTGTAATTAATGTGATTTATTTTATAGAATTAATTAATTATTTAACAATAATTATCGGGAATATTTTAGACGATTTATTATTATAATATTATGTCTGTGGTTATTAGGGTTGCCATGTAAGCCGTGACACTGTGATAGGTTTTTTTTTAATTTTTTTATTGGTAAATATTTTTTAATGTAAGTATGGCGCAGGTGAAATTTTTAAACGATGGTATAGATGATTTAAACTGAAAAAGGGTAGTTGACCAGAACTTATTTTTTTTAGTAAAATAACTGTTTTTTTACACCCATCGCAGTTTGACCTTTTTTAGTCTTTATTAAATGGGTAAAAAACTACGAACTCGCCCAAAGTGAAACAAGCGAAAAAACGGAGTGGTGAAATATACGTAATTGGCTGGCTGGGCAGCGCGTATTGCTTAAATGAGTGAGCGAGACAAACACAAGATTTCAAAAATGCGTAAGAAAGCTTCTCTTCTGTCTGGTGTCTTAGGACATGTCACAGTTTTTTTTTTTTTTTTTTAATATTTACCTATAATTACTATAACAGCGATAGCGTGGCTAGTTCTGTTATTTTTGAACTAAAATGATCGGTCTAGACCTGAGTTGTAAAATAATAGTCAACTACCCAATCAGTATGGGACTTTGTTTCTCTATTACGCAGTATCAAACGAATTTATTTAAATCGAATGTTTGGAACTATCTAATTACATAAGTTTAAGGTGAACTGTTCAGGCAAAAGAAGCATTATTAGCTAACTTTGGAAGAGCTATGACGGTTTTCTTTTAGCCATACCCCTTATCGGTTTCCACGCGCCATCGTATCGGTTTCGATACGATAATTTTATCGTATCGTACTAGTTACCATCCTACCGGCAAAACCGTGCCACCAAGCGATGTAGCGTTCCGGTACGATGCCATGTATAAACCAAAGGGGTATAGGTTTAATAAAAACTGCCATACCCCTTTCAGGTTACCCCGCTTCCACCTTAAATTGCACCATCACTTACCACCAGGTGAGATTGCGGTAAAGGGCTAATTTGTATCTGAATAAAAAAAACCTCAGGTTCACCTTTAACTCAGATAATTAAGAAAATATGGACTCCGAAACGACGATTAATTAAAAATTAGTTAATGTACTTACAAGTTTTTATACATAATCAAAATATTATTATACATTAATTAATTACCTAATTAATATAATTGCAGTTTTTGTAATCTTTTTAAAGACATCAAGGTCTATAGCACCTGAGTGTACAGCGTTTACAGTAAGCTATTATAAACTTTATGTTAATAACAATAAGTGCGAATATTCATTTTTCATATTTGCCTAAGATCACACTAGATAAATGTTGCGCGACTTTAAGTTGTGCAGCAGATTTTCAATGAGAAAAATACTGACACGTAAAAAAAGTGAAAATTATAGTGAAGAGAGTAAGTGAAATATTGGAAGTGTAATTAAAATACTATCATAAAAATTAAAATAAAGTAAAATGATTTGATCAAGATATTCAAAAATTTTAATTTCAAGCTCTAGGTATATATAATATTACAAATATAGGTGCATATCGACATAACGAGTGGACTAAGAGCCAGCGCGTGCCAGACCTTCGTTATTATATAAAAGCTGAAAGTTCATCTGCGTATTGTCCTCAGCACAGGGAGGAACGCAACAGTAACAAAGAACTTTGGATTATGATGGCTTTGGGAGAGAACAGGTAACCAAGGTGTTAAAAATCTTACGTTAAAGTATATTTTTTTTATATTTTCTGCGGAACCGTATTAGAAATCATACCATGCATAGCTAGACACTTAGAGTCGTGGCCACTCCCTGCCAGACGCCCTTAACGTTTTCAAGTTTACGGTTAAATTTTCAGAAACATAGTGGAACGACAAAGTCTTCAGTGTGATCTTATGCATATAATTAGCAATGAAGTTATATTTAGTTAATTTAGACAATTTTATAAGAGCATATTTGTTTAATGGACATACTATACTAACGTAATCGACTTATCAGTGCTTAAAAAGTTTACATTATTAGTGAAGTTAAGAAAAACAAACTTAAATATCGATATAATGTAGTATTTTATCAGCAATCATGTACTCTTATCGATTAGAATATTAAATCATTAATTGATAATAGTTATTACAATATTATAGTGAATTAGCGAAAAATTAAGTAATTAATCATTAGCTCATTCTAAACAAATATCGTAAATAATAATCGAATCTTGGTAACCAATTTTATAACTTCGGTGGCTAACTTTATACAGCGCGTTTGATAAATAATATAACCATGACAAAAATGTGGTATGTAATACCAAATTGTTAGTGCCATAGATTATTTCGATGTCTACTTGACAAGCGTTCAAACGGTCCTTCAAATTCACAGTAGTATTTTTAAGAGTTCATTTTTGCGATCAGCTGTTTGCAGGGTTGTCACATTGGAGTTTTAAACAAATTCTTTAAATTTTCATATCTCCCACGGGTATCACGCTACAGGGCCACCTTTTATTAGGCTATTATCCTACATCTACACATTGGTCCTGAGCTTAGCTTACCGGGATGTTACGTACCTTGTATATCGGCAACTGTTTATTTATTATTGAGTAACCATTTTTTTTATTTTAGTTATTTCATTTATACAAAGTTAATTAATTAACTTAGAAAAAATAAATAAGCAACAAAATAAAATGAGTAAAATTTAAAAAATTATAATATGTCTAAACGTTCGACGTTGACTTATGTCAGGCTTACAGTTGGGCCTTCTCGCAAGGACCAACAACAACTCTTCAAAATTTCATTACAATCAGATGAATTATAAGGGACAATCAAGTATCAACCTAGATTTGCAGCGTGTTTTAAAATGAACAAGTCGTACATACATCATACAAGCTACATTCTTACTCATTTGGAATATCCAACTATGTACATAAATGTTACAAATTCTCTTGTCTGCGGCTCGGGTATTGAATTTTACGCATTGACTTTAATATTCCACTTTCCACACTCGCATCATAATGTTATAATTTGCTTTTATAACATTGTACCCACATTATTTTGATTTATAAATAACATTTCGCATGTTTTATCGAATCAGTATTTATAAGAAATCAGTTCAAATTTTAACATACACAATGCTCTTTATTAGTTAAAAATTTCACACTACTGTATATAATACCTTTCTTTCTCATTGTCATGTACAACCCTTATCTATTTTCAGAACTCAAAGTACAGTCAAAGGCCATAAGTAGCTTAGCACCTTAATGACCATATTCGCGTGGCACGGTTATGCACATGCGTTAGGTGTGTGTGGCGTGTTTATAGAAAAAGGTCATAAGTGCGACAGATTTTTGATGCAATAATTTCGCAGAATTGCTACTCAAATTCTGAGGTCGACTGTTCCCACTATAAGGGCCGAAACACATAAGCGCGTTGCGGCGCCGCGCCGCTGAAATCGGCAGTGCGCTATAGCGGTGCGGCGCCGCAACGCACGACGTGAATTCCAGCGTTATGACGTCATACTTGTTGACAAGGATGCAGTTTGTTTCTAACACTCTTGCAAACAACACGTGTCAACCGAGAAGCAGTTTTAAAATTAAAATGTCTGACGTTGACGTCGATCTGTTTATATCTTCGGTTCAGGAACACCGTTGTTTGTGGGATACTAGTGACGAAACCTATAAAGACAAATTTATAAAACAAGAAGCATGGAAAAGCATTTGTGAGATCGTTTATGTTGATTACAAGGAAAAAAACTCAACCGAAAAATCAAAACTGGGTAAGTAGTAACATATAGTCTTAGGCAATGATATTTTAAACTAAAGATAAGTTACGTTCATAGTAATTTACGTTTTAAATCTGTTCCTGTGTTTAAATCATTACCTCCCAGCAATCCAAAACTGCACACATTTGCAAGTTTTACTGATTAGCAAACCAAAAGATATGAAATAAAACGCAATTGAAAGAGATAGCTATAATTTTAATGGTTGCACTTCAAACGTTTCTTGTGCATAGAGTAACATTTATAGTCGTAGAGTGGACACTTGATTCAAAACTATTCAAAAGTACATAGATAAGAAATAAAACATCTTACAAAAGTAAATCACATTTATTGAAAATTTTAACAGTGAAATAATTAATAATGAAAGAAAAGAAATAAAATACACATTTTTAACCGACTTCAAAAAAGGAAGAGGTTACTCAGTTCGACCGTATATATGCTTTTTTTATGTTTGTTCACAACATGTTAAATAGTTTGAATCAAATGTATTAAGGTATTATTTGTATTTTGAACTGAGTAGGTATACGAACATTCATATTTTGTTTAATTGCCAACTTAGGGCGCCAACATCACTGGAAAAGTAATTACAAAAATCATTCCGTATTAGATGTGGGCTTAAATTATTTTCATTTGCTGTGGGCAAATGCAACATTTGCAGATCAGAATCATCAAAGATAATGTCATCGGTCGCTTGTACTCCATCTCGATTCAAAACAAAGTTGTGCATTACACAACATGCCTTGATAATGTCTGTCGCAAATTCGTATTGCACATTCATAGATCGATGAAATATGCGCCATTTATTGGCTAGGATGCCAAAAGCGCACTCGACATATCTTCGGGCACGACTCAGTCGATAATTGTAAACTCTTTGTTGTACCGACAAATGTTTTCCTGAGTAAGGGCGCATGACGTTATTCGAAATTGAGAATGCTTCATCTCCTACAAAAACAAATGGAGTTTCATTTTGAGAACCTGGTAAAGGCTTTGGTACAGGAATAGGTAATTTGCGTGTCATAATCAAATCATAAAGTTTAGAGTTCTGGAAAACGGTGGAGTCACTTTCCTTGCCATACGCTCCTATATCGACAAAAATGAATCTATATCTAGAATCTACAAGAGCTAATAAAACTATTGAATTATAGCCCTTATAATTGTAAAACAGTGATCCACTGTGCGCAGGACATGTAATACGGACATGTTTACCATCAAGAGCTCCTATGCAGTTAGGAAAATTTGCTTTCTTGTCAAACTCAATAGCGACATCTTCTAGAACCTGTTTTGTTATAGGAGGTATATTTTGACTTGATAGATGTTTCCATATGGCGCGACAAACTGTCCTTACAATTTTTGCTATTGTACTTGCTCCTCGGAAGTAATTCGTATGCATGGTTTTAAAGTCACTGCCGGTTGCTAGAAATCTAAAATGAAATAATAATTAGTAGGCAAATAATAAAATAATACAAATGTAGGTATAATCAAACTCAAACCGCGCAGGTAATAGTGTTGCTAAAGGAATAGATTTTCAAAGATAGACAGGTAGTTTTTCAAAGAAGTACTCAATAAATATTTTACATTATGGTTGTTCTAGGCAAAGTCAATCAGTTTTTAACTTGCCTAAGTCAAGAAAAAGCAGAAAATTATTCTTTTTCGGCGGCCAGCCATTTATATGAAATTGGATGGACCGAAAGTACTTATGAAAGTTATATCAAATTTTATATGTAGTATAAATGGAATCTAGGGAATTTTAGTCTTTATTACTATTTTTCACTTGTGAAGTTTTTTGTTGCAGGTAATGATTTAGTCAAGAAGTGGAAGGCCATAAAAGATAATTTTGCTAAATATCAAAAAAAACTAAAAGATGCCAATCGATCAGGAGCTGGAGCTGCAAAAATTAAAGAATATCACTTGAATAAACAATTACAGTTTTTGAAAAAGGTTTCACAAAATGCAACTGATTCCAGTTTATGCGTAGCGGAAGGAGATATTGAGAATGAAATAACGGCATTGCCTCGTTATAAAAGTCAACCACGAAAACGAAAGGCAGATGATAAGGATGATATTGAAGAAGATTTATTGGCAATATTAAAAACACCGGAGAATAGACATTTGCATTTTTTCAAGGGGATTTTACCATCTCTACAATCGTTAAATGAGAATCAAACATTGATATTTCAAAGTCGGGTGCTTCAAATATTAACCGACATTCTTCAACCTTCAATTCATCAAAATACACATCACGGCTATAATCAAGAATATCAGCATCAGGGTTACAATCAAGGATATTCAACTATGAGATACGATAATACGGTTCAGAGTGGCTACCACACTTCTACTCCTGGAAGTTCGATTACTGAACAGAGGACTACCTCATCATCAAACCAACAACGTCCAATAAATTCACCATTTTTACTGGACGAAACGTCAGCTACTTCCTATGTTTCACAAGATGAGGAGTTTGATTTTTCTTAAATTGATCATTACATTTTTTAAGGCCTATTAAAGTATTCTTAAAGTAAGAAAATTGTATAATGCAAAAAGCTTAATTTGATTCTGTCTTGTTTCATTTGAACCTGGCTTTGTACCACTAGGTACCCCCAAACCATGAACACTAGTGATGCAAAATTTTTATCGACACCCCGCTAGTACCACAGGTGTATAAAGCCAGGGGTACAAATAAAACTAAACATTTGATTCCGAGTGCCATAAACATCAATAAAAAAAAATAAGAAACCTATTTGTTTTACCTTAAAGTTAAGCCCAGCATTTCCAAAGCAGTAACTGGTTTTCTTCCTTTATTTTTTTTCTTCTGTATATATTTTGATAACTCGCTTAATAGCTCTTCAAATGATGATATACTCATTCTAAAGTAGGCAACAAATTTTTTTTCGTCTATCTTTAATGCTTCGTATTTTTTAGAAAAGAACTCGCCATTTGGATTCATACCCTTACTTAATGGATGTATCCAGTATCTTCTTTGCCGTATTTTTAAGATAGAATAATGTCTTCTTAATAACAAATAAGCAATAAGTTTATTACGATCCATCGCAGAGAGACGTCTATCCACACTCAAAAATCACGAGAAAATGGTTGCCCTACCATAATGCCCTGTTTCGCGACGCCGCAACGCGGCAACGCAACTGCCGATTTTGGCGTTGCGGCGCCGCAAAAATAAGCAGTTTGCGTTATGTGTTTCGGCCCTATAAGTATTGTGTATTTTTTATTATAATTAAGGGTCATTATGTAATATGTAATATTGTGATTGTTCTTGTATTATTTATGTTTTAAATCCTGTACATAGGTCTATTAAATCATACTATACTATATTATAATGTACTGTTATAGCTTTTAAGCGATTTTATAATAAGTTTTTATTATGACCGACGAATGACAAGTACTTAGAATAATAATATCAATTTCTTTTTTTATTGTGTTAGTAAGGAACCATAATTAGGTAATAATTAAGCCTGTTATACACAGAATGCGCAACGGTAAGGGTCCAACGGCTTGTAGAAGTTTTAAGGGGCTAATATGAAACACTAGGTATTTGTCTCTATCATCTATTTTTTCACATTTTTGCTAGAAACCAGTAATAATGTGAGAATGTTATATAGTTTGAAAAATAAAATAAACAAAAAAGATTTCAATATGTTCTTGAAAAATGTAACTATCGGTATGTTCAAAAATAAAATAGAAAAGTTCCTATCGTTTACTATTGAAAATAAACCAGATTTAGATAGATAGCTGGTCGTAATCAAAAAAATATGTACTGATGATTTGTTACTACACGATATCTTGTATTCGATAAGTTTAACTGAATTTGTAAGGAAGATAATATTATTATAGGGATGTATTTAAAAATTGCCGAAGAAAGCGATATTGTTCAACGATGTACTATTTTAACTACTATTATATTTGTGGAATGGGACAGTTTAATTTAATTTTTGGCCAGTCGTTTAAAAAGAGTAGATATATATAGATTAATAGTATTGCATTCGCATTCGCGAATGTCTAAAATATGATATTAAAATTTTACACGTTTACTTAAGTTCCGTTGCGCATTATGTGTTTAAAGGTGTAATAGTTTCTATCGGATACTATAACTTTTAAGTTTTATTAAATGGTTCTCGCTCGCGTGGCAAGTACTATACAATATAGTGTAGACTCGCCTTAAATATATATCTAGACGCCTCCTACGTAAATTGTCCTCGACATCATACGTCTCCTACTTTAAAAAAATGTATTTTTAGCATTTTATTTTCTTTTGAAAGCGTAAAATAAATAAAAATAGACGTTATTTCAACAAACGTGACACTAATTTTGTGGCTTACCACAACTTACGTGGGAGGTATTATTGATTTTTATTCACAGTGCAATACTGCCTTTAAGGATCACTAGTTGCTATATGTGTCAGTTTATATAAAGTTATATTGCGGCCTAGCCGCGCGAATCTAATGATTATGCTGGTTAAGCAACTTTGACTCAAGATAGAATCTGATTGTTAATTTAACTTGAAATGCCCGTACGCAAAAATACGCTCGATTTTGACTTGGCCGCCATAATCTGAAATAACTTGTACCCCAAAAGCTTGCATTATGGCATCAATTTCAATATTGTTAAGGGGGACAAAATGGCTTCCTTTGAAATCATAACATCCTCCTCGCCCAAGGCACATATTCATAGTTTAATATATTTCAAGCAAAAAAATTCAAATTCTTCGAAAATTGAAGAATAACTTAATCTATTGGAGGTTTGAATCCTCATATTTTAAATTCTAATTATTGTTCTTAAAAGCAATAAAAAAACTAGGGCCGATTTTTCCATGAACAAAGAAAATTGAAAATTGTCGATTTAATTGACATTTTGACAGATTTCTTATATACAAAAAAAAGTCAAAATTATTCTTCAGTTAAAGAAATGGCATTGTACTGTGCATTATACCATATACATTCACGCTTCTTTTTGTATAATATAATACTGAATGGCCTGCAACTTCGTCCGCGTGCTTTTAGACTTTTAAAAATCCCAGGGCAACTGCTTTTTCGGGATAAAAAACATATGTCACCCTCCTGTATCTTTTTTTTATATTTTGGCGATAAAAAATCGGCCCTTGTAAAATTAAAATAGGTTAAGAGCCGATTTTTCAATCGTCAAATAACTTTTATCTGAGGAATTTGAAGGGTTCGACAGTTTTTGTTTAGGAAATCTGTCAATACGTCAGAATTCCCCAGATAAAAGATATTTGACCATTGTAAAATCGGCCCTTTTTATTATTAAAATTAAATAAAAAGTGCTGAATGGTCTGAATGAAAATATACTTACATGTAGGTATTAGGAGTGATCTATCTATAGGTGTTTTTTTTTACTGCGGCAGTATGGAGAAACCGAAAAAAGAGATACAGGGAAACTGTCTTAAGTACCATAAGTTTTTTGAAAACGATTGTGGCATAGGCAAATTTAAATCATATATTATATTACCTATAGTAAATTTTTTGGTCAATTCCAATCAAAAAATTTAGCTCCAGTTCTGAAGGCAGTTTCCGCGTATCTCCTATGAATTTGCATTTCCCCATACTGTCCTAATTAAAAAAATCGCAGTGGATATATGTAGATTCATCGAGTTTATTGATTGATCTGCATTTGAAAAAGCCATACAACTGCTTGTTAGGAATTAAATTCAGTACCGAATTTATAATAAGTTGAACAGTACATAATTCTAAAACCTCATTAACACGAATATCTAACAGCAAAAACTATTAAATCAATAACAATAATAAAATTAGCGATATTATTGTAAAGGGGCCTACTCACTGGTTTATTTGAAGAACATGTAAACAATTATTATTGTATTTAGGTAAGTACATAATTTTGTTATAGATCAGTGAGCAGGCAACTGAAAACTGCACATTGCATCATTATTATTATCAGTATGGTTAACATAAGGTTTTATATCACCAACTTTGATAGAATTCGAGTTTAGAAAGTAAAATAGACTTTAACTTCCTTGTTTTAAGGCTCAAGTTCGTCCGTTCCGCTTGGAATTCTGACTGTTGATAAATATCTGCAGTCAGCCTCGCAGCTTTGCGAAATTGAAACCGTTCGTACATAATTTTAGACTTTAAATCAAGAACCGTTAAATCTATTTACGAGGAAGTTATCGTTTCGACATTCGAATTCTATCAACGTTGGTGTCATGTAAAATCTATCTATCCACGGAAAGACATAGTATAAGGCTCTCTCTGTTACGTAATCCCATACAAATGACAGAGACGAAAATCGCAGTGGATGTTAACCATTCTGAGTTACCAACCAATCATAAACATGTTTTCAGAAACATTCGAATTTTAATTCAAAAATGTTTTGAAAAAACATTCAAAATTCACTTTCAAAACATTGTTTCGTTTCGTTTGTAATTGGTTGGTGACTCACTGAGATTTTTGTCTCTGTCATTCGTATGGGATTACTTGACAGAGAAAGCCTCATACTAACTGCTTTCCGTGGATAGAGTATAATAGTTAATAATAATTTTGTTGCAACGTGTATACAAGTAGCGCCGTTCTAGTTCTCTTTGGAGCTTGAACACTACACAATAGTATTGATTTGCAGAATTGTTGATAATTTGGTAGTGCACAATTAAGTAAACTAAATTGACAGATCTTACATTTCTAGTGCTATCCTTGTCAGAACAATTATGCAGAAAAGGAGACAGGAAATCCTGCTGATTTACTTGCAATGTGTTCAACTAAATTATTAGTTGCAATTAAACTATACACTGGTCATCACTGTAAATGCCGTTTATTTTATGTCTCGCAGGCAAGGTGACGGACGGCACGTGCGGTGCGCACCAATTTGTAATCACCTTTATATTCATATCGCTCCAGAAGTTTGGCGCAACTTGTAAATGGTCTAAAACTCTAAAACATGTAGCGTATGGTATCATGTACATTCCAGTTTCACTATTAGTCTCACTTAGAGTAATTATCGAGTGATTGTTGAGTAATTATTGAGTAACTATCGAGTAACTATTGAGTAACTATGGAGTAACTATGGAGTGCGTGGGACAGTTTTGCGTGTAAACTATCACTATGTATAGGTTTCACTTAAATAAATTAATTGTATTACATAAAAATTGTTTTATTTCAACTTAACCTGTGGTTTTCTACTACAGTGCAAACACCTTCGTACTAAAATTATCCTTTCATACACGAAATCGCTAGAGCAGTCGTGTTGCCAGAAATGACTACGGATTTTCATAGGGTTTTCAAAAATAAAAAAAACCGGCCAAGTGCGAGTCAGACTCGCGCACTGAGGATTCCGTACTCGGGTATTTTTCCAACATTTTGCACGATACCTAAATCAAAAACTATTATGTATAAAAATAAATAAAAATCTGTTTTAAAATGTACAGGTAAAGGCCTTTCATATTATGATACCCCACATGGTATAGTTATCTTACTTTGAAAATTGAAACTTTTTTTTTTTAAATGATGTGACCACAAATTCGCAGTTTTCAGATTTATTCCTGTACTTGTGCTATAAGACCTACCTACCTACCTGCCAAATTTCATGATTCTAGGTGAACGGGAAGTACCCTATAGGTTTCTTGACAGACACGACGGACAGACAGACAACAAAGTGATCCTATAAGGATTCCGTTTTTTCTTTTACATAATGTATGTATATTAAATTAAAACAAAAGAGAAGCAAGCACAAGTAAAGGAAAACATCCGAAACCGTAAATTTGTAGTGACAACACAAAAATAATAATTAAAATGTGTTTATGAACAAATAATTAGTATTTTAAAATTTTCGAAGTAAGATAACTCCCAAGTGGGGTAGCACATGAAAGGGCTTTACCTGTACATTCATAATACAAGTGTAAATTAAAAATTTATAACACCCCCGACAAGTGAAGGTTACAGTAAGAACTAGAAAAGAGCTGATAACTTTCAAACGGCTGAACCGATTTTCTTGGATTATAGCTAAGAACACTCGATCAAGCCACCTTTCAAACAAAAAAAACTAAATTAAAATCGGTTCATTAGTTTAGGAGCTACGATGACACAGACAGATACACACGTTAAACATATAACACCCCTCTTTTTGGGTCGGGGTTAAAAAGCAGATTTTATGCATGATAGTTTTTGATTTATCATGTAACATGTCGGAAAAAATAATCGAGTACGGAACCCTCGGCGCGCGAGTCTCACTCGCACTTGACTGGTTTTTTACTTAACCTGTCTAGTTGCAGGATGCATTGTTAGAGTACCGGAGCGGCAGTAATCCGGTACGTCTGGTGTCGAACCCTAATTAGTGTGATACGGCGTCTGCAGCGGATGCGCTCATCTCACGCGTGAGATTCCGGACTCGAGATAACGTTACGTTACGTGTAGGGCTTGGGCTACACCTACCCTGGTTAGGACTATCGTCTAGTGACAAAACGCGACGCGAGTAGGTATTTTCCACAAGATAAAGTAGAAAACTAAAACCCGACTGCGATCGTCTTAATAAACGCTGAATATTATAGTAAAATTGTTTTTCTGTCGCTTGGTATATTTTAATGTTGTAGTACATTTATATTTATGAACTCAGAATTTTCTCCTCTTTCATTTGACACCTCACTCGATACAATAGCAACAAGTGTAAATTAAAAATTTATAACACCCCCGACAAAGTATCTGAGTTTTCCAAAACATCATTTTCAAATACCTAATGTAAAATTCTGTACTTATCTAGGCAACGTCCATCTTGACAGCTAGTCATTTGTCAAGTGACGATATCATGAACCTAACGGTCTGTTACAAAATTACAAGAAAACTAGAAAAAAGGAAAAAAGCTGATAACTTTTAAACGGCTGAACCAATTTTTTTGGATTATTTTGGTTATTCTAGGATTATAGCTAAAAACACTCTCGATCAAGCCACCTTTCAAATAAAGAAAACTAAAATAAAATCGGTTCATTCGTTTAAGTGCTACGATGCCACAGACAGATACACAGATACACACGTCAAACTTATAACACCCCTCTTTTTGGGTCGTGGGTTAAAAAAAATTTTGGAGACACCCCACTTTTTTCATGTAACATCCGTTAGGTCAATTTTTGGCATAAAATGTAGCCTATGTCACCCGGACCTTTACGACGAATCGATTGACACCTCATTCATCAAAATCGGCCCAGTAGTTTAGGCGCTACGGTGGAACACACAGAATCTGGATACAAACATACACACATACATACATAGACTGCTAAAATCATAACCCTTCCTTTTGGATTTGCCGCAGTTGGGTAAAAATGCTATCTGTTTCACGCCGCTTCGCTGCCTTCTTCGTATCGTACGATAGAGAGAGTTGCAAGTCCAGTAGGCATTTGCCTAGATTTTATATTTTGGACGTGGCCGGTCTTTTCAAGGGATATCTGGGTCGCATCAGACTATGAGACCTCGCAATTGAACCCTGAGCCATCGAAATATGAGGCTGATGTCTTAAAGTTAGACTATCGCGGCTTCAGACTCGTCATGAGTGTAAAATACCCTTTATAACGAAACACATACCTCAATGAACAAACATTAACTTTATAATAATATGCGTAGCTATACCCAACACCATGGTCGCTATGAGCTACCTACTGCATGGCTACTTAGGTATAATATTGTTGTCTAAGATTATCATTTAATCCACAGCGGTGGGATTTCATTGTTTGTTTAGTAGTAGGTACTTAGATAGGCTACTAGAAACAGCGAATCAGATGGTCAGACGGTCGGGAGTTCGAATCCTGACTTGAAACTTTTAAAAAAAGCTTCACTTAGGTAGAGCAAGACGTTCTCAAAGCCTGCCAATAATCAATTTACTTAATTGAAATATTTCAATATTAAATAGCTGATGCTCGCCACTTCATCCGCGATGGATCTAAGTTTCTAAATTCTCGTGGAAACTTTTTTATGAAAAAAGTCAAAACTGCTTACAAAGTTACTTGTAATTATCGTAAGTCAAAATACGACTACAGTAGGGTACGAGTCGAAGTCTTAGTAATAATATCCAGGACTT
The DNA here is from genome assembly GCF_905333055.1 of Maniola jurtina. Taxonomy (NCBI): domain Eukaryota; kingdom Metazoa; phylum Arthropoda; class Insecta; order Lepidoptera; family Nymphalidae; genus Maniola; species Maniola jurtina. The sequence goes on along the minus strand of NC_060046.1, from coordinate 12,743,223 downwards.
AGGCATACCTACCTAGAGATACCTACCTAGTTCGGAGGCTATTATTGAGCATGGGTATTGAACCCCTCATAATAAGAAGAGGGTTTTAGGTCATAGCAAGCCAAGTGCGGATTGGCGGATTTCACACACTTTGAGAACATTATATTGAGAACTCTCGAACATGCAGGTTTCCTCACGTTTTGAGGGTTTGACAGTTTTTTTCAGGAATCTGTTAATATGTCAAAATTCCTCAGATAAAAGTTATTTGACGATTGAAAAATCGGCCCTCAAACGCGCATAATTCTGAAATGTTAGAGGTGCGTGCGATCGAATCTAGTACCCTTCAATAGGGTAGGTGATGCCTCTAACCACTAAGCTTTTTTCACTTCACAGGGACTATCAATTTTTTATGAGTCTACTATAATTTCCAATCCTAACTAATATTATAAATGCAAAAGTGTGTATGTCTGTCTGTCTTTCTGTCTGTCGGTCTGTCTGTCTGTCTGCCACGTTTTCACGGCCCAACCACTGAACCGATTTTAATGAAATTTGGTACAGACTTGGGATACATCCCGGCGAAGGACTAGGCTATTTTTTATCCCGGAAAATTGAAGAGTTCCTACGGGATTTAAAAAAACCGAAATCCGCGCGGGCGAAGTCGTGGGCATCCTCTAGTTATTTATAATTACAAAGAAAAATTAATATACCTAAGTATAATATTGTAGATAAAATTACTTAGATGAATTTGATATGAGGTAAATTGTACTAACTGTCAGGATAAATTCGCGTGACTCGTGTTTGATGATGCTTCATGAAAACCATAGATACCGCCCAGTCTCGCGCGCGCCACCAACTCCTGCGCATCTTTGAAAAAAGTTACGGTGTAGTGAAAACAGTCAAAATTTTCCCATACTTTTCCAATAGTAGACTGGGCGCGCGGCGTTGTTTTTTTAGTTTTCTAGGTTGGTATTCAGTTTTTTTTTAGTAGAATATAAAATTTTAGAAACTACTTAACTAGCTGATGCTTGTGACTTTGTTCGCGTGGATTTAGATTTCAAAGATCCAGTGGGAACTCTTTAATTCTCCGGGATAAAATGTATTCTTCAGCCCGGCTAGCATGGGCAGTAGATAAAAATTATATCCACTGATTTCTATGACATCAGTGGATATGGCAGGTCTTCAACTACTATAGTTATATCGATGTAAAAAATGAAATCAATTCGTTTCTCCGTGTTGGCGTGGTTGAAGGACCAACCAACAACCCAACACACCAACAAACTAACAAATAAACACTTTCGCATTTTTAATAACTATGGATGGACAGGTAGTGATATAAGTATTTACACTTAAGGGGTTTTACGAGTTTCTTCATCATCATAATCATCATTATCACCATCAACCGATAGACGTCCACTGCTGGACATAGGTCCACACGCCACGGTCTTGTGCCGCCTGAATGCAGCGGCTCCCTGCGTCTCGCCTGATGTCGTCCGATCCCGTTATTGGGGTCTTCTAACGCTGCGCTTTTAAGCCAAAGTGGAATTGGCTGGTGGTATTCTTGCAGAGAATTACCTAGGTCCTAGGCCAGTCGCTATGTACAGCTACCAGCGTTTCTATGAACTCGGCTTTGGACTATTAACAGTTTTAAGTAGGTACCTACTAAAGTATTCAATATTAATTATTTATTTATTATTCAAACTACCTATAATTTAATTGAATTGTTGTTGCATTGTTCTATTTTCCCTAAAGACAAATGAGTATTTAAATAAATTACCTAAATCATTGTTAGTTTATTAGTTTAGCCACCCACGCTAGGATTATTAGATAATATTATTATTTATTGATTGCTATTATTAGTGGCTATTATTATTACAAGTGCTATTATAGGTAGGTATTGCAAACCTATAGATCTTACGGATCTACCTATAACAATATGTAATCTCTTTATTTCGCAGTGCAATTCAAGTGTAGATGAATATTTCAACAACGATTTATCAATGAGTTCTACAGAATAAACCTAAATTAAATAAAGACTAGGTACCAGTACGAGGCATTGCATTGTACCTAGTTAACTACCCAAAATACTGGCAGCATTGCGCTTAAATGGATGACCAATCTAATTCTTTGTCCAAGGTATCTGCCAGCTCTTGGGTCCGGTCAATATTGAATAACCCTTTTTGAAATGTAATTCAACACACTAATATTATAAAGGAGAAAGTTTGTATGTGTGTGTGTGTGTGTGTGTGTGTGTGTGTGTGTGTGTGTGTGTGTGTGTGTGTATGTTTGTTACTCCTTCACGCAAAAACTACTGAACGGATTGGGCTGAAATTTAGAATGTAGATAGATTATACCCTGGATTAGCACATAGGCTACTTTTTATCGGGGAAAATCAAAGAGTTCCCACGGGAATTTTAAAAAACCTACATCCACGCGAACGAAGTCGCGGGTATCAGCTAGTTTCATTTAAAAGTAAAATTTTAATTTTGCGTTACAATATTCCTGTTATGGTATAACAAAAACCCGATCGGGTTTGTCCTTATACCGACATTCATCTGTGTTCATAGGCCAGCGCTTGAACTTCTTACAATTATAATAGGTAAGTATTTGCGTACCTAACTATTCATTTTCTTTACTGTCTTATTCCTCATTGCTGAGGGTTGTGACCCTTTCGATTAATCACAATATAATGGAAAGAGTTTTCTTGGAATATATAATAATGCGGTGGCGCGAGGGTTCCAGATCATTCCACTTAATTAATAGAACTAGATTTCGACTAGGTACGTTAGGTATACAGTCTATCAGCTAAGTGAATATTTGCACCTACGAGTATAATACATTTCATTCCATTCCATCAGCCTGTATCATCCACAGCTGGCCACAGGCCTTTCTAAGAGTGGTCAGTACACTACTTTCAATGAGCAGCGCCAACAGACAAGGATATAAATAACTAGGTACACTTATATTAGTTTGTTTTATGTACATTCTTACTTATTCGACCTAATTAGTCCAGTGGATATGAATATAACTAAATAATTAGTAATTCTATTTAGAATCAGATCACAATCACGAGGCGTCGGTATTAGCATGCTAATGCTGCAGTCCTCGGGCTTCACAATGCAACACATTTACTCGTATTTGCAACATATTTACATTCTACACCCATCTGTAGTCTCTACACCTTATTATCTCCAATATTATAAAAAAAAACAGGACTGCTCTGTAAAACTACGAACTCAGTAAACACATTTGGAATGGCTCTGTCGCATGGGCATGGTAAAAGCCGGGATTTGATCATATCTCTTAGGGTTATGATCAAATGCCGGAGATGTTAAAATAGTAATTTGATTTTGCCATTTCTTTGAAGAAAGTCATTGATTTGTTCAAACCCATCCACCATTGCTCTAGGGAGAGCCCTAGAGCAATGGTGGATGGGTTACTAGCTTATTCATAGAGATGAATTAGTTATTCTTATTAGCTTATTCTGTTAGGATTCTGTGGGTGCCATAAAATCGCCAAATTATTTTTTTTTTTTCAAAAAAAATTATAGCCAGTGTCACTTGGAATGATAGGATTCTAACGATAGCCCTGCATACATCCATAACTGTTCTGGTATTTAGAAGTTATAGTGGAATTTAGGAACTCACACAGGCACATACACCCTGAAAACATTAGATAAACTTACACTTCTTTTTTCTGACAGTTGTGTAAAAAGAGCGTTTCTTTATTATTTTGTCCTTCAATCATGCTGCAACAAAGCAACCGATCTATGTAAATTTTTGCAGACCTGGAGAGGCTACTTTTATCCCAGAAAATCAAAGAGTTCTCATGGGGTTTTGAAAACCTGTATAGTCACCATTATCACTATCAAGCGATTAGACTTGTCCACCGCTGGGTATAGCTCTCTTGTACGGAATTCCACCATGTGGACGCCATGGTCTTGCGTCCACATGAGACCAGCGGCTCACTTGATTCTTTGGATGTCGTCTGCCCACCTGGGGGGGGGGGGGGGGGGGGGGGGGTCACCATTCTTGGAACCCTAAATATAAACCCTTATATCGATTTTTCGAACTATGTGCCCTGCCCATTACCACTACAGCTCCGCAACCCGTTGACCTATGCGATAGAGTAAAAAGTTATCATCTTGATGATCAAACCATGATTCAGTTATCAAACCCAGGACCTCATCTGCAGCCGAAGATGCTAATCACTAGACCAACGAGGTATTCACTAAATCCATCCACGTAAAACATTAAAGTGATTTGAGTCTCTATCGTCACTCGTTACAGTAATGTGGAGCTGAACGAGAGGACATGCAGATAACGACCACTTCAATACTGTATAATGCTCAATTCATGGCTACTGCTAAGTGTTTACTTTACTTTTATTGTACCTATTTACCTACTATTACTTAGGTACTCTAGTATTCTCTATTAGTTTAACAAGGCTCTCTCCGTCACTTACCTACTCCATACAATCGTCGCCCCGATTTCATTTGAATATTATAAGCAATCCAAGTCCATGAAATGCAGACATATTCTAGAAACTAATATCTGTGCCTGTAGTGTTTTAGATTTTTCTAAAAAAATGTAGTTTTAAAATTACAGGGACTCAAAGATTTGTATGTGAATTTTTAAGATCGCGTAACTTTGATACCGAATATGTATTTTTAACGGAAATCTGGAAAACCACAGACATAGATATTAGTTCCCGGAACGTTTCTACAAAATTCCATTGAGTATGATTGGTTAGTATTCCAATGAGAGACGAACTACGTTTGTGTGGAGCGAGTGACGGAGAGACCCCTCACTTGCTTTAACGGGAAGGCCAACATCGTGAGGAAACCTGCATACAAACCTGAGAATTCTGTCTGCCAATCCGCACATGGCCAACACGGTGGACTATGACCTAATCCTTTCTCTTTTCTCTTTCTAAGAGGAGATCCGTTTTAGCATTGGGTTGATGGTGATGATGGCTTTGTTAATTAAATTAAATTATTATATAAGTAAATAGCGTTATAATTACGATAATAACCGCAAACTTCCTGTCCAGCCAAAGGTTTAATTCGATAGCCCCAAGTTAGTATGTTGGAATAAACATAGCTCCATAACTGTAGGTAAATTAGTTTTAAACAACAATTCGGTAAATGCAGACTTTAAAACTGCAGTTTTTGTTCATTTTAAGTGTAAATTAAGTAAATAGGCACATTATTTTTAAACGTTTTAACAGTTTTAGTGCTTACAATGTTTAAGAAGCAGAACATGATTTAAAATAGTGTTTAGAAGTAGTATTTTCACGTTTTAAAAATACTTTACAATTTTTTTACAATCGATTGCAGCGATAGGTAGATAATTAGTGATGAAACCTATATATTTACAGTCTAAAATTAAACATGCTATCGAGAAATAGACGTACTTACCTATTTAACCCTACGATATCGATATGATATTCAGAAAGTGTTCAAACCTAAACACTCACAGCTTTTGTCAAATAATAGATAGGTGATGGCCTCTTTGGTGCAGTGGTAAGCGATGTGGTCTTATTAGTGGGAGGTCCCGGGTTCGATTCTTTTTTTTTGGTTTGGAATTTTATTCTCTGGTCTGGTGGGAGGCTTCGGCCGTGGCTACTTACCACCATTAACACCACTAGTTACAACCCATACTCCTTTGATTTAATGAAAGCTTTCCAGGTTAACCCGCTTCCATCTTAGACTGCGTCATCACTTACCACCAGGTGTGATTGCAGTCAAAGGCTAATTTGTATCTGAATATTTTTTAAAAACTACCTAATATTCAAAAAATCTTTCTCCAAATCAGGTGCAAACGCAATTCAAGTATCAATAGGCCGTCAATCTAATTATATTCTCGTTAATTAGGTAATCGTTAACGAATGATTAAGAACAACGTGATGATACAGACAGCATTAGCGAATCATTGCGATCATTAACAGAACAAAAAACCACCTGCTCTCGTGTGAACTGTGAATACCTTTGAATACCAAGCAAAAAGTTAAATCACAAAAAAACTAACAAATTTGATGGGCATAATAATCTTATAGAAAATGACAGACATAAAATTAGAGTTCAAGGCCTTTTATTTGTCAAAGGTTCTATAGTTAGGCGGAACCCCTTTAGACTTGGTGGGTATGTACGTTCATGTATGTAGGTACGTCTGTTTTCGAAAAAAAGGAAGACTCTATTAATCCATAAGGACTTAAAAATTTTTTTACTAAAAAAGTTATTGCGAGTAGATTGCTATTAAGTACTTATGTCTATTAATTAACAAAATGTCTTCTAAACTGATGTTTAACGTATCTTTAACAAAATATATCTACTAGGTACAACACAATCTTGCATTAGGAGTTATATTTAAGGAAACGTTTCTCAAATTCCAGCGTTTCCTAAAACCTCTTAAATTACTTATTTAATTAGAGATAGAAACAAAATACGTGTCGAATTGAGAACCTCCTCTTTTTTGAAGGCAATTAGAAAGGGGGGGTAAAACTAAAGTGCAAAATGGTGTAAAAAGTCACATAAAAATTATTCCTAGATCATTACCTACTCACCTCCTGCAAAAAAATCGTGGTCAAACTCTATATAACCATCTCGTACCTTTCGGTGGAAAAAAGTTTGAAAAACCAAAAAAGATGAAACTCTTCGAGAGCTGCTTGTACAGCGAGAGTCGCTTCTGCAACTGCTGCATGTTCTACCTGGACTACATCTTGTATGCAGTGCTGGCGGTCGTTGGCGTTGCGGTGTTCCTGTACTTCGTGGTGGATTATAATATCTAGCCATGGACGCAGACACTGAAGGTAAATCTCCACATCCATTCATCTTTTAATCAGGACTAGAAGATGCCCGCGGCTTCACCCGCGTGGATTTCGGTTTTTTCATCCCATAGGAACTCTTCAATTTTCCGGGATAAAAAGTAGCCTATGTCCTTCCCCGTGATGTGTCCCAAGTCTGCACCAAATTTCATTGAAATCAGTCCAGTGGTTGGGCCGTGAAAACGTAGCAGACAGACAGACAGATAGCCAGACAGACAGACAGACAGATAGACAGACAGACACACTTTCGCATTTATAATATTAGTATAGTATGGAAGTATGGATATAGGTGTTTCTCGCTGGCTCTTCTCAGTAGAATTTTCAGTCCCGGTGGCGCTGGTAGAGCCACATGCTGTCGTTACATAAGAAACACTAGTGATAGCCTCATTGGGTGACAGAAGGGCTGGCTCATTTTTTGCGCAACGGATCAGCCTGGCTGTCCAACGCGGAAATGCAGCCAGTATTCTTGGCACCATTCCACGCGGGTATGATTTGTATAGTAATTAGATAAGGCTAGCTTTAACTTTTAACACTATAGTAATTGTCCGGCATTCCGAACCAGTGGTAAATTATTTGACGATTCAAAAGCACTTGTAAAAGTTTATTTGAATAAAAATCTATTCTATTCTATTCTATTCTGTCCTACATGAAATACAACTTTATTGAGTTGTTGTTATTTGGCGCGAATGTTTGAAATTAAGGATTCTAAGGTTAAAAATAGAATCCTGAGCGTAGCGAGGAATTCAGAGACACTAGCGCAAAATATGATTTTGCAGCTGTGCGAAACACACAACTTTTCATCTCACTACAGCGACGAAAATGTTAGATGCAAGAATACAAGACAATTTTGAAAAACGATCTTTTTTAGGGTTCCGTACCTCAAAAGGAAAAACCCTTATAGGATCACTTTGTTGTCTGTCTGTCTGTCTGTCCGTCCGTCCGTCGTGTCTGTCAAGAAACCTATAGGGTACTTCCCGTTGACCTAGAAAAATGAAATTTGGCAGGTAGGTAGGTCTTATAGCACAAGTAAAGGAATAAATCCGAAAACCGAGAATTTGTGGTTATATCTCATATTGGGGCCAAATATTTATATTTCAGCATCCACGATGATGTTTATTTACACAGTACATATATGAAACATAAGGTAAGTGTCAACGAGCTAATCACGAAGATATAATCTTAACAAACAAGTGGAGGCTTGCTCAATGGCCAGTGTGTGTACAGCATTAGGGGCAGTTAGCGAGTGCGTAGCATATTACTTGAGGCCCCATGTAAGGAATAAAATTATTATAATAGTTTTTTACCGCGTTTTTTGTCTTGTACGTTTGTACTTGTTACTTTGATTCGGTAAGTTTTTTTATAAATATTTTTAGGGTTCCGTACCTCAATTAAGGATAAAGGATCCCTTATAGCATCACTTCGAAGTCTGTCTGTTTGTGTTAAGAAACCTATAGGGTACTTCCCGTTGACCAAGAATCATGAAATTAGGTCTTATAGCACACGTAAGGGGAAAAATCCGAATACTGTGAATTTGTGAATACATCCCAAAAAAAATGTGTTTTCAACTTTCAAAGTAAAATTAGTTTGCTAATTAGTGGGGTGTCATTTTATGAAAGGGAAACTCGTATTTACGAGTAATAATTCCCTTTCATAAAATGACACCCCACTGAATGATGAAAATGACACAGATTTTTATTTATGTTTTGTTTTTGATTTATCGTGCAAAACATCGGAAAAAATATCCGTGTACGGAACCCTCGGTGCGCGATTTGCACCTGGCCGTTTTTTTTTTAATAATACAAAACTCACTACCTACCTGACATATATCAAAGCTAATAAGAACCAAAGCTTTAAAGAATCTAGTTTGTAGGGTTCCGTAACCGAAGGGTAGTTATTACTGAGCCTCCGCCGTCCATCCGTCCGTTTGTCTATCAGCGAGCTGTATCTCTTGAACCATAAAAGGTAAGTAGAGCTGAAATTTTCACAGAATGTGTCCTTCTATTGCCGCTATAACATGAAATAACAAAAATTTCAAAATGGCCGCCATGAAAATTAAAGTGTTACTTCTTGTTCGATGGTACGGAACCCTTCGTGTGCGAGAACGACTTGCACATGGCTGATTTTTATATTAAGAATACAAAAAATTAGTAGGTCCCACTAATTAGGTATTATTATTGTAATATATTTAAAGCCATTTTAAACCTTATTCTGTCTAAGAAAGTCGCATCATAATCGGTCCAGCCGTTATGAAGATGAATAGCCCGGCGCGTTAAAAACTAATCAGTCAGTCAGTCACCTTTTCCTTTTATATAGGTAGTAGCTGATGCCCGCGACTTCGTTCGCGTGGATTTAGGTTTTAAAAAACCCGCGGGAACTCATTGATTTTCCGGGATAAAAAGTAGTTTATGTTACTCTCCGTCCTTTCAACAGCTGTCTCTATGCCAAAAATCAAGTCGATTAGTTGCTTAGTTAGAGCGTGAAGGAAGGACAAACAAACAAACACACTTTCGCATATTTATAATTAGCCGATGCCCGCGACTTCGCCCGCGTGGATTTAGGTTTTTCGAAATCCCGTGGGAACTCTTTGATTTTCCGGGATAAAAAAAAACCTATGTGCTAGTGCAGGATATTATCTATCTCCATTCCAAATTTCAGCCAAATCCGCCCAGAAGTGTTTGTGTGAAGGAGTAACAAACATACACACACACACACACACACGCACACACATACACACAAACTTTCGCCTTTATAATATTAGTTTAAGTTTATTAGTGTGAAGATTGATTGTAAGTTGTAACACTTGCAACTTGATTGCAAAATAACCGCGCATACCGTCTAATTAGATTAGCACGACGTGCGTTCGTCTAGACGATAAGTGACAGCGCATCGCCATTCGCCGCTCATCTGTGAGTTTACATTTCATGTATTACACTTTAGCAACAAATATACCTAATTATGGAAAAACTGGTCAAGTGCGAATCAAGGACTCGCATACGAAGGGTTTCGAACCATCGTAGAAGAAATAACACTTTTTTAGGGTTCCGTACCTCAAAATAAAAAGCGGAACCCTTATAGGATCACTTTGTGGGCTGGCTGGCTGGCTGGCTGGCTGGCCGGCCGACCGTCCGTCCGTCCGTCCGTCCGTCCGTCCGCGTGTAATGCACGCCTAACCACTTTACAGTTTTTGGATTTTTCCCTAGAGTGCTAACTGCCAAATTTCATGATTCTAGGACAACGGGAAGTACCTACCTATCTATCTCATAAGTTTTGATTTCCTTGACCAGTCAACGAAGTGATCCTATAGGGTTCCTTTTTTCTCTGGAAAAGGAACCCCAAAAACTTGTTCATGGCACTCAGTTTAATATTCTACAATATATTATATCCTAGCTATAATTTATAACCACAGGAGTTTTTTTTGGTAGTGGGTGAGTATAGATGTATACGAAAATCAAATATTACGAACGAGATATTTAGGCTTGTGAAAACCGCATTAAAATCCACCAGACATTTAGGAGTTCTAAGCGAATGCACGAAAAAACACGGATTGCGTCTTTATTTACTCACTATAAACAACTTTTAAAAGAAAACAGAGAAGTGCCAGAACACTTTCCAACGAGTTAATTATTATTAATTATCTAGACAACTTAGCTATAATTTATAATTATCACAGATAATTATTATGTGAATAATTAATTACAATTAACTGTTCTATGATAATAATACCTAAGCAATTATTATCATTAGTTGATTCAACCCGCGACTTCGTACGCGTGGATTTAGGTTTTTAAAAATCCCATAGGAATTCTTTGATTTTCCGGGATAAAAAATTGCCTATGTCAATTGAAGAGACGCAAGCTACCTCGGTTCCAAATTTTATGCAAATCGGTTAAACGGATGGGTATTTAGGAATCCCGTGGGAACTCTTTGATTTTCCGGGATAAAAAGTCTATGTCCTTTCCCGGGATGTACTCCAAGTCTGTACCCGTCAAAATCGGTTAACCTGTTGGGCCGTGAAAACGTAGCAGACAGACAGACAGACACACTTTCGCATTTATAATGTTAAGTATGGATCTTATGATATAAAAATTGTTCTTCTATATTTCCAGACCGCTACTATGAAACAACTACACTGAAATGGAAAACGGTGATGGAAACAAGTACCAATACAAAGATGTCGCAAAAGGACTCAACTCTCCTGAACTACGAGCGAATGTAAACATACCATACGTTGACGATTTCGTTGAACTTGACCAAGCAAGAGCCGATGAACCAATCAGACCGAAAACCTTCAGAGATGTCGAAAAGGGAAATGTTCCTTATACTACAGAAGATAAAAAAGAAGATAGAAAGCTACATGCTAAAGATTTAGGAGCAATCCGTACTCCAAACAGTGACACAATAGTAGTAGATACACCAGAAGGAACGTTATACATAACATTAGATCCAGAAAAGTCTAAATCCAAACCGAGTAGTCCTAGTACTGTATCTACAGATGTCACTATGTCCCCAACATCTCCTGGCACTTCTAGAGCATTCGGGGCTCAAGAGTCAAGTGAATTAATAGCGGTGGAGAAGGATGTGGAGCGTAGGAGAACCAGTTTGAGAAGAAATTCAATTTCGATGCCAACGCTGCCGAATTTGGAGTTGCTGAGACAAGAATACTTGAGGAATTCGCAGGATGGGGTAAGGATATTACGATTTATTAAAAAAACTAAGAAGTTGTTGGTCAAATTGTAGATATTTAAACAACGTAAATAAGTTAAACAGTAGATGAATGACATGTTATTTGGATATCGGAATATAAAATGTTGTTAATAGAAGATTTGGAGGATTCGAATGGCTTGGCAAAAATATACATCCTCTTTCCTTCCTATTCCGTGGAAACAAAAAAATCTGACCTCATTCCTCGTTCACATTATAAAGGGAAACTCTTTGCAAACAGCTTTCTAGGGAAAACGGTTCTAGCTGCACTTGGGAGAAGCAAAATGAAAGGGTTGATTGTATTTGTTCCTCACAAAATAATTATATGATATGCATTACGTATCTGCATAGTGAAGATAAGTCTCAGTTTACTTTGCAACATTTTAGGACGCGTTGTTGCTCTTTGATATCTTGAACTTAACATGTGTAAATTAAAAATTTATAACACCCCCGACAAGTGAAGGTTACAGTAATTACTAGAAAAGAGCTGATAACTTTCAAACGGCTGAACCGATTTTTAACACCCGACCCAAAAAGAGGGGTGTTATAAGTTTGACGTGTGTATCTGTGTGTCTGTGTATCTGTGTATTTGTGTGTCTGTGTATCTGTGTATCTGTCTGTGGCATCATAGCGCCTAAACGAATGAATCGATTTTAATTTAGTTTTTTTTGTTTGAAAGGTGGCTTGATCGAGAGTGTTCTTAGCTATAATCTAAAAAAATTGGTTCAGCCGTTTAAGAGTTATCAGCTCTTTTCTAGTTTTCTTGTAGAAAATAAGGTTAGAAAACCGTTAGGTTCATAATATTATGTCAATAGACAAATGTCAAGCTGTCAAGATGGACGTTGCCTAAATACATACTTAATTATTTATTTGAAAATGATGTTTTGGAAAACTCAGATACTTTGGATCGTCGGGGGTGTTATAAATTTTTAATTTACACTTGTCTTGGATTATAGTTAAGAACACTTTCGATCAAACCACCTTTCAAACAAAAAAAAAACTAAATTTGAATCGGTTCATTAGTTTAGGGGCTACGATGCCACAGACAGATACACAGGTACACACGTCAAACTTTAACACCCGTCTTTTTGGGTCGGGGGTTAAAAAATTAGAATTTTCGCCAAAAAATTTATTGTCTATTTGACCGAGCCGATTACTATAGCAAATAGTATACCTAATACTTTTGACCTAGATATACTAAGAACAAACAGTCATCAGCAAATTCACTTGTAATCCACATATGTACTTCGCACTATCTTAATCTGAACAAATATTAACCTTTTTCAACAAGGCTTGTAGAGTTAATGTTGAATAAATTTTTTTTACTCAGTTCATGTTGAATTTTAAACTAGTAAAGTGGATAACAGTTATTTTAACTAAGCTTGCAATATTGCCGCGGTGTTCATATATGAATTTATATAATACCTTTGCTTAATATTTATTTATCGGATGCGAACGAACTGACTGACTGATTTATCGCCTCACAGCAATCCTCACAGCCATAGATATGCTCACAGCCTTAACTAAAGGACGGATCGGGCTGGGAATACAGATAGCTATTATTATAATATGTCGTAGACATCCACTAAGATTTTTGGAAATTCGACTGCTAAGGGGGTAACCAAGGGGGTAACATGGCGATTTAAAATTTATGTAGTCCACACGGTTGAAGTTGCAGGCATAAGCTTCTTTTCTATGTGATACTTTCAACTTCGGCCGCACAGATTTAGTGTTTTTAAATTCCTTTGGGAACTCTTTGATTTTTCGGGTTTGATAAAATCGTCTCCACAACGCAAGCTATGTCTGTACCAAATATCAAAATCGGTTATATGGATGGATCTTGAAAAGGTTAGATTGAAACAGACAGACACTTTCGCAGTTATAATAATAAAATTAATATGTAATATGAATTGCTTAACGATCAAAAAGTAGGTACTTACTTGACAATTATTTTAATGTCTTGGGCATAATACAGACTTATTTAATAAAACGCTGTATCTTAATTATTAATCTTTTACGGTAGAATACCTTTGGATTATTTTATGCAAAAAATATGTGAAAACCCGGACAAGTTAAAATTGTTCTTGGCATGCAAGGTTCCGTATATAATGAATAAACTTTTATCTCGAGCCAAAATATAAAATATCTAATCCCACTAATAACTAGAAAAAAAGTAGAAACAATTTTGAAAAATTTACCCTGAAAAAACATTTTTTAATTTTTTTTTAATGTACCCACCTATGTAGAGGTGTAAGGTTTTGTACGTGTGCTGAATTACAGGTATATTGTACAGTTAAATAAAACATTTGTGACAGACAGACAGACCGTCAGACGACAAAGCCGTTCCTTAGGGTTCCTTATTTTTCATATCTTGTACGGAACACTTTAAATGATTATATCAATGACTAGATGATGTCCGTGACTTCATCCACGTGGATTTAGGGTTTTGAAAAATCCTGTGGGAACTTGTTGATTTTCTGGGACCAAATATAGCCTATGTTCTTCCCTGGCTACGTCTGTACCCAATTTTGTCATAATCGGTTAAATCGGACCGTGAAAAGTTGGTAAACAGACGGACATACATAAATATTCAGACACACTTTCGCATTTTAATGTTAGACATTAAGAAAACATTAGAGCATTGACCCGATAGCTTTAAGTCAACTTTATAAAATGTATATAAAGCCTTAGTTTCGATGCTTTTGTATCCTAATTCCTATATGGTCAAACCATAAAATAACTCGTTTTGGTATACCAGTTCACTTTAATCTACCTTAGTATTTAGTACTCATATGAGGAAGATGGGTAAATATTAATAAAATAATTGTTAGTTTTGTGAATAGGAACTCGTTCTTATATCAGTTTGTATCTTGCGTCAGTTTTTATCATGAGAAATGATAAAAGCTAATTTGATAAATGCACGAAAATAAATTTACTTTAGTTTTGCACAGGTAGCCTTTGGATTCAATTGTATTTGAATCAAGACGTGAGGAAATCATCAAAAGTGTTAATAAAATAAAAGCAGTGACATTGGGCAAAGTGAAATCGATTAAAAAATTATGGTTGTGATAGTGTTATTAAAGGTTTTATCCTCATTTATCAAGATTAGCTAGACTTCCTCCATAGCGGACACGCACGAAAATCCTTGGCGATAGATAAGCGTTATCTACCGACTTAAGATTTTCAAATATTCGCGTAAGGAAAATTCTGGATTAGAAAAACGTTAAAAACAAATTTTCGAACGAATCGAAATACAATTGAAATCGATTTATAGCCGAAATCGAGCTGCAACAGAAATTAAAAGTTAGAAACGAAAAATTCATTGAAGATATAGTGAGAAAAATGGCAAAGAACTGAATAATATTATTATAAGCTAAACAGTAGAAACCAAAAGGGGAACCAACGACAATTTTGAACATCTAAGTTTGACGTTAATGCTACTTGGTAGTTTAAAAAACCACTCGATCAAAGAATATGTGTGTGATGTAATTTTTGATATGGCATAAAAGAAAAGTCCTGTCCAAAAATCCGAATAAAAAAGAGTTGAATTAATATAGAAAGTGCATAAAAATAAGGACATAAATAAACTATACAAAGGACGTATATAATATAGTTCAAAATGAGGGTAAGGAAAAAACCAGATCTGCGTTTGAATATCCCGTCCTACCCTCACGACTATGTGGAAATGCCTCAAGAAACACGTAGACTGATTCGCGAAGCTAACCAAACTGATAACGACATAAAATTTATAGATGACGATCCATCCGATCAACCCTCCGACGACAACAATGGAAGCCATCAGATTAGTAGCCCTACTTTTGAACCTGGAAATGGATTTCGATCGTCAACACCAGAAATTAAAATCTCCAATTCAGAAAAAGAGCATATAGAAATCAATAATAGTGAAGAGGTTAAAGAAAGTAAAGATTTAGATTCCCTTGATTGTACTCGTAATATTCCGGATAAAAGTGAAACAGATAGTGGCGATGAGAAGAAAGATAGAAAAGAAGATTTAGATTCCGATAGTCCCATAATCTTCAGAAAATATGTAAGGCCTGTTATGTCAGTGCCTGATCTTAAAATCAGCACAACAGCTCTTGAAATGGATTTTAGTGAAAATGTAAGTCAAAATGTTTATATTTTCTTATATTTCTGAAAACCTGGAAAACTAATAACAACTACCCCTTATTTTTATTGCCATATGCCTTCCAAGTTAGCCTGCTTATATTTTACAGTAAGCTTGGACCAAAAACTTTAACTTAAAACTTCTAAATATTTTAAATTGTAGTCGTATGTGACAAAATATCTCATAACTTGTTTTTTTGTGAATATAAGTGCAGAAAATCGGATAAATTTGAGAGATTTTGAGATTTATTGGAATGCCAAACAAATTTCTCTTATAAATTATATGATTATGCAAATGCAGTTTGGTATACCTAATATTATCAGAAAGCAGAGTTTTCAACATGCATATCATGTTTTATGTAAATGTTTCGTCAGTGTAAACTCACGGTTACATTGCAATAGCGTCACTAACACTAGATCGCAATCAACGGCTCTTGTTATTGAATAAAATTACTATTACTTGTCCTTTGTTTATGTAAATAAATAATTAATTATTATTATAATTCTAATCAGTGTTGTCACTTTATCACACAGACACTTGACAGCGAAAAGGAAATTATAAAATGGGAGATAATAAATCTTTGCATAACCCACAATTTTTATCTTGTAATAATAATCTAGATAATGTTTTTGTAGGCTACCTGAATTCATTGTTAAACATTTCTTTCAAGTACTTATATATTTATTTTATCATTAGCTTCCGTTCTCGACGTTGCGTCTTTAGTTCAAATTATATCTCAAGGACCTATAAGCATAAGTGCATTTATATCAACAGTAAGCATCGGCATTGTGCGCTCCACAATCTATGACTGTATCGTCCATCATCTTACCATCAGCTATTATTTATCTATTCTTGCCATCAGCTGTGATTGCAGTCAAGTATTTTCTTTAAAGCTGTGATAGCTTAGTGGTTAGAACGTCTGCCTCCTAATCGAAAGTCGGGGGTTCGATCACGGGCACGCATCACTAACATTTCAGTTATGTGCGTTTAAGCAATTAATTATCACTTGCTTTAACGGTGAAGGAAAACATCGTGAGGAAACCTGCATGCTTGAGAGTTCTCTATGTTCTCAAAGGTGTGTGAAGTCTACCAATCCACACCTAGCCATTATTATTAATCCTTTAAATTGGGGTGCGATTGGTATCACAACTCCACGTTTGCATTTTAAAAGGATAATTTTGCAGTGGTTTTCACGTGATGCGTGCATTGACTTCCATTACGAGTAGATCATTATTTCGCAACCATTTTTGTGTCATGAGTTGCGACCCACGTAAAAGCCAAAAGTTAAGTAGAAAGCCTTGCGACCTTTTCACTATACAAAATTGTATTAAGTACCTACTTAATATTTTAATAAATAGGTTATTCATACGTTTAAATCTTCAAGGCTTCGCCAGGCAGGCCCGATTTTAGCATCAGTAGGAAGTAAGACCACATACGTCCTAATACAAAATATACTAAGAGCATGTCTTATCAGATTGTGACCCCTTTAATAACAAACGCGTCCCACAGGTTGATGCATTACACACAACACACACAACAACACACACACACATCATACACATACATACTTTTTTCTACCAACATGTGTTACGTGTTGTGTACACGTAACACAGGTTAATAGAAAAAAGTGACGCAAAAGCATCAGTCAATTCTGTTAGCGTAAATGATAAATGATCGTAAATAAAGGCAGACGAAGAATTACCTCAGATATTTGCCATGCATTTTAGATCCCTTAGTCCCAACAAAGATCGTAGTAAAACTGACCTCAAAACTTACCGTTTAAAGGACCCCAACCAACCTCTTAAATTAGTATCAATCAATCGTTTCTCTAATATAAAACATACATACATGACCTTTGCGATAAGTCTTGTATTATAAGTCGAGTCCACGCCACTTGAAGACATCCTGGTTGAGGGACGTGCGATGTTAATCTAAAAGATATGGTTTTTTATTTTTGCTATTTTAACTGAGGTAAATAAAAAAAGAAACTGCCTGATATAATATTACTATCAATATTCAGTTGAAACTGTTGGGTGGCTAGAAACTTGAAATTTTGCATGATCGATTTCGCTATAGCATAGACCCATACTAAAATGTTTTTCAGGTATTTGCACCGAGCTAAACCGGGTAGGTAGGTATAGTGTGTAGCTTTGCATATTTCTTGTGCTTACACTTATTGTTTTATTTTTAACGTAGATATAAGTATGTCCCATAAATAGAAATTTGAGTTTCATCTAATATTAACTACCGTAGCACTTAGACCATTGACTTTGCCGTTAACAATAACGGTCATCCAACAGTCGATAAGTTATTAAGTAACTTTGTTGATTTTCAAAAACCATACAATTTTTGTTAATAACAACGCTGCTAAGTAAACTATTGACAGATTACAAATAGGATTGACTGTTATTAATTTCGAACCTAAGTAAAATATCAGATATAAACCTACACCTGGGTCCGAGTGAGCTTCGCTTGGTGTTTTTCGTTTTGATTGGTGATATAAACCTGAATTCTCACTGGGTTTCTAGATAAACTTGGAAAGTTAAACATTATCTCAATACAAAATTTCACCTAAATCGTCAGAGCCGTTTTCAGAAACTAATTAGGTACACATAGGTAGCTATATATACAAGAAAGAATTGCTCGTTAAAATTAGAGTATATTATGTGCAGTACTCAGACAAGCCATTGAGTTTATTCTAAGTGACAAATTCATTGAAGCTGCAGCTAACGACATACAATTTTTAGATGAGGATGCATGTGACTAACCTTATGAGGTTAAAAATTGGTTGTCCAAGTTTTAGGCCAGAAATTGATTTAGATCTTTAATGTCCATGATTATTTGAATGTGCAGTATCAACATTTAAATTGCTGACATTCAGACAAATCAAACAAACGATTATGAGCACAAAGAAACAAATTATTATTATTGAGCTGCATAAATTAAGATTGAGCTCTTTTTAAAAGACAATAATTTATAATTAATTAATCATTCATTCGAAATATATTATACGCCTGTCTCGGTCGGAAAGTTGAATTTGCATATTTACCGAAGTTTTGCATTCTAACACACGAGGAACATTGTCTGTCCTGCCAATCTACTCTTCCTGTTTTAGACCACTAACAAATTATTGTTATTTGGAGCCGCTGTATTCAAAGTCAAACTCAAAATCATTTAATCAAAGTAGGTACAATTGTACTCCTTTTGATGGTCGAAATTGTTTTGTACGATGTAGTGGTGATAATTAACTACGTAACCTAAAACTAAAGCTACGAGGGTTCCAAACTTGCTATTTCTTAGGGCAGTTTAGTCTTTGCCTTTATCTGAAGAAACCAAATTATTCTGGTATGATTATATATCGATTAAGGAAAATTTTAATTCTTCATTGGAGTTTATTTTACGAGTTTTATAAATAAAACGACTCCCCTCACTAAATTCGGAGGTCACTTAGCAATCCTGAGCTCAGACTGTAACCTATTTGCCTACATTCAGTACATTTACTGTGCCCGTGATCTTTACATCTTGATTCTTTGATCACGTGGATTATCTGGGATCATACTTTTGTATCCTGGTATCCAAATAGTTACTCATTCAATTTTTTACTTTATTCAGGCGTGTACAATGCAATGCTTAGTGCAAATGTGATCTTGCTTCTTCTATTTGAAGTGATAGTTTATATTCTTAAAGAGTTTTATCACCGTCTTGCTTTGGTGAATAAATCATATCAATTATTATCAACTGATCAAGTCATATGAAATATACCGGGTAGGAAATATTATGTGTATTAAATAACAAATATAGGCACAAACAATTCTCAAAAACAAACCGTGAAATAGTAAAACAATAACTAATTACTTTTCAAATGTGAAATAGTGAAGTGAAAAACTTCTCAAAAGTGAAGTAGTGAAGTGAAATTCACTTCTCAAAAGTGAAATTGTGAAGTCGATAGTGAAACAATGAAGAGTTCATATTCAACATCTCAAATGGACAATGAAAGTCGATTTAGCGCTTTTGCCCAAACTTTCAAGTATCGATCGCCGTTGTGGATCGAATCGGACTCTGACATCAGCAAGAGTGAGAGTGGGGCCAACAGTGGGCTTGGCAACAGTGATGAGAGCTTAGAGTGCAGTTCCAATAGCTCGGACAGTATTAACAACTTTTTAGACAAAAAGGTTACTTAATATTTTTTGTGAAATACGTTTGGAAGTTATGCAAAGATGAGTTATATTTTTAGGGTTTCGTACCTCAAAAGGAAAAACGGAACTCTCATAGGATCACTTTGTTGTCTGTCTGTCTGTCCGTCTGTCAAGAAAACCTAAAGGGTATTTCCCGTTGACCTAGAATCATGGGCAGGAAGGTAGGTCTTATAGCACAAGTAAAGGAAAAAATCGAAAACCGTGTCATTTGTGGTTACATCACAAAAAAAATATTAAAATATGTTCATGAACGAATAATTTGATTGGTAGACTATTTTCAATTTTCAAAGTAAGATAACTACACCAAGTGGGATGTCATATGAAAAGGCTTTACCTGTACATTCTAAAACAGATTTTTGTTTATTTTTATGCATAATAGTTTTTGATTTATCGTACAAAATGTCGGAAAAAATACCCGAGTATGGAACCCTCGTCAAAATACACCGCTATGTATCGGAAGATTGCGGGTAGTAGTCGGGTTTTAGTGCTGTTTAACTTCATTTTGTTACATTATAAAAATTAATGTTTATTTGCTCGTTTTTCTAATCGCATTCAACATAATAAAACGAGTGAATACTGGTAAAAGTCCAAAATTAAAAATTCGCGACGGATGGTAAAAAATACAAAAAAAAAAAAAAAACAAAACATAATATAGTGACGCACCAGTATTCGAACCCGCGAACGTCAGATTTCAGTCACGAGCTCTCACCAACACGCCACGTCTATGTGTACTGCGTTGATTGAAAAAGATGATTGTAATCCTTGCGGTCAATGCGATCAGAAAAACAGGCAAATGATATGTATAAGTTCAGTATGTGCGGTACACATTATCGTGTAAGAGCTGATAACTTTCAAAAGGCTGAACCGATTTTATTGGATTATAGCTAGAAACACTCTCGATCAAGCCACCTTTCAAACAAAAAAAAAACGAAATTAAAATCGGTTCATTAGTTTAGGAGCTACGATGCCACAGACAGATACACAGATACCAGATGCACAGATACACAGATACACACGTCAAACTTATAACACCCCTCTTTTTGGGTCGGGGGTTAAAAAATACAAAACTTATCGTTATTAGACAAGGAAACTGCATACATACCTAACATGAAAACATAATGACTACACATAGGTAGGTAGATAAGTAGTAAGTACCTACCAGTCTAATTCAAATAATAGCCGATATAAATAATTGTGCAGGTCTTCCTGTTGAAGCAGGTAAAACAAACAGATGTTTACAATGTGATGTTAATGTACTTAACTTCTGTGGCTACAGTAATTATAACATAACACCACCTACCAACGGTCACATCGTGATAATCTATATCTATATACTATATACTAATACTTATAAATAAAATTGAAGTGTCTGTCTGTTTGAACGGGCCAATCTTCGGAATGGCTGAACCTATTTTGACGGGACTTTCACAGACAAGTAGAGGATTAACCAAGGAGTAACATAGGTTACCTACTTTTTTAACAGACTTAAAAAAATGGAGGAGTTTTGTTTTTCGACCTAAGTATGTACACTGATATCTCCGAGATTTCTGAACCGATTTGCGTAACTTTTTTTTCAATCGATAGAGGAACTTTGCGACATTGTTCCATAAAAAATTTGGATTCCAACTCCTCAATCCTTATGCTGCAGGTGATCTGACCAATCCACTAGGGCGAAGCTGTGGGCATCATCTAGTTAACCAATAAAGTGCCGTAATGTATCCCACCAACCGTCCCCAATCTTCACATCGATTAAATTGTTATCTAATTAGGTACCTCTATCTGGATGTTGTCTTGGGTCTTGACCATTTGTACCTACACTCAAATCTTCATAAGTAATTCTAAATTCTGCAACTAACATCTGAAAAACTAAAAACTAAAAACTAAATTATTCTGTAACTAGCTGATGCCCGCAGCTTCGCCCGCGTGGATTGGTCAGATCCCCTGCAGCATCAGGATTGAGGAGTTGGAATCCAAATTTTGTATGAAACAATGTCGCAAAGTTCCTCTATCGATTAAAAAAGAAATGACGCAAATCGGTTCAGAAATTTCGGAGATTTCGGTGTACATAGGTAGAAAAACACAACTCCCTTCTTGAAAGTCGGTTAAAAAAGTAGCCTATGTTACACCCTGGTCAATCCTCTACTTGTATGTGAAAATCCCGTTAAAATCGGTTCAGCCGTTCCGAAGATTAGCCTTTTCAAACAGACAGACAGACAGACAGACAGATAGACAGACAAAAATTTTAAAAATGTGTGATTCAGTTATGGTATCGTTCAAATAACCATATGACCTTAATATGTGGTAGTTATTTCGAAATTACAGACAGACACTCCAATTTTATTTATTAGTATAGAATATAGATAATTGATGACATGGTGGGGGGACATCCCGGGCCAAAAACTAGTGTGCCGCTTTCTAAAAAAATTTAGTAGCGACATCTCTAAACGATGTCTGGAACTTAGTCAAATAATGAAGAGCTGGATCTTTTCGCTCAACAGTTAAACACATTTCAGATAGATGTCGTTACTCGTTTTAAATGTTATGACTGTTTTTGAATTTTACAACAAACAACAAATCAGTTTGTAAATCGAATCGAACAAAGACTTTACAAGGTCTACAATAATTATAGTACTTACTTTGAATAAATGATTTTGTAAAAGGTAGTAATAAACTTAGAAATTCTACCTACTTTCAATTTCGGCAAAAAAAATATTGGTGAATATTTAAACTTCTCAGTGCAATTCAATATGGGTTTTATATTATCAATTCAGAACGTCATACTTTTTCTAGGAAGGCTTATAATTCGGAACGCTTTTCGTACCGACAAGAACCAACAAGAAACTCGGCAGTTGCTCTTTTCAAATGTCCAATTCACACGGTTGCTCAAGTCTTTCTGGAGCAAGCTGCAAATCAAATCCACGCTTTTTTTAATCATTGATTGTATCACATGCGTTTTTAGAAGCATATTTTGAGGTACGGAACCCTGAAAATAGATGCAATAATTTGCCTCAAAATAGGAATGACCTTACGTCCCTAGACATAGTTCAGACGAGGCAATTAGCCCGTGTCTCAATTAGCTAATTGCTTAATTAAGTGCAGTCGCGGCACGCGCCTAGTGCAGTATGCGCGGTGTCAAGAAAAGGGTCGATTTTGATTGCATTCCTCTCACTAAGGTAGAATTTTTTTATTTTCTATGATAGGTAGTCGAAATCCCACAGACTCGTACGAAGCGATTTGCTTCCTCGTTTCTAATGCGCACTGCTAGAATATGGAATGCCTTTCCGGCTTTTCCATTTTTCCCGCTAGCTATAATATTGGCACCTTCAACAAGTGTAAATTAAAAATTTGTAACACCCTCGACAAGTGAAGGTAACTAGAAAAGAGCTGATAACTTTCAAGCGGCTGAACCGATTTTCTTCGATTATAGCTAAGAACACTCTCGATCAAGCCACCTTTCAAACAAAAAAACTAAATTAAAATAGGTTCATTAGTTTAGGAGTTACGATGCCACAGACAGATACACAGGTACACACGTCAAACTTATAACACCCCTCTTTTTGGGTCGGGGGTTAAAAAAGAGTAAATAGGCACCTTCTGGGTAGGTGCGTTCCACCTTAGGCTGCATCATCACTTGCCAGCAGGTCTGATTGCAGTCAAGCATTAACTTCTTCTTCTTCTTCCAGCCCTTATCCCATGCTACGTGGGGTCGGCACAACATGTCTTCCTCTTCCACTCTCTTCTGTCATCCATCAACTTATCATCTACCCCTTTTATACGCATATCCTCTTTCACGCAATCCATCCACCTTTTCTTTGGTCGTCCTCTTCTCTTTTCTCCATCCACATGCATATTTAACATTCTTCTAGTGATATGACTCTCTTCCCTCCGCATTACATGCCCATACCATGCCAGCCTATTACTCCTCATTTTTTCTACCACTGGTGCTACTTTTAAACTTCCCCTTATATATTCATTCCTTATCATATCCATTCTTGTCACAGCACACATCCATCTCAACATTCGCATTTCGGTCGCATGTACTCGTCTTTCATCCTTCCCTTTTACCGCCCAACATTCTGAACCATACAATGTGACAGGTCTAACGACAGTTTTGTAAATTTTCCCCTTAAGTTTAAGGGGCATTTTCGGGTCGCATATAACACCTGAGACCTGTCGCCATTTCATCCATCCCGCATTCATTCTATTGTTCATGTCTCGATCAATGCTACCGTCACTTTGGAAGAGCGAACCGAGGTACCGGAAATTGGAGCAGACAGGTAGAGTTACGCCATCCAAAGAGATATCAGAGAAACTGGAGGGGCCACCGAAGCCACAGAACAGATGTTCTGTCTTCGTTCGGCTGATCCTCAGGCCAACACTCTCCAATTTCTCTTGCCATCTACGCAGTCTGCTCTGGACGTCGGCCGCATCTTCTCCGACAAGCACAATGTCGTCGGCAAACAGCATGCACCAGGGCGCTTGTTCCTGTATGTTTGACGTCAGAGCATCTATTACCAGGACAAACAAATAAGGACTTAAAGCCGATCCCTGATGCAAGCCTACTTCCACATTGAACTTGTCCGTAACGCCAGCTTCTGATCTGACCCTTGTACTCGCTCGTCTATACATCGCTTTCACAAGCCTCACATACTTCTCAGGCAATCTCTTCACTTTCATAGCCCACCACAAAACTTCGCGAGGAACTCTGTCACATGCCTTTTCAAGGTCGATAAATACCATGTGCAGGTTTCTATGTGCATTCTTGTATTTCTCGCAGAGTTGACGGAGTGCGAATATTGCATCTGTCGTACCTCGACCTGGTATAAACCCGAACTGGTTTTGGGTAACCTCAGTCTCCTCTCTCATTCTTCTTTCTATCACTTTTTCCCAAATCTTCTACTACTATATGACATGAGCTTTATTAATAATACTATGTGACATGAGCTTTATTCCTCGGTAGCTGTTACAGTCTTGTACATCACCCTTGTTTTTGTAAATGGGCACCAGCAAACTGTTGCACCACTCTTCTGGGATCTCCTCCTCGTGTAACATCTTATTGAAGAACAAAGCCAGCCAGCTCCATCCATCTCCTTTTAGACACTTCCATACCTCAGCTGGTATACTATCTGGCCCTGTCGCTCTACCATATTCATACTTAATACTGCCATTCTTACTTCATCTATACTCACCTCTTTAACTATAGCCTATAAATTAAAAAGTCTATGTTTTAAAAAATCATTCATTGATTAGAAATACATTATTTTATTATATTTATAAGCCTGGACACTTTGTTAATGGGGCAAATCGATCAAGAAATTAGTGGACCTACCCATGTTTGTATTCTTATAATTTTAGATAATAAACTAATGGACCAATTATATTATTGTCATCGGGACAATTAGTTACAAGATACGTACTGCTGGTCTATTAAATATCTAATAAATAAATAATTATTATTTACTTATTTGTTAGTTGAAAGTGGTTTATATCGCTGGTTTGTAGAACTAGAAAAGTGTGCCCAAGAAATGGATTTGATATCCGTTAGAGTTATTTATGTGGTTAGTAAATTATGATTTGATTGTAAAGCTAAGTTCTAGAGGACTTATATAGAGTCCCTTTAGTCCATCATCTGAGCTGAGTGTTTCTTTTGAAGGTAACATAAGCTAGTTATCATTAGAATCGTTAATCTTTTTTTTTTTTATTCACTATAGGTAAGCGCTTGACCACAATCACACCTGATGGAAAGTGATGATGTGATGTGGTCTAAGATGGGACGCGTTTACCTAGAAGGTGCCTATTCACTCTTGTTTTAAAGATACCCGGATTGTAATTGGTAGGAAAGTTCTTGTGGTCACAGAAGTGTTGTGGTTAGCATGTTTGACTGAAATGGATGACTATTAGATCCTTGTTTTGGGTCTAAAAAATAGTTCAGTATTGGGGTCAAGAAATTCTTAGTAGGGACTTACCCGGAGTGAGGAAAGTAGGTACTTACCTGGGTGAGCACGGAAAACCGTCGGGCCTGCATCTCTCTCGACCAGTCATGTCGGATTGTGATCGCATAGGACTATGACAGGACACCTGCGATTGATCATGTTGTGCATTATTAAGGTTAAGGAGCTGAAGTGGCAGTTACCAAGTCATGGCTGTCGCGACGGCCGATGCGGTAGACGTGTTCTGCCCCCGATTCATGGTTATCGTTATCGTCAAATAATTCTGCCCTTTGATTGGCCGTGAAAAAGGTAAACAGCGAATGAACCAATCAAAGGGCAGAATTTCTTGACGATAACGACCATGAATATGTTTTTCTTGCACAATCAGGGATTGGATACTACGTAGGTACTTAACAGTGTAGGACGCACTTCAGCCCGCTGGACCGGTGATTCAAAGAAGGTGGTGGCAAGCAGGTGGATGAGGAAGGTGTATGGAACTGGATTGTGTGATAAGATCTCCCGCGCTGATGGCTTCTTTCTATGGAGATTGGCTGACGTGACCGAAATTCTTTGATATAAATGCCTATATGTATCTGCATATGCTTATAATGTGTATATGTCTCTCTATATTTAATTATTATAACTCTCTCTCACAGATTCCTGAACACCACCAAAGCTCCGCGTCCGTGTTCAGTGATGGCGACAACACGGCAGACGACGCCAACGTCCTCTCCGACGACGAACAAACCAAGTAAGTAACCGTGTTGGTTTTAGGGTTCCGTATCTTAAAAGGAAAGAAGGAACTCCTATAGGATCACTTCTTTGTCTGTCGTGTCTGTCAAGAAACGTATAGGGGATCTATCAAGCGTACGACGCGCCTACGAGGAAGTGCTCCGACCGTTGACTCGGCTCGTTCTTTAGTGCGATGCGTTTTGTATCATCATCATCATCCTCAAGAAGCCTTCGCCAACTCACTACTGAGTACGGGTCTCCTTCTCAGAATGAGAAGCGTTTCCGTGCGAAGTGCGAACTCATAACAACCTAAACACGACTTGCAATAGATACTCATAGTCAGTGGTTGACACATTGTCCCAGTGTGCTCACAACAAGCTGACAGTGAATCAGAACTATCAAGCGAACGACGCGCTTAATGAGGAAGTGCTCCGACCGTTGACCGGGCCCTTTCCCTGCTACCAGAGTGAACGATGCGTTTCTATGCGAAATGCGAGCTTATAACCGCCAAGCCACGACTTACAATATAGGTAGAAATAAGGTCAAATTGAAATTTATTCAGCATCATTCCTCGACGGAGGCAGCCAGATCGCTTCGCTCGCCATCTCCCCCCTTCGTCTCAGTCAACCTTACAGGCTGGCTTCATTCAGAATGTCCTTTGCGAGCTTCTGATTTCGCGTTTTACAAAAATGTAGAAGGGGTAGAATAAACAAGACTGCGTGGTGTCGGATCTCAGATCTCGTTCTGGTTTATTTAGAGGATGCCCGCGACTTGGTCCGCGTGGAAGTAGGTTTTTAAGGATCCCGTAGGAACTGTTTAATTTTCCGGGATAAAAAGTTGCCTATGTCAATTACAGGGACGCAAGCTACCTTTACCTGGACATTCTAAAACAGATTTTTGTTTATTATTATGCATAATAGTTTTTGATTTATCGTGCAAAATGTCGGAATAATACCCGAATATGGAACTCTCGGTGCGTGAGTCCAACTCGCACTTGGTATGTTTTTCCTTTTGAGGTTCAGAACCCTAAACGGACGGACGGACGGACAGACGGATAGACGGACAGACAGATAGACAGCAAAGTGATCCCGGGTGCATAATAGTTCTTGATTTATCGTGCAAAATGTCGGAATAATACCCGAATATGAAACTCTCGGTGCGTGAGTCCGACTCGCACTTGGCCTGTTTTTCCTTTTGAGGTTCAGAACCCTAAACGGACAGACCGACAGACGGACAAACGGACAGACAGATAGACAGCAAAGTGATCCTATAAGAGTTCCGTTTTTCCTTTTGAGTTACGGAATCCTAAAAATGAAAAAAAAAACATATAGTGACGCACCGGTACTCGAACCCGTGATCGTCACGAGCTCTCACCAAGACGCCACGACAATGTGTACTGCACATACTGAATTTATATTATTTGCCTGTCTTTCTGATCGCATTAACCGCAAGACTACAATCATCTTTTTCAATTAACGCAGTACACATAGACGTGGCGCGTTGGTGAGAGCTCGTGACTGAAATCTAACGTTCGCGGGTTCGAATACTGGTGCGTCACTATATGTTTTGTTTTGTTTTTTTGTATTTTTTACCATCCGTCGCGAATTTTTAATTTTGGACTTTGACCAGTATTCACTCGTATTATTATATACTAGAGGATGCCCGCGGCTTCGCCCGCGTGGATTTCGGTTTTTAAAATCCTGTAGGAACTGTTTGATTTTCCGGGATAAAAAGTAGCCTGTGGTCTTTCCCTGGATGTATCCCATGTCTGTACCAAATTTCATTGAAATCGGTTCAGCGGTTGGGCCGTGAAAACGTAGCAGACAGACAGACACACATTCGCATTTATAATATTAGTATGGATTGCCTTCATCTCGTCAAAGACGCATGTATTTATTTAGCCAAGAGGATCCTAAGTGACAAATTGTACATCAGTCAGTAATGGCCGGTCAGATCGCGTTCGCGCATAGATGTGTGTCAATTGCCTGTTAGTATATTGCGGCAAGGGTGCCGGCTGAGGGAGACGGGCTCTTGACCTAAGTTACGAAACCTGAAGGTATCGCCACCAATCGACTCGTAATCGGCTCGGTTTTTAGAGTCCGTACTCGTACTAAACAAGAAAGCAACTAAGGAACGAAATAACTTAATTAGATAAAGTGGGTAGAAGGATTTTATTTAACGTACCTCGTTGGTCTAGTGGTTCGCTTATTCGACTACAGATCACTAGGTCCTGGGTTTGAGTCATAAAGATAGTCAATATTGTAAAGTATAACATCATTATCAGCCTGTGGAAGTCCACTGTTGGACATAGGCCCTCCCAAAAGAGCGCCACCACGCCACGCCCGGTCCTCAGCGTATCTCATCCAGCCAAAGTATGACCTATATCACATTCTTATTTAACAGCTGTTTGTGAAACAAGTTATGCAATACGATAATACGTCTTAGTTATTTAATTGATTGATTAATTATTTATTGTTGCATACTATAATACTGATATCTATACTAATAAAAAATTAATCTGTAAATTAGTCTGTTTGTAATTTCGAAATAACTACCGCATATTAAGGTCATATGGTTATTTGAACGATACTATAACTGAATCACACGTTTTTAAAATTTTTGTCTGTCTGTCTGTCTGTCTGTCTGTTTGAAAAGGCTAATCTTCGGAACGGCTGAACCGATTTTGATGGGATTTTCACAGACAAGTAGAGGATTGACCAGGGAGTAACATAGGCTACTTTTTTAACCGACTTTCAAAAAGGGAGTTGTGTTTTTCGACCTATGTACACCGAAATCTCCGAGATTTCTGAACCGATTTGCGTCATTTCTTTTTTAATCGATAGAGGAACTTTGCGACATTTTTTCATAAAAAATTTGGATTCCAACTCCTCAATCCTGATGCTGCAGGGGATCTGACCAATCCACGCGGGCGAAGCTGCGGGCATCAGCTAGTCTATACATAAAGTAATTAGGTTTCTATACATAAAGTAATTAGATTAAGATATTATTATCTATACAACAGCTATCAGCGTTTGGTTCTGTATGTCGTGAATACGAATAGGTTAATCGCTTTCTATCATTAACCTTATGTGGAGGGACTTTAATTAATTATTTATTGATAAGAAGCACTCCAACCTGTTCGCTAAAAGAATGTGCAACATTACGAACTTTATTTTTATCACAAATAAATAAAATTGAAGTGTCTGTTTGTAATGTCAAAATAACTGCTTTTTACTAAATGCATAATATGAAAGTATATACGGTAAGTACTTATAATAAAAAAAACTATTTTTAATTTTTTTGTCTGTCTCTCTATTTTGTTCTGGCTAATCTCCGAAATGACTAGATATATTTTGACGAGACTTTCACTGGTAGATATTATAAGCAGTAACTTAAGTCATCTACCTTTACTACAAAGACTAACTTATCTTCGAATAAATATACCTAAGTAGGTACTTAACTTCTGATGTGTTTCATATAAGATCATAATTTTCCATTAGATGGCAAACTATACAACTGTCTCATTAAAAACCGGCCAAGTGCGAGTCAGACTCGCGCACTGAGGGTTCCGTGCTCGGGTATTTTTTCCAACATTTTGCACGATAAATCCAAAACTGTTAAATAAATACATAAAAATGAATAAAAATCTGTTTTAGAATGTACAGGTAAAGCCCTTTCAAATGACACCCAACTTGGTATCTTACTTTGAAAATTGAACCACATTTTAATTTTTTTTAATTGATGTAACCTCAAATTCGCGGTTTTCAGATCTATTCCTATACTTGTGCTATAATACCTACCTACCTTCCAAATTTCATGATTCTAGGTCAACTGGAAGTACCCTTGACGAGCGCCCCTGGGAAGGTTTCTTGACAGACACGACGGACGGACGGAGAGACAGACAGACAGACAGAATACAAAGTGATCCTATAAAAAAATTAAAAAAAAAACATCGCTGTTTTAGCAATTAAATTACAAGTGTAAATTAAAAATTTATAACACCCCCGACGATCCAAAGTATTTGAGTTCTCCAAAACATCATTTTCAAATAAATAATTATGTATTTAGGCAACGTCCATCTTGACAGCTTGACATTTGTCTATTGACATAATATTATGAACCTAACGGTTATCTAACCTTCTTTTCTACAAGAAAACTAGAAAAGAGCTGATAACTCTTAAACGGCTGAACCAATTTTTTTAGATTATAGCTAAGAACACTCTCGATCAAGCCACCTTTCAAACAAAAAAAACTAAATTAAAATCGGTTCATTCGTTTAGGCGCTACGATGCCACAGACAGATACACAGATACACAGATACACAGATACACAGATACACAGATACACAGATACACAGATACACAGACACACAGACACACAGATACACAGATACACACGTCAAACTTATAACACCCCTCTTTTTGGGTCGGGGGTTAAAAATAGAATGTCCGAAAGATGTTAAAATCAGCTTCATTTAAGTACGTGCGCACGACTTAATGTATCATTTATTTATTTATTATTATATAATAATATGTCCTATTTCCACGTGTTCTGCATTAAGATGTATGCTAATGTATTTCTTGGTACTGTGCAATTGTGTCGAGCTTTACGTATGATAATGTACGACTGATTCAAGCGGACGTGTTTAGTTATGCAATTTAAATTGGCCCTTATCATTGGCTTTCTTGTACACAGACTCTCTTTTACATTTGAGATGCGTTGAATGTTTTACGATGGTTTTACTTTTACTCGTACCTGCATATCATTTTATGGCCGGCTCATTACTGAACACGAGTCTCCTCTCAGAATGAGAAGGGTTTAGGCCACTGAAATCCAAATACTATTTAGGCCATTGTCTGTCACACTGGCCAAGTGTGGATTGATAGACTACACACGATATCTTTGAGAACATTATATAGAATTCTCAGGTGTGCAGGTTTCCTCACGATTTTTTCCTTCGCCGTCAAAACAAGTGATATTTAATTGTTTACAACGAGTTTAAATTAAAAATTTATAACACCCCCGACAAGTGAAGGTTACAGTAACTAGAAAAGAGCTGATAACTTTCAAATGGCTGAACCGATTTTCTTGGATTATAGCTAAGAACACTCTCGATCAAGCCACCTTTCAAACAAAAAAAAAACTAAATTAAAATCGGTTCATTAGTTTAGGAGCTACGATGCCACAGATACACACGTCGAACTTATAACACCCCTCTTTTTGGGTCGAGGGTTAAAAACGTAGGTACCTACATGACTCTAAAAGGTCAGAGGTGCCCAGAATCAAACGCACGAGCCCTAGAATAAGAGGGTAATGTCTGATTTCAGTAAGTATAATGCAATTTTATAATTAATTTTATATTTTATAATTATTGTCTATTGCAGCTAAAATTTTCCAAAAGCACCAACCTATTTTACCTAAACAAAACATAATAATATGGTATTGATTGGCTCTCTGAGTTTTTGTATCTATATTTTCACGGACTCTTACTCTATCTTCTCATTCTGAGAGGAGAGCTGTGCTCAGTAGTGAGGCGGCGAAAGGTTGATCATGATGATGATAACTATATTAAGGTTATGCGGTACGCACTGTGTTATCGCGAACCTATAATTTAGCGACCGCTGTCGTATCAACATCACTCCAGTCAGTATAACTTGAACACGCGTTGAGCTAAGCTGAGATTTGCTCATTTCATCTCATTGAACTCTAGATTTTGTGACAATAGACCTCGTAGTGGTTTAGTGAAGTAAATTAGTGAAGGTAGTAAATTAGGTAAGTTCTAATTTAATAACTTAGGTAGTAGGTACCTACTTATGTATAGACTCGTTTTTGAAATAACTTATATTATCAAGTTGGAAATTGTGCACTAAAGGCAAACTATAACCCTCGACCCAAAAAGAGGGGTGTTATAAGTTTGATGTGTGTATCTGTGTATCTGTCTGTGGCATCGTAGCTCCTAAACTAATGAACCGATTTTAATTTAGTTTTTTTTTTTGTTTGAATATTAGTTTTGTTTGATCGAGAGTGTTCTTAGCTATAATCCAAGAAAATCGGTTCAGCCTTTTGAAAGTTATCAGCTCTTTTCTAGTTACCAAAATACTACAAAATAGGTACCTCGGTACCAAATTTCATACAAAATCAGTTAAGCGGATGGGTCTTTAGGAATCCCGTGGGAACTCTTTGATTTTCCGGGATAAAAAGTAGCCTATGTCAGAAACGTCAGAATCGGTTAAACTGTTGGGCCGTGAAAAGTTAGCAGACAGACAGACACACTTTAGCATTTATAATATTAGTATGGATTTGGATATTCTAGTATTAATTATTATAAATATAACTTCTGCTTGTTTGGCATGTTGTTCGAATAGCCGGCACCTCTTATCTAATTCCAAGAATAATAAATTATGAATAAATCATTTATGCATGAGAACCATCGATTTTTCTTGTTCTATCGTAAGAATTTAATAGTATTATTGTTATTGACTTGATATTTATTATTACTTAATGTATCAAAACAAACAAAATTATTGTGTATTTTTCTGATTTCGCCAATAACTCCGTCTAATTAAGAATGACCTTTGACCATATTTTTTTTTAAACACAGTATTTATTTAAAAAAAAAGACACTCCGGAGTATAAACAAATACGTTTTGCGAAAACTCCTAAATAATTGACGTCATTAGTGACCTATCTGACCCATATTTTACTCAAACAGGTTTTGTGACAATCAAAAACTCGTTAGGTTTCAATATGGTAATTTTTGTATGTTATGATATTATAATGCTCGGGCCACATTATTTATTGTACTAACACCATTATGGGTCAAGGCCTGAAATAACGAAATTTTACTTTATTTATTAATTAAGGTTAACGTCAATGCCCACTAACGCCATAATTATCGCGATAATCAACGCGTTAAACTTAGTGGCCACACTTAAACGGTTAATGTCTAGAGTTGGAGTTAAAATCGTCTAACGCCAAACACCATTGTGAATGCCGTTTACGTTGATCGTGGCTACATGTAGATGTACTATATCTACGTTTAACGGGAAACGCCGTTGAACATCACGTTGTTGGCCGTTAATGTGCTCAGGATATTACATAGAGTTATTAAAGCTTCTTATCCGAAGAATGCCACCGGGACCCTACTATTAGTAAGCCTCCGCTGTTTGTCCGTCCGTCTGTCTGTCAGCGGGCTGAATCTCGTGAACCGTAATAGGTAGAGAGTAGAAATTTTCACAGAATGTGTATTTCTATTGCCGCTATAAAGGTGCGCTTACATTTCGCCCCGCCTTATGGTTTGACTCAATGTCATATACATAAGTATTAATGGTTAGATCAGAGTGAACTAGAGTGAGGGAACTCTCGGTTTGATCCTGAATCGATGATATGTCAAATATTAAGCTATGGTGACGTGAAATCATAGAAAATATGGCTACATTAGGGCTACCTGCGACAAATGTATTAACATTTGAGGCATGTCGGTGACGCCAATGCTTTGACGTTTTGTTATGTTCCTCCTGCCACATTAACGCCTAACAACGCGATGTTCAACGGCGATTCCCGTTAAACGTAGATGTAGCCACGATCAACGTACAACAGCATTCTCAACGCCGTTTGGCGTTAAACGATATTAGCTCCAATTCAATTGGCACTAACCCTTCAAGTGTGGCCCGCGATAATAAAGGCGTTGTTGGACATTGACGTTAGCCCAAGCATTAGTAGTTCTCTAACTGTCGTGAACTGTGGTTAGATCTTCAAAGAGTCACAATGAAGTAAAACGACTTCAGGTGACCTCGCCGAAGCCTACGATCCGCGGTAATGAGGAAACAGTGTAATGGGCAAACGGAAATGTACAGGAATTAGGTAAAATTACAGAAAACCATCGTAGATTTTTATCTAAGGCCGCGATCAGACTGGTAAGTTATACTCGCGTAAGTAGCTTGCGTGATATATCATAATAATATTACAGCATTCCATAAGGAAGGCTTACTTATTTAAATACTTATGTATGAAATTTCCATTTAATCAATATCTACCTATTTTTTATCGGCGACATAGGTAGGTAGCGTTTGAAACGATTTCACTCAATGGTATGCAGATAGACGGTAGTGTCTAAGATGGAAATGCGCTAGTTTGATCGGTTTCTAACTATGTGGATTTAATTGGAACGCTATGTAATTTACGAGCCCGAAGTTTTAACTACAAGTAGGTATATCAATGCATTGTAACCTGAAATTGTCTTTCGAAAACGTTGGGTTTAGATTCTAGACTCTAGATATTACAGGAAAACTGCTTCGTGTTCCCCTCCCCATCTGATTACACTGTAGAAACATTTTGCAAAGTATCTACCTATTACCTATTTATAAATAATTGCTTTGGGTACTTTTCATTCTCGTTATAAAACTATTTCCGACGTATATTTTTCCTGCCATTGTTTTGCCTGAATAATCTATTTTCTTACCGGTTTTTGTTCATATAGCGGCAAAAGAAATACTCTGTCACAATTTCAACTCTCTACCCATTATGGTTCATGAGATAGCCCGTTGACAGACAGATAGATGGACGGGCAGACGGACAGATAGCGGAGGCTTAGTAATATAGGGTTTGCACCCTTCGGGTACTTGACACTAAAAACAGACACCATACGCGCCGGTAGCGCCTCACATCGGCACTTGTATGTAGAGCAAGACATTACACAATAACCAGTCTTCCTTGATATTCCTTAATATTGTCATATTGAATTCCTGTTTCAGAGTACCTCTCAGATCCTCTCGACGCAAGTCCACCGCCCCGCGCCGGTTCAGGTCGGAGTTCAGCATGGACGACGACGAGTACTCGCCCAGCAACTCCGTCACCAGCGTCAACTCGCTCGCCAGCCTGCTCAAAGAGAAACTACAAGTAAGAGACACTCAACTCATAGTTCAGAGTTGGTACCTTTCAGATCTCGTCTCAGATCCACATCTCCTCGATGGTTCAGGTCCTCTGCTCCGCTCTTCATTCAGATTTATTAAAACTTGGGAAACAGCTAACCCGAATATGGTCATGCCACATGTCGTCGTATTCTACAAATAACGCCGCAACGCCGCAGTGGCGTTTTTTTTGCTGACAATTCATTTCAATTTCCACAGAGTATACCACAGAAGATAAGAAAGAAGCCCACAGACTACAAGCTCCGCGCGTTTGTGGGTCTAATGTTCCTAGCGGTCGCATTCTTCGTGGGCTTCGCTTACGTCCTCTACCACCAGCAAGCCCTCACCAAGGCGTACTTCGAGCGAGTCCAGTTCAACGAGCCTAAGAGGCTCATCAGGGTGTTCAACAAGGATGACGTGGAAATCTTGAAAGCCACTTTAGGTAACTAAAATGCTGTATCTCTAAACTAGAAGAGTATCATCTTTTTCTTTATAATACTGTTAAAAAGTGACGGATAATGAATTTTAATTATGACTCTCTTTATTGCTACTCTACAAATGTATACAACCAGGCAACCGGGGAGGGGACGCCCCGTACACCCGCACAGCCCCCGCACTAACCCTCTGCGGGTGAGTGCGGGTGACGTGCGGGTGTGCGGGACGTCCCCCCCGCCGATAAAATTTTGTTACGATCAGAATCAGTACCAAAATCTCTATGCGCATTGTGAGCATAGGACGATGTTCCTCCAGGCTGGTTTTACTCAGCTGGTCAATTGGTCGAAATAGAGGATTGCGCAGCGACATCTATGTAGTTTGTAAGTTACTTCGTTGCAACGTGATAATATGTGGTAGACCCCTTCGTAAAGCATCATCTACTACAATAATCAAAAATAATCTACAATAATATGGAGATGGCTACAGCTACTACAGCAGCCTATTAGGCCAACATCTAGCTAGTGGCTAGCTAGATTGGCTGTGAATCTCGAGCTCCAGGGTTCGAGTCCCGGGTATCAAGTTTCTAGCAGAGGTATTCTTCTTCTGATCAAGGAGTATTTCGAGAGGGTTGAGTTACACGTCCACTATTGGACTCGAACCTGGGACTTTATGATCTTCAGGCGAATAACCCATTAGACGAACGAGGTAGTTAGAAGTTTTAACAACAATAATATAAAATCGCAACCGGAAAAGAGGCAGACATTATTATTTTTCACTGTCGCAGTTTTGCGTATTATTGTCGAATTGTTGGGAATACTTCTTGCTAATCGCACCGGAAGTTATAATACTTTTATGTTATTAATAATATTTAATTTACTAAAATAGATAATCTCTGACTGTTTGACAATTCAATAATGTCGGAGGAATTTGTAATTCAACGTACCTACATAATATTAAACCGCTAGATCTAGACCCTAAAGACTTGATATTTTGCAAGTAGGTTCTCTCTATAGTGTTTATAGTTATTACATATCTTTACTTTACTTAGATTTATAAAGTGTAGGTGCTCAGACAGATTTATTGGTAATGAGTGCAAGTACAGTTTTGTTTTAACTCTTAACTAGTAAAGTCTGAGCAAAGTCAAATGAGTTCATTAGAACCCAAACACTTATATAGAGCTCAGCGAAAAAAAAAATGATTTCAAAAAAGTTCCATGCGTTAGCGTAAAAAAACCTAAATCCACGCGAGCGAATTAACAGAAAATTTTAATATCCAACACAATTATTTTTGGTTTTTACTTTTAAGCTTATGTTTAAAATTTATTCAAAACAAAACAATAACAAGACAAAATCTGATTTTCCAGCGGTTGGTCTCCAAGGAGGTCAGAAAGCGTTTCCCTGCCTCCCTGAGCATCGCCACACGGACGGCTCGGAGTGTATGGAGTGGCTCCACAACCTTCGGCTCTACCTCAAATGCCTGCCACATGACCCTGGCGTTGACAACACCACCTGCTACTCCGTACATTGGAAGGCTTTGCGACATGGTAATTTTTTGACGTGACAACGTCTTATAATTCGATAGAGCCGGCTGCACGCACGAAAAAACATGACTCATGCGGCGTTACCTCGCTCTGAGGCGTTACATGTAAGGCTTGAAGTGCAAGCGAGAGCGCGGAACGAGCGACAAAGACGCACAATCGGCCTTTGTTGTCACGTTCAACTATCGTCAGTAAACCGACTTTACAGACAACCAATTTTTTTTTTCTGGTTTTAAGGCATGTGAACTTAAGTACCTTTGAGGTAAGCGTGAATAGGCAAAGATGCCTATTCATGCTTATAGACAAGCGCGCTTCAACCTCTAGACCTCATCATTGCTTTTTCTTTAAAGAATATTAGCCATTTTAATCATGACTAACATTCCCATTTCCCCTCCAACTAAGCGTAAAGCTTGTGCTAGGAGCGGGTACGACAATAGTGCAACGGCTGGGGTTTGAACCGCCGACCTTTCGGAATTCAGTCCACTCCTATAACCGTTGAGCTA
The DNA here is from genome assembly GCF_905333055.1 of Maniola jurtina. Lineage (NCBI taxonomy): Eukaryota > Metazoa > Arthropoda > Insecta > Lepidoptera > Nymphalidae > Maniola > Maniola jurtina. The sequence continues at coordinate 12,705,353 of NC_060046.1, read as the reverse complement.
TTGAGGTTTTATTTTCAACATTGCTTTCTATTAGGTGTGACTAGCTTCAAGCGCAAGCTTATTAGGTAATTTAAATATTTGAGGCTAGCTACATGCTGGACCGCCAGCGCCGATAATTGTGTGATAAGAGAACTGCCGAACGCCAAACTAAACGCGCGCATATGCGTGTACGGTTAGTACGATTGGTAAGAGTCCATAGTCTGATCTTGATACCTACACCAGTTAGACCGGTCTATTCAAGGGGCGTGTAAACAAATTTCTCAAAAGCCGCCAAAGCATTGATAATACCTCCGCTGCTACAAATATTAAGTGGCCCACTTGTCCATAATGCTCGCTATTTATTTTAAAAAACCTTTTCAATTTCCAGATGTTTCTCCTACCGACTGTTTCGACTGGAGTGACACCAAAGTTCATTGGTTCGGTGCCGGTCAATCCATAAACTTAACTTGGCCGCTAGACACAGGATCCATAGACTTTACGCCATTTATCACGGGAGAAATGCAGAAATCTCAATGGGGTAACGTCGTTACCCGTTACCTAATAAATTCTAAAGGAGCTGCGATAATAGTTGATGAAGAAACCCCGCTGCATATATCTGTAAATAGAGGGAAGAAAGAAATTTGTTTGAAAGCTCAATTTGATGACTTTGCGTTCGCTAACAGACTTACAGATTTTCCTGAATTGAAATACAATATATGTACATCTAGAGATATAAGATCACTACATTCCTCCATCCATAGTCACAGAAGAGCACCGCTATGGGATGGGTTGAAACCAGCTGATATGAAAACTTTAGAATCCCTCATTTCTGAACCAGTATGGCAAATTGCTCCGCGGTTTAAACACGAATTACAAGATGCAACAATATCTAAGTATACTGATGATGTTATTAATCTAGGCTTTCTTAAACAGGGACATGTACTAATCAACGAGTATTGGCAAAATGAAATTGGTGATCTGAGTGTAGATACAGCACGATTTGCGACGCTAAACGAAACTGTCGATAAGCTTCACAGAAGAGGTTTCAAAGTGGCTTTTACAGTTCAGCCCTTCATAAGTACAGAGAGTAAAAACTTTGCTGAAACTGTCCAAAAGAGACTACTAGTCAATGAAAGAAATAGTGATAGACGAATACCAGCCTTAACGAGATTTAAATCTCTAGCTAGTGCTGGTGTCCTAGATATAACGAATAACAGAACAATCCCTTGGATATTTGATAAACTTCAAGCAGTTATGGATATCTATCATATTGATTCATTCTATTTCGATCTTGGTACAGCGTACGATATGCCTCATTACTACAGATGTGAGAAAATGTTAATTAACCCTGATCAATATAAAACAGTGTTTATAAAAACATTTGAGAAATCTTTGAATATTATAGGAGTATCCTCAGCTGTAACTTTGCCTCGACCTCCTATATTTATTTCTCTTCCTCCTTTTGAATCAAGTTGGGAAGCTTTACGACTAGTCATACCTACAATATTGACGTATGGTATAAGTGGTTTTCCATTTGCCATGCCAGGGGCTGTGGGTGGTGATATATACTGGCCTGGTAGTGAACAGTTCTTGCCTTCATCAAAAGGTTCAATGGACTCTAATTCTAATAAAACAACCCCAGAGAATGGTATAGAGTTGCCAGAAAGGGAGCTATATATGAGATGGCTGCAAATGGCGACTTTCTTGCCAGTGATGAAATTCACACATCTTCCGAGTAAATACAACGATGAGAGGGTGCTAGAGATGGCAAAGAATTTGACACTATTGAGACAAAAACTGGTAAGTTACCCATTTTTGATAACAAGACAATGTTTTTAGAACTTATCTTGATCTGATTCCGATTACAGTAAAAGTTTCGATTTGTTGTTTTTGACTGTTTACAAGTAATTTGAAATGAGTGCCAACATCGCAATGTATTTGATTCATGGTTTAAATTCGGAATCAGTGAACAAACATCTTTTAAATTTTTAATTGTAATTTTTTAACGTTGTGATTCACTAGAACCTAGGACATCCAAGAGGTAGCCAATCTAAATGCAAATCCAAAAATCACTTACAGCAACTTTTCATAAAAATAGACTTAAAAAAAAAATTCACAATTTTGACGATCGTGGCTACCAATTAAACTGATGATGATATTATACTAATTATAAAGCAAAAAAAAAAAAAATGTAATTACTTCTTTGACATATTTCATGCTCCTTCCAGGTCACACCTCTCTTACTGAAATACAAGAGGGAGGCGTTAGAAGCAGGTCTGCCACTCATCCGGCCGCTGTGGCTGGTGGCAGATGTGGACGTGGCTCTTCCTGTTCAGGATGAGTTTGCAATTGGTGACGAGATTGTGGTTGCGCCTGTGTTGCACAAAGGAGAGACTACTAGAGAAGGTAAAGCTTTGAACTAAATACAAGAGGGAAGCTAACTATTAGCGACCATGTCTCGGATCCAAATTATATCATCAATGGCAACATAGTCGTTACTGTATGTCTTTCTGATACATTTTTGTTTCCCCTTTCCAGTGTACCTGCCCGCGGGTCTCTGGCAGGACGGCATCGACGGGTCGCTGCGCAAGGGCAACCGCTGGATGCACGAGTACAAAGTCCCTGTCGACCGCGTCGCATACTTCCTTCGCAAACCAGACGACTTGAGATTCAAATAGCATTAACCTCTCCCACCATCATCATCATTATTAGCTTAACCCATTGCCAGCCCACTACCGAGTACGGATGCCCTCAATATAAAGGGTTTAGGCCACAGTCCACCACACAAGCCAAGAGTGGATTGGCACACTTCACACACATTTTGAAAATATTATGGATAACAAATTACTGACTGCGTAAGTTCAAGCCCAAAATTCTTCTGCCACGATGCTAAGTAACTGTCGATGACTGTGTGTAACACTAGCCCAGCGTGGTGGACTATGACTTAACTCTTTTCATTCTGAGAGGAGACCCGTGCTGGCAGTGGGCTGGTAATGGCTTAATCGTGATTATGATGGTGATGAGTCTAATACATTTACGATCTCATAAAATAAAGTTATTAAGTGGAGCGCCATAATCATGGATTTCACACGATAAAAAATAAGACAAATTAGAAAGGGTATTAGGTAGATATGGTGTCGATGAAAAATTTGATAATACCCAGCAATCTTATTTTTTTCCGTCATTTGGAGTTCATAAGAAATTTGCTTTTTAGAATACCTATTTTTAGTAATGTCCCTACATTAGTATTAATACAATGATAATAAAATAACCAAAGTTTAATAGTGAGAATACAGTCTCAAAAGTAGAATTATATTAAGTAATATAATTAGTAAGTGAAATGCTTGTGAAATGGTAGATAAAATGTTTAAATCCTTAGTCAATTTAAGAAAAATAAAATACAATTTTCTAAATTAAAATTACGCGCCGCATTTCTAAGAGTAAATTGTATTTTTAAGATTCATGTCTTCTATCTTCCTGATTGTAGGTTTATTATTATAAAAACCGGCCAAGTGCGAGTCAGACTCGTGCACACAGCCCGGTTCCTTACCTAAAATCTCATTTTTTCGATATTTTGCATGGCAAATCGAAAAACAATTATGCATAAAATAAATAAAAATCTGTTTTAGAATGTATCAAACCCTTTCGTTATTTGGTATATTGATCTTATTTTGAAACTTATACTAAAACCAAAATACTATTATTTCAAAAACACACTTTTTTTGTGATGTAACCACTAATTCACGGTTTTCGGACTTTTCCCGTTATGTGTGCTATAACAAAAAAAGACAGACAGACAGACCGACAATGAAGTGATCCTATAAGGGTTCCTTTCTTCCTTTTGAGGTACGGAACCCTAAAAGTTGAGGTATGGCGCGCAATTTTTATTTAGTATTTAAAATAATTTTTATTACTCTGATGTGCCTTTCTTCATCGTAAGCTTTTTACTTTAATTGTGTCTTCTTGAATCTAGTCCTATTAGTCTTACCAACAAACGCACTGCTTTATATTATACAGGGTGTAACTAAAATTCTAGCAAAAACATAGCGTTATTAATATTCAATAAACAAAATTAATCAATACCAATAACCGTTTGCCTTATACTTGTACTATTAGTGATATAATATTTTTCAAACCTGCATGTATAGCGTGCAAAACTTGAGGTCAATGCCCCCAGCTACGAAGCGAGATTAACCCCGCGGCTTTTTTTTTTACGATGGTACGGAACCCTCCATGTGTGAGTCCGACTCGCACTCAACCGGGTTTTTAAGCACAACTTATAATCATCGGTCTTCATTTTTGCTAGAGTTCTAATAACTGCCTGTATATAAGTATGACAACGAGATTATAATAATAATTGTACCTATTCTTTTAATTATTATGAAGGTAATATACTTAGATAATATATTTTTAATGTGTTAATGATGACGAAACTTTCTTGTCTTTGAATAGTGTCATAAGTTATTATGTACTAAGTATAAAACATAGGTAGGTAGATAATTAAGTAGGTACTTAGTATAAATTAAATACGTAATTTGTACTAAAAAGTTTATATTGTTGTTATATTTAATACACAGTAATTTGCTTTATGTTTGCATTTTTATTTTGTCGTTATAAGAGCTTGTTTTGAGCGCGCCCCATATAGATGAAGTTTGATTTTTAATTGAATTGGTAGTACATATTAGATAATGTCTTCGTTCGCTTGGATTTAAGTTTTTTCGATCCCGTGGAAACTCTTTAATTTTCTGGTATGAAAAGTAGCCTATATCCAGATAATCCAAGGCCTATCATTATTTATTTTTACAGAAATCTGACAAACCACAGACATACGAGTAGATTAGAGGTGTCATATAATAATTTAACTATTAAATATACATATTTAAAAGGCATTTAAGATAGGTATTCAATTTTTTGCATTCTTTCAAAATTGATAGATAGGGATCTTTGTTTTTTATTGTAGGTATTTATAGTTATGAATATATTAAAAAATGTTTTTTATCACGTTACATTCAAAAGTAACCATATTTGACACGTTTAACACAGATACGAGTTTTATTAGATTTGTTCGTGTCCACAAAATTTAATTGTTTATTCAAATAAGAATCAATTTTTGTTTGTATGGGGCGCGTTCAAGACAGATTCGTCGTAAGAAAGAGAGAGAAAATAAAACAGTAAAAATTTTGAAATATTTTTATTACTTGTAATGATCCTAACACCTCACCACACACGCTGAATGGAGAATAGCGACATGACTGATACAATGAGTGGTCGTTACCACAGAATTCAAAATAGGTCTTTTAGAAGCGGCAAAGGAGGATGAGTTAGTCAGGAACAAAACAAATGTTTATGGAAAATTTAAGTAGGCACATAGTGTAAAAACAGACGTAGGTAGGTACTGGCTTGCATTACCGTTGCTTTAAACCTTAAAGATATTTATTATGTGGTATCGAATTATTTCTGAACGTGTGAGATGCTTGAATTTGCAGACACGCTCACTGTCCGGGTATTGAAGACCAGCCACCATTTCTATCATCTTATTTTGAATTCTATGGTCGTTATTATTATTTTATCCTTTTACAATAATACAGAAATCGTTACAAATACCTAAAACATCCATGTGAGGATTCACAATCATTATTGAAATTATTAAACAATCGAAAGTAGGTACTTAGATAATACTTAAATTAAAAAATAAAGGTCAAGCCATACTAACGCAGAGTCGAAACACAGCGACACTATAGCGCATATTTTCTAAATATTTGAAAAATAACTGAACTCATAATTATTCTGTAACCGATTTCCGTTAAATAATATTAATAAATAATAAAAGAAGATTATGGAAAAATAAAAAAGCGCCTTAAAGTTCTATGATAGCAATAAAATTATGTTGTAGTCGTAATTTTTGTTCAGGCGCTTAGTTTATTTAGCCAAATCGATCTCAGCTTATCATTTTGTAACCACTATTCAGGACAATTCAATAAAATCTATGTAAGCTTCTTAAAATATATATATATTCGTTCATACAATACACACAAGTCAGTCTCTAACCATTAAGCGTGTTATCAACGTGCTATTCCCAAAATAAGCAAAGACTACTTAACAACGCAAAAATGCAAAAACAATTATACTTAATCACTTATTCTCTTATAGTCCTAGCTTATTTAGGAAATATAATCAAAACAGTACAGCTAACTCGCCTAGCATAGCTGTTATTAGCACCACAAAGCCTATCCAAACTCGTATATCCAACCGCTACCAACCACATCTTGTAAAATAGCCCATACTTAAGTTAATATAAGTCTTAAAACTGAAAATATGATTAAATTAATAGAAGAAAAAGAAATTAATTCACAGAGAGATAGTATCAAACTATTTGTTTTAAACAAGAAAGAAATAGGTGAAAGTATGGAAGGAATAGCTAAACTTGAAATGTTTGAAGTTATTTCAGAGTATAAGGAAGGCGAAACAACTGCTGAGGTTTTCATATTATGTATATCTATTTGAGGTTCTCATATCATATCTTGCAAAATATATGACAAAACCAACGAACGTGATCAGTGGAAGAATACAACATTTAATAATTTTAATAATGATTTATTTCTCAGAGCTATTGATGTTGACTAAGCTGATACAATTCTTATTTTAATAACATTTTTAATATTCCTAATATAATATGCATTAATTAGAGTTCTAGCTATAAAATACAATAGTAAACTTTTGGGTCCGGCTTCGGAGCCAGCTGGATGGTGGAGCCGGCTCGAGAGGAGGAAGCCGATGAAAAAACCCCTAACACTCAAAAAAGCTCAGTCCCACGCCGGTGTACGCTCAGTAGATCTCAACAAGCAATAGCGGAATCTGTATTGAACACATAATATAAAGAGACAGAAGTCGCCATAAGAGTATGTCACAGAGAAGCACATCCTTTTGCCGTGCGTCAGAAGCGGAAGCCTAAACTCATCTAAACCAGGCGAGCCACAAAACACGAGCCTAGGAGTGGTCTCACGCGCAATACACCGGCGACGAACCGCAGTACATTTAAAGTTTAAACATTCATCTCCCTGTTTAGTCCCATTCACAACGGGTAAAAGCATCTCACGTAACCAGAAACAGAAACAAACATTTATTGTGCTCACATCAACCAACACTCAGTTAACATATTATTTAATATCGATAATAATATCCATATAACTATAAAATAAATTCACATTCGTACTCACAATATTGTTACAATACAAAATAAATATATCGTTATAGTATACAATATCTTTTATGAATCTGTTAATGCTTTAATCGTTATTTTTATGTCATTACGTTGTGCTGGTGCTTTCAATTACACAGAATCGTATCCGCTATTTTAACTATAGTTAGAAAAGTTTGGCAAAGAAAGCGATGACCGACGAAACGTTGAAGTTCGGCTTAACACTATGGATGACTTAAAATTAATTGACTCAAAACCTTCACGCGAATTGGCAAACAATGAAAGGAGGAAACTTTGATTTAATCCAGGAAAGTTCTCTTACAGCTTATCACCTAGACTAGATGGTACAATTTAATGATTTTTATCAATATCACATTCTCTCACACAACTTGAATGTAACAGTATAAGTTTCAAACAAATATTCTTCTAAAAGGGGAAGTCTATTATTACACGTAGGTTAGTTACGCTAAATTGAAAACAACAGATAAAAATACTATAAATCAATTCAAATAGGAACATATAATACTTCTACGTGTTCATTGGTATTCGGGTTGGACTCGACTAGAAATTTAAACTATTCCATGAATATAGACCAAATATAACGATGCCAAAAACGATTACAAAAATCAGAGATTCTGTTAGCATTTTACAGTCTGTACATGAATGAGTTAAATTTAAACAACATCCAGCTATACTATATCATAGTCATCGACGCAACAAGCGGATTTCAACTTAAAACAAAGGTAAATATATTGTTTTATTTGTATTTATAATTCTAATAAAACATTTATTCAATATGGAGTAAGCTCTCTATCGTCTTAGGCTGATTGGTTCTAGAAAGACAAAAAGTATGACTTTGACCATATTTCGCTATAATTCGTCGTACAAAATAAAATATACCCTGGCACATCAACATATAGAAATAATTAAGTACAGGCACTTTTTAGTTATTTCTATATTTAATGTTACATATTGTGGCGAAACGTTTTGAATAACATTCAAAAAAATGTAATTTGGTCCATTATCAACTACATGTAACACAAGTATATGACATTTAATTAAAGAAAATATTGAGGAATCTATTTTTTTTAATATTTGCATACCTTGTGTGACATGGTGTGGGAAATATTATAAATTTTTGCCTTTCTAGAAGAGTTTTGAACAGAATGACGTCGATTCTATCAATAAGAATGTATGTGAGTGCAAGCAGCACTAGCTGGTCGTTTGACTTCATAAGCGTCTTTTTAAGACAATTATTAAATATCTATATAATTTTTAAACTTCAATCATATATTACAAAATCATTTGTGTAATTTAGATGAAATTTAACGCTCGTCCTTGAAATTATCGTCTATCAATCAGTATCGGACTTACATTTAAAATATTACGTCCTTTTATTAAGCGATTTGCTAAAATAACGGTTAGCCTTGTTTGCAATAACTATACTTACTCGTATAATAACCATACCCTCTATTTAGAAGTCGATGCTTTAGCAAAATAATTTTTCAAAAATTTAGATTTTTCGCACAAGCGGTGTTTTGGCTAAACAAAATGGACTGGTTTCGCTAAAAATCGTGTATAAAAGCACTACTGTATAAGACCAAATTCAAAAATACTGTCAGAAAAATATTTTAATGGCATGTACTATTTTTTTGTCAATGACGCTACTAGAAAACAGTTTTAGAAAAAAATGGACGTTTCTGTTCTTAGGTCGAGAATTTTGTTATTGACGTTCGAATTGGATTAGGACTCCATCGCTTCGGCCACCGCCGGCCGTCGTTACCACACTACACTTTATTACACTCGGCAGTCTGTTGCATTACATTCGAATATCACATAGTCTTTTACTGCATCTATTTGCAAACTATCTCATGCGAAAAAGCGTCCTGCGTAAGTGCTTTTGAATGCTCGGTTCTTTATCACAGCCTAAATACCCTACAGCAATCAATCCACTCTCTTTGGTTCCCCATTCAAAAGCACTTAGTGTTGAGGAAATCACTTCTTCGATGAGAAGGCCACAAATAGACCCGACACCTAGAACTCAAGCCTGTACGCCGCGCACGACGTCTCGTGGTCTTGCAAGTTGATGGTGCAGCGCGAGGCCGAGGGCGACAGGTCGATCTTGTACTTCTCCAACGCCTCCTCGTTCTCCGTGACCCAGTAGCCGAGAACGTCGGTATCGTACGTGGGAATTATTGTTACTTCTGGAAATAAAACACGGATTCATTATATTTTATGTATCTTCTTCGATTTTTAATTGATCCATTCTTCTTCAAGATTATAAAGGATAGAAAATATTTCTGTCTGTTTGTTTTTTTTTTTGTTTCGTACGGAGATGTGCGAAAATAAAAGAAATGAGGATTAAAATTAGTATTAAGTAAAATTCCTATTAGATATTAGATTAAAGCACCGGCCACACAGGCCGCGTATGCGTCGCGTAAGCGTAGACGTAGCGCGTAGTATTGCGTTGCAATGTATGGAACTGTATGAGACATGGCATACCGCTTGCGTGGCGTGAACGTTCGCGTAGACGCAATGCGTGCAGTTATGTCTACGGATTCACGCACGTCACAAGCAAGTGTCACGTGTACGTGCGCGCGTGTCAATCGGCTTTTAATAGAGCTTTTAAAACTACATGATTTTAAGAAAAGCTCGTGGATAAAATCGAGAGTATCAGCAAATCTTAAATAAATCATAATTACCTAAATCTTTATTTTCCCATGTCTTCTTAGCATCAAGGAGAGCGTTGTAAATTTCTTTTGATGGTTCAGTCCCTGAAAATACATAGTAGCGCGCACGGACTCTCTTGAAGAATTCAACGGCAGAATAGTATGAATTCCCATGATGAGGAACATAAGTTAAGTCCATATATATCGGGGCGGGGGCTTTTTTCTTACTAGGTGATTCGGCAGCTCGTTTTACTTCTTTACTCTTTTCCTGATTAATCTTATTCTTATTAGCTACCGTTGAATTTGCAAGTTGCTTTTTCGGCGTGCTTTTACCATCACTTTGATTGGCTGACGGTAATATTGGACTCGGTAAGCCTAATGGTTTACCCCATGATTCGATGGGGTCTTGGAGAGGACTACATAACTCGGAACGTTCCGACTTTTCTGTTTTACTTTCTTTACTCGTTGAAGAGCTCGTGTGAGATAGTTTTTTCGATTCTACTTTGACATTTTGAAGTGTTAAAGAACTCTCTTCTGTTTTAGATTCTTGCTTTTCCGTACTTGTGCAACTATCTTGATCAAGTGTATATTTACCGGTGACACTCGATATTACTTTCGATCCACTGACCTTCTTATGTTCTTCAATTGCTTTTTCAAAATGCTCATCAGCCTCTTTCAAAAATGAAGCATCTGAAGTTTTGCTAGTACATTTTGTTGACTCAGATTTCATTTTTTCAAGTGTCAAAAATTCTTCGGTCATTTTTGTTAGTGGCTCATCAGTTAGTAGTGTTTCAGTCTTTTCCTCTGAATGTATTGAATGTGTACACGACTCGTCATCGGGCAATTGACCATAAATTGAGGTTGACATTGGGTCAAACTCGGTCTTTTCCGCCAACATTTCATGACTGGATTCTCGATGTGATGGTAATTTTGTGTCTAATTCAAAACTCAAATTTGATCGCGGTGAATGCGCAATTTGAGACTTTGTACTACTCGGACTGACCTGTCCATCGTCATCACTATAGTACATACCACTACTTTCCGTACCCCAAATGTGCGTAGCCGCTCTTGATTCTCTTGAACTTATGTCCGATGGTGGCGATGATATGCCGGGATGATCTAAGTCGTCACTAGCTGCAGATGAACTTCTCATATCACCAGTTTTGGAGGAGTGCTTGGAAAATGATTTTTCACTTTCACCCGTGTCTATTATCTCTTCAAATTCTTCCTTTATCTCTGATATGGTTGTTTTAGTGGATTTTGTTGTTTTCGTTACACCATCGCTACCTCTACTTACTGTTGTAGTTTCAACTGTTACTTTTATTTTTTCAGGACTCACAACTTCCTTCGTTGTCACTACAGTAATGGTTTGTGTTATCTCACTGTCACCATCTTTTATAACTTTAGTAAAGGTATCAGTTTCAGTAGTAATTTCTCCAACCGGAGAACGTTTTTTAACCTTCGTATCAGGTTGTAAATCCACTTTCTTTTCTAAAGGTAGTTGATTTATAGTTGGTTTTCCTTTTTGTTTAGCTTTCCTAGCTTCACAACGTAATAATGATTGTTTTTCTATTTCTTCCAATTCTTCAAAAGACCAGTCATCTAGCCGCGTACCTTGAGGAAGGTAAGTTACTTGTGTACTTATATCATTATTTATTTGATTTGTGCCATCCTCATTAGCGTTTTCAGTTATAGTTTCAGTGACTGTTTTTATTGCGAATTGATTTTTTTCACTATGGAACATTTCTTCTTTGTTCACGTGAGTTGTGATTGTCTGATTTATTTTTTTGGAATCATCAGTGAATATGACGTTTGTTTTTTTATCAACCGATGATTTAACTTTACCAGTGGACAGTAGACCTCGAAGCGCCGCTTGTAAATCACTATTATAATTTTTTTGAGCTTCTGAGATAGTTATTTTGATATCTTTTGTAGTTTCTATTGCCCCATTTGGATACTCATCATCTGTTATTGTTTCTATTGTTGTTCTAGTGCGTTCAATATCTTTATCCGAGCTTGCTAGAATTTCACGTTTAGTTTTGGTCGTGATTGTGCGTCTAATTTCTGTATTACCCTTTTGTACTAATTCATATCTAACAACGGAATCTTCAGATGTATTTTCCACTATTTCACTTTCTCCAATATATGATTCTTCAACTTCTTTGTCGTCGTCTTGAATGGAAGGAGATTTGATTAGAAAATCACCAATAGAGACTTTTTCACTTTTTTTAGTAATGACTGATCCATCCGGATATTCATCTTCAATAGTAGTTTTGATGATCGTTTTCACTTTCTTTGATTTTATTTCAATGTTTTCGAATTCTTCTTTAATTGTACAAATAGTTTTCTTTCTTTTTATTAGTATACCGTCTTCAATAATTTCATCAATTTCTGTACTTGTCTGAATATTTGGTTCTCCAATTTTTGTATATCCTACAAGATTTTCATCAAATGAATCCTCATTATAATCAGTAACGGAAACTTTAACGTCTTTCGTAACCTCAGTATTTCCATTTGGTAATTTCGTTTCAGTTAAAGTTTCAGTAGTCGTTTTAACTATTTTCTTCTTAAAATTTTCCGTTGCTAGTATTTCTTTTGTAGTCATAGTATTGATTATCTGATTGACGTTGACACCGTCTCTTATAACAGTCCTCTGATGATTATCAACATTCACAAATTTATCTATTAACTCCGAAAATTCTTTGAGTTCTTTAGGTTGTGTACCGCCTTCTGCATCGACGTCAGTTATTGATTGTCTTTTCTCCACATTGATACGTGAAGAACCATCAGGATATTTATCTGTGGTAGTAATTGTTGTTATAGTTTTAATTTTCTTTACCGAACCATGATTATCTGCATATTTTGTTTTTACTATTTTGGTAAGAATAGTTCTTTTTATTACTAGATCCTCGTGTTTTATTTCTTTAACATCACATGTTTCGCTTTCTTCTGGATCACCGACTAACATAAGTTCTTTTAGAACCTCTTCAATCGGAGCATTATCTTCTACAACGTCAGTATGGGTGGGTTTCGCTGAAATATTTTCACTGTGAGTCAAAGGTGTCTTCTCTTGTGGTATTGTGTTTAAAATGTCATCAACAATAGAAATTTTTTCAGTAGTTTTCGTAATAACAGACCCATCAGGATGCTCATCCTCTACTACTGTTTTCGTTGTTATTTTAGTTCGTTTAATATTTTCTGTTGTGTTGTGATATTCTTGTTTAATAACAGTTATAACTGTCTTTCTTCGAATAGTTATTCCACCTTCATTGATGATTTCTGTTTCTTCATTGGCTTCTATACTAGGCTCTCCTTTGGATTCAAATCCTTCGGGTATTTCATCTTCGATATCAGTACTATAATCAGAAATCGTCACTTTACATTCTTTATTGACTTCAGTTACTCCATCAGGAGTTAAGGATTCAGTGACTGTTTCAGTAGTCGTTTTAACTTTTTTCTTAGTTCGGTCTGTGTTGGCAAGGATTTCCTTAGTCACTGTTGTTGTAATAAACTGACGAATATTTTTTCCATGAAGAACAGTATATTTTTCTTCCTTTGTAACATCAACAGTCTTATCCTCTATAATTGTATAATCAGTTAGTTCTGTACTTTCGACCACATCGCTATCTTCAACATCAGTTAAAGAAGTGCTGCAATCAATTTTTGTTCGAGATGAACCATCTGGATAGTCATCTGTAGTTGTAACTGTAGTTACTGTCTTAATTTTTTGTACTTTTCCACTACTATTTGCATACCTTGTCTTAATAGTTCTAGTCAATATTTGTCTCTTGATAATAATGTCATCTTTAGTAATTTCCTCTGATTTTGTTGATACGCTTTCTTCAGAATCTCCATAAGGGACATATTCAGAGAGAATTTTTTCAAGGTTACCTGCATCAGCATCAAAAAGTACTTCTTCTGTTTTAACTTCAACATTTTTTTGAATATTTTGAGAACCATCCGGATGTTCTTTTGTAATGTTTGTTTCTATAGTCGTTTTAATAACTTTTTTATCCTCATCAATTTTAATTGTTTCTTTCTTTGTAACAGTTGTAATAGTTTCAATAATATCAACATTATTTTCTTTAATTATACGCTTGCTTACGTCAGTATCAATGACGGTGTCTTCCACATTATCATCAGATTCATCGGATTCCAACAGATAATCAGATTTTATAAAATGATCATCCTTAGCTATTTGTGCGATTTCCGTAGCTGATTTTTGAGATATCTTTTCACTGTCATCCTTTACATGTGAATTTATGTCAGACTTTTCATCACATGTGTCGAGGTACAATTTATCTAATTTGTTATCTTTTGCATATAAATCCATTAACGAGGTAGACTTCAGGCTGGAAGAGCATTCTGAAAGAAGTGTTTGAGTATCTTTGGTTGTCGTTGTGGAGCCATCAGAACTCTTACTAAGTGTAGTAGTTTCAATGGTAGTTTTAACATTTTGTGGAGTACCATCTTCTCTGGATATTATTTCTTTTGTTGTTACTGTAGTAATTGTTTGTGTCACTACGTTCTCACCCTCTTTTATTATTTTTGTCACTGTATCGGTTTCGGTCTTAATTTTTCCCACTGTTTGCAATAACGATGAAAAATCAGAGTCTTCATCTTTATCTAAGCCAGATTTTGCCGTCTTGGAAACCTTTTCTGTAGAGGTTGATATTTTCTGAGTGAGTATATCATCACCAACGTGTACGACTTTCGTGATAGTTTCTTCGGTGCTATCCGATTTGTCATATGTGACCTCACTTTGGACACCGTCACTCACTTTAACATCCTGGAAATTACTTGGTACTTTCGGTAATGGGCTTACCGGAACAGTTGGCGGAGTGGATACCCTATCGACCTTAGGACAAACTATGACATTCTCAGACTTAATTCCCTGCTGTACTTTATCGTCACTAAAAGCTCTATGAATAGAATCCATGAAATGCTCTACGTTATCTGTTAACAGACATGAGCTAGCTGCAGGAATAGTCTGATCACTTTCAGTTATAATATTATGTACACCTGAATCGGAAGCTTCAGTTAGTACGATTTCGTCTTTTGACATTTCAAGGTCACCAGTCAATGTTTTGGAAGGTAAACTCATCCCAAATGCTTTTGGCTCCCTTAAGTCTGTTTTTGTGGGGCTTTCTTCAAAAGGTTGTTTTTCTTTCTTAATAAGTACTTTCTCACTCTTCTCAGTGCTTTCAAATGAATATTTTTCTTCTAAGCTTGTTTCTCTCGAAATGTCTTCAGAACTACTATGAACTACTGTTTTCGAGATATCTCCTCCATCAATATTGCTTATATCTGTTAAAGATTCAATTTTTTTGCCAGAAGCATCTTTACTGATAGGATCAGTTATCTTATTCAAATCAGTCACATGTTGTGATGTAAGTGTCCTCTCTTCATGTAGCATTTGCTCTGTTTCCATTGCTACCTTTGTCCGGCCGTATGTTTTTAAGTTTCTGTTGATTTCATCGTGGGTCTTTTTCTGTAAGGAAGCAACTTGTTTACTGCCTTCACTGATTTTATTTAAGTCATCATAAAACTCTTCTGTGTCTTCCTTCAGACCACGTCTTTCTGAAGTTGTAGGTATTATTTTATCTTGTTCGTTGCTCGATTTAGGTTCGTGTTGCCTTGTCGTAACAGATAAATCTTCTATTGAAGAATGCCCATTCAACATAACAGATACTTTTTCATTAATATCTTCTTCTTGGTATTTTTCTAATTCTTTTGTCACAACTTCCCTTTCTTTGAGTTTTTCCAATAAGAACGCAGTATCTAAAACTTCATCAATGATTGAAGTTTCTTCACTCGTTTTTATACTTATGTTACCATCTGGGTATTCATCTTCTGTAGTTGTTGTAGTGATAACTTTTACTCGTTTAACTTTCTTGGATAGATTATAGAAAGATTTAGTTATTTTTTTAACGGTATATTTTCGTTTTATAGGGATACCATTTTCTGTAAGAGAAACAACATCTGTTTTGGTTTCTTCAACTGGATCATTTATTAATTCAAACCCTTCAAAGTCATCTGTCGTTTCTTCTGAAATAGTTTCTATTTTATCAGCTTCATGAATTTCATCGATGAAATAAATTTCTTCGCTTGTTTTTACATTTGTACTTCCATCAGGATATTCATCTTCAATTGTAGTTTTAGTTTTTGTTCTAGTTCTAAATATGTTGTTTTGTTCTTGGGCAAAAACATGTTTAACTGTTACTATAGTAGTTTTTCTTTTAATTGTAACACCATTTTCCAATAAAGATTCTGTTTTTGTTGTAGTGATTTCTTTAGGTTCCTCAACAAGACAGAAACCTTCAGGAATAGCCAACTCTGTATCTGTTACATGCCGCACCTTAGACGATTCAATATCAGATGTACTTGAATCGCCAGTCACTTGATCGGTTTGTATCGAAGATGATGATTCTGTATTAATTGGTTGAATGAATTCCGTGAATTTTAAATCAAAAGATTCATCTAATAATGTTATATATTCACTGGTGCTAATGTTTTTGGTACCATCTGAATGAACATCTTCAGTAATTGTTTCAATAGTAACTCTCACAATTTTTTCATTATTTTGAATGTTCCGTAAAAGTTGTCTAGTGGTCGTTTTAGTTATAGTTTGTTTTATTTCTTCTTGATTAACGTAAAGTGTCCTAGTTTCCGTAACAGTTGTAACGATAGGTAAACCGACTTGTTCAAAATCTCGAGAACCATCTATTTCAATATCGTAGTCTGAAATATAAACTTTAACATCCTTTGTTCTTTCTCTAATTCCATCTGGCAAAACAGATTCAGTTATTGTCACTACAGTAGTTCGGAGTTTGCGACTAGATCTTGATATGTTGGTTAAAACTTCTTTGGTGGTAGTAGTTGTTAAAATTTGTAAAATATTATTACCATTAACAAATATATTTTTCTCTTGTTTTTCTTCGGTGACGGATGTATCTTCAATAACAGAAAATTGATGGAGATCAAAAATAGTATTATCATCCTCCATGACTAGATTGGTTGCCTTGGTTTCTTTTTCCGGGGACAGTTCTTTTCCAGATGGTTTCTTAGGAGTAGTTACTGTTTTGGAAGGGCTTAATTCCTTTTCCGCGGGCTTTGCAACTACATACTTTGTGTCGTTCTCCTTGACTGGACTGGTTACCTTTTCCTTTTCTGGTGAAGGCTCTTTCTCTGATGGTTTCTCAGGACTGGGTATATCTTGGGCTAGGCTGGGTTCTTTCAGTAGTGGTTTGTCTAGAATCAGCTTTACGTCGTCCTCCTTCACTGGTCTGACTACCTTTGTTTCCTTTTCTGGTGATGGTTCTTTCACAGATAATTTCTCAGGAATAGACACATCTTTGGCTGGGCTTGGTTCTTTCTGTAACGGTTTATCCAAAACAGGCTTTTTGACATCGTCTTTTACTGAACTGGCTGCCTTTGTTTCCTTTTCTGGTGACGGTTCTTTCTCAGATGGTTTCTCAGGACTGGGCATATCTTTGGCTGGGCTTGGTTCTTTCTGTAATGGTTTGTCCAGAACAGACTTTATGTCATCTTCTTTGACTGGACTGGCCACTTTTGTTTCAATTTCTGGTGACGGCTCTTTCTTAGATGGTTTATCAAGACTGGGAACATCCTTGGCTGGGCTTGGTTCTTTCTGTAACGGTTTATCCAAAGCAGGCTTTTTGTCGTCTTCTTTGACTGGACTGGCTGCCTTAGTTTCCTTTTCTGGTGACAGCTCTTTCTCCGATGGTTTCTCAGGACTAGGCACATCTTTGGCTGGGCTTTGTTCTTTTTGCGATGGTTTATCCAGAACAGGCTTCATGTCGTCTTCTTTGACTGGACTGGCTGTCTTCGTCTCCTTTTCTGGTGACGGCTCTTTCTCAGATGGTTTTTCAGGACTGGGTACATCTTTGGCTGGGCTTTGTTCTTTCTGCGACGGTTTATCCAGAACAGGCTTTTTGTCGTCTTCTTTGACTGGACTGGCTGCCTTCGTCTCCTTTTCTGGTGACGGCTCTTTCTCAGATGGTTTTTCAGGACTGGGCACATCTTTGGCTGGACTTGGTTCTTTCTGTACCAATTTATCCAGAACAGGACTGGCTACCTTAATTTCCTTTTCTGGTGACGGCTCTTTCTCAGATGGTTTTTCAGGACTGGGCACATCTTTGGCTGGGCTTGGTTCTTTCTGTAACCGTTTATCCAGAACAGGCTTTTTGTCGTCTTCTTTGACTGGACTGGCTGCCTTAGTTTCCTTTTCTGGTGACAGCTCTTTCTCCGATGGTTTCTCAGGACTAGGCACATCTTTGGCTGGGCTTGGTTCATTCTGTAACGGTTTATCCAAAACAGGCTTTTTGACATCATCTTTTACTGAACTGGCTGCCTTTGTTTCCTTTTCTGGTGACGGCTCTTTCTCAGATGGTTTTTCAGGACTGGGTACATCTTTGGCTGGGCTTTGTTCTTTCTGCGACGGTTTATCCAGAACAGGCTTTTTGTCGTCTTCTTTGACTGGACTGGCTGCCTTCGTCTCCTTTTCTGGTGACGGCTCTTTCTCAGATGGTTTTTCAGGACTGGGCACATCTTTGGCTGGACTTGGTTCTTTCTGTAACGGTTTATCCAGAACTGGCTCTCTGTCGTGTTCTTTGACTTGACTGGCTGCCTTAGTTTCCTTTTCTGGTGACGGCTCTTTCAAAGATGGTTTCTCAGGACTGGGCACATCTTTGGCTGGGCTTAGTTCTTCCTGTAACGGTTTTTCCAAAGCAGGCTTTTTGTCGTCTTCTTTGACGGGACTGGCTGCCTTAATTTCCTTGTCTGGTGACGGCTCTTTCTCAGATGGTTTTTCAGGACTGGGCACATCTTTGGCTGGGCTTGGTTCTTTCTGTAACGGTTTATCCAGAACAGGCTTTTTGTCGTCTTCTTTGACTGGACTGGCTGCCTTCGTCTCCTTTTCTGGTGACGGCTCTTTCTCAGATGGTTTTTTAGGACTGGGTACATCTTTGGCTGGGCTTTGTTCTTTCTGCGACGGTTTATCCAGAACAGGCTTTTTGTCGTCTTCTTTGACTGGACTGGCTGCCTTCGTCTCCTTTTCTGGTGACGGCTCTTTCTCAGATGGTTTTTCAGGACTGGGCACATCTTTGGCTGGACTCTGTTCTTTCTGTAACGGTTTATCCAGAACAGGCTTTTTGTCGTCTTCTTTGACTGGACTGGCTGCCTTTGTTTCCTTTTCTGGTGACGGCTCTTTCAAAGATGGTTTCTCAGGACTGGGCACATCTTTGGCTGAGCTTAGTTCTTTCTGTAACGGTTTTTCCAAAGCAGGCTTTTTGTCATCTTCTTTGACAGGACTGGCTGCCTTAATTTCCTTGTCTGGTGACGGCTCTTTCTCAGATGGTTTTTCAGGACTGGGCACATCTTTGGCTGGGCTTGGTTCTTTCTGTAACGGTTTATCCAGAACAGGCTTTTTGTCGTCTTCTTTGACTGGACTGGCTGCCTTAGTTTCCTTTTCTGGTGACAGCTCTTTCTCCGATGGTTTCTCAGGACTAGGCACATCTTTGGCTGGGCTTTGTTCTTTTTGCGACGGTTTATCCAGAACAGGCTTCATGTCGTCTTCTTTGACTGGACTGGCTGCCTTCGTCTCTTTTTCTGGTGACGGCTCTTTCTCAGATGGTTTTTCAGGACTGGGTACATCTTTGGCTGGGCTTTGTTCTTTCTGCGACGGTTTATCCAGAACAGGCTTTTTGTCGTCTTCTTTGACTGGACTGGCTGCCTTCGTCTCCTTTTCTGGTGACGGCTCTTTCTCAGATGGTTTTTCAGGACTGGGCACATCTTTGGCTGGACTTGGTTTTTTCTGTAACGGTTTATCCAGAACAGGCTTTTTGTCGTCTTCTTTGACTGGACTGGCTGCCTTTGTTTCCTTTTCTGGTGACGGCTCTTTCAAAGATGGTTTCTCAGGACTGGGCACATCTTTGGCTGGGCTTAGTTCTTTCTGTAACGGTTTTTCCAAAGCAGGCTTTTTGTCGTCTTCTTTGACGGGACTGGCTGCCTTAATTTCCTTGTCTGGTGACGGCTCTTTCTCAGATGGTTTTTCAGGACTGGGCACATCTTTGGCTGGGCTTGGTTCTTTCTGTAACGGTTTATCCAGAACAGGCTTTTTGTCGTCTTCTTTGACTGGACTGGCTGCCTTCGTCTCCTTTTCTGGTGACGGCTCTTTCTCAGATGGTTTTTTAGGACTGGGTACATCTTTGGCTGGGCTTTGTTCTTTCTGCGACGGTTTATCCAGAACAGGCTTTTTGTCGTCTTCTTTGACTGGACTGGCTGCCTTCGTCTCCTTTTCTGGTGACGGCTCTTTCTCAGATGGTTTTTCAGGACTGGGCACATCTTTGGCTGGACTCTGTTCTTTCTGTAACGGTTTATCCAGAACAGGCTTTTTGTCGTCTTCTTTGACTGGACTGGCTGCCTTTGTTTCCTTTTCTGGTGACGGCTCTTTCAAAGATGGTTTCTCAGGACTGGGCACATCTTTGGCTGGGCTTAGTTCTTTCTGTAACGGTTTTTCCAAAGCAGGCTTTTTGTCATCTTCTTTGACAGGACTGGCTGCCTTAATTTCCTTGTCTGGTGACGGCTCTTTCTCAGATGGTTTTTCAGGACTGGGCACATCTTTGGCTGGGCTTGGTTCTTTCTGTAACGGTTTATCCAGAACAGGCTTTTTGTCGTCTTCTTTGACTGGACTGGCTGCCTTAGTTTCCTTTTCTGGTGACAGCTCTTTCTCCGATGGTTTCTCAGGACTAGGCACATCTTTGGCTGGGCTTTGTTCTTTTTGCGACGGTTTATCCAGAACAGGCTTCATGTCGTCTTCTTTGACTGGACTGGCTGCCTTCGTCTCTTTTTCTGTTGACGGCTCTTTCTCAGATGGTTTTTCAGGACTGGGTACATCTTTGGCTGGGCTTTGTTCTTTCTGCGACGGTTTATCCAGAACAGGCTTTTTGTCGTCTTCTTTGACTGGACTGGCTGCCTTCGTCTCCTTTTCTGGTGACGGCTCTTTCTCAGATGGTTTTTCAGGACTGGGCACATCTTTGGCTGGACTTGGTTTTTTCTGTAACGGTTTATCCAGAACAGGCTTTTTGTCGTCTTCTTTGACAGGACTGGCTGCCTTTGTTTCCTTTTCTGGTGACGGCTCTTTCACAGATGGTTTCTCAGGACTGGGCACATTTTTGGCTGGGCTTAGTTCTTTCTGTAACGGTTTTTCCAAAGCAGGCTTTTTGTCATCTTCTTTGACGGGACTGGCTGCCTTAATTTCCTTGTCTGGTGACGGCTCTTTCTCAGATGGTTTTTCAGGACTGGGCACATCTTTGGCTGGGCTTGGTTCTTTCTGTAACGGTTTATCCAGAACAGGCTTTTTGTCGTCTTCTTTGACTGGGCTGGCTGCCTTGGTTTCTTTTTCTGGTGATGACTCTTTCTCAGATGGTTTCTCAGGACTGGGCACATCTTTGGCTGGGCTTGGTTCTTTCTGTAACGGTTTTACCAGAACAGGCTTTTGGTCGTCTTCTTTGACTGGTCTGGCTGCCTTAGTTTCCTTTTCTGGTGACGGCTCTTTCTCAGATGGTTTCTCAGGACTGGGCACATCTTTGGCTGGGCTTGGTTCTTTCTGTAACGGTTTATCCAGAACAGGCTTTTCGTCGTCTTCTTTGACTGGGCTGGCTGCCTTAATTTCTTTTTCTGGTGATGACTCTTTCTCAGATGGTTTTTCAGGGCTATGTACATCTTTGGTTGGGCTTGGTTCTTTCTGTAATTGTTTATCCAGAACAGGCTTTTTGTCGTCTTCTTTGACAGGAATGGCTGCCTTAATTTCCTTGTCTGGTGACGGCTCTTTCTCAGATGGTTTCTCAGGACTGGGCATATCTTTGCTTGGGCTTTGTTCTTTCTGTACCAATTTACCCAGAACAGGACTGGCTACCTTAATTTCCTTTTCTGGTGACGGCTCTTTCTCAGATGGTTTTTCAGGACTGGGCACATCTTTGGCTGGGCTTGGTTCTTTCTGTAACCGTTTATCCAGAACAGGCTTTTTGTCGTCTTCTTTGACTGGACTGGCTGCCTTAGTTTCCTTTTCTGGTGACGGCTCTTTCTCAGATGGTTTCTCAAGACTAGGCACATCTTTGGCTGGGCTTTGTTCTTTCTGCGACGGTTTATCCAGTACAGGCTTTTTGTCGTCTTCTTTGACTGGACTGGCTGCCTTCGTCTTCTTTTCTGGTGACGGCTCTTTCTCAGATGATTTCTCAGGACTGGGCACATCTTTGACTGGGCTTGGTTCTTTCTGTAACGGTTTATCCAGAACAGGCTTTTTGTCGTCTTCTTTGACTTGACTGGCTGCCTTAGTTTCCTTTTCTGGTGACGGCTCTTTCTCAGATGGTTTTTCAGGACTTGGCACATCTTTGACTGGGCTTGGTTCTTTCTGTAACGGTTTATCCAGAACAGGCTTTTTGTCGTCTTCTTTGACTTGACTGGCTGCCTTAGTTTCCTTTTCTGGTGACGGCTCTTTCTCAGATGGTTTTTCAGGACTGGGCACATCTTTGGCTGGGCTTGGTTCTTTCTGTAACGGTTTATCCAGAACAGGCTTTTTGTCGGCTTCTTTGACTGGACTGGCTGCCTTTGTTTCCTTTTCTGGTGACGGCTCTTTCTCAGATGGTTTCTCAGGACTGGGCACATCTTTGGCTGGGCTTTGTTCTTTCTGTAACGGTTTATCCAGAACAAGCTTTTTGTCGTCTTCTTTGACGGGACTGGCTGCCTTAATTTCCTTGTCTGGTGACGGCTCTTTCTCAGATGGTTTTTCAGGACTGGGCACATCTTTGGCTGGGCTTGGTTCTTTCTGTAACGGTTTATCCAGAACAGGCTTTTCGTCGTCTTCTTTGACTGGGCTGGCTGCCTTGGTTTCTATTTCTGGTGATGACTCTTTCTCAGATGGTTTCTCAGGACTGGGCATATCTTTGGCTGCGCTTGGTTCTTTCTGTAACGGTTTTTCCAGAACAGGCTTTTGGTCGTCTTCTTTGACTGGACTGGCTGCCTTAGTTTCCTTTTCTGGTGACGGCTCTTTCTCAGATGGTTTTTCAGGACTGGGCACATCTTTGGCTGGGCTTGGTTCTTTCTGTAACGGTTTATCTAGAACAGGCTTTTTGTCGTCTTCTTTGACTGGACTAGCTGCCTTAGTTTCTTTTTCTGGTGACGACTCTTTCTCAGATGGTTTTTCAGGGCTATGTACATCTTTGGTTGGGCTTTGTTCTTTCTGCGACGGTTTATCCAGAACAGGCTTTTTGTCGTCTTCTTTGACTGGACTGGCTGCCTTCGTCTCCTTTTCTGGTGACGGCTCTTTCTCAGATGGTTTTTCAGGACTGGGCACATCTTTGGCTGGGCTTGGTTCTTTCTGTAACGGTTTATCCAGAACAGGCTTTTTGTCGTCTTCTTTGACTGGACTGGCTGCCTTAATTTCCTTGTCTGGTGACGGCTCTTTCTCAGATGGTTTCTCAGGACTCAGCACTTCTGTGACTGCACTTGGTTCTTTCTGTAACGGTTTATCCAGAACAGGCTTTTTGTCGTCTTCTTCAACTGGACTGGCTACTTTCATTTCCTTTTCTTGTGACGGCTCTTTATCAGATGGTTTATCAAGACTGGGAACATCCTTGGCTGGACTTGGTTCTTTCTGTAACGGTTTATCCAGAACTGGCTCTCTGTCGTGTTCTTTGACTGGGCTGGCTGTCTTAATTTCCTTTTCTGGTGACGGCTCTTTTTTAGATGGTTTTTCAGGACTGGGCACATCCTTGGCTAGGCTTGGCTCTTTCTGTAACGGTTTATCCAAAGCAGGCTTTTTGTCGTCTTTTTTGACGGGAGTGGCTGCCTTAATTTCCTTGTCTAGTGACGGCTCTTTCTCAGATGGTTTCTCAGGACTAGGCACATCTTTGGCTGGGCTTTGTTCTTTTTGCGACGGTTTATCCAGAACAGGCTTTTTGTCATCCTCTTTGGCTGGACTGGCTGCCTTTGTTTCCTTTTCTGGTGACGGTTCTTTCTCAGATGGTTTCTTAGTTGTAGGCACGTCTTTGGGGGGACTTCGTTCCTTATCTAATGACTTTTCAACGGCAGGCTTCTCGCCATCCTTCTTGACTGGACTGGCCACTTTTGTTTCCCTTTCTGGTGACGGCTCTTCCTCAGACGATTTTTCAGGACTGAGCACATCTTTGGCTGGGCTTAGTTCTTTCTTTAATGGTATATCCAAGACATTCGTTTTGTCATCTTCTTTGACTGGACTGACTGGCTTAGTTTCCTTTTCTGGTGACGGCTCTTTCTCAGATCGTTTTTCAGGACTGGGCACATCTTTGGCTGGGCTTGGTCCTTTCTGTAACGGTTTATCCACAAGAGTCTTTTTGTCGTCTTCTTTGACAGGACTGGCTGCCTTAATTTCCTTTTCTGGTGACGGCTCTTTCTCAGATGGTTTTTCAGGACTGGGCACATCTTTGGCTGGACTTGGTTCTTTCTGTAACGGTTTATCCAGAACAGGCTTTTTGTCGTCTTCTTTGACTGGACTGGCTGCCTTTGTTTCCTTTTCTGGTGACGGCTCTTTCACAGATGGTTTCTCAGGACTGGGCACATCTTTGGCTGGGCTTGGTTCTTTCTGTAATGGTTTATCCAGAACAGGCTTTTTGTCGTCTTCTTTGACTGGACTGGCTGCCTTTGTTTCCTTTTCTGGTGACGGCTCTTTCTCAGATGGTTTCTCAAGACTGGGCACATCTTTGGCTGGGCTTTGTTCTTTCTGTAATGGTTTATCCAGAACAGGCTTTTTGTCTTCTTCTTTGACGGGACTGGCTGCCTTTGTTTCCTTTTCTGGTGACGGCTCTTTCTCAGATGGTTTCTCAGGACTGGGCACATCTTTTGCTGGGCTTTGTTCTTTCTGTAACGGTTTATCCAGAACAGGCTCTCTGTCGTGTTCTTTGACTGGGCTGGCTGCCTTTGTTTCCTTTTCTGGTGACGGCTCTTTCTCAGATGGTTTCACAGGACTGGGCAAATCTTTGGCTGGGCTTTGTTCTTTCTGTAATGGTTCATCCAGAACAGGCTTTTTGGCGTCTTCTATAACTGGACTAACTACCTTCATCTCCTTTTCTGGTGACGGCTCTTTCTCAGATGGTTTATCAAGACTGTGAACATCCTTGGCTGGGCTTGGTTCTTTCTGTAACTGTTTACCCACAACAGCCTTTTTGTCGTCTTCTTTGACAGGACTGGCTGCCTTAGTTTCCTTTTCTAGTGACGGCTCTTTCTCAGATGGTTTTTCAGGACTGGGCACATCTTTAGCTGGGCTTGTTTCTTTCTGTAACGGTTTATCCAGAACAGGCTTTTTGTCGTCTTCTTTGACGGGACTGGCTGCCTTAGTTTCCTTTTCTGGTGATGGCTCTTTCTCAGATGGTTTTTCAGGACTAGGCACATCTTTGGCTGGGCTTTGTTCTTTCTGCAACGGTTTATCCAGAACAGGCTTTTTGTCGTCTTCTTTAAATGGACTGGCTGCCTTCGTCTCCTTGTCTGGCGACGGCTCTTTCTCAGATGGTTTCTTAGTTGTAGGCACGTCTTTGGGGGGACTTCGTTCCTTATCTAATGACTTTTCAACGGCAGGCTTCTCGCCATCTTTCTTGACTGGACTGGCCACTTTTGTTTCCCTTTCTGGTGACGGCTCTTCCTCAGACGATTTCTCAGGACTGAGCATATCTTTGGCTGGGCTTAGTTCTTTCTGTAATGGTATATCCAAGACATGCGTTTTGTCATCTTCTTTGACTGGACTGACTGGCTTAGTTTCCTTTTCTGGTGACGGCTCTTTCTCAGATCGTTTTTCAGGACTGGGCACATCTTTGGCTGGGCTTGGTTCTTTCTGTAACGGTTTATCCACAACAGCCTTTTCGTCATCTTCTTTAACTGGACTGGCTGCCTTTGTTTCCTTTTCTAGTGACGGTTCTTTTTCAGATGGTTTTTTAGTTGTAGGCATGTCTTTGGCGAGACTTGGTTCCTTACCTGATGGCTTGTCAATGGCAGGCTTCTCGCTATCTTTCTTAACTGGACTGGCTACCTTCGTCTCCTTTTCTGGTGAGGGCTCTTTCTCAGATGGTTTTGCAGGACTGAGCACGTCTTTTGTTGGGCTTCCTTCTTTCTCTAACGTTTTGTCAGGACTGGGCATTTCTTTTGCGGAGCTTGGTACCGTCTGTAATGTTTCGTCCAAAACAGGCTTTTTGTCTTCCTCTTCTAGTGGACTAGCTGCTTTAGTTTCCTTTTCCGGTGATGGTTCTCTCTCGGATAATATTTCATGGGTAGTTACGTCTTTGGTGGGACTTGGTGTTTTTTCTGATGGTTTTTTAGGAATAGGTATCTTTGTAGCAGCACTGGTCACCTCTGTCTTTTTTTCAGGTGATGGGCCTTTGTCAGATGGTTTCTCAGGACTTGATACGTCTTTTTCCATGATTGGACTGGCTGCTATTCTCTTCTTGTCTTCCTTTTCCTGAGTAAAGAGAGTTTTGTAACTTTAAGTAAATAAATAAATCTTTATTATCTTGACAAAACAGTGATTACAAACTTTAGCGTGAGGCCCTGCCTCCTGATGAAGTGATAACTGTGTTTCAGGAGGCAGTTAGTAAGACTGTATTTGCAATTTTTTGTTTTAGTCAAAAGTGGTGGTCTAGTATGGGCCAGCTGATCTATCTGGACTACGCACTTACATTATTTGTATGGAATAGAATCCTGAATTCCATACTGATGCATGGCGAAAGTGAGGCCACAAGGAGTTATCCCTTGAGCTCTGTTTTTAATTTATCGATGAATTTTGCTCAAGTAATCAGCTGCTATGTTTGCAAGGACCTTATGTACGCGATATCCAGGATGCTTGGTTAAAGGCAAGGGTGTGTAAACTTTCAGTATTCAAATACTTTTAGGGTAAGTAGTACCATAATACGCCAGTAAAAACTATGCGATAGTATGAAAGGTAGCTGTAAGGATGATTCAGACTAAATCAGCGCGTAAGACCAAAGTGGTAATAAATACTTTTACATTTAACATTAGCTTAAATAAAAATTAAATTAAAAATACAAAAACTCCCGACACAAAAAAGTAAAAAATAATAAGTAAGTAAGTATGAAATGGTAATTTAAGTTTAATCTAATTAGTAAAGTTTTTGTCCAAGCGCTCGATGAGTCGGGCGACCGCTAAAAATAACAGAACCTATTCTTTCCAAAACAGATGGCGTTCAAAGCTACTTACTTTACTCATAATTAGATTAAACTTAAATTGCCATTGCATACTTACTTATTATTTTTTAGTTTTTAGAGGTTTTTGTGTGGAGGGTTTTTTAAATTTTTAATTTAATTTTTATTTCACACTTTTTGAACTTTTTTAACCGACTTCGAAAAACGGAGGAGGTCCTCAATTCGTCGGAATCTTTTTTTGATATATGTTCCCCGATTACCCAAATTCGCAATAAAGAAATTTGATTTGATTTGATTTAAGTACTCAAAGACCCCTGGACCGTTTTAGAAATTTTTATTTTTGTTTGAACGGGTATACTTTGCAGGTGGTCCCATATAAATTAGGTGAAGATCTGATGAATATCTTCGGAGATGGAGAATAGAATTCCTCAATGGATGTGAGCAAATTGCTCGCGATCAGTGTAATAGCTTAGTAAACATTAGGGTTTTAACTGGGCGTAGCACGTACCCATGCTACTTTGATCTGATAAACACAATGCTAAAGTATAATGACGAAATAAAATTATAAAAATTTCCATACAAAATTAAAAAAAAATTATGTCAAAGTTTTCATGACCCTACCGTGCCCTAACTCACTGAGATCGTTGGCCATCTTTAGATTAGTAATTATTAGTTAATAGATCTTTAGAAACACATTTGATTTTTTTTTTAAATGATGTAATTACAAATTCAAGGTTTCGAATTTAAACCTTTAATTGTGCTATAAGACCGACCTCCCTGCCAAATTTCATGATTCTAGGTCAACGGGAAGTACTCTACCCATCAAAAACATAAATGTGAAAAAGTGCCAAGTTCGATAGAGAAAATGAGAGATTGTAAGCTTCGCCGATAAAAGGTAAGCTTCGCCGACAAAAGCATTGATATCTAAATAGGTGCCAAGTTCTAATAGGTCTTTATATCATTCCTACAAGAATGTACAAGAAACTTTGATCGTTTTAAAATATTATTTTATGTTATTGAGTACATATAACTTGGCAAGTTTTAAAAGTCAGTAAATCACATTTTACGTTTAACATAAAATTTAGTTTAAGTTTAGGAATGTATTGGCAAATATCAAAACTTGCTAAGTGTACTATAGTAGACAAAAAAGTGATCCTATAGGGGTTCCGGTTTTCCTTTTGAGGTACAGAACCCTAAAAATTACTTACATTATAATATTATGTAGTTTTAAGTTAGTGCGTCTTACCAGTAGTGTTAATCGAGTGAACTAGGTATTACTATAATATTTTCTCTTTATACTTTTTAGTTATTCAAATTGACTACTGCCTCGAGTCAAATTGAATAACCGTTATGAATTGCATAGAAGTTGTTGATGTAAATAAAAAGTAAAAATTACCTAATAATATCTATTAATTTAATAAAAGCTTATCTAAAGGGATTTTTAACCCCCGACCCAAAAAAGAGGTGTTATAAGTTGGACGTGTGTATCTGTGTATCTGTCTGTGGCATCATAGCTCCAAAACGAATGAACGGATTTTAACTAAGTTTTTTTTAGTTTGTGAGTGGTTTTTGTGTCGGGGGTTTTTTATATTTTGAGTTATTATTGATGACGAAGTGTGCGGCAGTTGTAAAATAAACATTATTTTTACGAAAGTAATTCTTCACATATGGTTAAATAAATAATGTACCTCTTTAGCGGGACTAGGTTCCTTTTCAGTTGGTTTTTCTAGAGTAACCACCTCTTTTACAGTACTTGTTTTCATTTCTGCTTGCTTTTCAGGACTATGCACATCTTTTGCAGGACTAGGTTCTTTCTCAGACGGTTTTACTGGTGAAACCACCTCCTTGACAGGGCTAGGTTCCTTTTCCGCTTGTTTTTCAGAAATTTGCACATCTTTCTCAGGACTATGATCTTTCTCGGATGGTTGAACTGGTGAAACGACTTCTTTGGCGGCACTTGGTTTCTCTTCTGCTTCTTTTTCAGAACTATCTTTTACAAGACTAGGTTCTTCCTCAGATGGTTTTACTGAAGAAATCACCTCCTTGACAGGGCTAGGTTCCTTTTCTGCTTGTTTTTCAGGAACATGTAAATCTTTTACAGGACTTGGTTCTTTCTCAGACGGTTTTACTGGTGAAACCACCTCCGTGACAGGACTAGGTTCCTTTTCTGCTTGTTTTTCAGGACTGAGCACATCTTTCGCAGGGCTCGGTTCTTTCTCAGATGGTTTCACTGGTAAAACCAATTCTTTGGCAGGACTTATTTCTTTTTCTGCTTGTTTTTCAGGACTATGCAAGTCTTTTACAGGACTAGGTTCTTTCTCAGACGGTTTAAATGGTGAAACCACCTCTTTGGCAGGACTTGGTTCCTTTTCTGCTTGTTTTTCAGGAATATGCAAATCTTTTACAGGACTTGGTTCTTTCTCAGATGGTTTTTCTGGTGAATCTACCTCCTTGACAGGGCTAGGTTCCTTTTCTGCTTGTTTTTCAGGACTAAGCACATCTTTTGCAGGACTCGGTTCTTTCTCGGATGGTTTTACTGGTGAAACCACCTCCTTGACAGGGCTAGGTTCCTTTTCTGCTAATTTTTCGGTACTAAGCACATCTTTCGCAGGGCTCGGTTCTTTTTCGGATGGTTTAACTGGTGAAACCACCTCTTTAGCAGGACTTGGTTCCTTTTCTGCTTGTTTTTCAGGACTAAGCACATCTTTCGCAGGACTCGCTTCTTTCTCGGATGGTTTCACTGGTGAAACCACCTCTTTGGCAGGACTTGGTTCCTTTGTTGCTTGTTTTTCAGGACTAAGCACATCTTCTGCAGGGCTTGGTTCTTTCTCGGATGGTTTTACTGGTGAAACCACCTCCTTGACAGGGCTAGGTTCCTTTTCTGCTTGTTTTTCAGGACTATGCAAGTCTTTTACAGGACTAGATTCTTTCTCAGACGGTTTGACTGGTGAAATCACCTCCTTGACAGGGCTAGGTTCCTTTTCTGCTTGCTTTTCAGGACTAAGCACATCTTTCGCAGGGCTTGGTTCTTTCTCGGATAGTTTTACTGGTGAAACCACCTCCTTGACAGGGCTAGGTTCCTTTTCTGCTTGTTTTTCGCTACTAAGCACATATTTCGCAGGGCTCGGTTCTTTCTCGGATGGTTTCACTGGTGAAACCACCTCTTTAGCAGGACTTGGTACCTTTTCTGTTTGTTTTTCAGGACTAAGCACATCTTTTGCAGGACTCGGTTCTTTCTCGGATGGTTTTACTGGTGAAACCGCCTCCTTGACAGGGCTAGGTTCCTTTTCTGCTTGTTTTTCAGGACTAAGAACATCTTCCGCAGGGCTTGGTTCTTTCTCAGAAGGTTTTACCGGTGAAACCACCTCCTTGACAGTTCTTGGTCCCTTTTCTGCTTGTTTTTCAGGACTATGTAAATCTTTTACAGGACTTGTTTCTTTCTCAGATGGTTTTACTGGTGAAACCATCTCCTTGACAGGGCTAGGTTCCTTTACTGCTTGTTTTTCAGGTCTAAGCCCATCTTTCGCAGGGCTCGGTTCTTTCTCGGATGGTTTTACTGGTGAAACCACCTCTTTAGCAGGACTTGGTTCCTTTTCTGCTGGTTTTTCAGGACTAAGCACATCTTTCGCAGGGCTCGGTTCTTTCTCGGATGGTTTTACTGGTGAAACAACCTCCTTGTCAGGGCTAGGTTCCTTTTCTGCTTGTTTTTCAGGACTAAGCACATCTTTCGCAGGGCTCGATTCTTTCTCGGATGGTTTTACTGGTGAAACCACCTCCTTGACAGGGCTAGGTTCTTTTTCTGCTTGTTTTTCAGGACTATGCAAGTCTTTTACAGGACTAGGTTCTTTCTCGGATGGTTTCACTGGTGAAACAATCTCTTTGGCAGGACTTGGTCCCTTTTCTGCTTGTTTTTCAAGAATAAGCACATCTTTCGCAGGGCTCGGTTCTTTTTCGGATGGTTTTACTGGTGAAACCACCTCCATGATAGGGCTAGGTTCCTTTTTTGTTTGTTTTTCAGGACTAAGCACATCTTTCGCAGGGCTCGGTTCTTTCTCTGATGGTTTTACTGGTGAAACCACCTCCTTGACAGGGCTAGGTTCCTTTTCTGCTTGTTTTTCAGGACTATGCAAGTCTTTTACAGGACTAGGTTCTTTCTCAGACGGTTTTTCTGGTGAAACCACCTCCTTGACTGGGCTAGGTTCCTTTTCTGCTTGTTTCTCAGGACTAAGCACATCTTTCGCAGGGCTCGGTTCTTTCTCGGATGGTTTTTCTGGTGAAACAACCTCTTTGGCAGGACTTAGTTCCTTTTCTGCTTGTTTTTCAGGACTAAGCACATCTTTCGCAGGGCTCGGTTCTTTCTCGGATGGTTTGACTGGTGAAACCACCTCTTTGACTGGGCTAGGTTCCTTTTCTGCTTGTTTTTCAGGACTATGCAAGTCTTTTACAGGACTAGGTTCTTTCTCAGACGGTTTTACTGGTGAAACCACCTCCTTGACTGGGCTAGGTTCCTTTTCTGCTTGTTTCTCAGGACTAAGCACATCTTTCGCAGGGCTCGGTTCTTTCTCAGATGGTTTTTCTGGTGAAACAACCTCTTTGGCAGGACTTGGTTCTTTTTCTGCTTGTTTTACAGGACTAATCACATCTTTTGCGGGGCTCGGTTCTTTTTCGGATGGTTTCACTGGTGAAACTACCTCTTTGGCAGGACTTGGTTCCTTTTCTCTTTGTTTTTCAGGACTAAGTACATCTTTCGCAGGGCTCGGTTCTTTCTCGGATGGTTTCACTGGTGAAACCATTTCTTTGGCAGGGCTTGGTTCCTTTTCTGCTTGTTTTTCAGGACTATGCAAGTCTTTTACAGGACTAGATTCTTTCTCAGACGGTTTTACTGGTGAAACCACCTCCTTGACAGGGCTAGGTTCCTTTTCTGCTTGTTTTTCCGGACTATGCAAGTCTTTTACAGGACTAGGTTCTTTCTCAGACGGTTTTTCTGGTGAAACAACCTCTTTGGCAGGACTTGATTCCTTTTCTGCTTGTTTTTCAGGACTAAGCACATCTTTCGCAGGGCTCGGTTCTTTCTCAGATGGTTTTTCTGGTGAAATAACCTCTTTGGCAGGACTTGGTTCTTTTTCTGCTTGTTTTACAGGACTAATCACATCTTTTGCGGGGCTCGGTTCTTTTTCGGATGGTTTCACTGGTGAAACTACCTCTTTGGCAGGACTTGGTTCCTTTTCTGCTTGTTTTTCAGGACTAAGTACATCTTTCGCAGGGCTCGGTTCTTTCTCGGATGGTTTCACTGGTGAAACCACCTCCTTGACAGGGCTAGGTTCCTTTTCTGCTTGTTTTTCAGGACTATGCAAGTCTTTTACAGGACTAGATTCTTTCTCAGACGGTTTTACTGGTGAAACCACCTCTTTGACAGGGCTAGGTTCCTTTTCTGCTTGTTTTTCCGGACTATGCAAGTCTTTTACAGGACTAGGTTCTTTCTCAGACGGTTTTTCTGGTGAAACAACCTCTTTGGCAGGACTTGATTCCTTTTCTGCTTGTTTTTCAGGACTAAGCACATCTTTCGCAGGGCTCGGTTCTTTCTCAGATGGTTTTTCTGGTGAAATAACCTCTTTGGCAGGACTTGGTTCTTTTTCTGCTTGTTTTACAGGACTAATCACATCTTTTGCGGGGCTCGGTTCTTTTTCGGATGGTTTCACTGGTGAAACTACCTCTTTGGCAGGACTTGGTTCCTTTTCTGCTTGTTTTTCAGGACTAAGTACATCTTTCGCAGGGCTCGGTTCTTTCTCGGATGGTTTCACTGGTGAAACCATTTCTTTGGCAGGGCTTGGTTCCTTTTCTGCTTGTTTTTCAGGACTAAGTACATCTTTCGCAGGGCTCGGTTCTTTCTCGGATGGTTTCACTGGTGAAACCATTTCTTTGGCAGGGCTTGGTTCCTTTTCTGCTTGTTTTTCAGGACTATGCAAGTCTTTTACAGGACTAGATTCTTTCTCAGACGGTTTTACTGGTGAAACCACCTCCTTGACAGGGCTAGGTTCCTTTTCTGCTTGTTTTTCCGGACTATGCAAGTCTTTTACAGGACTAGGTTCTTTCTCAGACGGTTTTTCTGGTGAAACAACCTCTTTGGCAGGACTTGATTCCTTTTCTGCTTGTTTTTCAGGACTAAGCACATCTTTCGCAGGGCTCGGTTCTTTCTCAGATGGTTTTTCTGGTGAAATAACCTCTTTGGCAGGACTTGGTTCTTTTTCTGCTTGTTTTTCAGGACTATGCAAGTCTTTTACAGGACTAGGTTCTTTTTCAGACAGTTTTACTGGTGAAACCACCTCCTTGACAGGGCTAGGTTCCTTTTCTGCTAGTTTTTCAGGACTAAGCACATCTTTTGCAGGGCTCGGTTCTTTCTCGGATGGTTTTTCTGGTGTAACAACCTCTTTGGCAGGACTTGGTTCCTTTTCTGCTTGTTTTTCAGGACTAAGCACATCTTTCGCAGGGCTCGGTTCTTTCTCGGATGGTTTTACTGGTGAAACCACCTCCATGACAGGGCTAGGTTCCTTTTCTGTTTGTTTTTCAGGACTAAGCACATCTTTCGCAGGGCTCGGTTCTTTCTCGGATGGTTTTACTGGTGAAACCACCTCCTTCACAGGGCTAGGTTCCTTTTCCGCTTGTTTTTCAGGACTATGCAAGTCTTTTACAGGACTAGGTTCTTTCTCAGACGGTTTTACTGGTGAAACCACCTCCTTGACTGGGCTAGGTTCCTTTTCTGCTTGTTTCTCAGGACTAAGCTCATCTTTCGCAGGGCTCGGTTCTTTCTCGGATGGTTTTTCTGGTGAAACAACCTCTTTGGCAGGACTTGGTTCCTTTTCTGCTTGTTTTTCAGGACTATGCAAGTCTTTTACAGGACTAGATTCTTTCTCAGACGGTTTTACTGGTGAAACCACCTCCTTGACAGGGCTAGGTTCCTTTTCTGCTTGTTTTTCCGGACTATGCAAGTCTTTTACAGGACTAGGTTCTTTCTCAGACAGTTTTTCTGGTGAAACAACCTCTTTGGCAGGACTTGATTCCTTTTCTGCTTGTTTTTCAGGACTAAGCACATCTTTCGCAGGGCTCGGTTCTTTCTCAGATGGTTTTACTGGTGAAATAACCTCTTTGACAGGACTTGGTTCCTTTTCTGCTTGTTTTTCCGGACTATGCAAGTCTTTTACAGGACTAGGTTCTTTCTCAGACGGTTTTACTGGTGAAACCACCTCCTTGACTGGGCTAGGTTCCTTTTCTGCTTGTTTTTCGCTACTAAGCACATCTTTCGCAGGGCTCGGTTCTTTCTCCGATGGTTTTAGTGGTGAAACAACCTCTTTGGCAGGACTTGGTTCTTCTTCTGCTTGTTTTTCAGGACTAATCACATCTTTTGCGGGGCTCGGTTCTTTGTCGGATGGTTTCACTGGTGAAACTACCTCTTTGGCAGGACTTGGAAACTTTTCTGCTTGTTTTTCAGGACTAAGCACATCTTTCGCAGGGCTCGGTTCTTTCTCGGATGGTTTCACTGGTGAAACCATTTCTTTGGCAGGGCTTGGTTTCTTTTCTGCTTGTTTTTCAGGACTATGCAAGTCTTTTACAGGACTAGATTCTTTCTCAGACGGTTTTACTGGTGAAACCACCTCCTTGACAGGGCTAGGTTCCTTTTCTGCTTGTTTTTCAGGACTAAGCACATCTTTCGCAGGGCTCGGTTCTTTCTCGGATGGTTTTACTGGTGAAACCACCTCCTTGACAGGGCTAGGTTCTTTTTCTGCTTGTTTTTCAGGACTATGCAAGTCTTTTACAGGACTAGGTTCTTTCTCAGACGGTTTTACTGGTGAAACCACCTCTTTGACTGGGCTAGGTTCCTTTTCTGCTTGTTTTTCGCTACTAAGCACATCTTTCGCAGGGCTCGGTTCTTTCTCCGATGGTTTTTCTGGTGAAACAACCTCTTTGGCAGGACTTGGTTCTTCTTCTGGTTGTTTTTCAGGACTAATCACATCTTTTGCGGGGCTCGGTTCTTTGTCGGATGGTTTCACTGGTGAAACTACCTCTTTGGCAGGACTTGGAACCTTTTCTGTTTGTTTTTCAGGACTAAGCACATCTTTCGCAGGGCTCGGTTCTTTCTCGGTTGGTTTCACTGGTGAAACCATTTCTTTGGCAGGGCTTGGTTCCTTTTCTGCTTGTTTTTCAGGACTATGCAAGTCTTTTACAGGACTAGGTTCTTTCTCAGACGGTTTTACTGGTGAAACCACCTCCTTGACTGGGCTAGGTTCCTTTTCTGCTTGTTTCTCAGGACTAAGCACATCTTTCGCAGGGCTCGGTTCTTTCTCGGATGGTTTTTCTGGTGAAACAACCTCTTTGGCAGGACTTGGTTCTTTTTCTGCTTGTTTTTCAGGACTAAGCACATCTTTTGCAGAGCTTGGTTCTTTCTTGGATGGTTTCACTGGTAAAACCACCTCTTTGGCAGGACTTGGTTCCTTTTCTGTTTGTTTTTCAGGACTATGCAAATCTTGTACAGGACTAGGTTCTTTATCAGATGGTTTTACTGGTGAAACTACCTCCTTAGCAGGACTTGGTTCCTTTTCTGCTTGCATTTCAGGACTATGCAAATCTTTGACAGGACTAGGGTCTTTTTCAGATGTTTTCACTGGTGAAACCACCTCTTTGGCAGGACTTGGTTCCTTTTCTGCTTGTTTTTCAGGACTAAGCACATCTTTTACAGGGCTAGGTTCTTTTTCAGATGGTTTCACTGGTGAATCCACCTCCTTGACAGGGCTAGGTTCCTTTTCTGCTTGTTTTTCAGGACTAAGGACATCTTTTGCAGAGCTCGGTTCTTTCTCGGATGGTTTTAATGGTGAAACCTCCTCCTTGACAGGGGACGGTTTTTTCTCGGATGGTTTTACTGGTGCAATCACCGCCTTGACAGGGCTAGGTTCCTTTTCTGCTTGTTTTTCAGGACTATGCAAGTCTTTTACAGGACTAGGTTCTTTTTCAGACAGTTTTACTGGTGAAACCACCTCCTTGACAGGGCTAGGTTCCTTTTCTGCTAGTTTTTCAGGACTAAGCACATCTTTTGCAGGGCTCGGTTCTTTCTCGGATGGTTTTTCTGGTGAAACAACCTCTTTGGCAGGACTTAGTTCCTTTTCTGTTTGTTTTTCAGGACTAATCACATCTTTTGCGGGGCTCGGTTCTTTTTCGGATGGTTTCACTGGTGAAACTACCTCTTTGGCAGGACTTGGTTCCTTTTCTGCTTGTTTTTCAGGACTAAGCACATCTTTCGCAGGGCTCGGTTCTTTCTCGGATGGTTTCACTGGTGAAACCATTTCTTTGGCAGGGCTTGGTTCCTTTTCTGCTTGTTTTTCAGGACTATGCAAGTCTTTTGCAGGACTAGATTCTTTCTCAGACGGTTTTACTGGTGAAACCACCTCCTTGACAGGGCTAGATTCCTTTTCTGCTTGTTTTTCAGGACTAAGCACATCTTTTGCAGGGCTCGGTTCTTTCTCGGATAGTTTTTCTGATGAAACAACCTCTTTGGCAGGACTTGATTCCTTTTCTGCTTGTTTTTCAGGACTAAGCACATCTTTTGCAGGGCTTGGTTCTTTCTCGGATGGTTTCACTGCTGAAACTACCTCTTTGGCAGGACTTGGTTCCTTTTCTGTTTGTTTTTCAGGACTGTGTAAATCTTTTACAGGACTAGGTTCTTTATCAGATGGTTTTACTGGTGAAACCACTTCTTTGACAGGACTTGGTTCCTTTTCTGCTTGTTTTTCAGGACTATGCAAATCTTGTACAGGACTAGGTTCTTTCTCAGATGGTTTTACTGGTGAAACTACCTCCTTTGCAGGACTTGGTTCCTTTTCTGCTTGCTTTTCAGGACTATGCAAATCTTTGACAGGACTAGGTTCTTTCTCCAATGGTTTCACTTGTGACAGTACCTCTGTAACTGGACTGTGTTCCTTTTCTCTTGGTTTGTCAACAATAGATTGAATTATATCGTCTTTGACTGGGCTTGGGGCCTTTGTTTCTTTTACAGGACTGGGTTCCTTTTCCGCTTGTTTTTCAGGACTATGCACTTCTTTTGCAGGACCGGGTCCTCTAGCAACTTTTTTCTTAAAACTAGGTTCTTTGTCGGATGGTTTTACTGGTGAAACAACCTCTTCAACTGGACTTTCTTCCTTTTCTGTTGGTTTTTCAACGATAGGTTTAATGATGTCTTCTTTGACTGAACTTGGGGCTTTTGTTTCTTTAACAGGACTTGGTTCTTTTTCTTTCAACTTTTCAAGACTAAGCACCTCTTTTGTAGGACTAGGCTCTTGACTGAATTTCTCAATCATCTGTTCTTTATCTTTGTCCTTTACAGTTGACGGTTCTTTTTCAACTGGCTCGTCTTTTCTTGACATTATTTCTTTTACTGGTATCATTGATAATTTATTTATATGCTTGTGAACTGAAAATATATCTGGTAGCTGAGTTGGCATTTTAGATATATCTTTCAAATACTTTTGTGATGATACAAAGATTTTGACAACTCTTTCATTTGTTAAGTCTTTATTTGATGTATTATAATCATAAATACATAACTTCGTTGTTTTGACATTGTCTGTTAAGTTATTTGCAAAGATGATATCAGTTTCAGTTTCGATAGTTGTTTTAACAATTTTTTTCAAACTTTTGTATTTTCTTAAAAATGTTTTAGTAGTAATTGTGTTCGTTTTTTTAATCACTATCTGGCCATTTATATTTAAAGGAGTTTCTTCAAAGTTTTCTTCACTCGTTGTATCTTCTTCTATATTAAATTCTTTTATCATATTTGATTCAATGTCTTCGACTTCTCTTAATGTTGTGTTGCCATCAACTTTTATTGAAGATGTCCCGTCAGGGTGGCTATCAGTTATTGTTATAATTGTGATAGTTTTAATTTTTTGTACAACACCGTTAGTGTTCGCATATTTCGTCGTTATCATTTTAGTGATAGTTGTTCTCACAATTATAACTTGTTCTATTTTAATATTTTCTTTTTTTATATTTACACTTTCTTTTGGTTCACCAAATATCCTGAATTTAGAAAGCTCTTCCTCAATATCCTTTTGAAATGAAACGAGTACAATCATATATTGCTCATATAGTTGAACTTTAGGGAAAATTATTTCATCAAATCTTTCAATAACTGAAGTTTGCTCGTCATATTTGTATTCATCTAATTTTGAAGGGGATAGTTTTGTTTCTAAGGCATCATCTTGCTCAAACGTTTTGTCGGTCTTTTTAGTAAACAATTCTTTAGCTTTGCTAATTTTTTCGTCAAATTTATTCATGAAGCTACTTATCGTGGATTTACTTTCCTTTTTCTTTTCTTCTGGTTTTAACCCTTTAACCTCATCACCATCGAGTTTTGAAAGTATTTCACTATCTTTCAAAAGTTTTGTCGTATCTTTTTCTAAACTTACTTGCTTTTCATCAAGTTTGTCAGAATCGATATGTGACTTTATTTTTAGTGTATCATCAATTGCAACAGGTTTTGAATAATCTTTTATGTCTTGAATGATATCAGGACTGGTCACTTCATCTAATTTCTTTATATATGTAGTCATTTCCAAACGAGAATCTGTCGTTTTCTCCTTATGATCAACAATTTCATGACCTAGCTGTTTTTCTTCCTCAGTAGCAGGTTCTTTTTCAAGAGCTTTACTGAGGTCGATATCGCTTTTTTGTTTTAAAATTGATTTATCGATGGTGATATTATCTTCTTTTAATTTATGAAACTCTTTTTCCGATATATCATCTATTTTTAAGATTTGGGGTACAGATTTTTCAAATGTTTTATCTTCCTTTTTCTTTAAATCGGCTATTTTTTCTTCAAGTTTTTCCAATGTTTTTGCTGAATCTAACGTTACGCTTAATCTCTTTTCTGGTTTGATATCATCAACATCGGTGACTTTTTTAACTTGATCTTTCTCTTCGTGTTTTTGTGAAACAGTCGAAAAACCATTGACTTGGGTTTCCTTCTTTTCAAGTATTTCACCCTTACCTTTATCTTCTTTAATATCACGTTTGACTTTTTTACCTTCACTTAAAACTGTTTTATCAGATACTTCACTTATATCTTCAGAACCTATTGATCTCACAGGAGAGACTTCTTTTTGAATCCTTTGGTCTTTTTCTAGATTATCCTGGTGTAATTTTGTCAGTCCCCTGTCTGTTTTTAGAGCTTTTTGTTCCTCATCTCCTTTTTCTATTTCACTGTACAAGAAATTTCTCGTTGCTTCAATAGTACTTTCATCCACTACATTAAATGTGCTAAAAATTTCAGGAGATTTCCGTAGCATTGGTGACTTTTCTGCTATTAGTTCATCTAAACTTTTATCTGATTTCAGTACTTCGGCAACATCAGCTACAATTTTTTCTACATCTTTAGGACTTAATAGAGGTTTTTCAGATATATCTAATTTACTTGCTTCTTCTATTTCCTTTTCGACATCCTCCGGTATGGATGGTATTTTTTCAGGCATGGTAGGGATTCCCTCTATGACAACTAAATCATCTTTTATAGGTGAATGAACTGTTGTTATATGAGTTTCCCTTAATTTTTCAGTATACTGGCCATAATTAAATGCAGTATCATCGTACTCCTTAACTGGTTCTAATTCTTGTCCAGACAATATTGACACTTTCATTTGATCTTGATACATTGGTGACTCAGGTGCCGAGCCGGGAGTAACGGTCACTAACTCAGCATGTGAAGGACGCTGAGCAGTTTTAACAATAATATCATCTTGAATAGTTTTCATCACTTTCGATGGCATTGTGGATTCTGTGTCTAAAAGCGGCAAATCTTTTGGTACTTTAATTTCATGATCATAACTAATACCAAGTTTGTGTTTATAATCATCTTCACCTGGAGTTTTTTTATCTTCATAGGTTCGGTAGTCTACTTCTTCGTGTAAGGGTAAGTCAGCGACTTCATCCGGAGTTTTAACAATTTCTCGAATAGGCGCAGGAGGTTCTATTTTAGGACTTTTTTCAATGGATGCAGGTTTATGGATATCAACAAGTGTTTGAGGATGCATAATTTCTTTTGTTTCTTCTTTCACGTGCTTTTCTTCAATTTGATAATCTTCTTTGATGTCATCTAAAGGAATACGTTCATCTTCAGGGAGAGTTGGTGCAGTAGTTGCGCCCGATTCAATTGTAGTAGAAACTTTTTCATCTAGATGTGATTCTTGTATAATATTTTCTTGAGAGTCTTTAGGTTTAGCAATACCACTTTTGCTATCAGTTTTCTTTTCACTGCTGATATCTAGTTTTTCTTCCACACTTACAGATTGATCTTTTGATTCGATTCCTCTGGCTTCTTTTTCATTCAATATTTCTGTCTTTATTTGCTCCTTACCATAGTCCTGCTGGTCTTCAGTAGATATTTCACTTTTCATCTTTTTCTTTTCAGAATCTTCTTTATCCTTTAAATGTTTTTGTTCATCTTCAATTTCATGTATGCTTTCTTTATCAGCCATTGATTCTTCGGTATATTGATCAACTTCTTCTTTTTCTATGATTAAATATTCTTCTTCAAATTCTCCGTCACCAGTAGTTTCTGTTTTAGCCCCATCAAGTAAACATGTTATTTTTTCTATATCAGATCTTCCAACAAATTCAATTTTTTCTTCTGCTTCACTATCTCTGTTGAATACAGCTTCAATTTCTCTTACAATTTCTTGTTCCTCTCTGTCATCTAGTTCTTGTTGCTTTATATCATCTAATGATTTGGAAGTATCCTCGTCCGACTTTTTCGCTTCCTTTAATATAT
Source organism: Maniola jurtina (assembly GCF_905333055.1). NCBI lineage: Eukaryota > Metazoa > Arthropoda > Insecta > Lepidoptera > Nymphalidae > Maniola > Maniola jurtina. The sequence continues at coordinate 12,664,493 of NC_060046.1, read as the reverse complement.
CTTCGTAATTCACTCTCTGAAGACCTTTTAATTTAGATGTATCAGCTTTAATGGTTTTCATTGACTTGGATGGACTTTTTAATGCTTTCATTCCTTTTATAGGTGAAGCTAATGGTCTGGGTCTACGAGAAATAGGTTCTCGTTTTGTTTTTGGTTCTCTTTTATCTTGTACTTTTTGTGTCAAGTCCCGCTTTGGTGATGCTTGTTTGTATTTGGATTCAACAACTCGGCGGTTATTTGCCTCTTTTGTACTTTTAGCTGGTGTACTACTTGGACTTAGTTTTCGCGTTTTAGCTCTAACTTTATCTTTTATGGGTAATGGAGCTGTTTTTGTGTCTAATATTTTTTTTGGAGTCGTAGGAGGAGATTTTTTGTCATCAAGAACTCCTTTTTTGTCAAGCGTAGTTGTTGTTTTCTTATCAGTTATTTTCTGTGCTGTCCGAGCGCTAACTTTGCTTTTTGTTGTTGGCGTCATTGTCACATCTGTTTTCGTTTTTTCAGGCTTTTTCCTAAGTTCTGTTTTCAATTTAGTTTCGGTTTCAAGTTTTTTTGATTCAGAGGTTTTTAAAATAGTTTCTCTAATATCATCAGTCTTATCAATACGTTTAATTTTCTTATCAGTCGTCTTTTTCTTAGCATCCTTCTTTTTTGGTAAACCATCTAATACAGTGCTCTCATATTGAGCAAATTTATCATCTAATTTAGTATCTATTCTAGCAGTGATAGCTTCTTGTAAAACTGATTCAATTTTCTTATCATCACCATCTACAAGTTCACTTAATAATCTATTATCAATAATATTTTTAGAATCAGTTTCGTCTCTTATTACTTTAGGTTCTGTGTCAAGAGTTTTTTCCTCTTTCCTTTCGGAAATAATACTTCTTTCTTTACTAACTTTTGTTTGCTTTGTCTGTTTGACGGTTGTGGTGATGGTCGTCGCAGTGGGCGCTGGTGCTGCGGGTGTCATCTGTCGCCCTGTATAAGTAGGATGCTGAAGAAATTCTAAATGTCTTAGTCTTTCTAGTCCTTCAAATATTTTGTGCTGTGGGGTCGATCCTGGGAACATTATCCTAGTGATCGTATCATCTGGATTCGCTGGCCTCCATACTAAAAGCGCACATATTGACACTAAGTTCGGAATGGGAAAATTAAATTGTCCTGATATACTAGCTCCTTCGAATAACTTTTGTTCACTATTATGCCATCGTTTGAGAAAATCACGAACGTATTTTGAGTCCTTGGACGGATTGAGTACGTACATGTCTAGTGTTCCTGAAAAAAGAAAAAAATAACATTAAGTCATGGTCAAGACCGTGATAACAATAGTAATTAATTATTATTTATCAAAATCATTCAAAAAGGAGGTCTCAACCCAAAAGAGATGCACTGTTAATCATCGTTATGGCTTATTTCATTAATCCACCCAAAACAGCCACGCTAGAGTGTATACTTGAAAAAGTCACATGTCCATCTATCGATATCGACGATATGTCAAATATTAGGCTCGGGATGACGTGAAATCAAAAAAAAGTAGGGCAATCTAGCGTCAAAATATGTACTAACATTTGACGCACGCCAGTGACGTCATTCTAATAAAACTCGTTTGAGGCACATCGGTGGGGTTTTGTCGGTTCCAAAGTAACGGACATAGAAAAAGACATTTTTTGTGTTTTACATAGAGAGTATAAAGATGAAGGGCTGTAGCTACGAGGATAGTTCTTACCATGTCCAACTTTGTGATACAGGTTAACGGGGTCGGGACTTCTGTAGCAGTGCTGCGGCTTGAGGTTCAAGTGGCGGAGGTCCGTCATCATGTCGGAGCCGGTCTGCAGCAGGCTCACTAGCAGGGGGTCTGTGTCCTTGTCACCGTCGGGGCTAGCTAACGCCCGGCGTTCCTGAAATTTGTAAATGGAAGATTGGTGAGGACTGAGGTCGGTTACATTCTTTTTAAGGTTCCGTTGTAATAATGACTTTATTGTCAGTTTTAACGTAGCATATTCATATTATTTAGCTGTAACCTTGCTGTAACATGAAAATGCAACTTCTCAATAAATCGAAATAGGTTGCATAAAAGTGATGCAAAATTGTATAAGTTAGGTAGTTAAGAAATACAATTAAGACAATAGGATGTAAGATTTCTGTATTGGTATTGTTAATCCATACGTTTGTATAATGTCATAAGCTAGCACTTAATAATCATCTTTTACTGCTACCGCGTTTAATTATCACCTACAGCCTCAACTTATTTCACCGTACCTGAAAGTTGACAGCGGGACGTCATTACTAAGTCTTCTCCGTCCATCCGTCTGTCTGTCCGTCTGTCTGCCAGCGGGCTGTATCTCGTGAATCGTAATAGATAGAGTTGAAATTTTCACAGATTGCGTATTTCTATTGCCGCAATAATAACAAATAGAAAATGCCACCATGATTTTTTTTTAATTAAAAAGTGTTATTTCTTGTAAGATGGCACAGAACCCTTCGTATGTAAATCTGACTCGCAATTGACCGATTTTTTTAGGCTGACTAGCACCATGCCAGACACGGACCAGTTGTTGATCCAAGTGACTAGCACCGCGTAAAAGAGATGGACTATATTAATAAGTATCTTACTCTGAGGTTATAAAAGAAGTATCCAATCTGAGGATAGACGCTGGCTGTCGCCTTGCAATACAGTACGGATGCCATGCCAGACATGGAGCAGCAGTAAATCCAAGTGTATAGCTCTACTTCTATGCAGGCAAGGTAATCAGCAGTAAACAGAATTACTCACTTCAAGGTTGCAAAAGAAGTGTCCAATCTGAGGGTAAACGCTGGCTGTCGCCTTGCGATGCAGTACTGAGGCCATGCCGGACACGGAGCAGTTGTTGATCCGAGTGAACAGGACCGCGTCCAGGCGGTCGAGGTGCCGCGCAAAGTCCCACCAGCAAGCCTTGCGGGAGAAGCCGCCGTCAACTGAAATGTTACAAGATTTCGTTAAGCTCTGAATGTTGTTATTTTATAAATACGGTATATAGAAGAGGGTTCAAGGTGCTAGAGTGATGATCCTCCCTATCCAGATGACATCAGAGAAGTCGCGGGCGGTGCAACACCGTGGAGTGCGGAAGTGTTTACAAGAGACGTATGTCCAGCAGTGGATGTCTATCGGTTGATAATTATGATGATGATGATGATGATGGAAAATAATACGCAACAAGTAGGATAGGCATTGCAAAAGGGAGGTAATGCTTATAAGAAAAACCCTATTTTTCGGGTGGAATCTGAAACTGGTGGATTAAATACCTCAAAAATTTGAAGAGAAAGGAGAGTTGTTAGTAAGTAGGCGATACAACGTTGAAGAATGTACATTCTTAAAGGAGTCAGGCATGCCTGACTATAGCCTAAGGATTGTTCCAAGAAAAAATATAGATCGGGGGTTTTCTGATACGTTTCGTATTTTTTTACTTTGAGACCATGCAACCACACTTGCAGTTAAGCTATGACACAGCCTGAAGTAGAGCGCACTTGGCCAGAAGATGCCTATTCATTCAATGATACCTTTACCCGCACCCACCCTTTAAGTTAAAAGTGGAGAGGAAAACGGAAGGGCATCCCATATCGTAGTAATGTGAGTCAGAAATGAGGGATTCATAACAAAAGGGCGTACAGACAAAAGTGCAATTTTACAGGAGGGACAAAAATGTGAATAAAATGAAAAATGCAGCACCCCTAAAGAGAAGATTTATTACATTTAAAACACGAAGATCGTAGACTGTTAAAATCTGAGGAACTGTGACAAAATATCAACAAATGGAAGCAAATGGATAAATAATCTAGTACTTTAAAAGGAAATATAAACAAAAACTGGGTCTTAAAAATAAATATCCAAAATAAACTGAAGGTGAATGAAGCATCCATTCAATTGAATGAACAAAAGATGAACTCCAAAAGTGCATCAAAAGATAGCATTGTGTTTATTTTCAATGAAAGCCGTGAACTCGAAACCGAGAAAATAAAAATTAATATTTGCCGAAATTCGGGTGAAGGCGGATGCGATGAATTTTGGAATAACATTGCTTTTGCTGTGTTTATGGGTATTTTCAATATTTGATTCTACTTTTGTACTAGTCCATCGCATTTCTCATCGTAAATAATCATAAGCTTCGAGATTTTGAATTTTTAAGGTCTTGTAGTGTTCGTTGGTGTTGTATGAAACTTATTGATCGCTCGCTTTTATCGAGGGTCTCAATATGCGATGAGATACCAAGGGAAGACAAAAGCTCACCGCAAATAGCGTGGTGGGGCTAGCTTCCATCATTTACTTTAAAAAAAAAAATTACCAAGCTGCTTTCTTTAGAAGGAAGAAGCTTACACACGTCTAATACAGACTTACACACGTCTAGTATGGACCGATGTGTTTGTCTCATGAGGTAATCTCCTGATCCTTTCAAATTTCTAATATTGTTCACTAGGTAATTCAGCACGGACATTTATCTAAAGCTTCTAAACGTGAATGCACTTCTTTCTTTCTTTATATTGAGTCGTGTTCCTCATTGCTGAGGGTGCCAATACACTGAATAGGAATCATTTTACAAGTAAAAACCCTAACTGACTTCGCTGTAACTATTCACCAAATGTGTAAAAGGCATACGTATCGCTGGCGCGGCGCCAGAACGGGAACAAAAGGGCAATTTCCACAACAAGCGAGCAGGATTCAGTGAGCAACAATAACATACTATGTGAACAATTCAGGGTTGGCACTTTTTGATAAATTATGTTATTAATTAAGGACCGATTCTTCAAACGCAAAATAAACTTTCACTGCAGAGTTGTTGTTTGGCGCTTCATTTTTGTACCTTTATCTTTTTAACCCCCGACCCTAAAAGAGGGGTGTTATAAGTTTGACGTGTGTGTCTTTGTATCTGTGTATCTATCTGTAGCATCGTAGCTCCTAAACTAATGAACCGATTTTAATTTCGTTTTTTTTGTTTGAAAGGTACAATCGATCGAGAGTGTTCTTAGCTGTAATCCAAGAAAATCGGTTCAGCCGTTTGAAAGTTATCAGCTCTTTTCTAGTTACTGTAACCTTCACTTGTCAGGGGTGTTATAAATTTTTAATTTACACTTGTCATTAAATTGTTTAATTTAGGCCTTAATTCAGTTAATTTTCTCATCTACCTATATCCATAAATGCGAAATTATTTCTGTTTGTCTGTGACCTTATCATGGCCTTATCATCGATGTATATCCGTTTAATCTATTTTGACGAAAGTACAGAGGTACCTAGCTTACACGACTTTTAGAAAATCTAAATCCATGCTGACGAAGTCACAGACGTATCGTTTTACATAAATTAAACGTTTCAATGCGATAAAGAGATGGAAAATAGCAAATGATTAATAAGCATAAGTACCTACTGGTCTAGACTCTAGGTACCTACCTACTTAATTTTTTTATTTTGTTAAGACAAACTCTTAGATACACTATTAATTATTGTGTGTGTGAGTGTGATACATACTCGTAGATTGGCGCGGGTTTACGCACCTTTTTACGCCTACGAGTGAGCTTTAAAAATGGCCGCCCATCACCAATGTAATCAATAGTCTTTAAAATACGCTAGAAACCCCCTAATTCAAACCGCCAGGATGTGGAACTCCCTTCCAGCATCAGTTTTCCCTTCCACCTATAATATGGGTACTTTCAAGTCAAGAGTGAATAGGCATCTTCTAGGCCATTGCGCTCCACCTTAGGTTGCATCATCACTTGCTAGCGAGTGTGATTGCAGCCAAGCGCTAGTCTATATAATTTTTAAAAAAAAGTAAATATTAAACAGAGTAATATTTTTCGGCTGATATTACCTACAAGTTACACTGGTAATAACGAGTATGTTTAAAATATTTTCGATTGTTCGTTTTCATATTGTTCGGAGCCATGAGAGAATGCTGAGGGCTTTGTATTGCTGTGGAATTTTTATTTCAGCGGACTAATGAAAGGGTCGAGATATTACGAGTATGTCTAGACAAACGACCTAGCGTCTGTTATCTATGAACAGCGTAGAGACACTGAAACGGACATACACATGTACGCTGGAAGACCTGTGTCGTACAAAATTACAGTTACAAGGAGCCAAGAGCTTAATTTGCTATAATCGGCTGATGGTGCAACATGCAGCATGCGATATGCACCGCCCGCCCTCGCACTGTTAAACATGTAGGAAAAACCAGCATCGTTCTACACCAAATACCAAAATTTCAGATTTGTAACTCATTCAGTTTACGAGCTAGAGACCTGTGACACGCGGATAGACAGACAGATGGACGGACAAACAGCAGAATGACATAACCCTATAAATATGCCCATTCCCGGGATGCAAGCTAATAGCTATATTCTCTGCATGTTTCCTCAAAAGCGGTTAAGCGGACGGCCTGTGAAAATCTAGCAGGAAGACAGAAACACTTTCGCGTTTGTAGGACTGCCACTTCAGACAAAATCTATTATTCACACAAGCTAAGAAACACTTAGATCAAACTGAAACGGAAGGGACTGAGGGTACTTCTCTGATTTGGCGCAAATCGGAGAAAATAAGAGAATTTTTTAAATTGTGAAAATTGCTGAACTAAACTAAAATATAGGTGAAATTAAAAAGAATGACCAAGTTATATCAAATTGCACCCATGAATTTCAGAGATATATGCATTTGAAATTTTCAGTTACTGAAGGTAATGATTTCTAGTGTGCTGGTAATGATTTTGGTGGAGAAGGCGTTGATGTTTATCTGATGGTAATGAAGCAATATTTCATTTTCAAAAAATAACGTGTTTCTTCATCTTATTAATCAAGTAAACAGAATTAATAACGGAAATATTGCAAACTTTAACAAAAATATTATTCCAGACATATCATCACCTATAAATTTTACTTGAAATGTATAAAATAATCATGCTGCGAGAGCATATTATCACGAAAACAAATGTTTGGTGATAGAACAGTATGAGCGAAAACATGATTATTTAATTTGCATAGAAATGGTAGACCTGCGAAGGGTGTCGTATATAAACATTTTAGTTGATGATAAAGTTAAACCAATTTTGGACCCTGAAGTCAAAAAGAATTTGTAAAACGATTTATAGAAAATGATATGTTCGCAGACACATGTCAAGGAATCATTGCAACATCTTGGGAATGTTAAGACATGCAATGAATACCGCACTATCAGCCTCATGAGTCATGTTCCAAAGATGTTTCTACTTATCAGCTCTTAAGGGATTAGAAATAAATGTGACAACTACTGCAATGAGAGTCAGTTTGGATTTAGATTTGGTGTTGGAACCTGAGAAGCATTATTTGCTATAAACGTACTAGTCCAAAAATATAGAGACATGCAAACTGATATATGAATTTCCTTCATTGATTATGAGAAAGCCTTTGACCGTGTACATCAAGTGGTACTTATTCGTCGTTTGCAGTATGTTGAACTCGTTGGCAAGGAAATAAAGATCATTAAGAACCCTTACTGGTGGCAGACTGGGACAGTAATAGTTGAAGTTGAGGAAACAGATGAAGTAGCGGTAGGCCATAGGGTATGACAAGGACACATCTTATCTCCGCTTCTGTTCAACTTATACTGAGACGCTATCATCTCAGAAGCATTGGAAAATAAGGAATGGGATGTCAAGGTAAACAAATAAATATAAATAATATTAGATACGCTGATGATACTGTTTTTTTGGCTTCTAGTTCCCAAGATCATTAGAAAATAATAGATAGCGTTTATAAATGTAGCAGACTAAGTTTATGTACAGTATCAAGAAAACCGCAACAAACCTCAATAATAACTCTCACATGTACAACACTCGAAAGAGTTTCAATGCACAAATATCTTGGTACATGGGTAAATGAAGAATGGGATCCAGATTCTGAAATAAAGACCTGAATTGAAATTGCCCGTGAATTATTCATGAAAATGAAAAAAGTACTGCGCAATAAGCAACTGCTACTGAAAATTACTGCGAGTAAGTTGGGTTCAAAAAATAAAAATGACAAAGATTCATCGGTAAAGATAGAGACCTAATTTTGGCGATCAAATGCAGAAAGGTCGGTTATCTGGGGCATGTTCTCAGACATGACCAGTATCAGTCGTACGCGTACTATCTTTAAGAGGTAATCTGCCATTAATAAAGAAAGGAGTATTAGTCCAATGGAAACGTACATCAGAAAGTATTTTTACTTTTGGTGAATTCCTGGCTTTCCTGGAAACTTCTTCCGTTTTATTTGTTTAACTGATAGAGTTTCTTGTAAAGGTTTTTTATATAATCCCATCCTCGTCGCCACTGAAATATACTACAAGAAGTTAATAACCATGGTCATTTCGATACGCCATTTTATTCGAAAACACGTCAAACCGTCGAAACAAAAGCCTAATAATTATTGACATACACCATCGACAATGTATATTACACAAAGCTAGCCCTTGACGTCAATTGTAGAGGTTTTGACGAATAAATAACATCTTTTATAACTATAGGAGTAGTATGTTCACAAGGAGCACATTATTTTTCTGTGGATGATTTTCTTCTAAATCCCTTGTTATCTTAAACAGTATTTTCTCAATCGGCTTACTTCTTTTTATTTTTTCTATATGTTTTTTTTAATTTTCAAGTATTTTTTTTCTCTGTACTCTTTGTTGTCTTGCAGTCAACAAAGAGTTTTGATTTTCTATTCTTCTTTAGTCTCAAAATAATCCGTAGAGTTAAGTAAGGATGTCTTCCTCACCACTGTTATTTATCTTGCTTATCGACGAAGTTATGCGTCGTGTCACCAATAGTCAGATTGACTCGAATACATTAAGTCCAAATCAAAATACCTACAAGACAAAGTTCCTTAACTAGTCTGCCTATTACCACAAAGAAAACAGTGAAGATGAGGATAAGTTCTACTGCTTCAGAACCATTTTATTTAGAAGACAAACCAATTAAACAGGTGGAGGAGTTCTATAACCTCGGTAGCATCATTTCTCCTAGCGGCGGTGCCGAGGCTGATGTCAATAACTGGATTATAAAAGCTAAAGCTCTCTCTGTTTGAATCGCTTGTAAATTCAGTCTTCTTATACAGGTGTGAAACGTGGAAACAACTATATCGCTAATCCACAGAATTCAGGTTTTCCACAATAAGAGTTTCAGTGTTATTCCCCGCATTTTCTGGTCTAACACGATCAGAAATGAGGACTTGTGGTACAAATGCCAGCAACTCCCAGTAAATAAGGAAATAGCTTTGAGGCGATTGTGATTGGATATTTTGCGAAGAGAGGAAGAAAACGTTGCTCAAGCGGCATTTATTGAAACCTGCCTACCTGGCAGCCTGGCGGTCAAATGAGACCTGGTCGAACAAAAAACTCCTAGAGGAGGCCCATTGAAGCAGACCTTAAAAGAGTGGAATTCTCGTGGAACCATGTCAAAACAGCAACCAAACGTAGGGAGACCTAGAAAACAACTGCTGCAGCCCTAATATCCAAGAAGGAATGAAAGGACTCCATCATTCTTCTTTACGTTTCGCATATTTTTCTAGATCTTTCTTTCGTTCTTCGTTTTTGTTTGTTTTTTGTGTTTTTAGTCTGCGCTAATTTTTTTTCGCGCGTTTTTTGACTATTTCTTTTCACTATGGTAGTTTCTAAAATCGATATATGATGGTTATTTTTAATATTGAAATACCTCGAGTTGCAAGGATTTTGAATAGTTATTTCTAAATTGCTTGTAACAATATGGGCTACTAATTCAACTGATTAGTTACACAATTTTGGAACAACATTATTTCCTGAAAAATTGATCACCTCCTTCAATTCAACATCATTACCTTCAATTTAAAAACGGAAGGAAAATTACGGTAATGATAGAGCGTAAATGAGGTTTTGGCAGTTTTAATTTTATAACGTCGTATTTTAAAATGCAATATATATGAACATCAAACTAGATACTTATGTTGTTATTAGTACATGAAAGAAAATAAAATTATTAAGAAAAACTAATTATTTGTCCTAAAATGATGTTGAAGGCAAAGAGTGAAAAGTCGTGCCAAACACCAGTTTTGGCACCAAAAGCGTAAATATTTTTTTTTCTACAAGTGCACGGCCACTTTCCGCAACATGCCTAGATAGGCTGATTAGGACTTAGTACGGGGCAGGGGAGAACGGATGGCAATATGTATACTAGAAGGATATTTTGGAGGTGCCATCTCAGTTGCAGGTAATGACTTTTTTTCTGTGCCAAACATTTGTTATTTTTTTATGACGTAATTAAATGATTCGTACGTGTAAAAATGCATTTTAATTGCTTCTCAGGATGTATATAATAATATGTGAAAAACTCGAGCTCGTTTAAAACCGTCTTCTTTGAAAATCATAGCGATTTTCCCTGAGACTCCTGTTTTACCCGTAGAAGGAGGTGAGTTTTTAATATCAAAAATATTATTTCTGAAGTAACCTTTGTAGTTACAATTTTGAATTTTGGGGCACCCGTAGCTGAATATACAAGAGTTCTTTTGTAATGCAATTCTCATCTGTAACTTCATTCATTATTTTTTTATTTGACCTGATATGTGATTTGCGCCAAATCTGAGAATCACCGCTGAAGAAATTTGTGGAATTGGGAATGCGTGTTCCAATTTGAACACTTCCGGTATATAAATTATCAAAAAAAAAAAAAATAACAAGTATTAAACGCGTGTTTATTTCAAATCCGACAGTTTTCTATGATAATCAAGAATTACTATTTAGGGTACTTCTCTGATTTGGCGCAAATCGGAGAAAATAAGAGAATTTTTTAAATTGTGAAAATTGCTGAACTAAACTAAAATATAGGTGAAATCAAAAAGAATGACCGAGTTATATCAAATTGCACCCATGAATTTCAGAGATATATGCATTTGAAGTTTTCAGTTACTGAAGGTAATGAGTTCTAGTGTGCTGGTAATGATTTTGGTAGAGAAGGCGTTGATGTTTATGCGATGGTAATGAAGCAATATTTCATTTTCAAAAAAGAACGTATTTCTTCATCTCATTAATCAAGTAAACAGAATTAATAACGGAAATATTGCAAACTTTAACAAAAATATTATTCCAGACATATCATCACCTATAAATTTTACTTGAAATGTATAAAATAATCGTGCTGCGAGAGCATATTATCACGAAAACAAATGTTTGGTGATAGAACAGTATGAGCGAAAACATGATCATTTTAATTTGCATAGAAATGGCAGACCTGCGAAGAGTGTCGTATATAAACAGTTTAGTTGATGATAAAGTTAAACCAATTTTGGACACTGAAGTCAAAAAGAATTTGTAAAACTATATATACAAAACAATATGTTCGCAGACACATGTCAAGGAATCATTGCAACATCTTGGGAATGTTAAGAAATGCAATGAATACCGCACTATCAGCCTCATGAGTCATGTTCCAAAGATGTTTCTACTTATCAGCTCTTAAGGGATTAGAAATAAATGTGACAACTACTTCAATGAGAGTCAGTTTGGATTTAGATTTGGTGTTGGAACATGAGAAGCATTATTTGCTATAAACGTACTAGTCCAAAAATATAGAGACATGCAAACTGATGTATGATTTTCCTTCATTGATTATGAGAAAGTCTTTGACCGTGTGCAACAAGTGGTACTTATTCGTCGTTTGCAGGATGTTGAACTCGTTTGCACGAAAGGGTTCTTTATATAATCCCATCCTCGTCGCCACTGAAATATACAAGAAGTAAATAACCATGGTCATTTCGATACGCCATTTTATTCGAAGACACGTCAAATCGTCGAAACAAAGGCCTAATATAATTATTGACATACACCATCGACAATTTATATTATACAAAGCTAGCCCTTGACGTCAATTGTTGAGGTTTTGACGAATACATAACATCTTTTATTACTATAAGAGTAGTAAGTTCACAAGGAGCACATTCTTTTTCCTGTGGATGATTTTCTTCTAAATCCCTTGTTATCTTAAACAGTATTTCTCAATCGGCTTACTTCTTTTTATTTTTTCTATATGTTTTTTTTAATTTTCAAGTAACTTTTTTCGCTGTACTCTTTGTTGTCTTGGAGTCAAAAATAATCCGTAGAGTTAAGCAAGGATGTCTTCCTCACCACTGTTATTTATCTTGCTTATCGACGAAGTTATGCGTCGTGTCACCAATAGTCCGAAAGGGATATCATGGAGCAGCAGGCAACTTGAAGACCTTGACTATGTGGATGACCTGGTTCTCATATCAGATCGACTTGAATACATTAAGGGGCATGAGACGGGTCTGCCCGCGAAATTCAAATTTAATTTGGTTTTTCCGCAATTTGTAAACTAATACGACAACGTAGGCTTATGATATTTTAATTGTGACAATAGCAGTAACATCCTCACAGGTTTATATAAAAATCTTTACTTGAAAGGGTCCAGGGTAGTCTGCCGATTACCACAAAGAAAACAGTGGAGATGAGGATAAGTTCTACTGCTTCAGAACCGTTTTATTTAGAATACAAACCAATTAACCGAGTGGAGGAGTTCTGTAACCTCAGTAGCATCATTTCTCCTAGCGGCGATGCCGAGGCTGATGTCGATAACTGGATTATAAAAGCTAAAGCTCTCTCTGTTTGAATCGTTTGTAAATTCAGTCTTCTTATACAGGTGTGAAACGTGGAAATAACTATATCGCTAATCCACAGAATTCAGGTTTTCCACAATAAGTGTTTCAGTGTTATTCCCCGCATTTTCTGGCCTAACACGATCAGAAATGAGGACTTGTGGTACAAATGCCAGCAACTCAAAGAAATAGCTTTGAATGCGATTGCGATTGGCCGGGCATATTTTGCGAAGAGAGGAAGAAAACGCTGCTCAAGCTGCGTTTATTGAAACCTGTCTGCCTGACAGCCTGGCGGTCAAATAAGACCTGGTCGACCAACCAACTCCTAGGAGTTGGTTGGTCTAGAGGTCTGCTTCAATGGGCCTCCTCTAGAGGAGGATAACTGGATTATAAAAGCTAAAGCTCTCTCTGTTTGAATCGTTTGTAAATTCAGTCTTCTTATACAGGTGTGAAACGTGGAAATAACTATATCGCTAATCCACAGAATTCAGGTTTTCCACAATAAGTGTTTCAGTTTTATTCCCCGCATTTTCTGGCCTAACACGATCAGAAATGAGGACTTGTGGTACAAATGCCAGCAACTCAAAGAAATAGCTTTGAATGCGATTGCGATTGGCCGGGCATATTTTGCGAAGAGAGGAAGAAAACGCTGCTCAAGCGGCGTTTATTTATTGAAACCTGTCTGCCTGACAGCCTGGTGGTCAAATAAGACCAGGTCAAAGCAGACCTCTAGACCAACCAACTCCTAGGAGTTGGTTGGTCTAGAGGTCTGCTTCAATGGGCCTCCTCTAGAGTGGAATTCTCGTGGAACCATGTCAAAGCAGCAACCAAAGGTAGGGAGACATAGAAAATAACTGCTGCAGCCCTAATATCCAAGAAGAAATTATAGGACTCCATCATTCTTCTTTACGTTTCGCATATTTTTCTAGATCTTTCTTTAGTTCTTCGTTTTTTGTGTTTTTAGCCTGCGCTAAATTTTTTTCGCGCGTTTTTGACTATTTCTTTTCACTATGGTAGTTTCTAAAATCGATATATGATGGTTATTTTTAATATTGAAATACCACGAGGTGCAATAATTTTGAATAGTTATTTCTAAATTGCTTGGAACAATATGGGCTACTAATTCAACTGATTAGTTAAAGAATTACTGAAGATTAATATTTTGTCACGTGATTTAATGTCAAAGGATATGAAGAAAATTACACAATTTTGGTATAACAATATTTCCTGAAAAAATCATCACCTCCTTCAATTCAACATCATTACCTTCAATTTTAAAACGGAAGGTAAATTACGGTAATGATAGTAACGGTAGGGAGGTTTTGGCAGTTTTAATTTTCTAACGTCGTATTTTAAAATGCAATATATATGAACATCAAACTACATACTTATGTTGTTATTAGTACATGAAAGAAAATAAAATTATTAAGAAAAACTAATTATTTGACCTAAAATGATGTTGAAGGTAAAGAGTGAAAAGTCGTGCCAAACACCAGTTTTGGCACCAAAAGCGTAAATATTTTTTTTTCTACAAGTGCACGGCCACTTTCCGCAACATGCCTAGATAGACTGATTATGGCTTAGTACGGGGCAGGGGAGAACGGAAGGCAATATGTATACTAGAAGGATATTTTGGAGGTGCCATCTCAGTTGCAGGTAATGACTTTTTTTCTGTGCCAAACATTTGTTATTTTTTTATGACGTAATTAAATGATTCGTACGTGTAAAAATGCATTTTAATTGCTTCTCAGGATGTATATAATAATATGTGAAAAACTCGAGCTCGTTTAAAACCGTCTTCTTTGAAAATCATAGCGATTTTTCCTGAGACTCCTGTTTTACCCGTAGAAGGAGGTGAGTTTTTAATATCAAAAATATTATTTCTGAAGTAACCTTTGTAGTTACAATTTTGAATTTTGGGGCACCCGTAGCTGAATATACAAGAGTTCTTTTGTAATGCAATTCTCATCTGTAACTTCATTCATTATTTTTTTATTTGACCTGAAATGCGATTTGCGCCAAATCTGAGAATCACCGTTTAAAGTCGTAAAAAGAATCTGAGTAGAAGCCGAATAAGTGTTAAAACACACCCTTTTCAAACAAAAAGTAAAACACAAAATTTCTGATCGAAAAAAACTACATTGCAAAGTCAGCAGTATTGTTCAGAACACAGCCAATTAAAGGGCAAACTTCTTTGCACTAATAAGGTAAAATAAAGAACTTTTCCCATGTATCTTAGTCGGCACAAATACTACCAAAAAGACTAAAATGTCACTGAACCAAGCTTGGCTCTCAGCCAGACATGAGAGAACGGCAAAATAAAGGGGTTATTTTAGCGGGACCATAATTAGTAACAGTTTTAGTTTGAGTTTACTGAAATGACTTTTATTTTCTATTAATAGAGGATATTTTTCCATAATAAAAAACCGGCCAGTTGTCTCGCACACGAAGGGTCCCTTACCATCGTAAGTACCTACAAGAAATACTGAAGTAACACTTTTTTTGGTGATGGTCAATACATCAAATCACGGTTTTCGAACTTTTTTCTTTACATGTGTTCGATAAGACAATTGGGATGATGCCTATGTCAAAAATAAATTATTTGTTAGGAATCATTAAATAGAGCGTCTTTCGAAAATTCGTAGAATCCACGTCCGTTGTTAGTAAGTTTACTAACCATTTTAAATTATCTATTTAACTAAAAAACTACGTCAAATGATTATGACGTCATCTGTGTATTTCAAACAAGCTCCCTTGACCCTTACTAAGCGAGTGTTGACGTTTGATAAAAAGACGCTGATTTGACTAGTAGTCATCATACCTATTGCTCTTCCAAATTTTTATGATTCTAGGTGAACGGAAAGTAATCAATAAGTTTTGATCCCATTGACGGGTCTTTTTCTTTGGAGATACGGAACCCCAAAATAGCGAAATCCATTAGGTACATACCTATAGAAATGATTAAAAAAAAATGACTGAACTTACACCACGGGAAGGAGTTAGAAGTTCCCTAACTGTCGTAAACTGTGACCACGATTAGTTAGAAATGCGTGCCTGTCCTCCCAAAAGAAGGTAAAGGTGCGTGCCTGCCCTCCCGAAAAGGAGGTAGAGGTAGGTGCCTGACCTCCCGAAAAGGAGGTAGAGGTGGGTGCCTGACCTCCCGAAAAGAAGGAAGAGATGCGTGCCTGTCCTCCCAAAAGAAGGTAAAGGTGCGTGCCTGACCTCCCGAAAAGGAGGTAGAGGTGGGTGCCTGACCTCCCGAAAATGAGGTAGAGTTGCGTGCCTGTCCTCCCGAAAAGGAGGTAGAGGTGCGTACCTGTCCTCCCGAAAAGAAGTTAGAGGTGCGTGCCTGACCTCCCGAAAAGGAGGAAGAGGTGCGTGCTTGACCTCTCAAAAAGGAGATGGACGTCTTAACAACTAGGCTAACGCGGCAAAAATATAATATCTGCTTAGCGACAGACAATATGTGAATAGAAAAAAATTCTAGCAGCCACTCCGTTGTTCTAAGAGGCTAAATCACGATAGCGCCGGAGGGAGGAGCTCGACCTTGGTCAAGAGAGCTACAGTGTTGGAAACCTGCCAAGCGGTATATTGGTTTTCCATCGCCAAGCGCTTTTCTTGCTTGAGGCTATCATTTATCAAATTACATTTAGGTTTTATTCTCTCATTTTATTTTATGTGTCAGAAAAGGGTTTTTGTCTTGTTCAGTTTTTATTGCGGCTAAGTGGTACAAAAAGTTTGATAACAAGTGTAAATTAAAAATTTATAACACCCCCGACGATCCAAAGTTTCCAAAACATCATTTTCAAATAAATAATTATGTATTTAGGCAACGTCTATCTTGACAGCTTGACATTTGTCTATTGACATAATATTATGAACTTAACGGTTATCTAACCTTCTTTTCTACAAGAAAACTAGAAAAGAGCTGATAACTCTTAAACGGCTGAATCAATTTTTTTAGATTATAGCTAAGAACACTCTCGATTAAGCCACCTTTCAAACAAAAAAAAAACTAAATTAAAATCGGTTCATTCGTTTAGGCGCTACGATGCCACAGACAGATACACAGATACACAGACACACAGATACACAGACACACAGATACACACGTCAAACGTATAACACCCCTCTTTTTGGGTCGGGGGTTAAAAAGTAAGGAGAAAGATTGACCAAAGTCGTTTTTAGAGTTCCGGACTTCAAAAGGAAAAACGGAACCCTTATAGGATCACTTTGTTGTTGCCCGTCTGTCTGTCTGTCAGTCCGTCTGTCGTGTCTGTCAAGAAAACCTATAGGGTACTTCCCGTTGACCTCGAATCATGAAAGGCCGCTAGGTAGGTCTTATAGTACAAGTAAAGGAAAGAATCTGCAATCCGTGAATTTGTGGTCACATCACAAAAAAAATATGAACATGAACTTATTTACTCCACTCCGACTTTGAACTTGTTCAATAGGTGATTTATAAATATTTGCCGTCTCATCTGCACAATCTAATTACGCAAAAGAAACTCATGATAGAAGAAGAAAGAAAAGGTTCTGTCAACTTACCCAGCATGTTAAATCCATTGATGCCGAAGAGCGCGGCATCTCCCTGTCCACCAGGGAACACGTACAAGGTGGGGTGGCTGAAGCGAATGTTGCCGACCACGTCACTTGACACCAGCAGCTGTTCCAGGCTGGCTGGCACTACGTAGGGGTCCAGGTATGCTGTGGACAAAATTTCTAGGTTAGAATTTCAAGCAAAACATTTTAGAGGGATTTGCTTTTGTATTTAAAAAAAATTCACACGTCAAACTTATAACACCCCTCTTTTTGGGTCGTGGGTTAAAAATAACGAAGATTATAAGGAGTGAAAGAGAACTGTTGTGTAAACTTTTACTCTGTCAACATATTGTTGCAAACAAGTTGACAGAGTACCTAACACTGAAACCTTTTAAAGTATCCAGTAACATTGTATGTGGGTGTTGTAAAGAGTAACATAGTTGTATTATATCTATAGAACAAATGCCACCCTATTAAAGGCGATGCCATTATGCCGTTATTGAAAATGCCATACGTGCTTTGTTCGGGTTACTTTAGCTTTATTAGAAAAGGCTAACATTATATATATAATAACTTACATCTTAGTCATTAATTTACGCAAAGACTAGGCATTACTTGAGACTTTTTAGCCCTGATATTTTATATTTGTAACGTTTAAAACAAATAGATAAGTACTAGCTGATGCCCGCAACTTCGTTCGCGTGGATGTAGATTTTTTAAATTCCCGTGGGAACTCTTTGATTTTCCGGGATAAAAAGTAGCCTATGTGCTAATCCAGGGTATAATCTATCTCCATTCTAAATTTCAGCCCAATCCGTCCAGTAGTTTTTGCGTGAAGGAGTAACAAACATACACACACACAAACACACACACACACACACACACACACATCAAAAAAGTAGGATTTTCTTAATTCGATTGTATGTTTTTTTTTGTATGTTTGTAACGCGATTACTCCGCCAAATATGAACCGATTTTGATAATTCTTTTTTTGTTTGGTAGTTCATACTTCAGAGGTGGGTTCGGTTTAAAGAAAGAATTTAGTTCATTTTAGTTTGGTGAAAATCTCATGAATATCTTCGAAGTTAGATAGGTACTGGAACTCATCAACGGATATTGATCGCGATCAGTATATTATAAAGAGTAGGTTTCCAACCAGGCACAGCACACATGGGGCCACAAGAAAATGTGAAATAAAAAACAAAAAACCGACTTCAAAACCTTAATTTTTAGTGTTTGTGGTTAGGTATTTTTAATTTTTTTTATTATTTCGTCTTTCGGCAGGGCAGTCTGGCGATTTTTAATTTTTTTCATAACAAGTTGTTTAACTATTTCCTCCTATGGTTTCAAAATTGTGCACGCCATCCATGTAATTTTGTCATTATACTTTAATATCTCGGCTGGTTAACTTTTAATCACGCTAACATTATAAAAGCTGCTCTGATATCGAAATCTGAGGCATTTAGAGCGGAAACTTTAGGTCATCCGATGCCTCTAGCTAGCGAGTTTACAGCATTTAGGTCATTTAGGTCACTAGCGACGTCCTAGCAACATGAACTTATAACTCAGTTTACGAAAGCTCTCCCTGCATGTTAAATAACGAAGTTCAGTGTGTTATTTTGCGGCTACATTAAGGTCAGGTGGAGTCAGGTACCAATGTGGAGACACCATCGATTTGAGTTACAAACAAGATGAAGAGTAGATACTAGGTACCTAAACGGTTCATGTGGCTAGTTGGCACCGGCTCCAAAAATGTTATTATAGAAGTACATTAACTCTTGTATACGTATTATATTCGGTAATTAATTAAATTATTTTTTACTTTTTTAGTGTTTGTGATTATTGAAGTCGGTTTTCATTTTTTCTTACATTATTATTCTTCTTCATTATGAAAATATCATGATGATGACAAACATAGTTCGAAGACTTTTCCGATACAGTGAAATTAATACTTATAAAACATATTTTCACAAACTCAATTAAAATTTAGTGCGATTGCAAAATATTGCTATCATACATTACAAAGCATTAAAATACAAAAATATAAAATTAACCGGTACGCCTAATGAGTCCCGTAGCTATAACCGTCGGAATATTTCAGTCTACCTACCCTCTTCAAAGCTGAATTAAACACCGTTTGAACGCGACCAAGAGACCCGTTTTTCACAAAGTTAGGCCCGTTTTCTCACGGCCGTGAACATTTCAAAAGCAATTGGGTTTCGCTTTTAAAAGTTCGGACTTTGAAATGAACTCTTTTCATTCACAAAGGCCGGGGTTTCCCGTCGTGTTCATTAAGATATCGTCGATTGCTTTTAGATTAATTAATTTTGAGTTATTTTAAACAAACTCCTTAATAATGTACTTAGGATATAAGGAGATGGCTAACAGAATAGGTATAGTAACATTCCTATCAAATTACTATTTTTCTAGTTTATTTGAAATTTTGGCTCATTGCATACTGAACTTATTTCCAAGCAAAACGGCCAAAAACTGTTCTAGTTTAAGTCCAAAAAATCATGATTTTTTTAATCATTGAAAACAAATTTGAACTCATTTTCAAGAAAAACGTCTTAAAACTGTGTTTAAATTGAGTCTACAGAGCGTAGATATACAGTTTCAGTAAAGTTTCAATACTTTTTCCTCTTGTGAAATTTAATTTCGTGCAATTATACTGTTTTGTTCCCCAGCTCCTCCGTTATGCTGTGAAAAGTACCATTAAGGCACTTTGAAATACTTGAAAAATGCTAAGTTGTTTGAAATAAAAAGTAGGACAGCTTTTCAGAGTTCTTGCTGGAACTTTCAAGTCCGTAAAAAATAAAATTCAATTTTGTTTGAATCCAGCGATAGTCTGTGGCCATCTGTCTGTTACCTTTTCACAGCCCATCCGCTAACTGTTTTTGACTAAATTACCTTTTATTTAGGAAATCAAGAAGTTGCCACAAGATTTTACAAACCTAAATCCACATAGACGCAATCGCGGGTATCATCTAATCCATAGTAATTAAAATGCATACTAATAAAAATTTTAATGCGTTAGTGTGTCTGTCCGTCTGCTAGCTTTTTACGCCCCAACTGTTTAACCGTTTTTGATGGAATTATGCACAAAGATAGCTTGCATCTCAGGAAAGTACATAGGCTACTTTTTTGTGCCGGAAAATCTAAGAGTTCCCACGGGATTTTTAATACCTAATAATCTCTATATAGTTTAAAACAAAGTCGCCATCTGTCCGTCTGTACGCTTAGATCTTTTAAATTACGCAACGGTTTGAAATCATTGAACTGTTATGGACTAGCGTATTTAAATGCGGTTTTCATCAATAGATAGAGTGATTCAAGAGAAAGGCTATTATTTCTGTCAATTTGTTGAAATATGACGATAATTGTTCAAGATGTCGGGAGAAATCAAGCCTACTGAAATCACTACACATTAACACCATATCTACTACCTACTATACTACTATATCTAGTATATATCTACATTGCACCCGTGTGAAGTCGGGGGGGGGGGGGTCGCTAGTATATCAAAATTTTGAGTAGGTATACGTCTATGAGGTAGATATAAATTCCAGTAATTCCAGTATGTTGTACTATAACACAGGGCCTTAGGGTACTTAGGAAAAATACACTCAATTTAACTTTAAAATAAACCGTGAACCCCGCCTGCATATAATGGGGGTAGTTACTCTCAGCTAATGGCATATGGGGCTCACTTGAGATTTTCCGAACAAATAAACATGTACTTACGGCATACCGCTGTTTACGGCTTAGTCCACCATTTGAAAACAATTTTCTTCTGAGTGGATATATACCTACCTTTTATATAAGTACCTAATCACATCACTACCCATAGGTATTACTAGAGGATGCCCGCGACTTCGTCTGTGGATTTAGGTTTTTAAAGATCCCATGGGAAGTGTTTGATTTTCCGGGATAAAAAGTTGTCTGTGTCAATAACAGGGACGCAAGCTACCTCGGTAACAAATTTTATACAAATCGGTTACGCGGATGGGTTTTTAGGAATCCCGCGGGAACTCTTTGATTTTCCGGGATAAAAAGTAGCCTATGTCCGTCCCCGGGATATAAGCTAACCCTGTACCAAATTTCGTCAGAATCTGTTAAACTGTTGGACCGTGAAAAGGTAGCAGACAGACAGACAGACAGACACACTTTCGCATTTATAATATTAAGTATGGATATGGATTAAGAGAAAGTGTGATTATTTGTTGGTTTGTTGATTTATTGGTTTGTCCTTCAATCACATTGCAACGCAAAAATGTTTCTATTCAATTCGATTCCAACGGAAAATGAAACAATCATTAAACTTTAGAAACGTTTCACAACAAACTGTAATAGTTATAAAACATTTGATACATTGTAAAAGCAATTTAAACTCCATAACAACTTGTATTTATCCAACTGGCTCCACGGGCTGTAAACGAATTACCAGCTAATATTTAATTTCCTTACTTCACAGCTTTCTAAAAGCTTTTATATGTCACAGGATTTACCTAATGGAATATTTAGTTAAGTTTATTTATGAGTTCGTTGGAATGATTTCGTTTTCAGTATTTTTATACATTTCAGCTTTGCACCCGCTGAGCGGTTACTCTGGTTCTACTACGGATCTCCTCATTTCTGATTTGATCACGTATAGTAGAGAAACTCCAAGCATAGTTCGCTCTATCGCCTGTTGAGGGATTCTGAGCTTTCTTATGTGGCCCATAGTAAGCAACCGCGTCTCGGATCCATGTCATCAATTGCAACACGCACTGTTCGAAGACTTTGGTCTCCAAGCAGAGGCGAACTTCGGACGAGAAGACTTCTCAAAGCATTCCGAATGCTGCCCAGCCGAGTTGGATTCTGGAAATTGGATCTAGCTAGCTGGATTGTGTCCCAAGAAAATATATTATCATCAAAGCACTACAGCCCTGGATGAGCCTTGGCTTGGTCAAGCAAACTCCACCATCGGGGCCGGTTAGATACAGCTTCCTTCCAGTTCATAAACCCCAGAACCCTCTGTCCTTCTCCACTCCATCAACCCACCGACCTCTAGGTCTTCCTCTCTCGGCCTCTGCGACCCCCTGGTTTGCTGTCCAACAACTTTTTCGGGGCTCGTGTGTCGTCCAAGTCGCACATGTCCTGCCCATCGCATTCTTGACAGTTTAACGGTTTTGACAACATTCAGTTCCATAAAAAGTTCGTACAGTTCGTGACTGTATTGAATGCGCCAAAAACTATTATCCTGAATAGGACCAAATAGGTACCAGGTAATATATACTCGTCTAAAATTATGAGTGCAGAGCTCAAAGGCTGGGTGGGGCATGGTTTTCATCTTACTTATGTGCATTCTTAGGCCCACCTGCAATCTCTTCTAAGGTCATTGTCCATTGCAGCAAGGTCTTCTCTTCTAACACTACCCGCTTATTACTTATGGTTGTCGGTAATAGGTATAGGTATTATATTCTGCGGTATTCACCCCAGGGCACGTTGAGAGACGACAAACTTTTACTATTGAAACTCCAGACGACAAATTAACCGTGCGGAATTTGTAATTCCACGTACGAAGCCTGACATTCTCACAATAGAGTATTTGAGTAGGTAGTTGTTAGGTTTGTTAGAGCGGGGTAACTTTATTGTAACGGCCCGGAGCGGTTGCGCTGTATGGCGGAGCTTATTAATAACTTTAGAGTACGTAAGTTATGTATTTTCTAATTAAATTGAATACATTAAGGTAAGACTCGTGACTTCTTCCGCTTGGATTTTGTAACGCGTCGAATTATAAGAAAGTTTCACTAAGTTATGTAGTTAGGTTAGATTAAGAAATATAATATAATATATCATTAGAATAAAAGCTTATAAGATTGCATCACAATTACTGTTAGTGCGTTAGAAAGTACATGTAAAGACTTCCAGCAATAAACGAGTAGGTAGGTAATACACCAACGCCGTCTCCATTATTCACCAACTAACAAGTAATAACATTGAATTTAGGTATTTAACTGTTTGATTTTCGGGATAGAATGTATCCTTGTCCACTTCTAGGATGCAAGCTATCTCTGTGGCAATTTTTGTCAAGATCGGTTTAGCGATTGGTTGTAAAAAAGTATATTAAAAAGTAAAGTAGAGTAATAAAACTGTAAAAAATGTATAATATTTTTTAACCCCCGACGAGTATTTATTCGTCTAAGCCCCGACCCAAAAAGATGGATGTTATAAGTTTGACGTGTGTATCTGTGTATCTGTCTGTGGCGTCGTAGCTCCTAAACTAATGAACCGATTTTAATTTAGTTTTTTTTGTTTGAAAGGTGGCTTGATCGAGAGTGTTCTTAGCTATAATCCAAGAAAATCGATTCAGCCGTTTGAAAGTTACCAGCTCTTTTCTAGTCACTGTTACCTTCACTTGTCGGGATATTATAAATTTTTAATTTACACTTGTGTGATGTATAAGTTATTGACGAAATAAAAGACGTTATGATTCTGATTAGCAGGTTAAATATCTGCATCGATTGGTTAGAATGTCACGCGAGAAATGGCTCACGCACTGTTAGAACTTCTCTGACGATTTGTAATATTAGTATGGATTAATAAACAATTCAGTGAGAAATCAGAACCCAAATGTTGGTGTACAAAATTATTCCAGCGTGAATGCTATTCAAAAGACAGGACAAGAGACGTCATTAGGCGTGATTGCCGTGAACACAGAAACGGTTGTTCTATTGACTTGCCGGTTCGTCTCTGAAGTTCGTCTAGATTGCCATATTCATATGCTAACTACCTACCTAACAGAGTGAGAGACAAAGCTTAGTAATTTGGGTTTGGATGCGGTTCAATTGATGTCTAAACGGCTACATCCATTATTATCTATACAAGATGTAAGATGATGTCCATAACATCACATCAAATCAAGTTTATTTTGCAAAATTGTGGGTAAATAACTGATAATTCTACAATATTGAGACCCCAACACAATCTACTGCTACAGACAGTGTGCAAACATATGCAACAGAGGTTAAGACCCGGCAAGCTGAGGTCAGGACCTAGGGTGAGGTGAGGTCTAGATGTTCCAAAAAATAATTACCCTCGTAGTATGATACCGTGGGTGAAATTATAAGGACTTAAAGAATTTGTTTAAAGCTCTAATGTAACAACCCTGCAAGCAGCTGATTGCAGAAATGAACTGGTAAAAACTTCTGTGAACTCGGAGGATTATTTGAATGTTTGTTTTGTCTTAAAAATAGCACAGACTTTTCCGAGTTATGCGTGTTTTAAACAATAAAACATTACTTTTGGAAATTTGTTTAAGCGTTCTTTCTTTCTCAAAGGTATGTGAAATCTGATAAACTACTAGTGGATTATGGCCTAAACCATTCTCACTCTGAGAGGAAGCTCGTGTTCAGTGTGATGGGTTAGTTACGATGATGATAATTATGATATTTTTGATTCTTCTTCATAGCCAAAAAGTCAGTGAAAATAATATTTTCCGGTGATTTCAGTGACTCGTCTTCCATAGATTATTTTAAAGTTGTTATTACTATACGACGGTGAGTAGATATGTTGTTTTATTAGATTCGCGTGAGCAAAGACAGACAAAACTTCGACAGCAAAATTTATGGCTCCTTTGATCCTGAAATACATCCCCGGGTGTCTGACGATGTTCTAACGTACTTGTAGAATGGCTTAAGTGAAATCGAACGATTCTAGGAAAGTATGTCTTTAATAATGGAATTCAAAGTTCCATTTCTAAAGGACTTAAAGAAGTGAAATTTTCATTTTCACTTGACACCATACGGACTCCCTGTGCTGCTATTGTACGCAAGAGGGTCACTCAAAAATCGCATGTATTTTTTTAATGCATTGAGGTTTCTGCCTCTGCGTAAACGTGGCGATTTTCTCACATTAGCCGCAGCAAAGAAGTCATTTGATACTCACCGATAAAGTCCTTGATGGCTTGAGAGCCAGAGTCGAGTATGTCCGTGGGGTTGACCCTGATCTTGCAGTGTTTAACGAAGGGCATGTCGGGCAGCTTGTGCCACTCCCCGCCGCCGGTGGCGCAATGGATGTCGATGGAGATGGAGTTCTCATATGCGCGAATTACGCGCTGAACCTCGTTCTCTTGGTAGGCGTCAGTAAAATCCGATAGGGAGAATGTCCCGTCCTGGAACCAAAATGTTAAAGTTAGTAAAGAGTGTAAAGTGTTCTATAAGTCTGGGATAATTTGGAGAGAAAATTCCGTTTCAGTTCTGTAATGTTAGTACAGATTTGAGAGTTAACTAAAGACCTAAAATTATAACAATCAATCCATCTTTAATCTGCCGATAAGTTTCTTTATGATACAATTATTTTTGACAAATAACATAATATTATTATTGTAAGGACATTTCAGTCCTTCGTATCCAATTCATATTCATTTACGTCAAAAATCCATCAAATACGCACCGTAAAAATACGGATGAGTGTATTTTCTGTAGTCTGTAAAATTTGCCAATTTGATATAATCAGTGATATGAATTAATCAGCGTGGTGGACTCTGACCGAACCTCTCCCGCTCTAAGAGTCAGTCACTAGTGAGCCAGCCTGGGTTGGTGTTGATCATGACTTTATTTGTAGCTATAAAAAGTAACATACACATAAAAGAGGGTTTTCCGTTTCCCGGATAAATCAATGTCGTTTAATTTCACCGGTTGACGCCGTGTTGCAGCGCGGCGGACTCGGGCCGGAAATTAAACTCCGGTAACGAGTTTCGCGAAGCGTTATGGCACGTTATGGCACGTTACTCATTACAGTCACAACACCTGTCGTTAACATTTTAATCTTCATTTTAAAACGAACAGTTAAAAATAGCAAACGTACACATATACACTCATACACTCATGTATAGTGAGAAAAATGCTTGACGCGTTCATTACCGAACAATATGTACGGTCGGCCTCAGAATTTGAGTAGCAATTCCGCGAAACTATTCCATCAAAAATCTACCGCTCTTATGACCTTTCTATAAACACACACCTAAAGCATGTGCCACGCTGTACTAAACCGTGCCACGAAAATAATTATGATCATTAAGGTGCTAAACGACTTACGGCCTTTGACTGTACCTACACTACTATGTTTCGACAGAATAATTCGGCTAGGGTGGCAGCTGTTGAGACATTAAGTCTTCTTATCATCAATTCCTCAGTGCCTGAAAACGAGTTTTTAACCTTGTCCTAACCTAGTCCTTCCCGTCCTCACCTATGGTGCTGAAACGTGACCACTGACAAACAGCTTTGTCCACAAGTCACTCAGCGAGCCATGGGGTCATCTAGGTCAGGAATTTCCCTGAGGGATAAGATCCCAAATGAGGAGATCCGCAGGAGAACCAAGATCACTGACATAGCACAAACTATTAGCAAGCTGAAGTGGCAGTGGGCAGGCCATGCCTTTCCTAGAGGCGATGGCCGTTTGAGCCGGAAAGTCCTTGAGTGGAGACCGTGTATAAGCAAGCGTAGTATTGGACGCCCTCCAGCACGATGGACGAACGATATGACCGGGTGTGGTGGCGCTCTTTAGGAATAGGTATGGCCCCCGTCTCCGATGTCGGAGCGAAACGTGCGTCGAATGTGGTGCTACGTAGTGGTACTTGGGGCTTGCGTGGTGACTAGCTTTTTCTGTACGCTTAGCATGTTGTACCATGCAGATTTGCCTTTTTCAGCGGATTATAACAAATTAAGCGCGTGATTCCTTGTATATCATGGACTTCTGCAAAGTAACGCCTGCAATACATTAATCATGGTGTATCTTCGGAGGTGGTACTCACTTGCATGATCCAGGAGCCGTTGCCGGCGAAGGTGTACCCCGCGTGCACCAGGTGGCGGTGCCGCGTGAACGAGCTGAGCAGGTTCCTCATGCACTGCATCAGCGTGTTCATTTGTGGATGAATCAGGATCTCCGTCACGAGGTTCTCGGACGCGTATTGGATGAGTCTCTCTCCTGAAAAATATGAGCTAGCTTTAGTGATGATAACCAATATATTCACACTTCACACTAATATTATAAAGGCGAAAGTTTGTGTGTATGTGTGTATATTTGTTACTCCTTCGCGCAAAAACTACTGGACGCATTTGCCTGAAATTTAGAATGGAGATAGATTATACCCTGGATTAGCACATAGGCTACTTTTTATCCCGGAAAATCATATAGTTCCCACAGGATTTTTTAAAAACTTACATCCACGCAAACGAAGTTGCGGGTTCGCTATATCGGAAAATAGATTTGAACGAAGATAATAGTTCAGTGTCTTAGTAGGGAAGTGATGGTCATAATGATGTAAATCAAGATCAAAGGAGGTGTAATTTTTTTTAATGAAAGGCTGTGAATATAAGGCAAAGGTGTAATCGTACTCAAACAAATCATTACTTGTAGGAAAATCTAAAAAAATATATGAACCAGATAATCCAAGGACCAGCTTCATTACTAGAAGCATTTTGCGCTGTAATCCATGAAAGTATTTTCCAGTAAATAAAATATGTATGCTAACAACATCGTCTTGCCAACAAGTGCGTCCTCGAGACGGCTGTCTCAAGAGAAGGGACTCTCAAGTTCCAAAAAATATCGTCTAATGGCTTAGGTAATAACATCAGTAGACTTAGTATGAGATTTTACCAACGTTGATAGAATTAAAATTGGACCCTAAGTCTAAATATGTATATAAAAAAAAACGCTGACTGAATGACTGATTGATTGAGTGACTGACTGACTGATCTGTCAACGCATATCTCAAACCACTGGACGGATCAGGCTGAAACTCGGTATGCAGATAGTTATTATAAAGCAGACATCCGCTGAGAAAGAATTTTTGAAAATTCATCCCCTAAAATTTTTTAACTGGCTTTATTGGCTCAGTTTTGCCGCTCTTGAGCCTAATTAATTTAAGATTAACAAACGTCAAATGTGATCTGTTAAATTGGCCCTGTTTTAGTTACACGAGTGCCCCAAAAAAAGATGTAATGTTTTCAGGTTTCATGTATGTGAGTTTTTATATTCCACCATAACTTCTAATCTCTGAACAAAAATCACTTTAATGATTTCATATTCAAGTTGAATGTGGATTCTGCTATAGCCTTTAAATTTCTGAACAGATTTGGATGTATGGGATATCGTGTGAATCCTTATATCATCTAGTTAATTTAAAAAAAAAATATAGGGACATTATGGTGCCATTTTTAAATGTGAAATTTTTGAGTTCTTAATTTTGAGTTCGTTTTTGGGCAGGGCAGTGTCATTAATTATGAATTGTTTTAACTCAAGTTTGTCCATAACTGCCAGTGTTCTAAGCAGAAACGTTGCGAAATTAAAATCGATGGTACTTAATTTCTAATCTTAAATCAAGGACACATAAGGTCCATTTTACTTTGACGTTATTTTGTTTCGACGCTAGAATTCTATCAACGTTGGTGAGATGTAAAATCTCATACTAGGCCCACTGTCCTCTGGCGTGACATCACAAGATGGCGGCCGTGACCCCGAAACAAATGAGATTATCGCGCCGCCAAATTGTGTCGTTAATCCCGAAATACAAAAGGAAATAAAGCCTGAATTGAGCAAGATACAAAGGAAAATAAAGGTTGAATTTATCTCTGACTTTTACAGAGCTTTGTTATTCATTTCAATTAATACAAGTGATATCCTACTCCGACCATAAGTTACAATTGGGGTTATAAAACTGAAAATACCTATAAGTAAGTAGGTAAGTAGTTAAGTATTTCAAGATGCTGCTCGCGAGTTGGTCCGCGTGGAATAGATTTTTATAAATCATCTGGAAACTCTTTGATTTTACGGGATAAAAGTAGCCTATTTTTTTAACTAAGTATACCATTATCCATGTAAAAGTCAGTTTCTCCGTTGTGGCGTGATTGAAGGATAAACCAGCAAACAAGCACACAATCGTATATTATTATAATATGGGTAATGATGTGATTTGCTAAAAAGCACCAAATATAATTTCAAAAAATAGGAAAAAAAACAATCAGGCGTCAACAAAAAGGCATCTTCTAGGAATGCGCGGTCCAGCTCATCAATGCTTCCTTGAAGGCATGATTTTCGTCAAGCGTAATCTTATCCTACAGTAAACAAACCATATCGGTAACAAAAGGTCTTATTATCCAACTTGAAACTTACACAAAGCCTAACCCGACTTTGTAAAAGTCAAATCAAAATTAGACAAAGGGGAAGGGAGCGAACTTTGATTTGAATAATGTATGTAAGTTGGCAGACTTGAATAAAACTCGGAGAGGGCAAAGAAAGCCGTCAAACACTTGAATTAATGTAGATCTCCCACTTCTAACACTGAGTGAAGGAAATTTTAACGTCCTTGAGCGACCTTCATTAGGGTTGGCACTTTCTGTCTAGAGACAAAGGTTGTAAAATGGGTGTGGCAGATTCAATTGTGACTGACAATAGACCGCCTTATGCTTGTTAAAGTCTGTTTGAATAATGTATGTTTTGAAATTAATCTTTTGTACAAGAAAAAATAGTTTGTACTTGTATATTGTTTTCGGTTTAGGCCGCTTGGATGTGATGAAAAAATACCGTGCTTCTGATTTAGTCCTCGTTATAAATATTACACGTTTGACAATTAAATACTTAAATTAAGGACTATATAATTTTTAATTAGAAGGGATAAAAGACTAATAATTATGACTTGAATAACTTATGTTGATCGGTAGACAAGTAATGTATTAAAAAAATCTAGGTAATCCTTGAGTTCTTGTTTTATAAGGGTCAATTCCCTTGCACGCTTGAATTTAATTGAGGTAACATGTTGTCTGCAACTACACCATTATTTTAAATTAAGTTATACCCCCTTTAAGAAAATTAAAATATAATTATTTAATTTTATTAAAACAAAATTATCCTGGTAGAGTCAACCCTGACCTTGTAGAGGTATTATAATTAAAGCCCTTTGTATTTTGGTTGCTTGCTTAGTGTTTACGCTTGTAAGAAAATTACACCTCACTCAAGTTACTTCATTTCTTATCTTTATAAATTGTGTTACATTTATGAAAAGAGCTGGCTTTTGCGTGAAGGAACTAATTACTTTTTTTAATATTCTTTATTAAAAATTCTTTGTATTTTTATTTAAAAGACATTTTCTTTGACGCAAACTAATTGGATATGCTTTAATAACGCATAACTTCAAGTTGCAATCTAAGTGAATAGGTATTTTCTAGGCGAGGGTGTCAACCAGTTAACCTCCCAGTGTACCCGGGTTGCTGCTGATCCCTTTTGGATACGCTTTAGGCTGTGCCTTGATAGATCAGTCAGTCAGTCAGGAGTCAGCACTTTTATACCTAGATTTTTGCTTACTTAGAGCTTGCCTCCATGTTATTGACATAGACAACTTTTTATCCCGGAAAACCAAACAGTTCCCACAGGATCTTCAAAAACCTACATCCACGCGGACGAAGTCGCGGGCATCCTCTAGTGATAAAATAAGTCTATAAAATATGTTGTAGGATCTAAAGAATACTAGTTAATGATTAAAATGGCACTAAACTAACATTACGCTTTCAATTGAAATGTTTGAAGGCTCCACTTAAAGTTTGAGCAGTGGAGTTAACGCTATGTAACGTTTTTCCGCGACTCCGTCCGCTACACAAAAAAACCCCTATTTCATACCTTTAGGAATTGAATTTTCCAAAATCCTTAGCGGATGTCTACGTCATAATACCTACCTGTAGGTATGCTTTTCAGCCAGACCCGTTCAGTAGTTTGAGCTTTGCGTTGATAGATCAGTCAGTCTGTCAATTAGTGAATCCTATATCGAAAACAGAAAAATTGCAAGTAAAAACTTTACAAATATCTAAAGGACAAAGCTGATACAAAAGCGAATATGAAACTAGCTCTCGCGTTTCGTTTCATTCGAGTTCCACCACGCGGTTCATTTTTTACACTCGCTTCAGCTATTTTTTGCTGAAAATCATTTTTTACACTCGCTTCAGCCATTTTGTGTTGAAAATCATTTTTAGAGGCGCTTCAGTGAAAATTACTAGGAAATGTTTTCGCGAAAATATCTCGCGAGGAAAATACTCCATACCCCATTGTCACCTCGTTCAGAGTTTTAGATGTTTTCGTTTTGTTATATAGTTTATATTTTGAAAATCTTGATATACTTAGGGCCAGTGTGTAAATTTTCTTTCTTTCTTTTCTTATGGCTTTTCCCAGTTAAAAATATGAATTTTTGGACGTGAGGTGCATTTTAAGTTACAAGGATGGATCGTGAGAAAATAACAGACAGACAAACTTTCGCATTTATAACGACTTCACCCACGTAAACTACAAAAATTTTAAAAGGAGTTTACCGCCTTAGTGGTTTAATCAAAAAAAAAAAATTCGTTGCAGATGTCTACGTCTTGGCTATCAGCATGCTTTCCAGTCCAATACGTCTAGTAGTTTGTTCCTTTTATATTACTAACCCCCGACCCAAAAAGAGGGGTGTTATAAGTTTGACGTGTGTATCTGTGTATCTGTCTGTGGCATCGTAGCTCCAAAACTTATGAACCAATTTTAAATTAGTTTTTTTGTTTGAAAGGGGGCTTGATCGAGAGTGTTCTTAGCTATAATCCACGAAAATCGGTTCAACCGTAATGAAAGTTATCAGCTCTTATCTAGTTACCTTAGTTAGTAACCTTCACTTGTCGGGGGTGTTATAAATTTTTAATTTTCATTGTATGTATTTAGTTATAGATTGTATTGTGTTATTATAGCAACAAATTATTCGATTTACAGCGGTCCAGAGTTGAGATATAAACTAAAACTAAAATAAAAATGATTTTAAAAAATATTTTCGCAAAAATATTGTTCAAAACTAGAGCGTCATACGTTATCTATTGTACGCCTCAGTGGGAGAATTCCAGTCGTTTCTCTTTTGTATTGTTTGTGGTAATTTAGCGAGGTCGGGAAAAATTGCACCCCGCGCTTTATCTTTTGCAATTCTAATGTTTGTTGTTTTTGAAAAGTTTTAATTGATGTTCTTGAATTATATATATAGACCTAACCTTTCCCTATGGTAATTGGGGGTGGCTCTCCTGACCGTATGAATCCAAGTTGTTCTGTTCTGAGTCGTCATTGTCTCTATTTGATCCAGGTATTTTTAGTTGATTTTGAGGGATGAAAATACAAAAACTTAACTTATCATGTAAATAGAGTCAATAATTCTAACCGAAATGTGTGAATATGTTTATCCCAACCTCTTTTTAAGTGATCTATCATCTTTTACACTTAATACATAAAGCCTAGCCGCCTACATAAATAAAGAGACCTGTATCCCCAGAATTATTTATCACAATTTTGCGCTGGAAAAACTGGGGAAAAATTCCCGGGGCAAGTGTCAGAAAAGGGGATAAAATATATTTAGCCCCACTCTGGGGCTGTCGGGTGTCCGAACTTTGTAATATCTCAGGCGGGTAATTTTGTTTTCTAATTTTTTTGGCTTACTTTTTTGTAATAAATTAGGCTTGAATAAGAATACTTTTTTAATAACTGTTGTTTTTTTTGTCGCTGAAATTGTTAAGGGTTGCCATATACGTACATTCTACGTGCTAGAGGTCGCAGGTTTCATTCTTAGTAATGAAAATTTTAAAAAACCTTTATATGTATTATGTACTCTTAATCCACAATCAAAGCTAATTAATACTTTCCATACTATACTAATGATATAAATGCGAAAGTGTGTCTGCCTGTCTGCTAGCTTTTCACGGCCTGACAGTTAAAATAATAAGAATACTTGTGTCAAAAAACCTCTTGCCTAAAGGTCAAAAACCAATGTGCTGCAAAGATTATTTTATATTTGCAATAGTTATATTTCATAGTTTTCAGATAAAACTGTTTCAGGAGTCTGGAACCTGAGAAAACCCGAAACGAACGCGAAAACAGACGAACATTTTGCTTAAGTGAACATTTATACTGCGCTATAGTTATAGTAAAGTTATAAGCAACATTCCACGTTAAAGCTCATAATATGAGCGGACTAAAAATAAATAAGCCGCCGCACACTGCCTATAACACGCCTATACCACTCTTAGTTATAATAATATCATAACGCTCGCTAAACGGAGAGTACCGATACAAGGGTTATCATAAAAAGTTACGATGGGTATAATCATATCATATTGTTTAGGCTTTCGGGGCTCTTCCTGCTAGAGGGAATAAAGATATTAATAAAGTTATCATGAGTTGAATCGTTGCTCTTTCCACTCCGATACAAGTTCGCCTTAGGTATATTGCAATCTAGTCCCTACTTGGTAAATGACGATATAATGATAGAAATGGGCTATAGCTCACTTACACGACACAGCTCCCGCGCGGTTAAACAAAAAACATTCAAATATGGGCTTAAAACAACGAACAACAAGAGCGCCATTTGGGATCACCAGATTCATGAAGCCCTCGGCAACCTGGGCGGTCTACTCGGCTTCTGGAGCGAGCTTGAATGGCTGGAGTGAAGACTTCGGCGGGGAAAAGCAACGCACGCACAACAGACAGTAACGTTTTAGTGTGGAAATCAACCCCGAGAGAAAAAGAAAGAAGAAAATGGGCTTAAACTCAACTTAAGCCCACTAAAGGGCTTAAATTACTAAAACCAAACACATTTCTACATAATAAAAGCTTACATAAACATTACTTAGTTGGAAATTTGTATTCGCAGAATAAATTGTGCCATAAACAGACCGTAATAGCGCTTTAGATAACAATGAGACCCTAAATCTATGAACGAGACGTACTACGCAATATTCTGGCTGTGTTCCAGGCATAACGACCTCAGGCCTTATCTGACTTTCTAGTCCAATGAGTTCGCCTAAATTCGGCTTTTCACCGAGTTGTGTTATATAGCTGTTAAATGTGCTAATAATTTACCGAACTTTTACCGTCTAAAAAAGAGTAATGTTTTCAGGGTTCATGTATTTATGTATGTATACAGGTACTTATACTTAAGTTTTCCTAAGTTTACTTAAAAGTTTTATAATTTCTATAATCTCTGGTCTGTTCTAGTGGTAGGGTTCGGCTGTGGCTACCACTGTTACCACCTACCGGCAAAGCCGTGCCGCTAAGCGATTTAGCGTTCCAGTATGATGCTGTGTAGAAACCAAAGGGTAATGGGTTTAATAAAAACTGCCATACCCCTTCCAGGTTAGTCCACTTCCATCATAGATTGCATCATCACCTAACACCAGGCGTGAACGCAGTCAAGTGCTATATTACGGATTATATTAGGTACGTACCATATCTGGCTTCCTCCCCCTCGGGTGCCTGTGCCGTGAGGGTAGCCAGCTCCTTCTCCAAGTCGACCTGGTGCTCGCCAGAGTCCCATGACAGCAGCCCTGTAACAATACACAAAAAATTAAAATCTGTTACTAAAATTAAATAATTTTGATTAAATTCTACGTAAAATTCTCAAAGGTGTATGAAATCTGCCAATCCACATTTGGTCAGCGGGGCGGACTGTGGCCTAAATCCTTCTCATTCTGAGAGAAAACCCGTGCTTAGTAGTGGGACAGTGATAATGATGACATAATCAGATAAGGTTGAGGTACAAAGGTTCAGGTTTTATAATTCCAAACCTCTCAAAACCGATCAGCATTTGAACCATTTTCTTGTCATTTTATGGGTGCTTTAAAAATTAAGTATAGAAAGTTTACCATAATCATCATCAAGGGGTATGGTATTCTTAAAAGGGTGAGGGTTCAATAATAATAATGATTAATTTTGTGCAAAATAATCCATGAAAATGTCCAAGTTTGTTTGAAAATGAAACTTCGTTTGTAAAAAGCCGATTGATTACCTTTCTTGTTCTTCTATAGTTGAAAGTCACGACTTGCCGAACTATATTTAGCGGTTTTATCTAAAAGTTAGTTTCCTGACCATTAAAAAGGTGTAGAAGTAAATCTTATAAACAATATCTGTAAACTTCTTCCTGAAACATAATAATGCAGCTGTGTACAGTACCTACTCCTAATGTATAAATAAAAGGTACCTGAACGTTTCTTGCCGTCCACAATTTCCTTCATTACTTCCTGTAACCCGTCCCCTAGGAACAGTTCGCCCGCCCGCCCTATATTGTACTTGTTTTACTCTGTTCTGTACTATTTATAAACTCTTTAGGTACCTGCCTATTGAATGAGTTAGTTAGTTAGTTAAATTATTTAGTAAAACTATGAAAGGATAGCATGTTTCAATGTCCACTACGGGATTGGCAAATCCGTAGGAGTACCAGAGTAACGGGCATAGCACAAAAGGTTGTGAAGCTGAATCGACAATGGTCAGAGCAGATAATTCGAAAAGTTAATAATAGACGTTGAGGTCCCAAGGTGCTGGAATAGTGACCTCGTTGGAAGACCAAGGGGCAGACTAAGAAATTCCTGAAAGGCCGGCAATGCATTTGAGGTACCTCTGGTGCTGCAAATGTTCATGGGCGGCGGTAATCACTTAACATCAGGTGACCCGCCTGCTCGTTTGCTAGCTATTTGTATTAAAAAAACATACTGATAATGAAACAGACGCTTCTCCTATTTTCATTTAACTTTTAATTAGAATACGCTACTAGAATGTTGATTAGAGTGAAGTTTAGTGTAGAAAAAAATATTATTTCTAAATCCATGACCTATATTTAGACAAATAACGGACCTTACAATAGAGGTCATATTGTGGAAATGAAAGCAATCGCGGGACAGAGCAAGTTTTAATTATTGGCTAAATGACTGCGTTGTAACTTGCATTGTTGGTGCAGGGATTGTATTTTGTTCCCTTGGAAATGTTTATTTTAATAAGCTATATTCTGTTCAGTGAGATTATAATAGCCTCATACGAATTATATGGTGATTAATTTTATCAAATTAATTTTTTTGTTGTGGACTAAGAGCCAGTGCGTGCCAACCAGACCTTCTTTATTTTATGAAAGCTGTAAGTTTCTCTACGTCTTGTCCCCAATACAAGGAGGAACGATTAGTGACTATGAATTTTAGATAATGGTGACTTAGGGAGATAACAGGTAATAAAGGTGTAAAAAATCTTAAAAATAAAATCAATTTTTTTAATATTTGTTTCGAAATGCCATCCATTGCCAGACACTTAGTATCATGGCAACCCCCTGCCATACGCCGTTAAAGTTCAAAACATGTTCAAAAGTTTAAGGACGTCTGGCAGGGCTGGTTGTCTATTTTTAAAGATTTCTAGTTTCCAATTATTATATAAAATCATCTGTTTTCTTCTAAGAGCACATTACATACACAAACAATCCAAACGTGTGTTACAATGAATCACTCGTATACAGAACAATACGTGCTACAGCGCGAACAATGTAAGCGCTTGACCTCCCTTCCTACTGGTCCAGAAACACTGACTAGGCTACTGCTAAACTTAGAACTTAGTGCTACGAAATCTTTGTAAACTTACTAAAGTTGTATATTTTTAGGGTTCCGTACCTCAAAAGGAAAAACGGAACCCTTATAGGGTCACTTTGTGGTCTGTCTGTCTTCCGTCCGTCTGTCCGTCCGTCCATCCGTCGTGTCTGTCAAGAAAACCTATAGGGTACTTCCCGATAACCTAGAATCATGAGATTTGGCAGGCAAATGTCTTATAGCACAAGTACAGGAATAAATTTGAAAACCGAGAATTTGTGGTTATATCTCATACTAGAGGATGCCCGCGGCTTCGCCCGCGTGGATTTCGGTTTTTAAAATTCCGTAGGAACTCTTTAATTTTCCGGGATAAAAAGTAGCCTGTGTCCGTCCCCGGGATATAAGCTAACTCTGTACCAAATTTCGTCATAATCGGTTAAACTGTTGGGCCGTGAAAGGGTAGCAGACAGACAGACACACTTTCGCATTTATAATATTAGTATGGATGGATATCTCAAACATGCTGAATAGAAGATCAAATCGAAAATTAATATCGCATAGAGCTAATAATTACTCATGATTTGTGCAATCGATTTTCTAAATAATTAATTAGTAATACGGCAAACAACGGCTTAGTGGGATGGTTCAATGGCTCAGCGTTCGATTCCATTGAATTTAGATCATGAATAATTAAATGTAGTATTATGATCTGGTTTGATGCGAGATTCATAACTTATAAAGCGATAGTTATATCTACAGGTAAAAGGTCTTGTAAGCGCCCTCTAGTTACTTAAGTTATTATTATATATTTAATTACGCTATCATACATACACACATACAAACACTCACGCACACATAAAATTCCATCCTATTACCCACTCTTTCACCCCGCTCCTGTCAGTTACCTTTGAACCGGCGTTTACGCACGTCGAGTCTGAAACCCGCTAACTGCGTGACGCCCGCTGTACAAACGCCACGCGCCGCTTGTGTAAAAAACTCATATAACGCTAAATTAATCACGCAAAAACCCGCTATTAAACTTTAAAAACGCTACGCTAAGTAAATAAGTTAAAATCACATAAACTTTAAAATTAAGTGAAGTGTTCTGCGAATCTGTGCTTCGAAGAAACTATCCACGGAATACGAGAAAGGGAAGACTCCAAACCACCGGTGACCTATCCTGCCTAAATCCAGGTATTTATCCCACAATTTCTCTGGTCCTATCGCACCGTATCCAATTTCTCTTCCTAGAATCGTATTCATATACAATTCAACACTAAACACGCTATTTATTGTATATTTCAATATTCATTGCAATAGAATTACGTTCGGAACATAGGTACCGCCGCTAACAAAAATATACAAAAATCTTATATAATTACGCATATTTATGTTTAGATCCACGCATTACATTATATTAACGCATTATATATAATTATTTATGTATATTTTTCAATATTTAAAGATTAAAACTTTTTATATCTACCTACAACAAACTCATTATAAAAATTATATCGAAATAATTATTCGCCTGTATTGAGTCTTATTCGCTTGAAATAACGTTTATTATCGCATATCAGAAATCAGAATGTCGAAATCTAACGAAACTATTGTTAGATTAGAGGCTAAGAAAGAATTCTTGTTTTTATCAATTCAACAAATATATGATTTAAGTCTGAAGGTGAGTGATCCTGTGAACAAAACGAATTTCTTGTCTCGCGTTCAAAGTTTAGAAAAATTACGTCAAGATTTCGCGATAGTTATAGACGATTTAATTTCAGCCTATTTGAAACATGACCCTCTTTATACGCCCAACTATGCCCCGCTAGGCGCATTTGACACATTATACTGTCAAATTCAATATACTCTAAATGAAATTAAAAGTGAATCTGCTGTGTCACAGTTTGACAACC
The DNA here is from genome assembly GCF_905333055.1 of Maniola jurtina. Lineage (NCBI taxonomy): Eukaryota > Metazoa > Arthropoda > Insecta > Lepidoptera > Nymphalidae > Maniola > Maniola jurtina. The sequence continues at coordinate 12,626,053 of NC_060046.1, read as the reverse complement.
AATACAGTTTGTTAAATAAAAAATTACCTCCGCTGAATTTAAAAACATTTGACGGCTGTCCGTCAAAATGGACTGTCTTTTATGAAAACTTTTTGAACTTAATCCATAACAACAATAGACTCACTGATGTACAGAAAGTCCAATACTTAGTTAGTTGCTTAACTGATAAGGCGCTTTTGGTTTGTTCTGGTATACCACCCACCTCTGAGAATTATCTTATTATATGGAACGCATTATTAGAGAAATATCAAGATACTAGAGTGCAAGCTACTCAATACATAGATACGATTTTAAATTGCAAACAAAATCAACCGCTCGAATCTTTTGTTGATCAATTTTGTTCCGCGCAAGCGGCACTGCAACGCCTAGAAATACCAGATTTATCAGACTTTATGATTACACACATTGCACTCTCAAAGTTAAGTAAAGATGTTGTCTCGTTATTTGAACAAAATCATAAACACATTAAAATACCTACTTTTTCCGATTTAAATAACTTTCTAAAAGAACAATTAAAAATACAAACATTACGCTCCGTTCAAGTTAACACTCAAACTCCAAATAAAAAACCTAATTCATATAAACCTAAATCGCAAACTCAGACTTATACGAGTACAGTCAGCAACAACAATAATTATAATTTAAATTCTCAAAATACTCAACGTAAGTGCATAATCTGTAAAAATCAAAACGCTCATCCACTTTACAAGTGTGAGGTTTTTAAAAACCAAGACGCTAAAACTAAGCTAGACATAGTGAGAAAAAATAGATTTTGTGAGTTCTGCCTAGGATTTCATTTAAAATTCCGCTGTAAGAGCCAGGGTCGATGTGGGAATTGTGCGTCTAGCTCACATCACAGTCTGTTATGTAGCTCCTTTTCTAAGCCTAGGTATGAACCCGGGACCTCACAGTCACATGCCACCGCTTACTCACCGAACCGCTATGGTGCTAACAACAATAACACTCCGATACAGATGCCACCGCAGAATGATAAATCTAGTGATTTGCCAAAGAATCCAGCACCGCTACCCGCACCTCACGCTCCGCCAAGTAATCCTACAGAATTAGCACTTTCGGTGACTACCTCTTCACGCAATTATTCACAAGATACAACTGTACTTTTACCTACCGCGAAAGTAAATGTATGTAGTAACAATACGCAATACGCTATCCGTTTATTTTTAGATACAGGTTCAATGACTAATTTTATATCAAAAGAATGTTGCCAACGCTTAAATATGAAAATTAAATTCGCTCCGTCAGTTGTAAAAGGCATTGGTCAAACAGAAAGCACATCCCTGGGATTCGTAACATTTAAAATTTACTCTCGCTTTGACTCACGCTGTTCTTATACTATTACCGCTAGGGTGATAGATACAATTACCGACCACTTACCAAACGCTCGTATCGATGTTTCCCAGTTGACTCATTTACACGCATTGCCATTGGCTGACGACGATTATCACACTCCAGGTCCGATCGATTGCCTAATCGGTAATGAACTGTTCCCCTTCTTGCTTGGGTGTGACAGAGTGGTCTCGCGTCGTTCGTCTGTAGTCGCGGTTCAAAGCACGCTAGGCTACATACTGATGGGGAGAGCAGACTGCGCAGCTCACAACTCGAACCACCGCTCAAACGATTTTAAAACTTTTTTATGTCACACAGACTCTCCGTCACTTGATGAAATTACTGAACGCTTTTGGTCATTAGAAAATGTACCTAATAAAATTCACATAAGCCCTGATGATGAAGCATGTGAACGCATCTTTAAAGATACTTACTCACGCGATGAAACAGGCCGATATACTGTTCACTTACCCTTTAAAGATGATCCCGCTAAACTCGGTGACTCATACTCGATCGCCAAACTCCGCTTTCTTCAATTAGAGAAGAAATTAAACGCTAATCCCGCTCTTCGTAAAGATTATAACGCAACCATTCAGTCATACATAGACAAAGGTTATCTTACGAAAGTAGACAACCCTTCACGCGATATAAATTGTTATTATATTCCGCACAGAGCTGTTTATCGCCCTGATAAGCAGACTTCGAAAACTCGTATCGTTCTAAACGCTTCAAGTCGAACTACCTCCGGAAAATCGCTTAACGATTTATTATATGTAGGTCCTAACTTACAAAATAATATATTTGAACTCTTAATAAATTTACGCTTATTCTCAATCGCAGTAACCGCAGATATTGAAAAACATTATTTTCAATTAAATTTAACGCCCGCGCATCACGCTTTTCAAAGAATTCTTTTTAGATTTGACACTGAGCAATCTATTGACACTTATAACTTCACCGTAGTATCATTTGGAGTATCTAGTTCACCTTATCTCGCTATGAGAGTCGTGCGTCAGCTAGCTGAAGACAGCATTGACAGGTACCCGCTCGCAGCTAATGAAGCTACTCATCACATGTACATGGACGATTACATAAACTCAATCGATGGTTTTGAGAAAGCCAAAGAAACTTATCATGAAATGGTCGATATGTTCAACTCAGGTGGTTTCAATTTAACCAAATGGATCTCCAATGACACTAAATTTCTAAATGAAGTTCCTAGCTCTCATAAAAATCCGCACGCAATTAATTTTGATTCAGATGCTCAAGATGTTACAAAAATAGTAGGAATGCAGTGGCATCCCAAACTCGACACTTTTACTTTTAAAATCAACGCTAATGAAAGTCCACGCGATTATACAAAATGCTTAATTCTTTCGATTAACGCTCATAATGAAAATTTTGAAGAATCAAAAATTACTGTTCTAGCAGTTGAAACTTCTGTTTCTGACGCTCAACATCCGATTGAAATTTTAGCCGAACGCTCTTCTAGCTGGTCTAAATTATTGCGCACCATTGTTTACATGTTAAGATTCTCCAAACGCTTAAAATCACGCGGTTCTATTACAGTTTTTGATCTTGAATATGTAGAAACTTACATAATTCGCTATGTTCAAAATAAACATTTTTCTCAAGATATTCACGCTCTCAAAAATAATAAACCTTGCTCGAAATCGATCTTAAAACTTAACCCATTTCTCGCAGACGACATCATCAGAGTTGGTGGTCGTTTAAGCAATTCGCAATTAAATTTTGGTCAAAAGCATCCAATAATTTTACCTTCTAAAGACCGCATCACTCAGCTAATAGTTGATTATTATCATATCACTAATTTGCATACAAGACCCGCGTTATTACTCGCTTTACTCAGACAGAAGTTCTGGATCATTGCTGCCAGAAACTTGGTTCGACAACGTGTACACAAATGCAATATTTGTTTTCGCGCTAACCCTCAATCTACTTTTCCACAAATGGGAGAGTTACCCGCTTTTAGAGTAGCGCAAGTTAAAGCCTTCGTTCACACCGCTGTGGACTACATGGGACCTTTCTTTGTAACTCACATTCGCCGCCGAGGTATTAAAAGTCACAAAGCGTACGTCTGCATATTTACATGCATGACTACCAAGGCAGTACACCTAGAATTAGTCTCAGATCTTAGTTCTGATTTATTTCTTGCAGCTTTTTTGAGACTAAGCGCACGCAAAGGCCCTGTAAGTCTAATATACAGCGATGGAGCTACTACATTTTTTGGAGCTAAACGCAAATTAGATGAACTTTACACTCTCATACAGTCCAATGCTCATAAAAATTTCATTGAAAATCGCCTCGCAGAACATCGTATTCAATTTAAACATAGCCCGCCTTACGGCCCGCATTTTAATGGTCTTAGCGAAATTAACGTTCGCTGTGTAAAAACGCATTTATACAAGGTAGTAGGGACACAAATCCTTACTTATGAAGAATTAAATACAATTATAATTCAAATCGAAAACTTATTAAATAGTAGACCATTATGTATTTTAAGCTCTGATCCGTCAGATCTTTCCGCACTTACGCCCAATCATTTTCTCAATCTCACTCCCGCAAAATATTTACCTGTCGAGGATTTAACGGATATTCCCGACAGCCGCTTATCCCGCTATCAATTGTTAACTAAAATTACTTGTTCTTTCTGGAAACTCTGGAGCCAAGAATATTTGACTTCTTTACAACACAGACAAAAGTGGAATACTCCATCCAACCCTGTGAGTCTTGGAGCTGTTGTTGTAATCAAAGACTCCAACGTTCATCCTCTTTGCTGGCCTCTAGGAGTTATAGAAGAACTCTATCCAGGGAAAGACAGTATAATTCGAGCAGTCAAAGTTAGAACGCGTTCCGGAAGCTACATCAGACCTGTAGTTCGGATATGCCCTCTACCTTCTCAATAGGCTGCTATTAACTCTACTTAAACGCTTTTAACGCTATAATTTTTATCTCTCTGTCTTGCAATTCGTTCTGTTTAGAGGATTACCTCTAGGCGGGGGAAGTTGTAAGCGCCCTCTAGTTACTTAAGTTATTATTATATATTTAATTACGCTATCATACATACACACATACAAACACTCACGCACACATAAAATTCCATCCTATTACCCACTCTTTCACCCCGCTCCTGTCAGTTACCTTTGAACCGGCGTTTACGCACGTCGAGTCTGAAACCCGCTAACTGCGTGACGCCCGCTGTACAAACGCCACGCGCCGCTTGTGTAAAAAACTCATATAACGCTAAATTAATCACGCAAAAACCCGCTATTAAACTTTAAAAACGCTACGCTAAGTAAATAAGTTAAAATCACATAAACTTTAAAATTAAGTGAAGTGTTCTGCGAATCTGTGCTTCGAAGAAACTATCCACGGAATACGAGAAAGGGAAGACTCCAAACCACCGGTGACCTATCCTGCCTAAATCCAGGTATTTATCCCACAGGTCTATGTAAATTCATCAAAATCAACGTTTTGTAATTAGTTAGGTATTTAATTTGCATGTTATTAAAATGCTGTAAGACCTTTAAGAGGGGTCTCTCCGTCTCTCGCTTCATACAAACGTAGTTCCAATTTCATTTGAATATTAAGCAACCAAAGTCCATGAAATTTTGCAGACATATTCTAGAAACTAATATCTTGTCTGTGGTTTTCCAGATTTCTGCTAAAATATTCGGTTTCAAAGTTACGCGGTCTTAAATTTACATACAAATCTTTGAGCCCCTGTAATTATAAAAACTACACATTTTTAGAAAAATCTAACACCACAGACACAGATATTAGTTTCTAGAATATGTCTGCAAAATTTCATGGACTTTGGTTGCTTAATATTCAAATGAAATGGGAACTACGATTGTATGAAGCGAATGACGGATAGAGCCCTGTTAAAATAGTACTTTGGTATTTTGTGATAGGTATATGAAAAAATAACCTACGTAACTGTGCTCTAGTGGTGGCGCCTAGGGAACTCATACTTTAAAAAAAAAAACGGTTGTCTGTAAAGTCGGTTTACTGACGATAGTTGAACGTGACAACAAAGGTCGATTGTGCTTCTTTGTCGCTCGTTCCGCGCTCTCGCTTGCACTTCAAGCCTTACATGGAACGCCTCAGAGCGAGGTAACGCCGCATGAGTCACGTTTTTTCGTGCGTGCAGCCGGCTCTATCGAATTATAAGACGTTGTCACGTCAAAAAAAATTGTGTGGCACATTAATAATTTTTGCTTAAACTTTATTGTTTCTTTCTTTAATCAAAATAATTTATCTACTTGCAAGTAAACAAATACATTTTTAATTAAGTATATTTTGATTAAGATACGACGGGTTATTGTCTGATAGAAACAATAGGTGTAATATATCTTACGTATTATATATCTTTTACCATAAACTGCTGAAATCATAAGGAAAGATGGAAAATAATTATCCTTGAAAGCCTTTGTAGTACGTAAAAAACTTATTACTTAAGGTAATTGCTATTTGACAAATCGCAAAAATGCTGTACTTTGAAGTAAATTGTTTATTTTTCTAAAGCATTAACAGCTATTAAATACATGCAATTAAAAACTTCAGTTTGTGAAGATTATAAGGGCCTCTTTTTATTTAGTATACATTATCCCAATAAAAAAAAAAACCAAGTTGAAAACATTGCTGTTCGCAAGTTAAGTTAAGTTAAGTTATCGGCTGTTTAAGTTTTCTCATCATAGTTCATGTAAACGACTGATAAAATCGAATTACGAGTACTTTACACGAAACAGTGCCGGAATTTTTTAAACACACAAACAAAAAACCGTCACGAAAGCCGTCACAATTGGTAGCCGGCCATTTGCATAGCAGCCTTACGTCATTTCCGGTCATAAATATTATTTTAAGTAGATTTTCATTTAACAGGGCTTTCTCCGTCACGCGTTTCATACAATCGTAGTTCCAATTTCATTTGAATATTAAGCAACCAAACTCTATGAAATTTTGCAGACATATTCTAGAAACTAATATCTGTGTCTGTGGTATTTTAGATTTTTCTAAAAATATGTAGTCTTAAAATTACAGGGGCTCAAAGATTTGTATGAAAATTTTTAAGACCGCGTTACTTTGAAACCGAATATTTTAACAGAAATCTGGAAACATAGATATTAGTTCCTAGAATATGTCTGCAAAATTTCATGGACTTTGGTTGTTTAGTATTCAAATGAAATTGGAACTACGATTGTATGAAACGAGTGACGGAGAGAGCCCTCTAAGTATATCGCGTGCTTAACTGGGTGCTAACAAAAACTGTCGAATTTTCCTGTACATTGTTAGCCATTTGCCTATATACCTAATCATAAAGCTAAAATGATAGTTAAGCTACGAAATACTCGTAGGCTTTTATAATTTGTGCCATTATTTTACGGGTTCCGTACCTCAAAAGGAAAAACGGAACCCTTACAGGATCACTTTGTTGTCTGTCTGTCCGTCTGCGTATCATGTCTTCGGTTGATTTAAGTTTCAATTTTTTAAAGTAAGATAGGTAACTATACCAAGTGGGGTATCATATTATGAAAGGGTACCTGTATATTCTAAAACAGATTTTTACTTATTTTTATGCATGATAGTTTTTGATTTATCGTGCAAAATGTCGTAAAAATTACCCGAGTACGGAACCCTCAGTGCGTGAGTCTGACTCGCACTTGGCCGGTTTCTTTCTTATGACTTTAAAACCTCAACAATTTCTCCCATTTATTTCTGCCCTTGTCTGGCATAGACGGATAGTATTCCCGAAGTTTGGTTCGATCCTTCATAACTTTTATATAATTTGGACATTTGGGTTGCGTGCTGTGGCCACTCAATAATTGTTTCGATCCATTAGCCGACCATTTCGCGTGTACGAAACATAATAATAGATAAGTTGGAGCTATTTTCACGTTATTTTCTTTGCAATGCTGTTATGTGGAATAATAACAATTAAGTACATAAATACACTTAATAGTAGCTGTATGCTTAGCTTGTTTCAAATTGCATCACTATCCATATAGTAAAAAGTGTGAAAGTGTGTTCGTTTGTTAGTTTGTTCCTCAACGTAATTTTTCGCATGGGTATATGCGTTTTGAGCAGTTAAATATCACTTGCTTTAAACGGTAAAGGAAACCTTCGTGAGGAAACCACTTAACATTAGGGGACTCAACTGCTCGTTTGCTGCTTTTTAACCCCCGACCCAAAAAGAGTGGTGTTATAAGTTTGACGTGTGTATCTGTGTATCTGTCTGTGGCATCGTAGCTCCTAAACTAATGAACCGATTTTAATTTAGTTTTTTTTTTGTTTGAAAGGTGGCTTGATCGAGAGTGTTCTTAGCTATAATCCAAGAAAATCGGTTCAGCCGTTTGAAAGTTATCAGCTCTTTTCTGGTTCTTACTGTAACCTTCACTTGTCGGGGGTGTTATAAATTTTTAATTTACACTTGTTTATATAAAAAAAAATATGATAATGACAATAAATATAATAGGTAACAATATTTATCTATGGCAAAGACTTTTTTAGCTCTTCATTGCAATCTTAACTGATGAAAATCAAAGCCCAATTATACCCCTCGATTTCTTCTCTTAGGTATATTATGTACCAATGCACGCTTTCAGTGGATAATCTAGGCACGACCGAAGTTCCTCACTAAACATTTGAGTATTTTTGAAATAGATCATTGCTTGGACGAAAAAACTCAAAGCTAGCACACGAACTTTTCATAGTATTTCCTGTACCTATTCCCAGGGGGTTAAAACGGGAATTTTGAAAAACATCGTCTCTTGATTAATATGCAAGTCGATAGGCTGGTATCCACCACAGTCGACTTTTTTTTTTCAATGGATAGATAGCCTAGATACATGACTAAAACTGAACCAATTCCGTTCGACCTAAAAAGCTGAAAAACTGAGTGGACTATGTCAACATATTTATAGAGGAGAGTATTAGTTGACAAAGAGCGATGACCTTTAACCTGACCTGAGCGGGTCAAAGGTCAGATGCGCCTTTTTACATGTGACCTCTTTCCGTATGTACGGAAATACATTCATGTTTGACGAATACATCACGAATACTTAGGTTATTAAATTAATATTATGGAAAAGTTATGTTTTTACTGGATTATTATAGGAGGGTGATAGTAGTTGAGCTTTTTACCAGTTCTTCTCAGTGGAAAATACCTTTTAATATACCCTCCTGGGTACAGTGATCCCTACGTGATTAAATTAGAAATGAGGATCCGTAGAATAACCAGATGCTCGATTGCGGTAGAATGACAGCTACAATGTCACGATTGCAATCACCTCTGATTGGTTGACGGTCGCTCACTATTGGCTAGAATGCATAGTTGTAACAAGAATACCGTAAATTCAGCCAATCACAACAATTGCGATTGTAATAATGATTGATGCGGGTTTTCGGGAATTGACCCTTTGAGTAGCCGATATACTTATTTAGCTCAATTTTTTGCGAGGATTAAATAGCAATGGACGTGACACATAGTTTAATAACCGATAGATATTGGGGGTTCCAAGGTGCTGAAGGTCCCAGGGTCCAATGGTGACCTCCCACTTGGACAGATGATATCTGACAGAGAGTAGTTGCTAGAGTGCGCAAAAGACTGTCCAACACTGGACGTCTGTCGGTTGACGACAGTAATAGCTCTATGTATTAAGTCGGGATCATATTTTTTAATTAATGGAGTATTAACCTAATGAAATAATAATTTAAGTAGATAGGAATTGGCTTATCTGGATCAGGGATCATTCATTCATTCGAATGATCCCTAATCCAGATAATCCAATTCCTACATTTTGAATACTGAAAATGGTAGTATTCGAATGCTTGAATAGTGAATGATACCATATTTAAATACTGAATAATGGGTATATTTGAATACTTGAATACTGAATAATGGATATATTTGAATACTTGAATACTGAATAATGGATATATTTGAATACTTGAATACTGAATAATGGATATATTTGAATACTTGAATACTGTATAATGGATATAATCGAGTACTTGAATACTGATACTTCATCTAATGGATGAATACTGAATAGATACTTCATTCGAATGCATGCATACTGAATAGTTACTTCATTCGAATGCATGAATACTAGATAGATACTTTATTCGAATGCATGAAAACTGAATAGATACTTCATTTCGAATGCATGAATACTGAATAGTTTCTTCATTCGAATGCATGAATACTGAATAGATACTTCATTTGAATGCATGAATACTGAATAGATACTTCATTCGAATGCATGAATACTGAATAGATACTTCATTCGAATGCATGAATACTGAATAGATACTTCATTCGAATGCATGAATACTGAATAGATACTTCATTCGAATGCATGAATGCTGAATAGATACTTCATTCAAATGGATGAATACTGAATAGATACTTTATTCAAATGCATGATGCTGAATAGTTTCTTCATTCGAATGCATGAATACTGAATAGATACTTCATTCGAATGCATGAATGCTGAATAGATACTTCATTCAAATGGATGAATACTGAATAGATACTTTATTCAAATGCATGATGCTGAATAGTTTCTTCATTCGAATGCATGAATACTGAATAGATACTTCATTTGAATGCATGAATACTGAATAGATACTTCATTCAAATGGATGAATACTGAATAGATACTTCATTCGAATGCATGAATACTGAATAGATACTTCATTCGAATGCATGAATACTGAATAGATACTTTATTCAAATGGGTGAATACTGAATAGCTACTTCACTCTGAATGCATGAATACTAATGACTATTATAAGTACTGAACAATGGGTAATGGTGGAAAATATACTCGAGAGCATGAATACTGAATGTCTACTAAGTTAGGTATATTTAAAATACTGTGTATTGCATATACTCTTATGCTAGACTTTACACTTGTATACTAAAAATGTGAATTAATAAAGCGAATTATGAATATTTAGCTTATTCGCATTCATCTATTAAATCAACAAATTTCTGTTTTTCAACTCTTAATATTCGTGCCGATAGTTGTTGGCCATGATATCGAACTTTGAAATAAATACCTGAATTACTTTTATTTAAGGGTATTAAAATGGCATCGTATTGTTCGTATCCAATAATTTTAACTAAATGAAGACCGTGTAATCTTTTTTCAGTTATAATTATTTCTACACAATCTCCAATATTTAAAGACATGGTGACATTTTTTCCTTATGAATAAATAAATAGTTCACTTTAGTCGCGTGTTATCATCCAATGTCTATTCAACTGATATAGAACAGAAAATTGTCTCTAATATAGAATATAGATAAAACTTTGATGGTGTTGGTGGTGATAGAAAATAAAACGTTTAATCATGTTGACCGTATGCCGTGTAATAAAAGGCAATGCATTAATACAATGTAATGTGCAACTTAAGCAGTTTTAGGGCAAGCTGGTGTTACACCGAGCTTACGGTTGGAGACACACTGAGCCAACATTACAAGGCTTTAGTTTTATTTCCCTCAAAATGAAATTCAAGTTCAATAATAAAGTTTGTTTATTTGCATTCGAATAAGTTTACATAATGATTGAGTAGACAATTTGTATCGTTAGTTATAAACAATAATTATTTACACAAAAACGCATTTCACTCTTATTTTTTAATCACTAGTAACATCAATGCAGGACATACTTCGTTGTATTTTCGTTATTAAACTGTGAGCTCCATTATAGATTTCATCGAAAAGTAAGTTATCGCTATCGACGACATATTGAACACAGACATTTGCATCACATTCACAAAACATAGTGTTTCGTAGTTTTGCCGCATCATATATTTCCAATCTGATAACTTTGGCTCCATTATTAGGAACTTTTATGTATGAATACACAACATTGGCTTTTTTCTTTTTTAAAGTAGGAGGGATATCTAACCCATTATTTTCCCTTTGAAAATAATTACTAACACGTTGAGTAAGGGTCGTATTGGGTTGAAAGTTAAAAGGATCATTTGAATCCTGAAACAAATAAAAATACTATTATGAATGCTGAACTAAGTAACAATTTAGGTTTATGAAATATGCAATTTGAATATCAAACGAATCTAAGAGGTAGTCATGTTTATCAAATAAAAACAAAGTGATTACTAATAAAATTATTCAAATTTTAATACTTAATTATTATGTATAGTAAAAAAATCAGGTCTTACCGACATGTTGTAGATCACGTTTTGATGTCCAGTACAATGTAATGAATTTTCACAAGTTTTCACGTAACTTATATACTTTTTTTAAATTATCAATAAAGTTCAAAATCGCAGGTTTTATCATTCAAAGATCGTTCCTTAACTGGATGTGGAATGTGAAATACGAACCCTCTAGACATAGCGTCGCCGGCGCTGGCGCACGTTGTTGTAGGACTACATTCAGTTTGAAATATCATGGATTTGTCTTAGGTTGTATTCATGCAAAGAAGTTGGTTGCTATTTAATCGGGTAAAAAACGATTGAATAACGTTGCATGTTGTATTTTGTACCTACGCACGAACAAATCAACAGACAAACTATTCTTATTGTATCGTATAGCACGGTACAATATGCGAAGGTAATTAAGGTTGCTCAAACCTAGTCCATCCATTATAAACTCAATGTTTTAAATAATAATAGTTATAGTTATTGGAGAACACATAACTTACTCAATAAAATTTTTGTCCTACTTTAAACACTTAATGAATGGTAACCTATTCATCTCTAACATTGTAAGTAAGTGTTGCTTTGTTAGCAATAATATGATAAGTACATTAAGGCTCTTACACATTATCCCCCGACACTATAGTATACTTATTTTGTTCATTTGCTCCCCTCATAACTCATAAACAATGTTTTTTTAGAATAATAATTTAGCGTACCTATACTTACATGAAAATGTTAATAGGAAAGTGTGATCATGAAGAAGACAAGATTAAATAAAAATGAAAATTATTTATTCAGAATAGGTAACATGTTACGCTCACTGATATTCAAATTTTTTAATTTGTAAGATGATGTGATTGTGACAATTAATTACATACTTAAAACAAAAGCGATGAGGGTTCCAAACGCGCCCAAGTCTGAGAAGAGCCCACAACAAACTCAGCCTTTTAAGCCAGATTAAAAACCATCCTGCTTTATACTGAATTATTATTATTGTCAGATATTATCTGGTGAATCTCAGCATATTGATTTGTATCATCATTCATAATAGAGCGAGTGATAGTGTAAAGGGACCTTTACGGAAATTTAATGACAAATCATTTTTGCTTTATTTAAACAATCAAGCGAGATGTTAAAGCATCATTGTGTTATCCTGAAGCAAGGAATCTGGTGGATACTGAAATGTAAGTAATATCATATTTATTTTTTATTTTTAATGGTTTTTTTCTCATCTTCGATATTATAATTTCGAGCAATCAAGGTACGTTCATGGGCACCTAAATTGAGAATACTTGCAGTATTCAATTGATTATAATAATAGTAAGTTATTTATGCGTATGTAACCTTGTCGGTCTAATGGTTAGCTGGGTTCGATTCCCGGATCTTACTGATACCTACATTAAGAATACTTCCAGTATTCAATTGATTGTTATAATAATACTATGTTTTTATGTGTGTACATGTAACTTTGCCGGCCAAATGATTAGCTGACTGGAATAGTTCCCGGGTTCGATTCTCGGGTTTATTTTTGTTAATAATAATAATAATACTTATGTTATTTGTGTTTACGTAACCTTGTCGGGCAAATGGTTAACTGGCTTGAATATAGTCCTAGGTTCGATTCTCGGGTCCTACCGATACCTATCCTATATTACGATATCCTACCTGTTAAGAATACTTCCAGTATTTGATTGATTTTGATAATAATATGTTTTATGTGTGTACATGTAACTTTGTTGGTCAAATGATTAGCTGGCTTGAATAGTCCCGGGTTCGATTCTCGGGTCCTACCGATACTCATATTAAGAATACTTCCAGTATTCGATTGATTTTGATAATAATATGTTTTTATGGTGTGACCATGTAACTTTGTCGGTCAAATGATTAGCTGGCTTGAATAGTCCCGGGTTCGATTCTCGGGTCCTACTGATACTCATATTAAGAATACTTCCAGTATTCGATTGATTTTGATAATAATATGTTTTTATGGTGTGACCATGTAACTTTGCCGGTCAAATGATTAGCTGGCTTGAATAGTAAGCATTAAGTGTTACAAGATATTTTTGTCAAGTTTATATTAATACCTAGACACGTTTGAATACATACTTGTAATCTAATTTATGTTTTTTTTTATATTATAGGTCACGACAGAGTGCTGAAACGTTGTTCCCATCAGAAGATGAGTCGCCGCAGCATTCGCCGCAGCCTGAGCCTGAAAAGAAATCCAAGAAAAGGGCACATGACAAATTAAAAACCGGTGAACCATCAAGTCCCACACCGACGCGTGTTGCGAAGAAATCAATGAAGTCCATCATCAATCCCATCGCACCGCCACCAAAAAAGATCACTGCATACGATCTTTTCGGCACAGATAGTGAAGATGACGAGACTGAAGAGACCTCTACACCTACAGCAGCGGGTAAAAAAATACAGCCTTTAGTTTCGTATTTAACAAGAAGACTGGCTAACGGTCATTCAAGACAATCTTTCGAGGGTAAGACAGGAACGCACTTCATTGACCTGAAAGTGTACCGGTGTGATGAGGTCGAAAATGTTCAGCCCGTAAATAGATGGCGTCATGCCATCATATGTGTTAAAAACCGCACGAATGAAGATACTGAGGCATGGCGCCACTTAACAAACTTCATCATTGCGACACGAAAAGAGTATAAAAAATGCACTCCCACTTTTATCAGCAACTATTATTAGAAATTATTCCACTACGTCACACAATATTCTTTTGAAAAATTGTATTGTCACATATGTTATGAAATTAATAAACTTGTATAATGTTGTTGTTTTTTTTTACAGTCACCCCTGCACCAAAGCTAAGTCAGGTCAGCTTGGTGAGATGTGAAAATTGTCACGTTGATATACCTGAAAATAGATATCAATATCACTTAAGAACTAATTTACATAAGTCGAATTGTTTATTGAATACCAAATATAATAACATTGAAGTAATTTCAACAGCTTTCAAAAATAGAATAATAAGTTATAAATTAAGTCCTTTTGAGGAGTACCTCACACCCGAATCGTTCCTAATAGATAACGAGAAATATGTTATTAAAATTATAAACAACTCTTTGAAAAGATTTCAAAGTGTTAAATTAAACTTCGAGCTTTTTGTTTTCTTTTATCTCTCTAAAACAGGAGAAAAACAGCTGAAGTCATTTAACACAAAATATAGTATCATATCTAAAGGTACTGATGTTCATGAATTATATTTAAAAACAATTAATACGTTTGAAAAAAAAATATCTGAATTTCAACATCGCGAATCTGGCTGGACTTGCGAATCAATGAGTCATCTAGAAATAAACATAAATAAGTATTCTCCTTTCAGGGGTGGCTCTTACATAGCTCTTCCGAGTGTAGTTAAAAATACTAAAAGTTGCATAAATATACGCAACAATGACAATCATTGTTTTTTATGGTCTATAGTTGCTGCATTATTTCCACAAAATAATAATGTTTGTAGAACTAGTTCGTATCCACATTACTCAGAAGTACTAAATATAGATGGTAATATGTCATTTCCACCATCATATAAAGATATTAAAATGTTTGAGAAAATAAATGAACTAAGTATTAACGTTTATGGATTGGATAATAAACATAATGTAACTGGTCCTTTGTATATAACTACAGCAAGAAAAAGTAACCATATAAATTTGCTGTACATTCAGAAGAATGGTAAAGGTCATTACTGTTTAATAAAAAATCTTTTGAAGCTGGTAAAACGACAAGTAACTAATCACACAAGTAACATGTATTTGTGTGAGTTATGCTTACAGACTTTTACCAGTAAAACAAAATATACTTCTCACAATTGTAATGAAATATTGACTGAATTACCAGCGAAAAATAGTTATTTACAATTCAAAAACTATGAAAGGCAACAAAAAATTAATTTTATTATTTATGCTGACTTTGAAAGTATTCTAATGAAGTGTAACGAAAATAAATCTGAGAATACTCGATTATATGAAATGCACCAACCGTCTTGTTTTGGTTACTATATTTGCTGTTCTCATGATCCTAAATTAAATAAATATGTTACATACAAAGGATCAGATTGTGTGCAAGTATTTGTAAAATATTTAATAGATGATATTCAAGAAATCTATCGCATATTGTCTAAGAAATTACCCATGACACCGTTAACATTGGAACAAGAAATTAGCTTTGAAAATGCTACAAATTGCTATATTTGTAATAATTTACTTCTTGATGATAAAGTACGTGATCATGACCATATCACTTCAGAGTATCGTGGCCCTGCACATTCTTATTGTAATTTAATAAATAGAGTGTGTTCATTCGTGCCTGTGGTTTTTCATAACTTGGCGGGCTATGATTGTCATCTTTTTATTACGGAGTTAGCAAAATACGACGGTTATTTTAAAATAATACCAAAATCGAAAGAGAAATATATTACTGTAACGAAAGTATTAAAAAATAAATATAGTTGTTCATTTCCTATTCAAATAAAATTTATAGATTCTTTTCAATTCCTCAATTCAAGCCTAGATGTATTATCTAAAAATTTACACGAAAAAGATTTTGTTAATTTATCCAGAGAATTTCAAAACAAAGACCAATTGAAGTTGCTACTTCAAAAAGGTGTTTACCCTTACGAGTATATGGATTCTATTGAAAAATATGAAGAAACTGCTCTTCCTTCAAAGGATTGTTTTTACAATAGTTTGAAAGGTGAACATATAAATGATGATGAATACAAACATGCTCAAAGTGTATGGAATCTATTTTCTATTAAATCCTTGAATGAATACACAGATTTATATCTAAAAACAGATGTATTTCTTCTTTGCGATATATTTGAAAATTTTAGAAATACTTGTTTACGACATTATAAACTTGATCCGGCTTATTATGTCACCGCTTCAAGTTTAACCTGGGATGCGATGTTATTATATACAGGTATCCGGTTAGAATTAATTAGTGACCTGGAGATATATGAATTTTTAGAAAAAGGAATACGTGGAGGATTAGCCCAGTGTTCTCTTCGTAACGCTGTAGCTAATAATAAATATCTGTCAGATTTCGATGATTCTCAACCATCAACTTACTTGATATACCTCGACTGCAATAACTTATATGGTTATGCAATGACTAAAAAGCTTCCTATATCTGACTTCCGACTGTTATCCACGACCGAAATTGATAACTTAGACATTGCAAACATATCAAATGAATCAGATTTTGGATATATTTTGGAAGTGGATTTAGCATATCCTGAGTACTTACATAATGCGCACAGTGATTTACCTTTTGCGGTAGAAAAATTCACTCCTCCGGGAGGTAAAAACCCAAAATTAATAGCAAATTTGTATGATAAATTTAAATATGTGATACATTACGTTCATTTAAAAGAATGCTTGAAGAATGGGCTTATTATAAGAACAATTCATCGTGTTCTAACTTTTAGACAACAAAACTTTCTACAAAAATACATTGACTTAAATACTCGATTACGCCAAGCATCATCATCTGATTTTGAGAAGGATTTTTTCAAGCTTCTAAATAATGCTATATTTGGAAAAACTATTGAAAATAAGAGGAAACAGGTTAATATTAAGTTAGTAACCAAGTGGAATGATAACAACAATAAAACTAACAAACAGCTCAGTGCCGAAAAGTTGATTGCGAAACCTAATTTAAAAAACATTACAGTTTTCTCCGAAGACTTAGTTGCAATTCATCTGAGTCCGGAAAAAATAATACTTGACAGACCTATATATATCGGTTTCACGGTTCTGGAATATGCAAAACAACACTTATATAAATTTCACTATGACTTTATTAAAAACAAATATCGAAATAAAGTACGACTTTGTTATACTGACACAGATAGTCTTTTATATTTTATAAAAACCAAAGATTTTTATAAAGATATGAAAGATGAAATAACAAATTTTGACACTAGTAATTTTGATGTGAATAATTGCTGTAATATGCCTAGAGTTAATGCGAAAATTCCGGGTCTATTTAAAGATGAACTTGGAGGTGAAATCATCACTGAGTTCACTGGATTGAGAGCTAAGCTTTATTGTATTAACAGTAAAAAGATCCAAATTAAAAAGGCAAAAGGTGTATCTAAATCTGTAACAAAACGATTAAAGTTAAAACATTACAATAGCACTTTAAACAGCGACGTTAATTTCAAAAGTAAAATGAACATGATAAAATCGATTAAACATGTACTATATTCTCAAGAAGTAAATAAAGTAGTCTTGAATAAAACTGATGATAAAAGACAAATACTTTCAAACCAAATTGAAACCTTACCTTGGGGTCATTGCAATACAATATTTTGAATTTTAAGATTTAAATGTAAAATTACAAATGTTAGAATTAAAAGGTTTATTACCATAATTTTATGCTATTCTGTGATTCCAGATTATATTAGGTATGATTGTTTAATATTTATACTTCGTATGATACTATTGACGAATCAATATATTATGAATAAGAGCACAATCACTTGTTTTATTTTGAGAATACTTATGACTTATTTATAGACGGATTCAAATAAATAAATTATGGGTCCAAAATTATTTCTATATATTTTTATTTTTAAGATGGAATACTGAAAGAGACAATGCTATAATTTAATTTTTTATCGTTTACCTATAAAAAGCTTTGCACAAGATATATTAATCAAATGATACAATGAAATTGATTAAACAGGATCTTTCATTGGAAATAAATACTTTAGATAAGATACTCGAAAACAAGTTATGTGTAAAAAATAGCGAACTGTTGCCAAATTCTATTCGTTGTATCATTTGCGGGCCATCTAATTGCGGGAAAACGAATGT
Organism: Maniola jurtina; assembly: GCF_905333055.1. Classification (NCBI taxonomy): domain Eukaryota; kingdom Metazoa; phylum Arthropoda; class Insecta; order Lepidoptera; family Nymphalidae; genus Maniola; species Maniola jurtina. Next base: position 12,607,665 of record NC_060046.1, on the reverse strand, counting down.
TATGCTTAGTTTATTATTACATACAAATGGACTAAAGTTTAGAAATATATATCTTTATTCCAAAACAGCATTTCAACCAAAATACAAATTTTTGAGTGTTGTTCTCAAAAGCATTCCAGAAGTAAATTTTTTTGTTTTTGAAGACAATAACATTATTCATCCTAACGAAGCTTTATCAAACTCGATTATTATATTCGATGACGTTGTCTGTGAAGATCAAACCAACATACGTAACTATTTTGCCATGGGAAGACATAAGCAACTTGATTGTTTCTACTTGACACAAACGTACTCTAAGATTCCTAAACAATTGTTACGTGACAACGCGAATTTCCTAATTTTATTCAAGCAAGATGATGTCAATCTAAAACATATATTTGATGAGCATATTAATTCAGATATGTCTTGGTTTAAATTTAAAGATCTCTGTGCAATGGTGTGGAAGAAACCTTACGATTTTTTAGTTATTAATAAAGATTGTTCTATAAACAAAGGAAGATACAGAAAAGCATTCGACACTTTTATTAAATTTGACTAAGATTTCGTAAAACCTATTATACTTATATAATTATGGAGGGAAAAGAAGAAAGTCATAAATAAATATTACTCTATAGCTAGCACACGTAAATTTAGTGTCATGGATCAAAGTCTTAAACAACAATTAGTGCACTCAGTAAATTCTATAAGAAATAAATTAAAACATATACGTAATGCAGAGGATCAAACTAATTTGGTGCTGAATAGAATATTTAAACCTATAACCGAGCCGTTAAAGGTTTTAAACGATAAACCTAAACTTACAAATTTAAATAACAAGTTAAATAAAGGAACAAATGAACTTATGGGTTCTGAAAACACTATTCAAACAAAAAATAAAGATAGTAAGAGTAATAAGTTAAATAATGAAGATTTAGAAATAAATTCAGAATATAATGAAGATAAAATTGATAGTGTTCATAAGTCAAAACAGACAGATTTGGATGTGTCGTTACAGAAGGATGATATTATAGATATATATGACAGTATGGACATACCGTTCGGAATACGAAAGGAACAAGATAAAAATTTAATGATTGGAGATTCAGTTGTACGATTCACTAAAAATGAAAATGCTTTAACTGGGGATAAATCTATAATGATCAACATTGGCGGGCGTTCATATGAATTGACTCCTGGCCTTAAAGAACTATTGCTACGCAAGAAACCTAATTTATCAATTATCTTAGAGACAGATAAATTGGTTTACAAAGATATTTTACATCACACTAATGCACATAAGAGAGACTATAATGCTTATAGGCAAATTAAAGGTGATAAAGGTACAAAATATCGAGAAATCATAAAGCCATTATTTTTTGAGTCAAAGAGTAATGCGAAGCAAGGAGGTAAATTACCTACACTAAAAAAGTATAAATCTAATATAGATTTAGTATATTGGGATAATCCTAATGAATTAGTTGACAGGTTAAAATTACTAATTGCCTCAAAACAGGCTGGCAATAGTAATCACGACAATGAGATTATATCAATAATTGAAGAGTTAAAAGAAGCCGATATCATTAAAGAATAAAAATGGTTGCACTACGAACAGTTATTTAGTATTCAATTGGTTCTCAAAGATGAACGTAGATATTTTCGGGCACCCTTTATATAAAAAACCAAAAATTGACGATACAGTGTTTATTAATAAATGCCCTCTGAAAGTATTAAGTGATGGCAATTTAAATGCTAGCAATAAAATAATAAAAAACTTGCATATTCCTGTTGATGCCAATGATAGTGTGACAAAAGAATATGTCGATAATTCTATCTCAGACTACAAGAAAGAATTAACAACTGTGAATGATCTAGTTACAAATTTAATTACTAGAATAACTCAATTAGAAAACATCGTTAAGGGTAATTTTCATAAAAATGAGCAAGTTAGACGTGATAAACGAAATACATAAATATGCAAGGGTAAATTTTCCTCGGAGACGAGTAGAAATGAGGGACATAGATGACCTGTGGCAAGCCGATTTGATAGATATGCAGTTTGTATCTAAGGAAAATTTAGGTTATAAATACATTTTGGCAGTTATTGATACTTTTTCAAAATATGCTTGGGCCATTCCATTAAAATGTAAAAGAAAAGAAGATGTGTGTAAAGCATTTAAGATAATATTAGAAAAAGGACGTAAACCTAAAAACTTACAAACTGATTTTGGTACTGAATTTTATAACGATAAATTCAAAAATTTGACTAGTATATTTAATATAAATCATTATTCAACTTACACTACAAAAAAGGCATCAATTGTTGAGAGATTTATCAGAACACTCAAATCAAAATTGTACAAAGAGTTCAGTCTAAAAGGAAAATACAAGTGGAATGATGGTACCTTGAGTAAAATAATTAGTGAATACAACAATACACATCACCGTACTATTAATCGAAAACCGTGCGAAGTCGATACAAGTAATAAAAGAAAGATTTTAGAAAAATATCAATTTCAAAAACATCAATCAAAAGTTGGAAATCGATTCAGTTGTTTGAAAGTAGGGGATTTTGTGCGTGTAAGTAAACACAAAAGTATGTTTGAAAAGGGATATACACCTAATTGGTCGACGGAACTATTTAAAATTAGTAAAGTGAATGAAACAAATCCGATTACATATCTGATAGAAGATTCTAGAGGTCAGCCAATTTTAGGTGCATTTTATTCTCAAGAATTACAGAAAACAAAACATCCGAATATATACCTTGTGGAAAAAGTACTAAAAAAAAGAGGAAACAAACTATTTGTAAAATGGCTAGGACTACCTGTCGATGAAAATAGTTGGATTGATAAGACTAATATTATTCTATAAGTTTAAATAAAATAACTATTTAAACAGACACGTTTTATCAGTTTAATCAGTATATTAAAGATTATGAACAAGAGCAGTGTCTTAAATTGGTTTATTAATCATTTGCCTTTTGAACTCCATCTACCCGGATATAACTATTGTGGACCAGGTACAAAATCGTACAAAAAGAAAGGCATTAACCAGTTGGACGAATATTGTAAAGAACACGACATAGCCTATCAGCAATCATCTGATTTGAGTGATCGGCATAAAGCTGATATAAAACTGATGAACATGGCACGGAACCGCATAACAGCATCAGATGCCAGCTTAGAAGAAAAGATAGCAGCACATATAGTTAATAAAGCGATGATAGCGAAAGTTAAATATGGAGCCGGTTTAGGAATTAACAAAGCAGCAAAAGATATAAGTGGTGGTGGATTAAAGAAACAATTGAAATATATCATATCTCACACAAATAAACATCTTAAAAAATTAAAACCAAAGGGTAAAAATATGGCGATAAAGTTGGCAATGGCAGCTGCTAAGGAACTAGCAACAAACACTACAGTAAAGATTCCTCGTATTATTCCTATTCCGAAAACGGGAGGGTTTCTACCATTGATACCTATTCTTGCTGGGCTATCTGCCGTGGGTAGTTTAGCTGGTGGTGCATCGGGTATAGCTAAAGCTATTAATGATTATAAAGCAGCTGAAAAACGTTTGAATGAGTTAAAAAGGCACAATGAAAAAATAGAATCATTATCTATTGGAAAAGGATTAAGCGTTAAACCTTTTAAGGAAGGTTTCGGAATTTATGTATCTAGTAAAAAAAACTAAATAGTCGGCTACCCAATAGAGCTCTTACTAATATAGATATTATGAATTATTCAAGCAGTATTCCTTATTTTCGAGGAGTATTTATGAGAGATGAGCTACCTAAACATCCTCATAAGAAAGAATGTGGTATCGTTAATTTAGATAGCTCAAAAAATCCTGGCAGTCATTGGGTAGCTTACGCAAAATACAATAATCATATCGAGTACTTTGACAGTTATGGTAATTTAAAACCACCAAAAGAATTAATTCAATATGTTGGTTCCGAAATGTATTATAATTATGAAAACATTCAGCGTAATCATCCATATAATTGTGGACACTTGTGTTTAAAGTTTTTGAACAAATTTTGGCATGATAAGAAAATAAATAAATAGATCGTAAGCACTTCGTATTGTTTAGTGTGTTATCATGTCTATTGCAATAACCATCACGGGCAAAAGACCATTACTTGAATCAAGTTTTCAACCTCCTCTTAACATAGACGATAAATATGAGTGTGGCTTAATTTATTTTTCAGCTCTCAATTCAATCCCCAACATTAATGAGAGCAATAATGTATTTGCTTATGGCAATGGTAAAAAATTAAAAATACCGTGTGGTGCTTATGGCCTATATGATATAGCTGATTACATTCGAAGTCAAGTCACAGATTGTGATATAATAATCAAACCAAATAACAACACATTAAAATGTTTAATATTTTGTTCTAATACGATGAACTTTGATGAAGATAATAGCATAGGATCGATATTGGGTTTTCCAAATGTTAAATTAGAAGCAAATAAATGGCACGAATCTCAGAACCCAGTCAACATTCTTCCTTTGTCCGTGATAAGAGTCGAATGTGATCTAATAAAGGGGTCATATACTAACGGATTTCCATCTCATATTTTATATGAATTTGTGCCGAACGTTCCACCTGGGTATAGATTTATAGAAGTACCGAAAAGTATTATTTACTTTCCTGTGAATAAAAATATCATATCATCAATAAATATAAAAATTCTTGACGAACAAGGTCGGTACATTGATTTCAGAGAAGAGTGTTTCAACCTACGTCTCCATTTGAGAAAACAGGATGATTGTGTTTAATAAAAATTCAAATACTTTAACAAAACGTATTACTACTCCTCGAGTTGAGCAACGTTACAGACGTATTAAATCTTATAAAACACTTACAAGAAGTAATAAAGAGTTTCTTCGCTCGTTAGGATTTAAATTAAGATGAATATACTCCAGGTTACTGATATTCCACAATTTGATAACTCTATCGAAAGTTATGAAATTCACACATATAGCCCTTATAATAATAGTTTTAAAGAAAATGATGAGATTCGGATCCCTATACACCAACAAGATATTTACATATTGCCATCTGCCAGTTTTATTTATATCGAAGGAAAAGCAACGATTATTGGTAAAGACCATAAACCCATTAATACACCCGTTGAGTTTACTAACAATGCAATGATGTTTTTGTTTCAAGACATTAGATATGAGATAAATGGTTTTGAAATAGATCGTATTAAGAATCCTGGAATAACAACAACAATAAAATCGCTTATATCTATGAATACCGGTCAAAGTAAAGTCGCAGCAATATGGGGTTGGAACATGAATGGATTCAAAAGTAATGACGGTTCCTTCAGTCTAATTATTCCATTAAATAAAATAATGGGATTTGCTGAAGACTATAATAAAATAATTATAAATTGTAAACATGAACTGGTTTTAAATCGAAGCAATTCTAATTTAAACAGCGTGAAATTAGATGATGCTCACGACATACAAATTAATATAGAAAGAATACAATGGCGTGTTCCGCAGGTGAAAGTATCAGATCGCGAAAGACTAACGTTGCTGAAAATATTAGAAAAAGACAAACCTATTCAGTTAGCTTTCAGAAACTGGGATTTATATGAATATGCATTTTTGCCCAGAACTACAAAACATTCTTGGGCAGTCAAAACTGTTTCACAGTTGGAAAAGCCTCGGTATGTTATATTAGGACTACAAACTAACAGAAAAAACAAAAAGTCTTTAGATAGTTCTTTGTTTGACCATTGTAAAGTAAGTAATGTAACATTATTTCTAAATTCACAATATTATCCTTATGAATCACTAAATCTTAAATTTGATGAAAATAAATATAGTATATTATATGAAATGTATACAAAGTTTCGTCAGTCTTACTACAACGTTCCTGTGGACCCACTGCTTGATATGTTAAATTTTAAAGATAAAGCACCGCTTTTTATTATTGATTGTTCAAGACAAAACGAAAATTTAAAAAGTGGACCCGTGGATGTGCGATTAGAAATAGAATGTTCGCAAGATATCCCTGAAAATACAACTGCTTACTGTCTTATTATTAACGACCGGTTAATAGAATATAAGCCGTTGAGTAATATAGTGCGAAAAATATCATGAATGCCATAATAGTAGATGTCCAAGGATTTAAAACTGATGAAAATGAGTTTATTTTAAAAGAAATTGCTATTCATTGTAATAACCGCATACAAACTTTCCTGATCAAATCACCATATCCATTTTATGATTTGACTAAAACTGAAAGACGGCATGTTAGTTGGATTGAAAGAAATAGAGGAATTCTTTGGAATGAGGGATACATACCGTATTCGAACTGTAAACATATTATTCAGAAGATTTTACAAAATAAAACAATTTATGTCAAAGGTATTGAAAAACGGTTATGGTTAATGCAAATGTTACAAAATAGCACAATTTATAATTTAGAAGATAAAGAGTGCCCAAATTTGTTAAGTTTACATGAAAAATATAATATGGCAAGTGATTCATATAGTTGTATTTTTCATACTAAAATATGCGCATTAAAAAATGTACTATGTTTAAGAAAATGGTGTTTAGAGAATAAAATTTTGTACTGAAGTTCGGTTGTTTTATTATCCGTATATATTATACTACCTCCGTAGTCACTCAGTGAATTTGAATGAAGTATCTATTCAGCATTCATGCATTCGAATGAAGTATCTATTCAGTATTCATGCATTCGAATGAAGTATCTATTCAGTATTCATGCATTCGAATGAAGTATCTATTCAGTATTCATGCATTCAAATGAAGTATCTATTCAGTATTCATGCATTCGAATGAAGAAACTATTCAGTATTCATGCATTCGAAATGAAGTATCTATTCAGTTTTCATGCATTCGAATAAAGTATCTATCTAGTATTCATGCATTTGAATGAAGTAACTATTCAGTATGCATGCATTCGAATGAAGTATCTATTCAGTATTCATCCATTAGATGAAGTATCAGTATTCAAGTACTCGATTATATCCATTATACAGTATTCAAGTATTCAAATATATCCATTATTCAGTATTCAAGTATTCAAATATATCCATTATTCAGTATTCAAGTATTCAAATATACCCATTATTCAGTATTTAAATATGGTATCATTCACTATTCAAGCATTCGAATACTACCATTTTCAGTATTCAAAATGTAGGAATTGGATTATCTGGATTAGGGATCATTCGAATGAATGAATGATCCCTGATCCAGATAAGCCAATTCCTATCTACTAATTTACTTTACCTCTGTCGGCTATAATAAGGCTTCAGCCCAATTAGCCTAATTAGTACAAAGTTAGAAGCACAATTTGAATATACATAAGTAGTATAGTACGTAGGTATATTATCCAGTGTTGCCATGAAATTTTGAAACCAAATGGCGTCTAAAATATTTTTAACAATATTAATTTGAGTCGTTATTTTTTTTAAATAAAAATAGCGAGCAAATGAGCAGGCAGGACTCTTGATGAAGTCTGATGTTAATTTGAAATAGATTAACTATAGTACGCGACAGGTTGAGATGGCAATCGGGGTAAAGGCCGATTCACACCAAACACGTACACGTGACCACGCGCGTAGTGACGCGCGTGAATCCATAGCCATGACAGCACGCATTACGTCTACGCGAACGTTCACGTCACGCAAGCGGTATGTCATATCTCGTACAGTTCCATACATTACAACGTCATGGTACGCGCTACGTCTACGCTTACGTGCTGCATACGCGTTTGGTGTGTCCCAGCTTTTAGAGGCGCACACACGCACGTCACCCGCATTCACCCATAGATATGCATTCACCCTGACTGCATTATCACTTACCACCAGGTGAGATTGCAGTCAATGACTAAATTGTATAAGAATAAAAAATAAATAAAATTACCCTAAGTACATAGGACTCATTGTGTAAAAACTTTTCTTTGATTTTTTGGGTAAAAAAAATCTGTCCGTCTCCGGGATGCGAGCTATCTAGGTACCTTTCATCAAAAGCGGTTACGGTGTTGTGTTAAAAGTTAACAGACAGACACTCTTTTGGATTTATATATATTATAAGTATGGATATTGGATATTATTGGATAACACAATTTACTACACCATACAAAATTTTTAAAGTAGCACTTATAAAATCTACAATCAACTAAAACCATTTTTATTGATGAAATATAATCTAATGGAATCTTTTTGGGTCGCAGGTACGTATACAGTTTTCAATAAAAAAATATTTATAAAAAACTGTTTAGTTTTAGTTTTTAATTAATTGAATATTCAATGCAGACATTATTTATTTAATAAGAGAGAGTTTAAAACATACACGAGCCGTTTTTCGCAGAATATTAGTCAAATTAGTTTAAGAGGGCTCTCTCCGTCACTCGCTCCATACAAACGTAGTTCCAATTTCATTTGAATATTAAGCAACCAAAGTCCATGAAATTTTGCAGACATATTCTAGAAACTAATAGCTATGCCTGTGGTTTTCCAGATTTCTGTTAACATATTCGGCTATATTATAGCAACATTTGGTTGCTTAAAATTCAAATGAAATTGGAACTACGATTGTATGGAGTAAGTGACGGAGAGAGCCCTGTTAAAATTGTATTCAATTCAACACATTCTCTACTGCGGTCTATCATGAAAGTTCAGCAAAAAGCTCATAAAACATACAAAAAATATACACGCTGAAAAGCAAATTCTCATCAAAAATGGATTATGATTGGATAGCGCTTCTGTGAAATCCATTTGTGTTATTAAAGCCACGTTCTAACGGCGGTATTTTGCTCATAACTTACTTATACAAGGTTCAATCTAATAAAGTTTCGTTGTTAATTTTTAAACCCCGACTCAAAAAAGAGGTGTTATAAGTTTGACGTGTGTATCTGTGTATCTGTCTGTGGCACCGTAGCGCCTAAGCTAATGATTGGTTTGAAAAGTGGCTTGATCGAGAGTGTTCTTAGCTATAATCCAAGAAAATCTGTTCAGCCATTTGAAAGTTATCAGCTCTTTCTAGTTATTGTAACCTTCACTTGTCGGGGGTGTTATAAATTTTTAATTTACACTTGTTAGATAATTACTTTTTTTTTTTTTTATATATAAAACTCACGCTTTAAATTTGCTTTTAACTTCGGATAGGTCTCATAAGGAAGCTCAGAGTTCGTCGGATGGAGAGAGCTATGCTCGGAGTTTCTCAGATGATTGAAAAATCGGGTCTTAATCATGTAAATCGTAGTTTTTAACCCCCGACCCAAAAAAGGGGTGTTATAAGTTTGACGTGTGTATCTGTGTATCTGTCTGTGGCATCGTAGCTCCTAAACGAATGAACCGATTTTAATTTAGTTTTTTTTTTTGTTTGAAAGGTGGCTTGATCGAGAGTGTTCCTAGCTATAATCCAAGAAAATCGGTTCAGCCTTTTGAAAGTTATCAGCTCTTTTCTAGTTTTCTTATAGAGTTTTTTGTGTCGGAGGTTTTTAAATTTTGAGTTATAGTGAAAGTATCTAAAAGTGCATTGCAATTATTGTCCCAAGAAAACCCCGCCCTTATGTCATTAACAGAGACCCTAAACATGGAAAACTATGATGCAGAGAAAAATAAATATGGGAAAAATACAACCGTCTGAACGTAGCCTATGGGTGATTAAGGGAGACCGTAGATCAAACAGCAAGCCAGGGGCGGGTCACAAAATGAGGGACAAACTACAATGTTGTGGCGAGCAAGGCAAATAAAGCGACATAATTAAATTTGCACAATCGACACAAACTAGCTATGTATAGAAGTAGGCGTTACTTTGCGGAAATCCATGAAATACAAAGTACCAAAAGCTTTTTGCTATATGGTGCAACATGCATGCCCCCCACTGCTAAACATGCAAGAAAAGACAGGCACCAAGCAAGCGATACGCACCACCATCAAATAGCAAAGAACTTTGCAATTGTGCATTGTAAGGACTACATCTCCGGTGTTAGGGCGAAACGCGCGTCGAGTGGTTTTGGGATTGGCGTGGTGGTGGTTGGTGGCTCACTTTTCCTACATGCATAGTAGTGGGAGGGCGGGTGGTGCATATCGCATGCTGTATGTTGCACATTGATACTGTATATGGTATACCTGTATTATACAACTTAAACTGTTATAACACAATCCGTTCTGTATTTAATCATCATCTCTCTATTCGATCTCTACTACGACTATTTTATCGGGTATTTGAGCTCTTCTTTTGTAGCAGTTACTACGCTTTGCTAGGATTCGATAAAGATATCAAGGCAGAGAAGTTTATATTTATTCCTCTTTTCAACGCTTTAACGATGCTGTGGCCTTAACGTTGAATAGTTTATTTATATTTGAATTGCACATCTCTATCTACCTACTAATATTTTATCTTTTATTTGCTTTATTTTATTTTTATTTTGTTATTTATTTAAAGTGTAAAGGAGCTTTACTAAAAAACTGAATCAAAAATAATCACGTCACAACGGAGCAACTTTTTTTTTATGGGTAATAAGTAGGTATAGTTCAAAACCTATAAATTTATTTTCTATTTTCCATATAAATTTTAAAAAGACAAATAAATAAAAGAATTTAGAAATTTATGTTGGCAAAAGATTATGCAAAACTGGCAACATTGCAAGCTTCACCCTAGTTTATTGCCTCAGAGTTGACACGTCGCCTTGAATAATGCAAATCCCCACGGGTTCCATTTTCAAAATACCTTCTCGGGGTGTTGCCAGCATTAAAATTGAAATGTGGGAAGCGGCGTGACAGCTGAATACGTCAGCTAAGCTAAGCGCGAAATGTTGTAAGATACGAATGGCTTGCATTTTTAAAATTCATCTGAGATTTATAGTTTGTTTACTTTAAACATAAATACATTTTTAAAGTTTAAATTTTTGTACAATATATTCATTTTTACCCGACTGCACCAGAAGGACGGAAACGTATTTCTTATCATTCTATGTATCAAGATTCCTCAGTGCTTGAAGACCAAAAGTCTTCGAATAGTGCGTGTTGGCATCGATAACATGGATCCGAGACATGGTCGCTAACTATGAGCCTCATAAGAAAGCTCAGAGTTAACCAGCGGGTGGTGGAGAAAGAAAGAAAGAAAGAAAGAAAACTTTTTTCTGGAGATAGGTATACTTGAAGTCTCTCTACGTGATCAAATCAGAAATAATGTTCTCTCTGGTTCTCCTATGGATCTCCATAGGAGAACCAGAGAGAACATAGCATAGGCAAAGAAGTCATCAGTCCACTATTTTGTGAACATACCTGACATACCATAAATAGAAATGACGGAAAAAACATCCGAGTACGGAACCCTCGGTGCGCGCGTCTGACTCGCACTTGGCCGGTTTTTTGTTATAGTGTCAATATAAATACACATTCTGTGACAGGTCTCTATACCTATTATTATGGTTCACGAGATACAGCCCGCTGACTGACAGACAGATGGACGGACAGGACGGGCACGGAACCCTAAGAAAGGTTAAACAATCATCGATAGAATTCAATCAGAATCCAGTATTGATCGACATCGGCCACACCCGCACACCTTTTCACCTTTTACTGTTACTAACTTAATCGTTGATCAAAGTTTACTAACGAATATAGACTAAAAGCAGGCTTTCAGTTAAACTAAATGTTTGTGGTAACTATTTTTTATCCATTGGTTACGTTTTGACCTAGAAATGGTGCAATACCGCACTGGCAACTTTCAATATATTCAGCTTTTATTTTGTTGCTTTTTCAACCAAAATAAGGGTAAGTGAACATGGAAAATAGTCATATATTTAGGTATAGAAAAGTTTTTAAATCTAAGTATACTTATGTGATTTATAGCCTCAATAGCTCAATGGTTATAGGAGCGGAGTGAAATCCGAAAGGTCGGCGGTTCAAACCCCACCTGTTGCACAAAATTGTCGTATCCACTCCTAGCACAAGCTTCACGCTTAGTTGGAGGGGAAACGGAAATGTTAGTCATGATTAAAATGGCTAACATTCTTATTTAAAAAAAAAATCTGCAGTGTATTCGAGGGGTTCGGGGTTCGGTCCTGAGCATGCACCTCTAACTTTTCGGAGTTATGTGCGGTGAAGAAAAACAATGAGTAAACCTGCTTGCTAGCAAACGAGCTTTCGGGTCATCTGATGTTAAGTGATTATCGCCTCCCATGAACATTTGCAGCAATAGAGGAACTGCCAAATGCATTGCCGGCCTTTCATGAATAGTCTGCCCCATGAATAACCCCATGTTGTAATCTAGCGGGAACACTGCCGAATATTTTTCCATTATGTTCTTACCAATCTGCACTTGGCCAGTGAGACAGACTATGACCTTAACTTTTTTCAATCTGAGAGGAGACTTGTACTCAATAGTGTGCCGGCAATGATGATCACTTTGAATTCTGTCTAGTCAACGTAATGTAAAGTTTAAATTGGTATGAAAACCTCGGCTTTAATCTAACTCCATCTGTATGCACTGGCCCTAAGTTATTAAAAACTAATATGTACGAATACCAACACTAATAAGTTTTGCAACTAATATTGAAGAGCGAGTAATATTGCTACCTAGCTCTCCTCAACTGTGGCAATTCATTTATACTAGGTACAACTAGAACTAGGTAGTGGGTATAACATAGATTGCAAGCTGCATTGAACTAATAAGTAATATAGATTGCGAGCTGCGAGTGCTAACCGGGATAAGGGTTGCCATCATCATTTTACTAACACGTTGAAATTTAAAAAAAAAAAAAAAACAACGACTGCCCTGCCATATTGATTTTTGACGTGACAACGTCTTATAATTCGATAGAGCCGGCTGCACGCACGAAAAAACATGACTCATGCGGCGTTATCTCGCTCTGAGGCGTTCCATGTAAGGCTTGAAGTGCTAGTGAGAGCACGGAACGAGCGACAAAGAAGCACAATCAGCCTTTGTTGTCACGTTCAACTATCGTCAGTAAACCGACTTTACAGACAACCAATTTTTTTTTTTTTTAAGTTATAGCCAATGTTCAGGCATTTAAATGTTTCGGTGGAATAAAGAAACTTAACGGTATAAATAGAGACCTAATTTTGACCATGACCAGTTAAGAGTGAATAAGCATTGTCTAGGCAAGCACGCTCCATTTTAGGCTGCATTATCACTTGATAGCAAGTCTGATTGCAGCCAAGCGCTAGTCTATAAATTTAAAAAAGCTGTCAGGAACATGTTCTCAGATATGGCCGGTACCTTCTCTTTTAGACTAACAGAATGGGCAAGATTGAGAAAAAAAGAAGCGTCAGTAGAAGAAGAAAGTCGTGGCTTTGAGAATGGGCTGGGGTAGCCAACGTAGCATAACTCTTCCGTTCGACGAAAGACATGAAATTGTATAACGAGGTGACAGCCAACCTTCAAAAATGGAGAGGCACAAGAAAAAGAAGAAAAACTTATAACACCCCTCTTTTTGGGTCGGGGGTTAAAAAGAAACTCATGTTCTGTGTCATAACATGAGTTTTTTCTCTTCTTATTTTTACATAAGATTTATGAATACATACATAAACTTCCAAAACATTAATTGTAGGTACACTTCTTTTTTGGACACTCAGTTGTGTAAAAAAGACTTGGGATTGATACCAAACAAATTGACAACCCTAACCGGGGTCGGGTGGAAGCAAGTTTTTCATTAAAACTGTAATTTGAAACGATGTCCGACGTGTTTGAACTAGTGCTTCGTAGACCTTGGAGCCGGGGGCACTTTTACACTCTCTGAATTAATTTTCAGGGTTCCCTAATAAAAAAACCCTTAAATTTTCATTTAGTCCGTCTGTACGTGTATCTGTCTGTCGATCTATCCATCTGGCTGCCATGTGTGTGTGTGTGTCACAACTACAAAAAAATTAAACTATTATAGCTGTTAAGTTGTTTTTCCCCTTAGAGTGGAATTTCCAAAAATCCTTTCTTAGTGAGTGTCCACGTCATAAAAGAAACCTACCTACTGCAATTTTGTTTAGTCTCTAACCCCAGCGGTTCGGCCGTGCGTTGATAAATTAGTCAGTTAGTCAGTCATTATAGTCGTTTAATAACATACCAATTACGTATAGAATGTATATTGCAACTTACACATCCATACGTGTATGGTGTAACGTACGAGTACATAATATGTTTTGGCTTGACAATCCAATGTGCCCACTGCCCCGATTTTTAATGTGTCTTAATTTTTTACAGCTAACGATAAAAAAGCTTTTCAGTTGAAGCTATTCGCTCCATCTTATCCTAATTTCCCACTGTAAAGACAATGGCGATAAAAAGAAAACGCTTAATTTGCGAATTCTAGGTCAGAGAAGCGCTAGGGAACTAATTAGACGACGACGTTGAAGACTGAAGTGAAAAGAAGTTTTAATTAAAATTGGACATATTTAAGCACACGTACTATACTTACCTAGCAGGTACGGAGGCAACTTCTGCCAAGATATTCGGCGAAAAGTTAGAATTGACAAAGTTTTAATGCACTGACGTGGCAAGTATTTGTATGAAATTTTCGCAAGGAATTTTTTGTTAATTTTTTCCTTTTAATTATAACGTTTTTAATAAGACTTTGGACGGAGAGTTAATTACGTTAATAACAATTTGAGAAACTTTGATGTTGGTAACTTGGTAAGTTGGTAAATTTTAACTGTTTTAAAAATAATAGGTACCTAAAATTTCTAGGTTTTAGGGATCGCCTGAAAAAGCGCTATAGATGGTGGTAGATATTCCTTTTTTTGATTTTTTGGATCACAGATGTGTGTCGATGGACCTTGGGGTCCTAATGTGATAAAAAGGTGACTTCGCACCGGAAAGTGCAGCGCTGGAAGACCCCCCTTACTAGGTGGATAGACATCACGAGGCGCAGGGAGCCGCTGAATGATGGCGGCGCAACATCGCGGCGTGTGCGGAAGTCCTTAAAAGAGATCTATGTCCATCAGTGACGTCTATCGGTTGGTATTGATGATCATAAGATGTTGTTACCGGTTCTTTAGTTTGCAACTTTTTCGGTTTGTACCTAATACTTTTTACTAACAAGTGCACCGCCATTTTTGCCTTGTTCTTCTTAGTTAAAAGACATAGTAATCTCAAAATTGCTCTGTGATCTCTATCTTGTGTATCCCTTTTATATTATATGCAAGTAACTATATTGTCATATATAGCATATACATATATATTTATATATTATATATATATATAATTACTTTTTATGTTTATTAGTATATATATAAATCTTTTTAAAAATTCCTTGCGACTTGGTACTATCCAACCTCCTTCCTAGAACTTCTCCTTTCAGCAAAGGTTGCCTGGTAGAGATTGCTCCAAGCAATAAGGCCGCCTTTGCACACAATTTTTTTTCTGTTTTCTTCTTACTGTGTTGTTATCCTTTACATGTGTTTTTGTGTGCAATTAAGTGTTTCTATCTATCTATCTATCTATCTTGTATATATTTTTTTCACTAATTATAAACACTTTACTCTACCGCACTTACCCAGTAAGAAAAGATTTAGAAAAGATACCTATATGAATAAATGAATGAATGAATGAATGAATATACTTTTACTGTACACCACAAAATTAGTACAGAAAAACACATACAAAGCTTATATGTATACCAAGGTAGAATTTGCACAGATTCAATAACATCATATTGTCAAAATCCCAGATAAAATTTTAAAAATACATTTTCGACATCATAAATCTCTCCCGGGAGCAATCCATCATGGTAGCTGCCATAATTTATTTTTACCCCAAAATATAAAATTCATATGATGTACCTACTACCTACCCACCTATCAGTCTACTCGCTTTTGTGTAGATAATTGATTGATGAACCGGGCTCATATCGCGTCACAAATAGGTATAGTACGCGACAGGTCGACATAGCAATCGGAGTGGGGACGCCCCGCCTCATACCCCGATTGCCATGTCGATCTGTCGCCTGTACATAATAAATAAATAAAATAAAAATAAAATATAAATAAAAAGCCTTTTATTTCTTCTCTAATTTTAACACATATTTATTAAACTGGTATTTTTGGATGTCTGTCTAATAGACAAAATCCGTGGGAGAACCAAAGTAACCAACATGTGGACAAGACATGTTGGTCGTAGATCTGATGGCCGCTAAGACAACAAAGTGTTCAAAGTCAAAGTCATATTTATTCAAAATATGTACCCCTGGGTCTATAGTATATATGCCACAGTACATTTCTTGGCTGTCAATTATTATTGTTGAATTTGTAAGATAATGAAGTAACAGTCATAATTAATTACGTGAACTTAAAACTAAAGCTTCGAGAGTTCTAAACGCGCCCAGGTCTGAGAAAGAGCCTTAGAGTCCTAGTTCTAGAGTAGAGACCATGTACCGGGGGCGAGAAGACCTCTAGACTGCTGGATTGAGGATCTTAAAAAGTAGACGACAAGTGTATGAGATGGTAAAGCTGAGAACCGCGTGTGGTGGTGGTCTTACTTGATTGAAGAACAAATGTAGTCGATTTTAATAAATTTTAGGGAGCGTAGAAGTGAGGTAATTTTACACATTTTTAGCTTTTGTAGAAGGCGTGAATCGTGAAGCCTTGAATGTAAAGCACCTATTCTTTCAGTTTATTTTTTCAGTAAATGAATGCTATCCCCTATGTTATGTTGTTTAACAGGGCTCTCTCCGTCATTCGTTTCATACAATCGTAGTTCCAATTTCATTTGAATATTAAGCAACCAATGTCCATGAAATTTTGCAGACATATTCTAGAAACTAATATTTATTATTAGATATTAACTACATATTTTTAGATTTTTCTAAAAATATGTAGTTTTAAAATTACAGGGACTCAAAGATTTGTCTGAAAATTTTTAAGACCGCGTAACTTTGAAATCGAATATTTTAACAGATAGGTATCTGGAAAACCACAGACATAAATATTAGTTTCTAGAATATGTCTGCAAAATTTCATGGACTTTGGTTGCTTAATATTCAAATGAAATTAAACTACGATTGTATGAAACGAGTGACGGAGAGAGCCCTCTTAAAAGGGTAAATGAAACAATTTGTTTCACACGCCTGCGGTCGGCGGGTGGGATTTTGCGTCGAAAATAATTAAGTTAAGAGAGCATAATGCCCAGTGCGGTTTGGCACGCTGATTACAAAGCCTGTAAGCTATTTTGTCATGACTCCCAAAAAGGAATGTAATATTTTTAGGGTGCATGTGTGTGAGTTCCTATGTTTCACTGGAACTTCTAATGCCTGATCAGATTTAGATGTTCCTATGGGATATTCATGTTCTCAACGGTGTGTGAAGTCTGTCGATCCGCACTGAGCCAGCGTGGAAGACTATTGCCAATCCTTTCTCATTCTGAGATGATGAATATGATGATATTATACGAAAGTACAGAATACCTAGTAATAAAGAAATCCGGCTCTCTTAGCTTAAATTAAAAGAGCCCTACTTTGCAATTAAAGTAG
The DNA here is from genome assembly GCF_905333055.1 of Maniola jurtina. NCBI lineage: Eukaryota > Metazoa > Arthropoda > Insecta > Lepidoptera > Nymphalidae > Maniola > Maniola jurtina. Next base: position 12,590,204 of record NC_060046.1, on the reverse strand, counting down.
TTTAATTCGATTAGCCGAAAGCTCTCACCAGTCAATAGTAGAAGCTTTGATTATGTGAATCCACTTACATTACACTTTTAAATGTGTCGGTCGATCAATCAAGGGGCTCCGATGGCAAGTGAGTGACATTAGTATCTATCTATACATAAAAGGATAAACTGACTGACATGATGATTTTCTATAGATATAGGTGAAACCACTTGTCCTGACTGACTGAATGATCTATCAATGCACAGCCTACATCGCTGGGATTTGGAAACATGAACTAGGCTCAAAAGTAATATCTATTTTAACCTGCATTTGAGCAAATAAATAAATGATTTGTTTTGATAGGACTAGAACCTAGAGCCATAAAACCAGTTTTAAAAAAAAGACAGTTTTGTCAGAAAGCTGGTGATGGAGAGAGCTATGCTTGAAGTTTCTCTACGTGACTAAATCAGAAATGAACAGGTCTGTAGGAGAACCAGAGTAACTGACATAGTTCAATGGGTTGTGAAGCTGAAGAGCAATGGGCAAGACACATAGTTCTAAAAATCAATATAAGTTGGGGTCCCAAGGTGTTAGAAAAGTGACCTCGCATCACTAAAGGCAGCATTGGCAGAGCCCCACTAGGAGGGCTGACAACAGTAAACGAGTTTCAGGGAACCGTTAGATTCAGGCGGCGTTAGATTGTGGCATGTGGAAGTCCCCACAAAAGACCATGTCCAGCAATGGACTATCGGTTGATGATAGACGTCTACGTAGATCGTAGCTTCAGTTTTATGCTAACACAATTACTTAACCCCACTGACTAGGTACATCATTGTTTGACAATCAGGAATTGTACAATGGTACCCAATATAAATAAATGACTTTGACTTTGACAATGAAGATAATTACAACAATTGCATTTTATTCTATCAGTGTTAAAAAACTAAAACCATAAATTTTAGATTTGCCTCTGACGATTTATAGGGGTTGGAGTGTCAGCCATTATTTAATCGTATAACTTGCTAAGCCTTTACGTTTCTGTCGAAAACTCTTAAAGGATTAAAGCGCGTGATAGGAATGAAATGGGGAGTGATAGATGGTGATAATGATCAGTGAGACACTAATAGCATGGTGAGTGATAGTGAGTGATAGGTATTGCCAGCGAAATGTCTGCGGTCTATTGGTTTTATGGATATTGATGACGGATTGGTACTAAACTTTACAGTCTGGATAGATTTATGCTCCAAATTTTTAAATCACTACCCATATTATAAGTCATAAGAATTTACATGTTTATTAGTTAGTATACTGTATTTGTAAAGCTGGGGAGTGCCTAAGGGAAATTCTCTTAAAAGTCTTAGGCTGAGATCTATTGAGCATAGGTAAATGGATTTAGCTCAGCCTTAAGTTTCAGTTAAAACGAGACAGATTAATACCAGCGGTATAACGCTGTCTCATTTTAACAGTGTCTTAAATCTGAGGAAGGTCAAATAATGACTAGGTGATTAACAAGTGTAAATAAAAAATTTACAACACCCCCGACAAGTGAAGGTTACAGTAACTAGAAAAGAGCTGATAACTTTTAAACGGCTGAACCGATTTTCTTAGATTATAGCTAAGAACACTCTTGATCAAGCCACCTTTCAAACAAAAAACTAAATTAAAATCGGTTCATTAGTTTAGGAGTTTCGATGCCACAGACAGATACACAGATACACACGTCAAACTTGTAACACCCCTCTTTTTGGGTAAGGGGTTAAAAATAGGGGATCCATAGGCTGCCTAGCGTTAATTGCAGGAACATTTGACGCCTGCTAGTGAACGCTTGTTACAAGCAACTATGACAGAAGTCACAGGCACCAGCTGGTCTCAAACATAGCAGTTTCCAATCAATCACTAAGCTAGACAAAGCCGATATGAGTGCTGCACTGACGATTTTGTGTTCTTTGATACAATATTGACAACGCATGAGCAGGTTTTAATTAAAAACATCGCTTTCGAGATTTCTGTACGCGGTTTTCGAGCGAGCAAAAATGTTCAAATCATTCACTAAGATTAAAAATTCTGAGGCTGGTTCGCTAAGTCGGTGATCATCACTAAATGAAAGTCATCAAACTCATTTGTCCTTAGTAATTTTAGCAGATATCATACTTCAAAGTCATGAAAAGCTCTCATACAATAACTTTATGTACTTTGATATTGACATCAAAAGGTATCGCAGTATAGTATTCAATATTCATTAGGTGATTAATGGAAGGGGATGCGACTCTCAGAAATGAGGAATACGACCCAAAGAGAATGTATTCAGACATCGCTGTTTATTAAAGCTTTTCATTTACAGTGCAGGTATTTCCTTTGACGATGTTTCCGCTTCCGATAGTTTGGATATAGGTCGACTTTGACTCACGTTTTCATGTTCTTTGATAACGACACATAGGTATATTGATCTGACATGAGAAAAACAGATGGGATGATGGCAAGCGACCTTATGAATTGACACTGGTTCCCTGGGAACGGGGATGGGCTATAACGTGGGACGCAACGTGCGTTGATACATTGGCCCCGTGTCATATCAGGGAGACAGCATCAAGACCGGGAGCCGCAGCAGAAATGGCTGAAAACGGCAAGCGGCGCAAGTATGCCTCTCTTATCGAGAGTTACAACTTTGTTCCGTTAGCCGTGGAAACCTGAACCTTGGAGTATGAGGACTAAAAATTTTACGATACATTTTCCCGCTCTGATGACCGAAGGGTTGGTTAATTTTTTGCGCAAAAAATCAGCCTGGCTGTCCAGCATGGAATTCAGCTAGAATTTTCAGAACCATTCCGCGTGGGCATGATTTTTACATTAATTAGATATGGCTAGCTTTAAGATTTACTGTAACATTTTTAGTAAAAGTGATGAATTATTGAGAAAAATCAATTACTTAGCTTACTTAGAAGAAATCTCAAGAAAATATAAGTAATTACAATAATGACCGTCTCTAAAGGGACTCAAAGCTTTGCCAAGCAAAGGTTTGAGTTAGGTACCTACATTTCGAAATTAAAACAGTTTTTCTAGCAAACTCATTGCTGAATTCATGTTCTCAGACAGGTGAATTAAATTACTATTTTCATGAGACCCGATATTTTTTATATAAAATTTTCAATGAATTCCCTGAAGAACGATCTACGACAAAGCTTTGATGTTAATATTGACATTGAAGAGAAAATTTTAATGAAAATCTGTTGAAATTTTTCATTCCTTTCAAAATTAATATGAGTTTAATAGTTATTATTAAGTAAAGACAAAAAATTTCAATTAATTCTTTGGCGGCTTACGACAAAACACATTGAAAAGAAAATTATGATGAAAATCTGTTGAAATTTTCCATTCGTTTCAAAAGTGATATAAGTTTAATAATTAATTATTTTAAGTAAACTCTTATTACTTCATACTTTCATCAGAGAAAGCTATAGATGCTTATAAAAAAAATTTTATGTATCATACTATACATTGCTTATAATATTAAATACACTAGAGGTGTTTACAGAAAATATGAGAATAGGTACAAAATAGTGTAAGTGTGAGGTGTAAATGTAAGTAAATAGATCAGATGTCCCCAACTTCGTCTCTCAACTCTTTGATTTTGCGGGATAAAAAGTAGTTTATATCCGTCTCCATATGCAAACTAAGTATTTCTGATGAAGCCTGCAACCTTTGTCCACGTGAATATTGTAAGGCCAATAAAGTTTACCTAGTAGCTAAAAAGCTAGGGACTATTAAATTTTTATAATCTTAGAACCTTAGGTGATAATTTGTTGTATCTGCATTGTCAAATAAGTATCAATAGATTATTCAAAAAAAATGGTTTTTTATAAATGTCAGGATATTAAAATTTTCCTAAACTTCTTTACCAAATATTTACTGGAGCAACCATTTTGGTAAGCAACTTTTTAGACCAATCACACTAATATTATAAAGGCGAAAGTTTGTATGTGTGTGTGTGTGTGTGTGTGTGTGTGTGTGTGTGTGTGTGTGTGTGTATGTTTGTTACTCCTTCACGCAAAAACTACTGGACGGATTGGGCTGAAATTTAGAATGGAGATAGATTATACCCTGGATTAGCACATAGGCTACTTTTATCCCGGAAAATCAAAGAGTTCCCACGGGAATTTTAAAAAACCTACATCCACGCGAACGAAGTCGCGGGTATAATCTAGTGTTTAATATAGTTTCATTGAGTTAAGTCGCTTTTGCTCCACAGTAGGTACCGACTTAACTTAATCATCTCAGTTAGTTACCGTAACTGAGTTACGTAACACAAGACGTTAAACAAAGCCCTCTGAGTAAATACAAGTTCTACCTAACTCAAGATAAAACAGTGTTACCAAGTCGTTATCTAAAGGAAATGTGATATCAATTCAGCTCTAAGTTTTAGTTAGTCCTAGCACATTTCCTACTCTATCACCATATATACTATACCACCATCATGATCAACCCATTGCCAGCTCACTACTGAGCACGGGGCTCCTCACAGAATGAGAACGGTTTGGCCATAGTCCACCATGCTGGACAAGTGTAGATTGGCACCTTTGAGAGCATTATGGAGAGCACTCAGGCATCAGGTTCCTCACGATGTATCCTTCACCGTTTCAACGGTGCTTTTTGCTTCAGAAAGTATATTTCATTGCTTAAAACGCACATAACTCCGAAGAGTAAGTTAGAGGTGCGTGCCCGGGATCAAACCCTGAATCCCCGACATCTTAACCACTAGGCTATCACCAATTTATAAGTATTATAAAAGAATAAACTGACTGACTGACATATCGACGCAACAGCCGAACTGGGTCCAAAAGACTTTAAACTCTACAGCGTAGAGCGACTCTACGCCGTAGACCCCTATTAAGAAAGGATTTTCAAAAAATGTATTCTTTTTCTAAACGTGGTATTAGATTATACCCGCGACTTCTTCCGTGTCAATATCGGTTCTTAAAAATCCCGCGAGAACTCTTTCCGAGATAAAAAGTATTGCATGTGATGTAGATTGCAATAGGTAAGTTTTCTCTGTATAGGTAACGTAGGCTTTTAGTAAGAAAGGATTTTTTGAGATTCAACAGGGTCTTTAAGAACCTACTCGTATATCTACGCGGACGAAGTAGTGGTAAAAAGCTAGTTGTTAACAAAAACCCGACTTCTGGCATATAGGAGGTTGGCTATTAGACTTTGCCTAGTTAACAAAACGGGTCATAAAATATGCAAAGAATAGATTACGGGCAGACGGTTTGAATAGGCAGAAAGTTTGCCAGAAACTTATCATTTCTATATTCAAATGGGATTCATTTTAGTCCAAAATGATAGTTGGTGGTAATAAATTGGTCGAAACTTAAAATGTTGGAATATTTGGAGTCTAGAACAACTGCCATCGGGCTTGGGACGAATTAGATTATAAATGAAATTGGGTGCGACATTTTATGCTAATTTGGAGCTTAATCCTTTAGTTTAAATATTTATACAGCTAATTCTGTTTTGATTAATGGGAATGCAATGAGAATGTATTCGTAAAAAGAACGCATAAGGAACAAACAAACAAAGATATTCATTTTTAAGGTCCTATACCCGACGGGTAATAACGGGACTTTATTATTCAGCCTTCACTGTCCGTCTGTCTGTCTGTCGGTCAGCGGGCTCTATATCGTGAACCGTAGATAGTTGAAATCTTCACAGAATGTGTATTTCTATTGCCGTTATAACAACAAGTAATAGAAATTTCAAAATGGCCGCTATGAAAAATCTGGAAACAATGGAACCCTAAGTGTACGAGTCTGGCTCACATTTGACCGATTTTCATACTTAGAGATAGTCTACGACGCATTACCTTCATACAACAACATAATATTGGCTCTTAAATTACTTCTAATTTACCAATCACAATTAATATTAATATTATAAAGGCGAAAGTTTGTATTTTGTTACTCTTTCACGCAATAACTACTGAATGGATTTGGCTGAAATTTGAAATGGAGATAGATAATATCCTGGATTAGCACATAGATTACTTTTTATCTCGGAAAATAAAAGAGTTCCTACGGGATTTAAAAAAACCGAAATCCACGCGGGCGAAGCCGCGGGCATCTTCTAGTAAGGTATATTCACGAAAAACCCTCATTACATTACTTAAACTTAAAAGGCAATCTAGACCAATTTATCTTGATAACGTCTTTATAAATGAAAGCCAATCTAAAAGTTACATATTATAAAACATAACTTATTATAGCAATTGAATAAAATTCCCGAGTAAAACCTGACCTTTACTAAAGTTGCTATTACATTATGTAAAACTTCTTGAATAATGTTTGATATAAACAGTTCTAGTATAACTACAAACGTCGAGGCCAACCGTCTGAAGATAAATATAACCGCAAGGTGAATAGGTATAATACTTGACTGATTATGACAGATGAGTGGATCCTGGCATATCTACGATGCTACCTACTCTTTGATATATTGCTGCAGGAGTTAGTTTATGAGTGGCAGGTTTTTAGCATTTAGGAATTCATTTATTTTGATTAAAGTTAGAGCAATATTATTTTTTGAGTATCCATGCAGTGGTAACAAGTTTCTATAGCTGTTCTAATTTTCAACTTTACACTGCATTATTTTTAAACCCCACCAGTCAAAACCAAACTCAATATTTAAAGTTACTCGTAACACCCCTTACAACACGTATTATTACAAGTGTAAATTAAAAATTTATAACACCCCCGACAAGTGAAGGTTACGGTAACTAGAAAAGAGCTGATAACTTTTAAACGGCTGAACCGATTTTCTTGGATTATAGGTAAGAACACTCTCAATCAAGCCATCTTTCAAACAAAAAAAAAACTAAATAAAATCGGTTCATTAGTTTAGGAGCTACGATGCTACAGACAGATACACATATACACACGTCAAACTTATAACACCCCTCTTTTTGGGTCGGGTGTTAAAACCAAACAATATTATAAGTTAGCACCCCTTACAACACATATTATGAAAAATCGATCAATGCTCAGCACGTCTGGTATCGAATCGGAAAATAAATTCAATTTAAAATTTTGCCTCTCGAGAGCTGAAACCTCAACGAAACTTGCGAATAGTTATCGAACTGGCGAACGAGTTTGAGGGATTATGTTACCCTTTTAGATGAGAAAATGTTGCTGGAAACCTTGTTGGTAGAAGGTCTGTACAAATTAAGTAATAAAGTATTTCCACTCACTTTTCCTACCCTGAGATACCCTGAGAAGTAATATGTAGCTAAAACTATATAACTACCCATATTATAAATGCAAAAGTGTGTTAGTTTGTTAGTTTATTGGTTTGTTCTTTAAAACTTCTTCTTGTTTCGGGCAAGGGAGAAGTTGGTGATGAAGATCGTGGAAAGAGAATTTCCCTCCCCGCGAACTATTATAGCCCTCGGGAGGACCTGTGGATGATGGACACGGGGCAGTCCGTCATTCACAGTGTGGTCCTCGGGTTGGTTGGCAGGCTGTGGTTTCGGAATGCCTCTAACGGTGATTGGGAGCACGCAATGTCCCAGTAGTGGGTTTGCTGAGGCGGACATCCGCTGGCGGAGTAACGAGGCGTTGTCGGTCCCTTGTGCTCCGTCGTCAGCGGTGGGATGGAACTTTGTGAGGTTTTTAGTCAGTAGGAGTCCGACATAAGCACTGTGCTCCCCCGTGGCCGGTGGTATCCATGACGGTTATTCCTCACGAAAACAAAGGTAAGTACTGATTACTTACGAACTTCACACGGGCAAAGCGCAGTAGCTAAGATATTCGTAATTTTCCTTAACCTTCGTTAGTTAAACGATAACTTTGCCTAGCTCGCAAGGAGCTCTCAAGACCTAGATTATTCCACGCCCGTCGTCTAGAGCCACAGTAGAGCTCTTGGCTTTATAACTGCTTTTAGAAAATTTTAATAAAAACATTTGCATAAAGATTTTAAAGCGGCGTCTTGAAACGATGTATGCAAAGCTTTTTCTTGCTAAGAAAATTTACGTGAGTTATTTTTCCAGTATGTTTTTCGTGGAAAAACGAAAAAGTGGAGCTGCTATAGGTATATTGATTAAAAGGGATTTTTTCCACGAGATTTCATTATTATCATCATCACCCGATAGACGTCCAGTGGAAACAGGTCCAGTTAGCTATTAGTATTTAGGTTTCTTATATACCTACACCACCGCCCACTGTCCATTTGTTCGTTTTCTCCCTAGGGTTAAGGTTGTCTGGAAGAGATGGCTATTTAGCAATAAGACCGCCTTTTTATACAGTAGGTAGGTACTGTTAGGACGTGTAACATTATGTATATTCTTAGTTGTTACATCAAATAAACATTTATGCTACCAACCAAAGTATTGTGGCATAAACTAAGATAGTTCTTGTTAACATGATTCGTGATTCGTCCCTTTTTCCTGCTCGTGAATAAAGATGTCCATTTCGGCTTCCAAAAACTTGTCGTTTTTAACCCCCGAGCCAAAAAGAGGGGTGTTATAAGTTTGACGTGTGTATCTGTGTATCTGTGTATCTGTCTGTGGCATCGTAGCGCGTAAACAAATGAACCGATTTTAATTTTTTTTTTTTTTGTTTGAAAGGTGGCTTGATCGAGAGTGTTCTTAGCTATAATTCAAAAAAATTGGTTCAGCCGTTTAAGAGTTATCAGCTCTTTTCTAGTTTTCTTGTAGAAAAGAAGGTTAGATAACCGTTAGGTTCATAATATTATGTCAATAGACAAATGTTAAGCTGTCAAGATGGACGTTGCCTAAATACATAATTATTTATTTGAAACTTATTTACACTTGTCTATTTACTATAACTTCCTGTAACCGATTTCACTTGTCGGGGGTGTTGAAAATTTTTAATTTACACTTGTACTAAGTACATTTTAAGTTTTCTTTTTTTGTAACCTGTCATTTATGTTTTGTGGTGCAATAAAGTATATTATACATACATAAATAGCGAGTAATGAGACTAAATTGAAACAGGACATGCCGCTTTGCTTAGTCAGCTTGTGCGATTAGTATGACGGCATTCGCATACTTTACATGTTAGTTATTTTAATTCGTAGCGTTTTGAACCAGTTCAGTCACAGTTTACGGCAGCGAACTTGTAACAAAACGTCAAGGCTTTGACGTTACAGGCAGGCGTCAAATGTTCCTACATTTGACGCTAGGTAGGCTATGAGACGACTATTTTCTTTGATTTCACCATGGATGTACCATATAATAATTCTTAGTCCTAATATAATTGGATAAGGCTAGCTTTAAGTTTTATTGTAATACTAGCTGATACCCGCGACTTCGTTCGCGTGGATGTAGATTTTTTAAAATTCCTGTGGGAACTCTTTGATTTTCCGGAATAAAAAGTAGCCTATGTGCTAATCCAGGGTATAATCTATCTCCATTCTAAATTTCAGCCCAATCTGTCCAGTAGTTTTTGCGTGAAGCAGTAACAAACATACACACACACACACATATAAACTTTCTCCTTTATAATATTAGTGTGATTTTCTTTATAAAAAAAAATCTTAGTTGAACTAAGTATCAGTTCTTAAAAATTCTTTGGATTTCACGTCACCCATAGCCTAACATTTGACATATCGTCGATTCAGGATCTAACTGAAAGTTCGCACTCACTCTGGTGCAGTGCTGTAGTGCAGGTGGTGGCATCCCCCTGCCAGACACCGTTGAAGTTTAAAGTTTAAGGGTCTCTGGCAATGCATGACCTCATTTCTAATACTATTCCGAAGAAATTATACAAAAATTACACTTTACAATTGATGTAGGATTTTTTACACTTTTGATCTGCCAAAGTCACTATAATCCAAACTTTATAATCGCTGATCGTTCCTTCCTGTGTTGGGGACAATACGCAGATAAACTTTCAGCTTTTATAAAATAACGAAGGTCTGGTCCTCATGGGCTCTTAGTCCATAATAAGTAGATTTAATATTTGTGTAAGATCAATTGATTTTGAAAGTGGAAGATCTTTAAACTTTATTGATTTGTTGACTGTCTCCATGACATTTGAACAAAGTAAGCAATTAATTAAGTTATTAATTTAATTTGTATTGCAACAATGTATTAAATACAAAACAATACCTTCGATAAGAAAGGTAAAATAACAGACATTTTCATTTACTTAAAACCCAGTTTCTTCACAAAACATCTTTTTCTAGGTAGGGTTAACAAAAAACAATAACCACTCTGTAAGAGAAACTGGAACCTACTTTGAGAAGTCCGTGAAATGAAATGAATTAGTTGTTTGAATATGAGATATCCGTCACCGGCTCACTACTGAGAACTGGTCTTCTTTCAGAATGAGACGGGTTTGACCAAAGTCTACCACGCTGGCGAAGTGCGAATTGGCAGACTTCACACAATTCGAGAACATTATGGAGAACTCAGACATGAAGGTTTCCTCACGATATTTTCATTCAACGTGGAAGTAAGACGTGATATTTAATTGCTTAAAACGCACATATTTTGTTGTGCTTTGTATGTGTTTTTCTGTACTAATTTTGTGGTGTACAATAAAATATGTATATTCATTCATTCAACTCCGAAGGTGGGAAACCTGCATGCCTGAAAGTTCATAATGTACTCGAAGGTGTGTGAAGTTGCTTAATTTGGCACTTGGGCAGCATAGTGGCTTATGGCCTAAAATCTAAGCCCTTCTCATTCTGCGAGGAGACCCGTCCTCAGTAGTGAGCTGGCGATAGGTATGATGATGGTGACAAGTCTTCTCAGACCTGGGAACCCACGTAGCTTTAGTTTTAATTTACGTAATTAATTATCACCATTAAAATTAGAAATCTAACAATTCTGACCATCAAAAGATGTACAATAGTACCTATAGTTTAAATAAATGATTTTGAATTTGAGTCAAGAAACTTAAAAAAATGGATCACAAAATTAATTTCCTTTTTCTGTAAACCCTACTTAGTATCTTTCACTAAGACCATTTCCAACTCTTTTGTTCTACAAGAAAGCCCACTCAAGTAAATCCAAACTTTTTAAAACTTTCTTTCAGTTAAAAGGCTTTATTCGCGTCGCTACTGGAAGCTGGTCCTTTTAATTTAAAAGACCGGCCAAGTGCGAGTCGGACTCACACACAAAGGGCTCCGTGCCATTGTACAAGAAATAGCACTTTTTACTTTTTAAAATTTTCATGGCGGCCATTTTGAAATTTTTATCATTTTGTTATAGCGTCAATAGAAATTCACATTCTGTGATTTCAACTAACTACCTATTAGGGTTCACGAGATACAGCTCGCTGACAGACAGAGCGGACGGATGGACGGACAGTGGAGGCCTGTGATGGGGTCCTATTGGCACCCTTCGGGGTACGGGACCCTAAAAAATGCTTGATACTTTTCACTTCTTTTGCTTATTTGAACGATTCTGAAGTTATTATTTTCCAGCGTCTGAATAAATATCTAATATTTTTGAATTGCTAATGAAAACCGTTTTATTATTCTGAATTATACAAATTTATATTACGTATATTGAGAATAACTACTTATTATAAATGCAACTACTTAGTTTTTATAATTATTTAAAAGTACTTTCGTATATTATTAGCTAAATCATTATTATTTAATAGATCAACTCATCGAATTAAGTAACGCTCCTCGAAACTCGAAGTCTTCACTTCAAAAATGTTACCATTTTTCGTTGCTGGCGAAAATACAAATTCGTCACGTTAGCTCGTTCGTCACATAGTAATTCAATGATTCGTCAATCCGAATACTGTTGAGAAATTGAATTAGTCCACCCGTAACACGAAAATATCGTTACCGTATACTCCTACCTACCTACCTATACGTATAGCAAACATACCTACGTACCTATAGCAAATTGGTACGTATAAATGCGTTAATTAAAACTGAGTATTAATTCGGAAAATGGACGAGTGAGTAATCCGATTCCGTTAACGTCAAATACGTCTGTAAAATTAGGCAATACATTAACAGGGCTCTCTCCGTCACTCGTTTCATACAATCGTAGTTCCAATTTCATTGGAATAATAAGCAACCAAAGTCCATGAAAGTTTGCAGACATATTCTAGAAACTAATATCTGTGTCTGTGGTGTTTTAGATTTTTCTAAAAATATGTAGTTTTAAAATTACAGGGGCTCAAAGATTTGTATGTAAATTTTTAAGACCGCGTAACTTTGAATCCGAATATTTTAACGGAAATCTGGAAAACCACAGACATAGATATTAGTTTCTAGAATATGTCTGCAAAATTTCATGGACTTTGGTTGCTTAATATTCAAATGAAATTGGAACTACGTTTGTATGAAGCGAGTGACGGAGAGACCCCTCTTAATGTTTTAAACTCAAAGTGATTGTTTGGACGCATTTACTTGATTGTTTTAGGGAAATCTTGTTATCAGGTAATTTGGTAATTACTTTATACGACTTGTTAAATTTCTAATTGCTCAATCATCATGAACCCATCGCCTACTCACTTGGTTTTCCTCTCAAAATAAGAAGAGTATAGATTATAGACCAATTGATAGTCTGTCTCGCTGGTAAAAGTATTGGCAGACTTCACACATCTTTGAAAACATTATAAAGAGCTCTCACCGTTGAAACAAGTTGTTTGATTGCTCAAAAGCTTTAAAATGCACATAATTCCGAAAAGTTATTGAGTTTGTTGTGGGCTCTTCTCAGACTTGGGCGCGTTTGGAGCCTTCGTAGCTTTACTTTTAAGTTACGTAATTAATTATCACCACTATATCGTACAAATTTAACAATTTCTACTGTCAAAAGGAGTACAATTGTACTTTTGAATAATGATTTTGACTTTGGCTTTGACTTTGTTAGAGGTGCGTACCAGGGATTGAACCCCCGACATCCCGAATAGAAGGCTAATGTCTAGCTAGTTTTAAGAACTATCAAAGCTGTTTAAAGCATCTCATTTCCAAACTTTTCTACCACTCAAGTAATCCATAGAATAAATGCCCATTTAGAACAAAATCCTAGACTTTTTTTAACAAAATCCAATTCTGCGAACCTTTTTCAAAGGGCCAGTAATAAACTCGGACATCGGAGCAAAGGTAATCGGATCGCCAGTTACTGAATCCAATCAAGTGGGTTTCAGTCCCGAACGATTTTGTACCTACATTTATTCGTACTAATCGCAAAATTACGGCCTTGTACCAAATTAGAGAATGTAATTACATGTTGAACTCGTGGACGGTCATGGTATAAGAATTTGGGAGATGGGCGTGGTCCAGGTTTAAGGGTAGACACCCTTATTTAGCCATCCATGCTAATCATGGCTAATACTCCCCTCCAATTAAGCGTAAAGCTTGTGCCAGGAGTGGGTACGACAATAGTGCAACGGGTGGTGTTTGAACCGCCGACCTTTCGGGATTCAGTCCGCTCCTCAACCGTTGAGCTATCGAGGCTCTAAATCACGAGGATAGCGTCGTGTTTGTTAGTTTACCAAAATCGCGGTGAAATAACACACACAAGTTCACAGTTTTTTTTTTAAATCTTTACTTACAGGCTTTTACATTTCTGTTTGTCTTATCTTATCCTACAATTCTATCTATTTATACACAATTCGTGCGCTCGGAAGCGCTCGATGGAAACTCCTTTTGAGCTTTGTGCTTCATTTATTCGAACGGTCGTTAGCACTCGTTGGTTCTTTTGAAAGGGAAAGAGTGACTTTTAGTTTTCATCCTCTAACGAAGAATAATTAACTTTTTTGTAACTCAAGTAAAATGGCACTGAGTTAATCCTTTGAATTTTGCTGTCACTGTGAGGTTTCATATTTTTAGGGTTCCGTGGCCCAAAAGGAAAAAAGGAACCTTTAGGATACACTAGGATCGTTTGTTTCTAGGATCACTTTGTTGTCTATCTGTCCATCTGCCCGTCGTGACTGTCAAGGAAACTTATACTTCTACTGGAGTACTTCCCGTTGACCTAGAATCATGAAATTCGGCAGGTATGCAGGTTTTCTCACGATGTTTTTCCTTCTCCACGGACTCGGCTGCTGAAAAGAAGACAACATTCAGGCGATAGTAGCGAATCTAGCCTTAGGTATGGACTTTCTAAGCTAAGTTGAAAACAATAGTGTCGAAGCGGACGCAATTAATATTAATTTGCTCCCGCCAGGGCGTTTATTGCTTCCCGGTAGATATATTAGCGGGAAAACTAATAAAGGAGTTGTATATTTTGTTCACGCTTTACTTCTGCCTTCAGTTAATACTTACAATATAATGTACCCTATATGAGTTCCCTCAGTAGCTGAAGACCAAAATCCTAGAACTGCGTTCTGTCAAAAACCAATTTGAAGACATAAAAACTGGTTTCTGACAGTTTTTTTTTTAATTTGTAACCGACATAGTTCAATGGGTGACGAAGCTGAAGTGGTAATGGGCGGAGCATATACCTGGTCCGGAAAACCGATAGATATTGAAATTTGGGGTCCCATTTATACATACTAATAATACTAGTGCGGCTGTAATCGTATGCCAACATGCAGAGATTCACTGACATAGTTGATATTAAAACAACAACTAAATTAAGTCATCCAGAGAGAATTCAATTAAAATTAATTGCGATCACGCGAAATATTTACTGAGTCGACCCTGCATATGATTCGAGCTGGGTTTAAACAGGGATTATATAATAACAAACTGCAGAAATGTTTGCTGAACATATTTCAAGTAGCTATTGCTTTATTTTTGAACAGTGTCCGCTACTTCATTTAAAAAACTGCTGTCGCTGTCTAGCGTTGAAAGAAGAGACTTTCGTCTTCAGGCTTTGGGGATATTTGGTGTATTCGAATTGAAGACTTGTAATAATTCTCCAAATGCCCAGCCCAGCCCTGGATCCAGGCATCTTGCATGATGGTACGGAACCCTTTATGTGTGAGTTAGACTCGCACTTGACCGGCTTTATTTAAAACCTCAAACCCCGTTAGCGAAGCACACGCGCTCCGTAATTAAAAGGTTGACAAAAAATTCGTTACATTTGATATTACACAATTTTACTTATTCATACTGCATTGAGTATTTACGCTTGGTACAAGTCATAAAACTCTAGCGTGTTATAAGACTGCTTCTAAGGTATATTTGCATAACAGGCAGTTAAAGTTATATTACGGTTACCGCAAAACTTTGACCACAATTTACAAAATCTTCGCTTGTATAATATTATTTTAACAAGTATATTCCAATAGATTTTTTAAATTGTGAACGGAAAGACTAAAATTCATTGCGAAAAATTGTAAAAGACTATACTCATTTGCACATTTGACTTTTGCACTTTTTTAAGGCGGATCGCAGGAATTGCGAGCTTATTACGGTTTCTAGTTTGTCGCAGATTTTTGTGAAAATATAACATTATTCGTTTTATTCAAAGTCTTAACCAAATAACACTTATGATGTTATCTACTAACTGATAGACTCATACTAATGTGATGTGGTATCAAGATATCAATAGTATTGCAATCATAATCGTGATTCTACAAGAACTTGGACGAACGAAGAACGTTACGTAACGATTTAACGATTTTTTGACCTTTTGCCAAGAAAGTCAAGTTGTCTAACAAGGCGAGCTTTTACGATATCAAAACATATAATATTTATCTTTCTACATTATCTAGTGGCAAAATATATTATGTATTTTTTTCTGCTCCATAAAGTTCTCATTTTACATTCTGTTTCAGGTAATATTTGCCGTATGTTTTTATTTTTGGTAAACACATTTTTTCGGGTCGCATTTGTAGTTCAAGAACTATAATTATCTACTTTTTAATACGGAAAATCAAAGAGTTTCGGCCATACCCACGCAGACAAAAATATGTGCATCATTAAGTAAATGTATTTTTTTTTAATTTACGGACTAGCGCTTGGCTGCTGTCAGTCCTGCTGACTAGTGATGATGCAGCCTAAGACGGAGCGCACTTTTCTAGAAGATGTCTATTCACTCTTGACACAAAGGTCATACTCAGACCTATAATAAAAGTGTAGGGGAAAACCGCTGCCGGAAAAGCGTTACATATCCTACCGGATCGGATTAGAAACAAATCCAAAATTCGGATTAGAAAAAAAAATCTTCTAGGTCACTAAAATTTTGCTCTAGATAAATCATTCCGCTTATAACTTGTGCCACGCAAAGGTAAACTATATTACCAAATCCATAAACTTTATTACTTTTGTATTGACCGGATTTTACGGCTCCGTAGAGCGACCTGGCTGGTATTTCAATGTAAACTCTAGGTAACCGTGATAGGGTGCAATTTCGCTGGTGTATGCTCAATTTATTAGAGGGTAGGATCAGAAATTCATGAATCGGCAATGTTTGAGGCAGACTGAAGAATGGGCCGTAAAATTGGACCCGAACAAAGGCCTGTTAAAACAATTTTAAATCGAGGCATTAAAAATTGTAAGCGTGTATTAAAATATATAACGAGTAATTTTTTGTGAAAAAAGATATTTGTAAAGGCTTGAATACCTACTGCTTTAGAATATTTTCATAGTATTGTTTATTGCCTTTTATTGCTGACTTGAAAAAAAAAATTGTTCGCATCCAAACAACGTCGTTTATTTATTTTATTTGTGTCTATTTTCAAATTACCCTTTTATTACCACAAAAAACCGGCCAAGTGCGGGTCAGACTCGCGCACTGAGGGTTCCGTACTCGGGTATTTTTTCCAACATTTTGCACGATAAATCAAAAACTATTTATACATAAAAATAAATAAAAATCTGTTTTACGACGTACAGGTAAAGCCCTTTCATAATATGATACCCCACTTGGTATTTAGTTATCTTATTTTGAAAATTGAAACACATTTTAATTTTTTTTTAAGTGATGTAACCACAAATTTGCGGTTTTCAGATTTATTCCTGTACTTGTGCTATAAGACCTACCTACTTACCAAATTTCATGATTCTAGGTCAACGGGAAGTACGCTATAGGTTTCTTGGCAGACACGACGGACAGGCAGACAACAAAGTGATCCTGTAATATAAGGGTTCCGTTTTTCCTTTTGAGGTACGGAACCCTAATAATAACAAATACTTACTTAATATTAATATCCCCCACTAAGCCCCTCTTAACAAGTTAAACAAAATATGTCTTTTCAGTATATTAAAGTTTTATACATTTTCGGACCTGTCCTTGCATGATATCCAAAACATTTCATTTGTTTGTGAAACTTTTGTATAGAAAGAACAGTCGAGTGAGCTGCCAGCACATAACCGGATCAAAGTCGCACAATAGATGGATACCCGGTTATAAATGCCGGCATTAACCCTTTCAAATGCCGGATTAAACTTCTCCCTTGTTCTGAGAAAATTAATGTTTCTGTTTGTTTCGCATAAATATAATATACCTATTCATCATTAACTTTGTTCGATGGTTCGATCCCGGACCAGCCACTTCTAACTTTTCGGAGTTGTATCGAATATCACTTAGGTACTTTAATGGCGAAGGAAACCTTGAGGAAACCTTCATTTGTGAGAGTTTTCCATAAGGTTCTTAACGATATTGTGAAGTCCGTATCTGGTCCATCGATAACCAGCGCAGCGTGGTGAACCATACATAACCTAAAATCTTCTCATTTTGTGAAGAGACCCGCACTCATCACTGAGCAGGCGATGGTTTGAGATAATAATGATGATGACCTTAGCTCTAATCGGTAACAGGATTATGGGTACCACCTTTGACCACCAATAAAAACCGGCCAAGTGCAAGTGAGACTCGCGCACCGAGGGTTCCGTACTCCGGTATTTTTTTCGACATTTTGCACGTTTTCGACAGACATGACAAACAGATAACAAAGTGATAAGGGTTCCGTTTTTCCTTTTGAGGTACGGAACCCTAAAAATGGGTCAAGAGCGAGTCGGACTCACAAACGAAGAGTTGCTTACCATAGTGAATACATCTATGAGTGAATATAAGAAATAACACTTTTTCGTTTTTATTTTAATTTTCATGGTGGTTGTTATAGCATTATTTCATGCTAACTTCATCCCTCAAATTCCAAATTTACAGTAGGTACACTGAACCGTTTCTGTGGACTAGAGTCCTGCATTATGTAACATTGAGTACGAATGCCTGTCTCCTGGGTGATAACCGGATGAGACCCGGAGAGTAGAGGGAAATACCCGGTTATGAATACCGGTATTAACTCCATACCTTACCGGTTATACCTACCAACCTATCAACATAGACAAAACAGACATATCGAGCTGAATTTTGGTCTTTTTAACCCCCGACCCAAAAAGAGGGGTGTTATAAGTTTGACGTGTGTATCTGTGTATCTGTGTGTCTGTGTATCTGTGTATCTGTCTGTGGCATCGTAGCGCCTAAACGAATGAACCGATTTTAATTTACTTTTTTTTGTTTGAAAGGTGGCTGGCTTGATCAAGAGTGTTCTTAGCTATAATCCAAAAAAATTGGTTCAGCCGTTTAAAAGTTATCAGCTCTTTTCTAGTTTTCTTGTAGAAAAGAAGGTTAGATAACCGTTAGGTTCATAATATTCAAGTGTCAATAAGGTGTCAATAGACAAATGTCAAGCTGTCAAGATGGACGTTGCCTAGATACATAATTATTTATTTGAAAATGATGTTTTTGAAAACTCAGATACTTTGGATCGTAGGCGCAGAATAGTACAAGAAAATCGGTTCAGCCGTTTGAAAGTTATCAGCTCTTTTCTAGTTACTGTAACCTTCAATTGTCGGGGGTGTTGAAAATTTTTAATTTACACTTGTATCCAGTCTATAATGAATGAGAAAAAACAGAGTGTCCCTAAAGATGTCCAGTTAGTATATTAATTTCTGCATATTTGTGAATATTGTCATAATAAATTGAATATTTATAAATAACTAAATGGAATTTATCAAAAATATTGTATTTCTACGTGTAGAAAGTCGAAATTTATTAAATGTTTTGGAAATTTATTAAAAACTCTTTTCTAACCTAAATAGCAATAATATCGCAAATCTACATGGAGTATAATCACATAAGTACTAAATTAATATTTGGGATCCATTTTATTAGTTTGTAGGGTACTCTGCGCTTTGAAAGCTTTGGAGTGCTTCGGAAACTAATATCGGAAGTTCTACTCTATATTAAATGTGTACTCAGATTTTTGGAATATTCGTCTAGTGCCTATATGATTTCATTCAATTGCTTACTTGAATAATCTAAATTTACAATATAAATAGAAAAGCCCTGAGTCAGCCAGTGAGTGCACTGACTGACTCATAAGCGCCCAGCCGAAATCCTTCGACGAAGCTTATAGAGGCTTCGTTTATAAATATACGAAGAATAAGACCAGGTTTTTCAAAATGCAGACAATATTAGTACCTACACATAATATCTACATACATGAACCCTAAAAACATTACACTCCTTTTTTGGGCAGTCATTTTTTCAGTCATGGAAATAAAGAATTCATGAAATAAACAAGATAAAGTTGAAAACCCGACTGCGATCGTCTTAACAAACCCTGAAATACTATAGTAAAATTGTTTTTCTGTCGCTTGGTATATTTTAATGTTGTAGTACATTTATATTTATGAACTCAGAATTTTCTCCTCTTTCATTTAACATCCCACTCGATACAAAAGTGAAGAAAATAAATTTCAGAGACCCCTTTTTTTTTTTGATCATCCCTAACATCCGTTAGATCAATTTTTTTCGTATAAAATGCAGCCTATGTCACCCGGTCCTTTACGACGAATCAACTGACACCTCATTCATCAAAATTGGCCCAGTATAGTTAAGGTTCTACGGTGAAACACACAGAATCTGAATACAAACATACATTGTACATAGACTGCTAAAATCATAACCCTTCCTTTTGGCGTTAGAAGCATAATCACACTAATATTATAAAGGAGAAAGTTTGTATGTGTATGTGTGTGTGTGTGTGTGTGTGTGTATGTTTGTTACTCCTTCACGCAAAAACCACTGGACGGATTGGGCTGAAATTCAGAATGGAGATAGATTATTCCCTGGATTAGCACATAGGCTCCTTTTTTATCCCGGAAAATCAAAGAGTTCCCACGGGAATTTTAAAAAACCTACATCCACGCGAACGAAGTCGCGGGCATCCGCTAGTAAAATAATAAATGATGTAACTTCATAAAATAAAGATAAAGATCGTGAAATAAAAGCCTATATTTCAAGCCATTACTACAGTTCGCGTGACCGAGTAGCCAAGTACCTACTGAAACTTCCTCCATCGGAATTTCAGATGGCACAATTAGATTCCCAGTTATTGAGTTTTTGTGAATACAGATGGGACAATCAATTGTGTCGATAAGGGATGGATAAACACTTTTGACTTTTGAGCTTTATTACTTCGAGGCTAAATTGCTATTCTTTTGACTTCAAAAGACATTAATGCCAGCAACTTAAAAGCAATAAAGTTTATGATTTATTTCAAATCTATATAACATAAATAAAAATACTTGTTTTGACTGACTGACTAATCTATTAACACACAACCCTGAAACTGCTGGGGTTAAACAGTGTAAATTATGACAGTAGTTTTCTTTTATAACGTTGGCGCTCTTATGAAAGGAATGAATTCGTTCATTAAGCCCTAATTCGCATTAAAAAAAAAAGCGTTGCGTTAAAACCCGACGTTGCGTTGACAGTACAAAGTGCGCGTTAAAAAAGCGTTGACGTGTGAACAGATACTTGGGAATGCATTTGTTCTATTTTGAACGTTATTTAACGGACGGACGTTAAAAAAGCTCTCGTGCGAATGAGGCCTAAAAAGCTTGGACAGTAAAAATTATGTTTAACTTATATTACTCATTATTTTGATTAGATTTGTTATTTTATGAGTCAGACAATCTCACGGCTTAGGTATGCTAGTAGTGCATCAATAAATAATATTAACGGTCGATTTGTTCGTTTATTATACTAGTAAAAGAGAGGTATCGCGATGGCCTATCACGACTGACTTGTAAACTCTGCTTTGCCATTCTGTTATAATTAATTCTGATTTGTCCGACATCTGACTGGGCCGATTTCATCGACGTGAAATAAGCCTTATTCGGGAAAAAAATTGAAATTTTGACAGGGTTTTAATACAATAAAAATTAAATTAAAAATTTAAAAAACCCCCGACACATAAACCTCTAAAAAGTAAAAAAATAATAGGTAAGTATGTATGGGCCCTTTAAGAATAGTATAAATAGTAAAGTTTTTATCCAAGCGCTCGTTGCGCCAGGGGACCGCTACCTATCATAAGCTATGAAAGTCATCTGTTGTAGAAAGAATAGTTTTTGTTAACTTTAGCGGTCCCCCGACGCAACGAGCGCTTGGATAAAAACTTTACTATTTATACTATTCTTAAAGGGCCCATACATACTTACCTATTATTTTTTTACTTTTTAGAGGTTTATGTGTCGGGGGTTTTTTAAATTTTTAATTTAATTTTTATTTCACGCTTTTTAAACTTTTATTTATAAATTACCGTTTATTTGTGCCATTCTAAGACCCAATTTCTATAATAATATAAATCCAATAAGGCAGCTAATATCTCTTCAAAAGTAACATCAATGTTATGTTAATTATACGTTCCATGAAATGTTTTTGACCGAACATCACTAAATCAAGAATTATCTGAATGACTCACAAAGTATTCACTTATAGTTTAACACGACCAAAACGAAATATCTGTTTCTAACATGTCGTTGCTTTAAAAATGTACCCATTTTACGTAGTCGTATAATATTTCGCTTTTTAAGATATACGATTAAATTGAAATCGACTTTCACCCGATGAAATAAGGAATAAAGTGGCTTGTATTTTATTTTGTTTGTTATTGCATGTCAAATTTTTATTTGACATAACTTTCAAAAACCGGTCAAGTGCGAGTCTGCCTCACACATGAAGAGTTCCGTGCAAGTTTTTTTTTATGTAATGACAATTCAGTTGTCGGATTTTTCTCTTTACTTGGGCCACAGGAGTAGAGTGCTTGGGCTATAAGATATTGCTACCTGCCTTTCATGATTCTAGGTAAACGGGAAGTACCCAATTTATAAGTTTTGATTCTCTTGAAAGATGCGACAGACGGACACACAGACAGACAACGAAGTGGTGAAGGAAAACACCGTCAGGAAACCTGCATGCCTGAGAGTTGGCCATAATGCTCCCTCAAAGGTGCGTGAGGTCTGCCAATACGTGCTTGGCCAGTGTGGTAGCTTCTCATTCTGAGAGGAGACTTGTGCTCAGTAGTGAGCCGGCGATGGGTTGATCCTGATGATGATGAATTTTAAACGTATTTTGTCAAAGTAAATAAGCTGAGTTCGAGCAGATAAAATAAAAGAAGGTGGCAATCCAAACCTGCATGACAAAGCGACTACGAAGCGGGAACCTCAGCCGCGCGGAGGGTCATCGCCTCCCACGACATTTAATGATGCCATGCACTCCTACGCGACTACAACTGTCGAGGCTACAACATTTTTTTTTTCTCTACAGATACCTACTGAACCCTAAAAATAGTTTGACTATAGTTTGGGGCTTGGGTTGATTGTTCGTGGCCTTTGGTTAACTGTTGGATATTATAATTGAATTGATGTTTTGTCGTTTAACTGTGATTATAATATTTTATAAATTAGAAATTCCCCGCCTACGATCCTAAGTATCTGAGTTTTCCAAAACATCATTTTCAAATAAATAATTATGTATCTAGGCAACGTCCATCTTGATAGCTTGACATTTGTAAATTGACATAATATTATGAACCTCTGTTACAATAGTGAAAGATCCCAGGGCCACCAGACGTCACGTATTTTCTGACGAACGAAATGTGGACGATTGAGTAGTGTTAGTATGTACTAAGAACGCATGCCTACAGACCTGCTAGCTTGCTTAGACGGCCAATTTTCAGGTATCAGGTAATAAAGGTACATAAAAACATTACTTGCCTCACGTAAATTCTCCAATTTTTTTAATTTTTAGCAGATTTTTTTAAATATTAATAATTAATTGACATAAGTAAACTATAAGAGAGTGAGAAATAGAGAGAGAGAGAGAATTCAATACATCCTAATACATGTCTCACTCAGTCTCATGCGCGTAGATAATGCCCTCGCGCTCAAACCCACAGAGGCATTAAAATTTAATTTAGGGGATGATTGGCCCTCTGGATCGGTCTGTCTTCTTGTAAAAGGTTTTAAAATAGTTGTCTGGTGGACATATATAAAAATGGAGCGTCAGAATTTACGTGCAGTTAAGTAATTACTTGTTTTGGGAGCTTTAAAGCGTCTGCAAAGCAATACGGCCGACGCGGGAAGTGTCTAGGAGTATTGGCGACTTATTTTTAAGGATATTGCCTAAAATATACGTAAAAATCAGCTTGGAGAATTTACGTGAGGTAAGTAATGTTTTTATGTACCTTGATTATCAGAAACCTGAAAATTGGCCGTCTAAAGCAAGCTAGCAGGTAGGCTAGGCATGCGTTCTTAGTACTTACTAACACTACTCAATCGTACATATTTCCTTTGTCAGAAAATACGTAACCTCTGGTGGCCCTGAGATAAAAGTAATAAGAAAACCAAAAAAGAGCTGATAACTTCCAAACGGCTGAACCAATTTTTTTGGATTATAGCTAAGAACACTCTCGATCAAGCCACCTTTCAAACAAAAAAAACTAAATTAAAATCGGTTCATTCGTTTAGGCGCTACGAGGCCACAGACAGATACACAGATACACCGATACACAGATACACAGATACACAGATACACAGATACACAGATACACAGATACACACGTCAAACTTATAACACCCCTCTTTTTGGGTCGGGGGTTAAAAACTGTCTTCCTCGGTTAAACGTGATGGTGGGAGGCTTTGGCCGCGGCTAGTTACCACCCTACCGGCAAACCCGTGCCGCCAAGCGATTTAGCGTTCCGGTACGATTCCGTGAAGAAACCAAAGGAGTATGGGTTTAATTAAAACTGCCATATCCCTTCCAGGTTAGCCCCCTTCCATCTCAGACTGCATCATCACTCATCACTTAAGTACCACCAGGTGAGATTGCAATCAAGGGCTAACTTGTATCTGAATAAAAAAAATCTTGTGTAAGTTCACGCGGATAAAGCTTCCTTATTTCACAACGGAACCCTGAAAAAGGTTTCAATCCGCACTTAAATCTCTTTGTTACAAGATACTAAACTGTTTCAGTACGGTCGTAATAAAAACATAGAATTTTATAGACTCTTGAATAAAATACATCATTCCACGCCCCATCTAATAACAAGCGGTTCTCAAAGTGATACTGTTCACCCCCCCCTTTAACCCCCCTACAGCCTGGGGAGGGAGTTAACCTCGGAAGGGTTTACGTAAGAACTCCTCCCCTATTCTCCTAGTAGGTAGTTTGTGTAGTTCAGTTGGTTTGGTATAAGCGATAGTTTATCTATGTTTTGTCTTTGTTTTTATATTATGTTACTAGCTGACGCCCGTGATTTCGTTCCAATACATTTAGGTAGGTCTTTAAAACCTAGGTGAAAAACCTTTAATTTTCTAAGATAAAAGTTGTAAAAGCCTATAAATAAAGGATTTAAAAAAAAAGTAACCTGTGTCACTCGGCAGGTATTTAACTATATATCCAAGCAAAAAAACCGGCCAAGTGCGAGTCAGACACGCGCACCGAGGGTTCCGAACTCGGGTATTTTTTTCGATATTTTGCACGATAAATCAAAAACTATTATGCATAAAAATTAATAAAAAAAACTGTTTATTAGAGTGTTCAGGTAAAGGTTTAATATGGTACGGAGTACCCCACTTGGTGTAGTTATCTTACTTTGAAAATTGAAAATACTAAATTATTTGTTCATGAACACAATTTAATATTTTTTGCGATGTAATCACAAATTCACTGTTTCCTTTAGTTGCGCTATGAAACCTACCTATCTGCCAAATTTCATGATTCTGGGTCAAAGGGAAGCACTCTATAGGTTTTCTTCACAGACACGACAGACGGACAGACAACAAAATCATCCTATAAGGGTTCCGTTTGTCCTTTTCAGGTACGGAACCCTAAAAATCACGTGATGGCAGTGTGCCTCGGAGATCGGAAAGCACGTAAAACTGCCGGTCCTGCGCCTGATCTCTCTCCGGTTGTGTTAGATTTCCATCCTATCGGGCTATGAGAGTGAGGGGATAGAGTGCGCCTGTGTTTGCACAATATAATATTTTTCCCGCAATTGGCTAATCTCTATAGAGGTAGGTCGCAGTGGCTGAATTTCTGTCGGTCGGACATTATCATTGTTACTATCAAACATTGTTACCAAATGTACCAGAACTTCAATCTAACCTTCGTACAACTTTAATTACAAACTCGAATGGAAGTCGATTGATCCGCAAAGACATTATCGGTTCAATTTGGGCTCAATTGCGACCCCTACTTTATCCCTTACATTCTGCAACCCATGCCTTCAGCGGGGATTTATTATTAAGAGATCCAGACCTATAGTCAGCGATTTTATTATAATGTTCGTGATTGGAATTCCATTAAACTTTTATTTGTACAAGCAATGTGAATAAAATACGTTAAGAGGGGTCTCTCCGTCACTTGCTCCATACAAACGTAGTTCCAATTTCATTTGAATATTAAGCAACCAAAGTCCATTAAATGCAGACATATAACATATTCTAGAAACTGATACCTATATCTGTGGTTTTTCAGATTTCAGTTAAAATATTCGGTTTCAAAGTTACGCGGTCTTAAAAATTCACATACAAATCTTTGAGCCCCTGTAGTTTTAAAACTACATATTTTTAGAAAAATCTAAAACACCACAGGCACAGATATTAGTTTCTAGAATATGTCTGCAAAATTTCATGGACTTTGGTTGCTTAATATTTAAATGAAATTGGAACCGCGATTGTATTACATAGGTACCTTAAGATATTATTAGGCGTACCTACATAGTGTATACCTAACATATTATGTATGTACATAAAGATAATGTGTACGTGAATTCAGGTTTTTTTTAAATCCCGTAAGAATTATTTGTTTTCCCGTAATAAAAATAGGTCTCTCCAAGTCTCCAGTCCCTTAACTATATCCACACAAGAAATCATGTGGATCTAGTGATCTGTTTTGCGTGATTGAAGGACAAAGCGTGAAAAATAGTAGGTATACCATCCCACAGGTATACCGTTTATGTCCCCAGGATAAACAGTAGTCCACGTTACTTACCAGGTTTTGAACTATATACGCGCAAATAATTTAAAAAAATAAACAAAAACACAACTGCCATGCCAAAATTAAAAACATAACAGGACGGCTCAACTAAGTAGTAATTCCTAATTATGTATGTTGATAACGTTGATAACAATTTTTTCTAGATTTCGTAGTGTCTAGCTAGTGGCCAGCCGATCAAAGTGTTTCAAGTCTGCGGTGGGTGTAACAGTCTAAATCCGTGTTTACTTGTGTTTAGCTATATCTACCTAGCTCAGATTTGAGTTTAGGTTAGGATTGCCAGATGCCCCGTATTTTACGGGTTACCTCTTATTTCAGGGTATGATAATACAGAAACCCATAGGCATGCCCGTAGGTAAAGGCCCGTAAGTAGGAAAATAAAATAGGGTAGGTATATAAACCTCCCGTATTTTTTACAAATTCGGCCGGAGCTTGCTGGCGAAACTAAATCCTAACGTTTTTAATTTAATTACTAGTTAACATGCAAAGATTTTTATTCATATATTTTTGTCACAAAATGAAGAGCTTTTAAAAACTGTTTCTTCAAACAATCACACTATCCTACTAATATTATAAATGTGAAAGTGTGGATGTTTGGATGTTTGTTACTCAATCACGCAAAAACGGCTGAACGGATTTGGATGAAAGGCATGCATGTAGCTTTTGCATGGAAAAGAACAAAGGCTACTTTTTATCCCGGATAATCATAGAGTTCCCACCGGTTTTGTAAAAACCTATATCAACGTGAACGCGTGAACGCAGTCGCGGGCATCAGCTAGTAATATTGAAAAGGCGAAAGTATGTGTATATGTATGTGTGTGTGTGTATGTTTGTTACTCCTTCACGCAAAAACAACTAAACGGATTAGACTGAAATTGGAAATAGAGATAGATAATATCCTGGATTAGCCCATAGGCTACTTTTTATTCCCGAAAATTAAAGAGTTCCCAAAGATCAAGTGGACTAAATCGCGGGCATCAGCTAGTAATATTAAAAAAATGTATCGTAAGTATATAAAACACTTTCTCTCGTAAAAAAAATTAAAGCCCGTATTTTTGATGCTGGAAAGTGGAAACCCGTGATTCAAGAAATTACAGTTGGCAGCCCTCGTTTAGGTACAGCACGGATCTAGACGTCTAAAACTGTTCGCGTGGTCTAATTCTGTCGGGATCATTGCTCGGGTATCAATGTCATCGACACTGTAGTGCGGGCGATCATTTACCATTAGCGGACTACTATCGTCGTAATATCCAAATTTTCTTTAGCGATGGCCGGTTTTCTTGTGGTATCATCATGGTCTTAAGGGTTGAAGTGAAACCCGCCAAGTGCGAGTCAGACTCGCGCACCGAGGGTTCCGTACCTACTAGCGTAAT
The DNA here is from genome assembly GCF_905333055.1 of Maniola jurtina. Taxonomy (NCBI): domain Eukaryota; kingdom Metazoa; phylum Arthropoda; class Insecta; order Lepidoptera; family Nymphalidae; genus Maniola; species Maniola jurtina. The sequence continues at coordinate 12,562,643 of NC_060046.1, read as the reverse complement.
TTTTCCGACATTCTGCACGATAAATCAAAAACCATTACCTATGCATAAAAATGAATAAAAATCTGTTTTAGAACAGACAGGTAAATCCTTTTCATATGATACCTCACTTGGTATAGTTATCTTACTTTGAAAATTGAAACACATAGGTATAAATATTTTAATGATGTAACCACAAAACGGTTTTCGGATTTATTTCTTGACTTGTGTTATAAGACCTACCTATCCTGCCAAATTTCATGATTCTAGGTCAACGGGAAGTACCCTATAGGTTTATTCTTGACAGACAGGACGGACGGACGGCCAGACAGACAGACAACAAAGTGATCCTATAAGGGTTCCGTTTTTCCTTTTGTGGTACGGAACCCTAAAAATTATAATTTGCATGCAATTGTTAATTTTACTTTCTCTCAAGTAAAAAACGCATTAGTTTTTGCGAGGCGTTGAAGCGTCAAGTTAAACATGTTCAATAAATGACAGGAACATGGTTTTTCCTACGATTTAATCCAATTATCATCAACGTTGTGCAAGTGATAATTAAGTGATTAAGTGTTTAAATACCTAAGTATTGCAATTTGTGAAAACATCGATGACCGATAACCTCTTCTGGCAATGTACTAGCAGTGGCATGAATTATTATAACTTTTTTAGGGTTCTGTACCTACCTCAAAAGCAAAAAAGAACCCTCATAGGATCACTTTGTTGTTTGTCTATCTGTCTGTCTGTCGTGTCTGTTAAGAAAAATTTAATGAAAGAAAAAATTAATCACTATATTTGCATGCCAGAAATGGTTGAATACATTGGACTCATTATATGCTCTTTGTACCACCTTTTTTACCTGTACTCAACAAATAAAGAATATGATTATGATTATGATTATGAAAGGCTATAGGCTACTTCCCGTTGACCTAGAATGTGAAATTCGACAGGTAGGTAGGTCCTATAGTACAAGTAAAAGAATAAATCTGTAAACCGTGAATTTGTGAAAATAAAAAAAAAAATTAAAACGTGTTTTAATTTTCAAAGTAAGATAACTATATCAAGTTGGGTATCACATGAAAGCTTTACCTTTGCCTTACATTCATTTATTATTTATTTATATGCATAATATTTTTTTATTTACTGTGCAAAATATCGGAAAAAATACCCGAGTACGGAACCCTCAGTCACTTATTTCTATTAAACTTACCTTAAGTAACAGCGACAACTGTGACCTGATGACATCGTCGTTGGTAGAATATCTCTTACCTGAAAAGATGAAAATTATGTTTGAGCTATTTGACCTATATAAAGTTAGGAAAGTAGGCGCCTACCCTATTCTTTCACAACACTAGCAACACTACAACACTAGCTCCTCCTTTCAGCAAAGGTTGCCTGGAAGAGATTGCTCTAAGCAATAAGGCCGCCTTTGCACACAATTGTTTTTTCTGTTTTTCTTCTTTCTGTGTTGTTTCTTTTCATGTATTTTTGTGTGCAATCAAGTCTTTCTGTCTATCTATCTGTCTATCTATCTATCTTTCTTTTTAGTCGTATTCCTTCATTGCTAGGGTCGTGACTCGTTTCCATTAATCACATAATGGCAGGAGTTCTCTTGGGATAATAATGCGGTGGGTTCCCAGATCCTTCCGCATACTACGAAACGAACGAAAATTCGATTCTTAAATTTTTACAGTTATTATCAAATGTTTGGCATAATAACCCGGACTGACGGCTTAATGTGCTCTCCGAGGCACGGAGAAAACGAAAAGGCAAAATACGGACCTCCAAAGTCGGTCACCCATCCAGTTACCGACTTGGGTCAACGTTGCTTAAGAATCACAATCTTTTGACATACGTTGTCAGAACTAGGCCACACATCTCCACGTGGTAGTATTATACCAGTAAGTATTAATTAATACTACTTAAGCGTTAGTAAAATTATTAACGATTAAGTAGTATTAATACAACAAATCTATACTAATAAATAAAATTGAAGTGACTGTCTGTCTGAACGGGCTAATCTTCGGAATGGCTGAACCTATTTTGACGGGACTTTCACAGACAAGTAGATGATTAACCAAGGAGAAAAATGGCTACTTTTTAAACCAACTTTAAAAATGGAGTTGTGTTTTTCTACCTATGCACTGATATCTCCGAGATTTCTGAACCGATTTGCGTAATTTTTTTAATCGTTAAGGGAACTTTGCGACATTGTTCCATGAAAATAAAAACTTAGATTCCAACTCCTCAATCCTGATGCTGCAGGGGATCTGACCAATCCACGCGGGTGAAGCTGCGGGCATCAACTAGTAGGTAGTATAAACCTAGCGCCAAGATTATGCTAGCATTCGAATACATCTTAGATAGATTTATGAAAGAAATTTTTAATTTTCTGTCTAGTCTCGTTCAAGCATCGCGCTAGTCGAGACTCCCAAAAATTTCGTCAGGCACTATTTTCATCCTATTGGTGAGCAGCAGCTTAGACAATAATATTATATTCCATTATACACCTGAGTAAGAGCGCGATTCCGTGAAAGACAGCGCCATCTAGTTTCTCAGACGATAGTTTTCCGCGAGAGGCAAGTAGTCGGGTTTATTTTTCATCGTTTAGGTTAAGTGTATTAATATTTTTTAAATTAATATTTTTGATTTTAATTTGAATAATTTTAATTGTATTACTTTTCTATTGTTTCCTGCTTTCGATTGCTAAGTTGTTATTTTAAATATTTTAAAACTTGATGACGCCCGCGGCTTTGACCGCGTGGATTTAAGTTTAAACCCATGGGAACTTTTCATTTTTCCAGGACAAAAAGTAGCCTATCCTTAGCAGTCCCTCCCCGGGATGCAAAGTATTTCCATACCAAATTTCGTAAAAACACTTCAACGAATGATTCTTTAAAAATCCCGTGGGATCACCACGATTTGGGAATGCAATTCTCTGCAGCAAAGTAAACGCGACAGGCAATCGGAGTGGGGCACACCCGCACAGTCCCCGCGCTAACCCGGTGACGTGCGAGTGTGCGGGTCGTCCCCCCGCCTCATACCCCGATTGCCATGTCGACCTATACATAGTGTTACATCTTATACATCATTCCGAACCAGTGGCAGATTGAACTAAGTATTATTTTGCCGATTCACAAGCACTTGTAAAAGTTAACTTAAATAAAAATATATTCTATTCTATTCTGCGATGTGAGAAACCCTTCATGTGCAAGTGCGACTTGCACTGGGCGGGGTTTTTAAAAAATAGTTAAAAAAAATTATAAATTTCAATTTTTTAATTTCAAGTTTAAAAATTCTATTAAAAATATGCTCCTGAAAAAAGCTTATTATAATTGTATTAGAATTAGAAGATTATGTAAATGACAAAATAGATTATTTTAACGATTCAAAAGCACTTGTAAAAGTTTAATTGAATAAAAATTTTTTTTTTTGATTTTTTTTTTGAATTAGTACCTTGGGACCTCAACGTCTATAGTCACCCATTGCCATTTCAGCTTCGTATAAGTTAAAAGCTATAAACAAGCTATTTCTAACAGCATCATTCTCGTGGGCCGGCGATGCGATAGTATCTAGACATTTATTTCCGTCACATATACAAAGACGCAGAAACAGACAGACGGAACAATAAGGCGATTGTTCGCGCAAGTTTCATCGTCGCTCGCAACTACTTTATTGACTGACAGCATATTATATATTGATATTGATTCACAACATCGTGTGGAAAATAGCCTTTTTTATTCAAGTTCTGCGAGAGCTTTGTAAGCTTGGCAATATTTTTCTACACAAGACATCAAACTATTATGTTGATGACTTGTAGACACAAGATAAACGCTATGTAAACATAGCAATTCATTATTGTCAATGTTTAAGGTTCCTACTCTATGCCATTGGAACTCTATTACTAAGTAGAAAGTTGTCTGTGTGTATTTCTATCACCTTTATAATAACAAATATTGTTCTAAAAAAAATCAAAATGGCCGCTTTTATCTTACTTTTCGGAGTTTCAGCGTTTATATCACTTGCTTTAACGGTAAAGGAAAACATCGTGAGGAAACCTGCATGCCTGAGAGTTCTGCATAACGTCCTCAAAAGTGTGTTTAAGTGTCCTCAAAGTTTAAACCCTTTTCCTTCCTTTCTCATTCTGAGAGGAGACCCGTGTTCAGTACTGAATCTTGATGATGATGAATCTTACTATCAGATGAGAGGTCAAGCGATAAACAAGTACAGTCCGCAACAAAGTTAGGTTTGTACCCGCCAGTACAAGCGTACAAGGACGGGTGCAAACCTAGTTTTGTTGCTGACTGTACCTATCAACGTTCCTGTTCGTAGCAAGTAAGAAGACCACAAATGACCGTCCATTATTCCTTAATCACTTTATTTGTTGCGCAGACGCATCCTACAACAAAGTATTAGATACATAGCATTGTGTTGACTTGCGATGGACTTGAAGTGATTTATTGCATCTTAACTGCACTTCTTTGTTGACACTTTGTTGTGTCACACTAATATTATACGAAAGTTTGTGTGTACCTATGTGTGTATGTTTGTTGGTCTTTCACGAATTAAGCTGAAATTCAGAATGGAGGTAGATGATAGGTACCCTGGATTAACACATAAGTTGCTTTTTATCCCGGAAAATCAATAAGTTTCCACGGGATTTTTAAAAACTTGCAACCACGCGAACGAAGTCACGGGCATTAGCTAGTAACTCTAGAGAGGTTTATTCAATATAAATGGAGTTTGCTTCAAAATGTAGTTTGGATGTCATATTTAGATTTTTGTTGATATGTTCTAAAAATTAATAATATTTGCCAGGTTTGCCAGAATTCCTTAAAAATAACTTTATTTGCTGATATCACTTCTTCAGTCTTTTCAAACTAAAATAATTACGTACACAGTACAGGTAATTTGAAAAGTTAATAAAACTGACTGTTGTTTGCACTGATGCCTCATGTCTGTCATTTATATTTATTAATTAATAATCAAATAGGTAATAATTGAAGAAAAAAAACACTTAAAAATGGCGCCATATAGCCGCCATATTTTGACGTGACAACGTCGTATAATTCGATAGAGCCGGCTGCACGCACGAAAAAACATGACTCATGCGGCGTTACCTCGCTCTGAGGCGTTCCATGTAAGGCTTGAAGTGCAAGCGAGAGCGCGGAACGAGCGACAAAGAAGCACAATCGGCCTTTGTTGTCACGTTCAACTATCGTCAGTAAACCGACTTTACAGACAACCAATTTTTTTTTTCAAAAAATTATAGTCTTGTCACTCGGGATGACGTTAGGATTTTGACGATACCCCACATCCAAATCTGTTCAGATATTGAGAAGTAATGGTGGAATAATGAAACTCACATAAACCCTGAAAACATTGCACTCCTTTTTCAAACAGTTTTGTAAAAATTGCATAAGTAGGTATTTACTATCTTAGTTCTTTCATACACTACACTAGACAAAGCCGTGTGTAGGTTTCTTTACTTTTAAAAATTTAGCACTCGCCTTTTGTTAAAAGATTGTAGTGAAACAACTTGCAACCTCGAGTCCTACAGCTTCTTACAATAGCTAGAGGAAACTTTTCTACTATAACAAAGTAGAGGAGTTTACATAAGACCTACCCACTGTATTTTCAATCTACCTTAGAATTTCCGTGGTTAATCTCAATTTCAAGCTTCAATTTTCATTTATAAAACATAAATTTTATAAGAAAACGTTATATAATATTTATAATCTTGTTTTTTTTGATGTAGAGACTATTATAATCACAATATTCACAAATACTATAAATACTTAAATGTAAAAATTATAAAACAAAAATGTCATCCAAATCACTGTAACGCGGCAGGGCGCCCCAGAACGCTGGCTGCGTTACCTCGTTGAATGGCCAGACTAATATGCTGAACGAGATAACTGCCAGACCTCCGGTCACCCGTGGACTCCACAAGACGGGATGACAGGTCCTTAAAAAGGATCTGGCATTTGTTGACACAACTTAATGATTTTGGAATTTTTAACCCCCGACCCAAAAAGAGGGGTGTTATAAGTTTGACGTGTGTATCTGGCATCGTAGCTCCTAAACTAATGAACCGATTTTAATTTAGTTTCTTTTGTTTGAAAGGTGGCTTGATCGAGAGTGTTCTTAGCTATAATCCAAGAAAGTCGGTCTAGCCGTTTTAAAGTTATCAGCTCTTTTCTAGTTACTGTAACCTTCACTTGTCGGGGGTGTGATTTACACTTATATTCTTGATCCTTTATAAGAGTTACTTTTCCCTTTTGAGATAGGTACAGAGGCCTAGAAAAGAAAAGCAAAATACGCGTAATTAATGTAAAACTCAATAAAACATTTTATTCTACTAATTCTACAATTATGCTCATTCTACACGGAACTATAAACCGGGTAACATAAAAGGCTTTTACGGCCAGTAAAATTGTAGCGCTTTCAAACAGAATACCAGCTCTAACAATAGCACGAGTTAACTAAAGACCAGATTTGAGTCTGGGACTGAATGGGGCCAAATTGAAAACTCGCGTCCATCGGACCGTGAAGTTAATAAGATGGCGAGTGTCAAAGGCTTCTGTTAGATCCAAAAGTTGCAGTTGAATGCATCCATGCCTTTAAATGCTAGTTTATTAATATTTGGGTTCCTCAAAAGGAAAAACGGAATCCTTATAGGATCACTTTGTTGTCTGTCTGTCTGTCCATCCGTCCGTCCGTCGTGTCTGTCAAGAAAACTTATAGAGTACTTCTCGTTGACCTAGAATCATGGGCAGTGCTTTACCTGTACATTCTAAAACAGATTTGTATTTATTTTTACGCATAATAGTTTTTGATTAATCGTGCAAAATGTCGAAAAAATACCCGAGTACGGAACCCTCGGTGCGCGAGACTGACTCGCACCTGTCCAGTTTTTTTTTAGGGCATAAGCCTGCAAATTTATTCACGAAGTTTTAGGTTTTTAATAATCCGGTAGAAATTCTTTGATTTCCTGGGATGAAAACCTATGTCGCTTTCCGGATCTTTAACTGCATGCATGCAAAAAATCACATCAATGCATTACTCCATTGCAGTGCGATTTAAGGGCAAATTAATCAAAAACATGCTCACACACTTTTCCATTTATATTTTTACGAGTAAGTACAAAAATATGTGCAGAATTTTATGTGGCAGTTTTGTAAAATATGAATTAGGTTTTGCAGTTTAGCTTATAAAAATATAATGTAGTCACAACTCACGAGTCAGCGAAAGTCAAACGTACAAAAAAATCAGTCTCATAAAACGCTTTATAGCTGTTATAAAATAATAATAGCTTTTAATTATTAAACTATATCTAAAGACTTTCCCATTTAATTACTTACTTGAAAATCATAAGCAGTCATTACTTTTATTGTACTCTATCACGCTTCTTAATTAAAATTCTGCAAATGATGTCAGTTAACGGAACTGAAATAATAAAGTTGTTTAATTTTGACCAAATTATCGTAATAATTGTTAACGAACCCCTAGGTCTAGGCTGAAACCTATACAGCGAACTTTGATTCTGCTAAGACTTAAGACACTATTAAAACGAGCCAGCTTTATATCGCTGATATAAATCTGTCTCGTTGTAACTAAAACCTAAGTATGAGAAAAGTAATCCATACTAATATTATAAATGCGAAAGTGTGTCTGTCTGTCTGTCTGCTACGTTTTCACGGCCCAACCGCTGAACCGATTTTAATGAAAATTGGTACAGACTTGGAATACATTCCGGGGAAGGACATAGGCTACTTTTTATCCCAGAAAATCAAAGAGTTCACATAAGATCTAAAAAAATCGAAAATAATATATTTATTGAACAAGAAAACAATTTTTTACAATAAAAGAACTTCTAAAAACTAGAACACCGAAAAGGTAAACACAATAAATGTAGATATATCCGATGGAGTGCTTTGACACCCGTACTAAGGAAACCTGTGTTACGGGCACTGCAACCTTCCCTCAGATCCATCAATTTGTGAATTAATATTATCCGCAAAATAGAAAACCGTCTTGTCAATATGATTCACATTAAGGATCCCCCAAGGAAGATTATTAAGACCGCCCCTGTTCCTACAGTACAAGCACTATAAATCGCTTAGTCACGAACGAAAACCGCAATGCGCAAAATAAAAATTCTGGACACAGTGTGGCATAATTCGAAACTCCAAGTGAGTACTAAGTTTACAGTCCTAACAGCATCCGTGAGATTTTCTAGTTCTGAAGCGCAATAAAAGTGTTGTTAAACTTAATGTAGTACTGTTGCACTTAGACAAATTGATCTCTGTATCTCTGATGTACAGCAGCTGTTTAGATAAATATTTAAATGCCTTATAAGGAAATATCTTAACTTGAAGCAGAAAGATAAAAAGTATTAACAAGTGTAAATTAAAAATTTATAACACCCCCGACGATCCAAAGTATTTGAGTTTTCCAAAACATCATTTTCAAATAAATAATTAAGTATGTATTTAGGCAACATCCATCTTGACAGCTTGACATTTGTCAATTGACATAATATTATGAACCTAACGGTTATCTAACCTTCTTTTCTACAAGAAAACTAGAAAAGAGCTGATAACTCTTAAACGGCTGAACTAATTTTTTTAGATTATAGCTAAGAACACTCTCGATCAAGCCACCTTTCAAACAAAAAAAACTAAATTAAAATCGGTTCATTAGTTTAGGAGCTACGATGCCACAGACAGATACACAGATACACAGATACACACGTCAAACTTATAACACCCCTCTTTTTGGGTCGGGGGTTAAAAAGTATTAAAAAGAGAAATTTTGAAACTAGCTATTACAATCCGGGTATCTTTGATGTGACAATAAAAACAAATATGACAAATCACTAAGTTGCTAAATAACTTATCGACAGATTTAAAATGAAATTCCGACTTCAACACAATACACTTTTACAATCCATTCGTATGCAGGTACACAGAAGTTAATCGATTCATAGAAAGGCATTTGAATATGCCATGTATTCAACTCATTAGCAGTTTTTTCGTTAGTCTCACAACAATAACTCAACAATAATCAATCACACTAATATTATAAAGGCGAAAGTTTGTATGTGTGTGTGTGTGTATGTTTGTTACTCCTTCACGCAAAAACTACTAGACGGATTTGGCTGAAATTTGGAATGGAGATAGATAATATCCTGGATTAGCACATAGGATACTTTTTACCCCGGAAAATCTAAGAGTTCCCACGGGATTTCGAAAAACCTAAATCCGCGCGGGCGAAGTCGCGGGCATCGGCTAGTAATCAATAATTACAATTTCGCGTGATTTACGTAGACCTAAAACAATCTGTAAGCAGTCAACCGTATTCAATGATCAATCCAATCCAGGCCCAATTCCACGTTTCAATTTGGAGCGTTTTACGGTACAAATCAATATGCTTAGTATGAGATTTTACATCTCACTCAACGTTGATAGAATTCGACACAATAACGTCAGAGTGAAATGGACTTAGAGCCTCTTGATTTTATGTCAAGAATTTAGTTACAATGATTTTAATTTCGTAACGTTTCCACAGAGTACTGGTTGTAGATGTATGCACGATCTTGAGCTTTAGAACTAGGTATTTAAATCCCATTTTATTTTAATATCAAAGTGTTTCGATCAAGGAATTCTGTCAATGTTGGTAACATATAAAATCTTATAGCTACTAACTATGTCAGAATGAACTCTCGATTTGATCCTGTAGCTCGATTGCAGTAGAATGACAGCTACAATGCCACGATTGAAATCACCTCTGATTGGCTCGATTACTATTGGCTACAATGCAGTGTTGCAACAAGAATACCATAAATTCAGTCAATCACAACAATTTCAATTAATATTCAATTATTATAGTAATAATATGATTGATGCAGGTTTTCGAGAATCGACCTGCTGTATCCACGATATGTCAAATATTAGGCTACGGGTGACGATTAAAGAAATATAGGCTATTCATAGGCTACCTAGCGTGAAATGTAGCAATATTTGACGCCTGCCATTGGCATGGAAGCCTCGACGTTTTGTCACAAGCTCTCTAACTGTCATGAACTGTGCTACTAAGGCCTAAGGCCTCAGTTTTAAATTGGCAGGCCCACTCGCAATCATCAAAATAGGACGAAACAAGGCCTAATACGGTTACCGCGCTAAGCGGCCGTGTCACGACAACACCCAACACTAGGGGCTCCACACATTTCGTCTACACGTAAAACACCTGTGTAATTTTTTGCCTTAATTTTATTTTCCTACTAGCTGATGCCCGCAGCTTCGCCCGCGTGGATTGGTCAGATCCCCTGCAGCATCAGGATTGAGGAGATGGACTCCAAATTTTTTATGAAACAATGTCGCAAAGTTCCTCTATCGATTAAAAAAGAAATGACGCAAATCGGTTCAGAAATCTCGGAGATTTCGGTGTACATAGGTAGAAAAACACAACTCCCTTTTTAAAAGTCGGTTAAAAAAGTAGCCTATTTTACGCCCTGGTCAATCCTCTACTTGCCTGTGAAAGTCCCGTCAAAATCGGTTCAGCCGTTCCAAAGATTAGCCTTTTCAAACAGACAGACAGACAGACAGACAAAAATTTTAAAAACGTGTGATTCAGTTATGGTATCGTTCAAATAACCATATGAGCTTAATATGAGGTAGTTATTTCGAAATTACAGACAGACACTCCAATTTTATTTATTAGTATAGATTGTACTTATATTTATTGGCGTTCCTTCTGTCCGTCTGTCTGTCAGCAGGCTGCATCTCTCGTGAACCGTATTAATAGGTGCAGAGAAATTTCCACAAGATATGTATTTCTATTGCCGCTATAACAAAAAAGAATATAAATTTCAAAATGGCTGCCATGACTTTTGAAAAAATTTAGAAATTGTTATTTCTTGTATGATGGTACGGAAACCTTCGTGTGTGTCTGACTCGCACTTGGCCGATTTTTTATATTGTCATCATAAACTCAGGAGAGCTAAAAGATAATGAGTTGATTGGTACCTAACCTAATCTATCGATTGTTTATACTGCAGGAGTTAAGTAAGGGATAGAAATAGATAGAGAAATGGAATGAAGTAGGCTTGGGCCCACAACCAATTTAATCAACCTATGGAATGTAAGGTCTGTTAGGTAATGTAATGTAAGATAATAATGACGATGAATCTCCAATATTTTTTTTGCAACTGATCTGTTTTTTACAATCTACTCACAACAATCTTTTCTAAAATTTTGTTATATCAAGTAAGTCGGTAAGATTCATTCTCCTTATGTATACTTTTCTGCATATCGTCGAAAATCTGTCTCCGGAGATAGTTCAAATAAAATTTAATATCACAACGTGCGGGGAAAATAAATAAATAAAAGCTACGTAACTATTGACTCGGGGAAAGAATATCTACGTCCTTGTAACAAATTGGATTCTCTCGGATACTATCCACATACTAAAAAGGTTGAAGAGATAAGACGTACCGATTCAATCTAAACTATGTTACATAAAAGAGCAACTACAGATAATCTAAAAGATAGAGCAAAAACAAATAGAAGACGTCGGAAACTTACAATGTAGTAATTTACTTAGTAAAAGGAAAGGATACTGGCATTTTTGAGTCTGTTAGTTTCAAATCTATCAAACCCAATTTTCCATTTTGTAAAAAGGATATTTTGAGTTTGTGTATGGAAACCGAAATGGCAAGCCCCTGTATCTTTATATTATTGCAACTAGGGGAAATCTCCAAATAGTATATAAAAAACCAATGTCTCAATTTCACAACTCTTACTCGATGTCCATATAATTAGGTAAGCCCAAAAAAAATAAAATGATATTTTGACATCTTCTAGGCAAGCGCACTTCATCTTAGACTGCATCATCAGTTACCAGCAGGTCTGATTGCAGCCAAGAATACAATAGAATAGAATATATTTTATTTAAGTAAACTTTTACAAGTGCTTTTGAATCGTCAAAATAATTTACCACTGGTTTGTAACCAGTGAACCAGCAAGAAACTCGGCAAGGGTAACTATAAAAAATAAATTCTGGAGCGTGCAGATTTTCTCACGATGTTTTCCTTCGTTTAAAGCAATTGAACTAAAGTGCAGGTTCATCAACTGATGCATAGAGATTTGACAACAAAGCCAGCACACCGGAATAAACTAATCCATTTGATATAGAGCCACCAAGAGCCGTAATATCTAAGACGTCACACACATTCATACGGGAACGTCACTCGAGGCCGTGACGACTCATAAACCGAACAATGACGACAAGATCGCAAATATCATTACATACAATCGTCTCCTCGTGTCACCAACAGCCTTGTTGCTTGAAGAACTGTATGTAGGCTTTAGTAAATTACATTTTCTTTACATGCTGTCTACGAGTCAAGGTAGGGTGAAGAATCAAGATAGAAAAGTCATGCGCTTGACTGCAAACTTTATATGTCATGTCAGTCATATGTTATTTGCAGACTTTTGTACAATCTAGTTTTCTTTTTAGTTAAGAGGGCTCTCTCGGTCGGAATATTCGGTTTCAAAGTTACGCGGTCTTAAAAATTTTCATACAAATCTTTGAGCCCCTGTAATTTTAAAACTACATATTTTTAGAAAAATCTAAAACACCACAGACACAGATATTAGTTTCTAGAATATGTCTGCAAAATTTCATGGACTTTGGTCGCTTGATATTCAAATGAAATTGGAACTACGATTGTATGAAACGAGTGATGGAGAGAGCCCTGTTAACTTTCACTTTTACTTTGAGATAAAATTCTCAATCACTCAGATTACAAGTGTAAATTAAAAATTTATAACACCCCCGACGATCCAAAGTATCTGAGTTTTCCAAAACATCATTTTCAAATAAATAATTATGTATTTAGGCAACGTCCATCTTGACAGCTTGACATTTGTCAATTGACATAATATTATGAACCTAACGGTTATCTAACCTTCTTTTCTACAAGATAACTAGAAAAGAGCTGATAACTCTTAAACGGCTGAACCAATTTTTTTAGATTATAGCTAAGAACACTCTCGATCAAGCCATCTTTCAAACAAAAAAAACTAAATTAAAATCGGTTCATTCGTTTAGGCGCTACGATGCCACAGACAGATACACAGATACACAGATACACAGATACACAGATACACAGATACACAGATACACAGATACACAGACACACAGATACACAGATACACAGATACACACGTCAAACTTATAACACCCCTCTTTTTGGGTCGGGGGTTATTAAAATAGGATTTTTCAGGGTAGCAATACACACATAGACACATATAGAAACACCTAACAAGTTTGTATCATAGTCCACCTCGCTGGCAAGTAATTAATTTTTCTTGAAGGACACGACCGACGGACAAACAACAAAGTGATCCTATAAAGGTTCCTACGGAACCCTAAAAAGGAAATCTGTTCCCCGTACATGTAATTTTAATATGAAATGACACAATATGCAGTGAAGCAAAACTTTCTCAAGCAATTTAGCTTACAAGGCCTGTCCTTGTGTCACAGCCAGCGTGGTGGCAGCGTGGCGAACAGAAATGGAACAATTTGCATCTCTCGGTGCAAAATTAGATTTGCGACAGCCCAACGCTTACATGCGTCACACGAGCTTGTCTGGTGAGTAGGCTGGGGGATCTAAAATGAGATGTTACGCTTGCATATAAGGATAATTTACTGCTGGACTTTGCGTTCTTGCGAACGTTTTCAACGCGTTATTAATGTTTGAAAAATTATTAGGTACCTACTAAGCAAAAACAATGAAGATTTCTGAAGGAATTGGAAATATTTTTCACTAGTTTTAGAAAAGAAGATGAAGAGAGAAAATTATACATCCAAGAAGTCAGTCACATATGCTTCATATTATGAAACTTGTAACACATAGGTAAAATCTATTAAGAGAAGTTTCCTTAAAGCGCTCCACAGCACTCCCCGTACAAACGCAGTTTGGTTCTCATTTGAATATTAACTACATATTTTCACGGAAAACCACAAACACAGAACGCGTTTACAAAATTTCATTGAGTTTGATTTGCTAATCTTATTCAAAAGGGAACAATACAACTTTTATTTGGAATGCTCTACAAATAAACTCCTAATAATCAAGGCATAGCTAAATAATGGTTAAATACTGAAACGTTGCCAGAACAAGAAAAAGCGAATATCTTAATTGACCGCAAATATGCTACAACTCCCTAGAGCTAATGAGGTAACGGCATAAGAAGAACAATAAATCATAACCAAATAGCAAAAAATACTTAGAACTGTAATACTGTAACTGCCAAAATTGAAAAAAGATAAGCTATACTCCCTAACACAAATGACCTAAAAACTTGAAACGAAGTACATAGATTCATCATGCCACAAAGAAAGGACGTAAAAATCCAAGCGAAATCAGTAATAAAAATTGAGAAGAAAATACTCTGGATAAAAATGGTCGCTAGTGAAGATATAGATTAAAGAATGGAAAGGCAAAACAAAAGACAATTAATTTCTTTCACCGAGAACAAAGGATTCATGAATTTTAATGTAGGTAACGTTTCGAATACTTTGGAAATTGAATTACGGACTTTTTCTTGGATATCAAACATCAAAGTTGTATGCGACCATCCGTGACGTGAACTTTCTTGGAAAAAGTCTACGCAATACCAATTTGTAGCGTATCGAATTCATTCAATCGTATAATTGCATACATGTACAGAATAAATATTTTTTTTTTACATAATTGCCTCTTGTTCTAAATACGATTTCATTATTTTTTTATGTAAGAGATAACATTTGTTTATAGGCTGGTGAAATAAAAAATTAGGGAGTAGTAGGATTTATGACTGCTATTTGAATTCCAAAACTTCTTGTATGAGAACAATTTTTTTATGAAATTATAAATAAAAATCTCATGCTCGTTTCATATGTAAATCTATATAAATAAAAACACGGGTCTGCAGCGCATCAGTTCATCGATCGTAATTACATATTATATTGATTTACAAATTGCCGCGTTGCCTCCGTGCGGCGCCTAAAGACGCCCTAAGTCTGAACTAAGTCAAAGTACGCTTTGAAGATCTCAATCTCATTTCTCAGCCTCATCTACTCTTTTTCAAACAGTGTAAGATACAATATATTCAGTGTAATCATCAACGGAACAGTATAACATGAAATCTTCTAGCCATCGTGTAGGCGTCTCATCATAATATATACATCCGATGAAAGTAATCTCGTGCAATTGTCCCACTCAGCCGCAAGATACTCGATCTCACTTACGTAACCGTCTTTTTCAATGTCCCCAAACCGGTCGAGTGATGTTATTTTGCACTGCATTATCTCATTGACCCCACTATTAAGGGCTTCAATCAGTCCATCATAACTCGGGCCTTTTTGAGTTTTTAACCCCCGACCCAAAAAGAGGGGTGTTATAAGTTTGACGTGTGTATCTGTGTATCTGTGTATCTGTGTATCTGTCTGTGGCATCGTAGCGCCTAAACGAATGAACCGATTTAAATTTAGATTTTTTTGTTTGAAAAATGGCTTGATCGAGAGTGTTCTTAGCTATAATCTAAAAAAATTGGTTCAGCCGTTTAAGAGTTATCAGCTCTTTTCTAGTTTTCTTGTAGAAAAGAAGGTTAGATAACCCTTAGGTTCATAATATTCAAGTGTCAATTGACAAATGTCAAGCTGTCAAGATGGACGTTGCCTAGATATACATAATTATTTATTTGAAAATGATTTGTCGGGGGTGTTGAAAATTTTTAATTTACACTTGTGCACTGCATTATCTCATTGACCTCACTATTATGGGCTTCAATCAGTCCATCATAACTCGGGCCTTTTTGAGTTTTATTGCTTGTATTAAACGCGTGCGGTTTTGGCACGGCATTGTTTATCGTTATAGATGACGTAACATCCGGTAAACCTCTTTTGACGACCTTCCTGGAGTTTTAATTGATGTGACGATTTTACAAGTGATATGTTATATTTAGGGTTCGAATTGTTTGAATTGTGTAATCGAGACTCAAGTTAATAGAAGAAACTAAGCTATTCGATCAAATAGATATGCTTTAAATTATTTAATTGAGTTTTCAATAAAAATGATTTTGTTTCCAGACTAAGATAGACAATAATGTGCAAATTTAAGACGCGCAAGAAATTATTTCATCTAAATCTGTAATGATCACATCACACTAATATTATAAAGGCGAAAGTTTGTGTGTATGTGTGTGTATGTGTGTATGTTTGTTACTCCTTCACGCAAAAACTACTGGATGGATTGCGCTGAAATTAAGAATCTAGATAGACTATACCCTGGATTAGCACATAGGTTATTTTTTATCCCGGAAAATCAAAGAGTTCCCACGTGATTTTAAAAAACCTACATCCACGCGAACGAAATCGCGGGTATCAGCTAGTTTCATCTAAATCTGTAATGGTTAATTATACAGAAGCTTGAGTTAATATTACGATCTCCTATTTAGATCTGGAGGCTTTTCGAAGTTATATTCGTTTTGTGGCCTAATTTTGGGTCAGTATGAGCCTGAGAAATGTTGATAATGATGTTGAATTTGACATTGATATCCAATGTTATAGTCTCGTGGAGGCTTCGATTATGGCTAGTGACTAAACATCCTACGAATACTATCAGATACTTTGGCAAACTGTAATTCCCAAATTTCCCTGACAGAACACAATTGTAGAGCGGAATGAGCCTAAACTTTTCATATCTTTGCACCAATTTCCAAAACTGCAACTATTCCTTACCGTTTTAAGCTTGAAACTATTCGAAGAAGCTTTAACATGCTAATGAGTTGACGGAAAACTTTGTGGAATGATCGACTTTCGGGAATTTCAACAATTTTGCATTTGCTGCCACGCTTAGCTGTGCTACAGGTATTAATTTTAGATTCTGAGGCTGAGGATCCAATTTTGAATAAGCAGATTTACTTAACTCATTTTGTTGACTTATTTTGTAGTTAAAGTGTTTGGTATTTTCACATATAGCTGACTAACTTCAGAAAAGTTGGGACATGGCTTATTTCTATTTGATTTTTTCGACATAAAAAATATCACTTAGCACATATTGTAAGCCAATTCGCACTTATAATATCAATATGGATTATTTAACTTATATGGCATTGTTAAAGGTTTTAAGAATCAGACTTTAAAACTGATTTAACTATGTTTTAGTTCAGCGAATCTAAAAGTAGTTGAAGGAGCTACTTATTTCTCAACCTTCCAAAGCGCTAATAAAGTCACACGTAACTGTTAGTATACGAGCTATATATTACTAGCTGATGCCCGCGACTTCGTTCGCGTGGATGTAGATTTTTCAGAAATTTCTTTGATTTTCTGGGATAAAAAGTAGCCTATGTGCTAATCCAGGATATTATTTATCTCCATTCTAAATTTCACCAAATCCGTCAAGTAGTTTTTGCGTGAAAGAGTAACAAACATACACACAAACTTTCGCCTTTATAAAATTAGTGTGATGTAAGAAAATAACATAAACAAGTGTGAATTAAAAATTTATGACACCCCCGACAATTGAAGGTTACAGTAACTAGAAAAGAGCTGATAGCTTTCAAACGGCTGAACCAATTTTCTTGGATAACACTCTCGATCAACCCACCTTTCAAACAAAAAAAACTAAATTAAAATCGGTTCATTAGTTTACGAGCTACGATGCCATAGACAGATACACAGATACACACGTCAAACTTATAACATCCCTCTTTTTGGGTCGGGGGTTAAAAATGACCCTATTAATATTCCTATTACGTCAATAAAAGTGACAGAAATAGACCACAATATTGACATAAACGTTATAAAGTGTCGTGATCCATGGGAGGTCATGGCGACCCAGACGTGCGTGAGACGTGACCAGTCATACAAGAGCTCTGACAACCAATTCATTGCCAACATTAAAAGGTTAAGCTTAAGTGTTGAGAGGGGCAGGGAAGGCCAAGTGAAACTGGCCGCGTAAACCATGAGTCATTGGTTGACTCAGCGGCGCCTGCGGACTTTCCTGCATAAAATTTCAATTGAATTATTCTTTTTTTTTTCAATTGATTAGCTTCGTGTTGTGACTTGTATCACTATTTACTATGCATTGATTGATTGGCATGTTTCTCATCTATGCTTTTATTTCATTGTTATTTTTGTCTGTTATCTGCATGCAAAATTACATTAATATTTGTTACTAAAACGTAATAATAATGTTATGTAATTATAAGTAATGCGAAAATGTGTGTGTCTGTTGGTTGTCCTTGAACAACGTATCTGCGTTGTAAGTATTTTGCATGGATATACATAGTTTAAGACCTGGAAAATGTCACAGACTACATTTATCCCGGTAAATCAAAGAGTGCCTATGTTCCAATTCCAATGGGATTTTTAAAACCTGAATCCATGCGGCTGAACTCGTGGGCAACCTCTAAAACATTAATCAAGAAAAAAGTACGTCCTAACACGTATTCTAAAAAGAATATGAAATTAATATGATCTTTATAGACCTAGTCGGTGTACCCAAAACAACCTGCAAAAAAGCGTTATTTTCCACAACGACATACATAAAACCTTTAAACCTGCCTACTATTTTAAGTGTTCTAGTTTTTTAAGGTCATAGCACATTTAAACGACTCTGCTCCAACACCGCTCCCACCCAACACCGCCTTAAACTAAGACGACTGCTCGCAGTCCACGCGGCGACAGCTAGCAGGCCCCTAGCAGTCGACGCGGCGACAGCTAGCAGACAGCCAGCTGTCCACCCGCCGACCGCTCTCGCCTTTCGCGATAGACGCAGTTCACGATCGGTTTCTGCTGCAATAGCAATAATTGCTATTGCAGCAGAGAGAAGCGCAAGAAATAACAGACATGGTGCATAAAATGCTGAAAGCAAGACATGCAGAAGGAGAATTTTGGCACATCCAGAGACACATATTAGATGACGAAGAAAAATTCTACATTTACTTTCATATGAATCGGTATTTATTTGATTACATATTATCATTTATTGAAAAAGACATAAAGAAGAACCCCGCACTCCGCGGCGACCGCTAGCAGTAAGCGCGCGGGCACCGCGCCGACCGCTCGCCTACAACGTGCGGCCTGCGAGGCGTCAACTACCGAGCAGTCTGACGGCGGTCAGCTCGCTGACAGCGAGCTGTCTGCTAATTTATGATGCCAATGTAAAATATATCTAAAGAGCAATATTTAAAGCCTATATTTGAACTTTATTCTTTTTGCGGGGTGGGAGCGGAGTCGTTTAAGTGTGCTATGACCTTTAACCCGGCATTTTAATTTAACAAACAGGCTACGACAGTTTTAGAAGGAAATAAACTCAATTCTCGCAAGAATAATCGACTTCGCATTTAAATCCTAAACTTTGGCAAACATTTTAAAAGTCAGACAGTAAAAAGTGCCCTGCAAACCTGTTCTGCCAGTTGCAACTCGCAACCTTGGCCAGAAGTTAAATTGTTTCTAAAGATTAAACTTTGCTGGTTCAAAAGCAAGTGTGAGTGTGTTTAAATTTAAAATTGTCTTTAGTTTTATTTTAGTTCCTAATCTTAGCGAAAACTTTGAGCAAGAACGTTTCGTGCGAGTAGATTGGATGTCAGCCATAAAGGATAGAAGTTCTTTGGTAGAATGGTGATGGAGGAGGGAAGGAAGGAACGTTGGGTATCCTAAGAGGTTCCATTAACAAAAATCCGGTACAAGTGCGAGTCAGACTCACACACGAAGGGTTACGACGCGACAGACAGACGGACAGACGCACGGACAGACAGACAACACAGTCCTATAAGGAATCCTAAAAAAGGCGCTCATTTTCATCAAGCTTTTCGAAGCTATATGTGTTTTTTATGCACTTAAATATCACTTGCTTTAACCGTGAAGGAAAACATCGTAAAACCTGCGTGCCTGAAAATTCTCCTTGATTAATATTTCAAAGACGTGTGAAATTTGACAAACCGCACATGGTGGACTCAAAGCTTGGTGGACTCTGGTCTAAACCCATTCTGAGAGGAAACCCGTACTCAGTAGTGGGCCGGCGATGGGTCGGGATGATGATGACATTAAGGGTTATGAGTGTCACGCTCATAAAAATATAGTCGTGGTAATATGAATTACGAATACAACTCATACAAATTGCAATGTAGAGCTGTCGTCATTATCGATCCAAATAAAGACCATACTATAAATACAAAGCCTTCTTTCACACTCAAATAAATAGGCCAAGTGCGATTCGAACTCGCGCACCGAAGGTCCCGTACCTTGGAAGGATACGTTTAAATTTTTTGGTTGAGAGTGGCATAGGCTGATTTTTATCCCAGGCAATAAAATAGTTCCCACAGGATTTTTAACTAGTACCTACAGCATAAATGTTTTTAATTGTGTTTACTTAGAAGCTTGATTTTACTACACATTCTTGAGAAAAAGGATTTTGACAGATAGGTGGGCAACGTAGTAATACTATAAGGGTTCCTTTATCATTTTGATTACGGAACCCTAAATAAAACAATCAATTGTTTGTTAATACTGACCTTGCTTCGAAACGTGACTTAATGAACCTTAATACTAGTGTCAGTCGATTGGTAATTGGCGAAAATGTTGTTGCGAATTTAAATATTCAAACACAATCTGATATCGACTGTATAGCGAATCAAATAAAGATTATTTTCCTTTACCATCGAATGTAAGAGATGATAAACATTTTTTAGTTTGGCGCGGATGATTTTTTGCGAGTTATCGATTGAAATTTTGTTTGGAGTAAACATTAAAACTATTATAAGCTTGG
Source organism: Maniola jurtina (assembly GCF_905333055.1). Taxonomy (NCBI): domain Eukaryota; kingdom Metazoa; phylum Arthropoda; class Insecta; order Lepidoptera; family Nymphalidae; genus Maniola; species Maniola jurtina. The sequence continues at coordinate 12,541,843 of NC_060046.1, read as the reverse complement.
TATTGTGTACTGGATGAGGGAATGTGTTAGTCAGAAGAGTCAATGAACTTACAATTAGACATGCTAAGGATCAGGCTAAATGGTTAGTTAATTTTCATCAGACTATGATTGTTTTGTTTGACTGGATGTGATAACTTGATATCACCTTTAAGAGGGCTCCTCCGTCACTCGTTTCCACTCGTTTCATACAATCGTAGTTCCAATTTCATTTGAATATTAAGCAACCAAAGTCCATGAAATTTTGCAGACATATTCTAGAAACTAATATCTATGTCTGTGGTTTTCCAGATTTCTGTTAAAATATTCGGTTTCAAAGTTACGCGGTCTTAAAATTTTCATACAAATCTTGGAGCCCCTGTAATTTTAAAACTACATATTTTTAGAAAAATCTAAAACACCACAGACACAGATATTAGTTTCTAGAATATGTCTGCAAAATTTCATGGACTTTGGTTGCTTAATATTCAAATGAAATTGGAACTACGATTGTATGAAACGAGTGGAAACGAGTGACGGAGAGAGCCCTGTTAATAGAAGCCATTGAACTAACGCACTCGCACTTGACCGATTTTTGTCATGTTATAATACCATTTATCAAACCCGCTGTTTAAAAGGCAAAATTATGCCAACAGCCTTCCATTTAACGACAGTTAATTGCTTAATTGAAGATGCTGTTAGTCTTTAAATAGCAAATGACTCAACCCTCGTTAGTTCTACAATCAGATAAAACCTGCAATTTATGTTGACGCGGTTAATTTTATTTGCATTCAACGCTACGATATTTACTATGTCGGAATGTTTCTACAGTTAACTTTAACGTTTTAGGGGTCCGTAGGCGACAAGTGGTCCCTTATGAACTATGAAGTATAAACCCATGTCCGTCAATGCTTAGTAATTAGAGACCCTAATACTAAAAAGGTGTGATTTGGCTTGAGCAAACAATATAATGTATCTATCACACGGACAAAGTGGTAAAATAAAATCCTTAAAGCCGGCCTCGTTGCGCGAGTCAGATTCGCGCAACGAGGGTTCCGTAATACAGTCGTATCTTTCAACATTTTGCATGCTAAATGAAAAACTATTACGCATAAAAATAAATAAAAGTTGTATTAGAATGTAAAGGTAAAGTTATTTCATGTGATACCCCTCTTGATTTAGTAATTTCATTTTTACTAAAATACTAATTAATTATTATTTGTTCACGAACACATTTAATTATTTTTTTTTCGTGATGTAGCCACGTGATTTTTCTCTTTACTAGTGCTATGAGACCAGGTAGGTCTTATAGCACAAGGTCGTATGGTTTTCATGATTCTAGGTCAACGGGAAGTACCCTATAGATTTCTTGACAGACATGACAGATAACAAAATGATTCTATAAGGGTTACTTTTCCTTTAGAGGTACGGAACCCTAAAAAACCATTTTTAATGGATTTTTTATGGTTTTTCTTATGGAATTCGAGCTATCTCGGGTTCTAGTGGATCAATTTTAATCAAAGTGCAGGATAATTTTAAATTTTTCAAAGTATATCTTTATAGTAGGTAGGTATAGCTAGATAAGTATAAGATACATTTTTCAGCGGAAGTACCTAACTACTAGGTGATCATGAAAAACTAACAGCATTATTAGGTACTTTGTACGCTTCCCTGATTTGACAAAGATATCGCCATTTTGTCGATAGGAATCAAGATTTATCGCATCCCTAATAAAACTCTATGAGTCATAAATTATTTATTGGGGCCTTCCCAAAAACTTGATATATTGGCCATTCCGATAGTTGCTTGCTTGTTTCTTGTATATTATGTCATAGATAAGTTGGAAAATGGATGGCAAATATAACTGACTGAATGACTGATCTATCAACGCACAGCTCAAACTACTGGACGGATGGCTCATAGCTATTATGACGTAGACATCCGCTAAGAAAAGATTTTTAAAATTCAACCCTAAGGGGGTAAAACAGGGGTTTTTCAAACACGTATCTCTTCATTTTTGATGGAAAATTCGAAAATCGGCAAATCACAGACACCGATATTCTATCTTAAAATGTGTCTACAAAAATTCAAAGAGTTTGATTGGTCAATATTCAAATCAGAACTAGATAACGTTTGTATGTAGCACTCTACGAATAAACTCCTGCTGAAAACATGGATATAGAGCTTTAAAAGAAAAACAGTCCAAGTGCGAGTCAGACTCGCGCACCGAGGGTTCCATCCTCGGGTATTTTTTCCGACGTTTTTTTGCACTAGAAATCAAAAACTATTACGCTTAAAAATAATTAAAAATCTGTTTTAGAATGTACAGGTAAAGCCCTTTCATATGATACCCCACTTGGTATAGATATCTTACTTTGAAAATTGAAACACATTTTAATTTTTTTTTACAGACAGACAGACAACAAAGTGATCCTCTATCCGTTTTTCCTTTTGAGGTACGGAACCCTAAAAAAGTACGATCTACAGAGTATTCTTATGTAAGCAATGTCGTCGCAGTTTACGACATCGTATAAACGGTCCCTGGCCGTGGCGCCTCGCGTCTGGCAAACAGATCGATACAGAAAAAGCTCTCGGCGATGTCTAGGGTTTATCTAGATCCCAGGAATTGCTTACTCGGCTTGAATCTCGGTGAAACTACTCGAGAGCTCTTTTTAATATAAATAGAGAGAATACAAGAGCTATAAGCTAAAGTGGTGATTAAGTGTTGAGAGATTTTTTTTTGAGTTTATAACAGCTAGGTAGTAAGTAGGTGAATGCTAAATGGTGTCCACGCTTAGATTTAATTTTTCAATATTTCCGTGGGAACTCTTTGATTTTCCAAGACAAAAAGTAAGTACTTTGGTATCCTATGTCCATCTTCAGGTTATCAGTCCATATTATCAGTTCCTTTCGTCAAAATTGGTCAAACGGATGAGCCATGAAATATCATAACAGACAGACTGACACACTTTTGCATTTATAATTATACCAGATCTCAGTGAGGTCATTTTGTTGAAAGTCGGTCTTTTTCTTAAAAATCCCGTGGGAACTCTATAATTTTCCAAAATAAAAAATTGTCTAAGTATGCAAATTTTCGGGACGCAAACTACCTTTCATGAACTTTTTGTTTTTCCGGGATAAAAGTAGCTTATATTTATCCCCGGGATGCAAAGTAACCTATTTGGCCATTAAAAGTTAGCAGAGAGACAGACAGATAGACACACTATCACATTTATAATGTAAGTATGGATATAGCATGAACAAACATTTCGAAAATAGGACTGGACTCAAATATTAAGACTGACCAGTCTATTTACTCAATTGATAGAAATATTATATTACTATCCCCGAAGCCAAAACTTGCTTTCCCATTTCCTTTTGAGCCTGAAGCTAAATAATATTTTCTTTATTGCCAAAGGTTTTGTGGACACAAGCTTGAAGGAAAATCTGATTTATATCTAACTTTAGGCTTTTAGAAACTAAATTTTAGATTTCGTTTCTCTTCTATTACTATCACTCTACCCACGGAAAGAAGTTAGTATAGCGCTTTCTCTGTTACGTAATCCAATACAAATGACAGAGACAAAAATCCCAATGGGCGTTATCCATTTTGAGGCACCAACCAATCACAAACGAAACTATTATGTTTTCGATTTGAATTTCGAATGTTTTTTGAAAACATGTCCGTGATGATGTGTGATGCAATCCACGCGGCAGGAAACAGAGGAAAATGGAAGAACATGACGCTGAAAGAAGAAGAGTAGGTTCCTACCTACTTTGAAACAGACAATACACGGCGCTGCAATTGCTTGTATACAGTATGGCATATTATTGTAAATTGAATAAGTACTTGAAAAGAGCAACCGCCGAGTTTCTTGCTGGTTCTTCGCGGTAGGAACGGCATTCCGAACCAATGGTAGATTTTTTGACGATTCAAAGCACTTGTAAAAGTTTAATTGAATAAAAACATTTTGAATTTTGAATTTTTTTTGAAAATAGGTAGGTGTGGGTAGGTATTTGTTATACATTGCAGTCAGGATTCACAAAGGCATTCCGCACGTCTGTTATGCAACACTGCAGTCTTATTTCAAGAATTTCGAACTTTCTAGTAAATAAGTGCAAATAGGTATTTGGCATATTTGGCGGCGAGCTTGTCTTCGCTGGAAAATCGATTGGCGAGACGGCGACGCTGCGTCCTGCCAATTTAGAAGTGTCTGGAAAATTCTATCCTTTGTCGTGTCTTATATTTGTGGATTATCCCTATCCGACGGCCGATGGGGCAGACGTGTTCTGGAGTGGAAACCGCGTACCGGTAAGCGCAGTGCGGGACGACCTCCAGCCCGTTGGACCGGTGACCTGAAGAAGGTTGCGGGGAGCGGGTGGATGAGGAAGGCGGAGAACCGTGTTTGGTGGCGCGCTCTTGGAAAGGCCTATGTCCAACATGGACGCATACAGGCTGATGGAGTGGAATCTCTTTGTTGCTTGACTGTCTGTCCGTCTGTCAAAAAACCTATAGGGTACTTCCCATTGACCTAGAATCATGAAAGGTTTGTAGGTCTAAAGCACAAATAAAGGAAACAATCCGATAAAGGAAATAATCGAATAAGTACTTTTTGAAGTTATAGCTTTTAATCAATCGCTATGTTTGTTTGTGTGCTTCAAGTTCTTTAGCGATCCAGCGAGCTACTCCAAATCCAACACTACTTATTACTTTACAATTTTTAAGATAAACAATTTAATTTGGCATTAAGACAACAGAAATACCTACTAAAGCACGTATTTTCCAAATCACCAAGAAACCGTAATCTTAATAACTTCTGAATAACGACAAAGCAAAAAACTTATAATGCCAGATAATCAGGAAATATTTGCAAACACAATTTTCGTAAACTCAAAATATCACCGAGATTGTGTCTTATCTAAAATTGAAACGCAAATCTTTTCACATTATCTGTTTGACTTTAGAGCATAGACTGACGTGATCGTTCTATAAGTTCAAGACTTACCACAACAGCCAACTCTGCCAGTCTAACTGATCAAGTGATCAATTCAAATATTGTAATAATCTTTATTTGTCAATAATATATTATAACCAGGTATATATTAATTCAGTGATGTAACTGTATCAATACCCAGTACTCTTGTGGTAGTACTAAGCAATAAAGATGTTTAAATAAATACATAAAAATTGTGTGATTGTCTCCCACATATTATCTGTCTGTGTATGACAACAATCAAGTTTGACAAATTTAATAGGTATGCAAATTCAAAATAAAAGACGAAATATAAGGATGTAAGTATATCTGTAATGTTATTTTCGTTTGTACCCATATATTGCATAGAAGCAAGTGCTACTTTATGAAAGTCCATGATATTATATAAGGATGTCATTGGCTTACTTTGTTATAATCCGCTGAAAGACAAATCTATAGACAGAGGTATGTCGCAAGCTGCACGTTGTACTAGACACTATGTCTGTTTTATCGGATAACAGCAAATATGGTTGGTTTTTGTGTATGTATCGCGTCAAATCGACACAGTATTTTACTGTCACTATGCATGTAAATGTCGAAAAGCTTTTGGATGAATTTTGACACAAAAAGGAGGGTTGACCCGTCATATTAGTGCTTAGGTATTACGGCGACCCAAATCCTGAATGATAAGCCAAGTGCCAACATAGGATATTAACCGTCCCTTAGGTCACGGATCCACAGGGCCCATAAACAAGGCCCAGATGGCCCATTCGGGACGTGCTGAGACATAAAACGGCCCATTATCTGGGCCATTACGAATGACAGGGAAACTAGCGATGGGCATGATTGCTAATTTTAAATTTCATTTCGTGAAAAAATTATTTTTCGTCACAGGCGATTTTTTCACGAAAAGTGATTTTTCAATTTTCCCACTTACAATCGTTTGCTACATTTTTATTAACTAAAGAATTATGATCACAATGAGTTTTCGCAGTAATGATTTTATGTGCAAAAATTCGCTTTTCGTAAAACGTAGCAAACGATTGTTTTCTACATAATTGAACTATATTATGCCGTTCTCTTTCAAACACGCAGCGACGTGAGTGTTCTCGCTCGCTCGCCCTTTAGCTCGGGTTGATAACCGTGCGCCTGCGAAATTTATAAAATTAAACGGAATCAAATGATAATTTAAACTCTGTAATATTTTACTTCATGATTTTTCACAGGCTACTTTAAGTAAGATAGCAAGTGTTACATATGAAAAGGCTTTTCAAATGATTTTTCACACGCTACCTATGAAATCGCCCATCTCTAAGGGAAACGTGCGAAGACCCTAATCAATAATGGCCGTCATATACAGCTCATCTACTTTGCGTTTTGAAGCCATTTCGCTAATTCAGAACCAGATTTACGATGACCCATTAAATCTGGGCTTAGTGGGGCTTAGAGCCCATAAATATTAGATATAGCCTGTCGAATAAGGGCTCAGAATATTAAACAGACCATTTTAATACCGGGACTAAGAATTTATGCTAAAACTAGCTGATGTCCAATCTGACCCAAAATTCAGCCAAATCTTTTTACGCACTGCATAGGTTCAGAGAGTTTATTTTCGAAAAAAAACTTACTTTTCTTTTTTTGAAAAGGAATATTAGCCAAGTTTATTATGCTGACTAATATTCCCCTTTCCCCTCCAATTATACGTGGTACGCTCCCTCAAACTATAAAGTTTTCGCACCATAAATTGGTCCTAACTTTAGGTAATTGCAATTTATGTTTGTGTGTGTACATTCACTGTTTATGAAATATTATTTAAAAAGTAATTTGTGTATGTATGGACTTTAAGAGCATTTTCGTAACTAGTAAATACTTTATGTATGATTTATATTTGAGCACGGGTCTCAGAATGGAAGACCCGTGCGTGAGTTAACAAAGCAATCGTAACTAAAATGTCCCTTGATAAGCCTATCATGTTCGACTACTTTCTACAAAAAATACACGTTCCATGCTTACAAACTATTCGAACAAGCAAAAAATAACATTTTTTTCAATTCCAATATGAATTCCCACCACGAACAAGTTTTATTTAATTGAATACATAAATCGATTGTCACTACAGTCGAACGATTTGACCTACCGCAAAATGAATATTAAATATTTATATAACTGAAACACTTAACCTCATATTTATTTAGTGTCGGTTTCAATCGAGTTCTGCGAAGCCGTCAATTTGTCTGCACTTGTGAAGTGTGCAAAAATCTACACTTACAACACTTTACGTCGGAAATTTTATGGACGTGAAATCAGCAATGGATGCAAGTCACAGACGATTTGCCTATTAGTCTTAAATGACCTTTAGATATTTAGGTAAAAGTAAAACTTAATGATCAGATAGGTCATACTTTAGACCGTCACTTACAAGTTACAACACTGTATGGCGTTCGTTGTAATTTAGTGTTAGTTTCAATCGAGTTTCTGCGAAGCCATCAATTTGTCTGTACTTGTGAGTGTGCAAAAATCTACACTTACATCACTTTACGTCGGAAATTTTATGGATGTAAAATCGGTGGATGCAAGTCTAAATCAGCAATGGATGCAAGTCACAGACGATTTGCCTATTAGTCTTAAATAACCTTTAGATATTTAGGTAAAAGTAAAACTTAATGATCAGATAATGTGACTTTAAACTGATATTTACAAGTTACAGCACTGGACGGCGTTGTGTTTAAACTGTGTTAGTTTCTCAAAATCGCCTTTAAAGTTTAGTTTAAGGGTGTCTGGCAGTGGGTTGCCAATTACAACGAGTGTCTGGCAATGCATGACGTGATTTCTTATACTATTCCGGAGAAAATATTAAACTTTACATTTAGATGTAAGATTGTTTACACCTTTATTACCTGTTATCTCCCAAAGCCACCATGATCCAAACTTCACACTCGCTGATCGTTCCTCCCTGTGCTGGGGACAATACGCAGAGAAACTTTCAGCTTTTATAAAATAACGAAGCTCGGGCACGCGCTGCCTCTTAGTCCATTTAGAGAATGAAAAATTTATGTTACAAAAGTCAGAATACGCTTATAGTTCGTGAGTTAAATCTGCAAATTTTTATGAGTCACAATATTTATGAGCCAGATGCACTCAAGGTTTCCTCCATGATATTATTATGCAAAGCAAGACAGACTTGAGATAAGACTCAAAAAATGTCTTGAGGAAAATTCTATTTTGACGTGACAACGTCTTATAATTCGATAGAGCCGGCTGCACGCACGAAAAAACATGACTCATGCGGCGTTACCTCGCTCTGAGGCGTTCCATGTAAGGCTTGAAGTGCAAGCGAGAGCGCGGAACGAGCGACAAAGAAGCACAATCGGCCTTTGTTGTCACGTTCAACTATCGTCAGTAAACCGACCTTACAGACAACCAATTTTTATTCATTTAGGGAAATAAAGAAAATAAACTTTTTCTTACAAACTGCCCAAAGAAAGGAGTGTAACGTTTTCAGGGTTAATGTATGTGAATTTCATTAATCCACCATAAATACAAAATGCCAGAACAGATTTGCATGTATGGGGTATCGTTAGAATCCTTATATCATTTCGGTTGATACTAGTTACAATTTTTTTGAAAGTATTCAATACGGTGGCTGTATGAGCTATTTGAAAATGTGAAATTTTTTACTTTTCAATTCGTTCTTAGGCAGGTTTTGGTAGAGCAGTGTTTTTTGTTTTTTTTTTAATTTGGTTGTTGCTATGTTACCCTCGACTGCGATATTCTCACCTGATGGTAAGTAATGGTGCAATCGATGGGCTTAATTTTGACGAAGACGTATCTATAATAAGCACATTACGTGAATCTCGCATATACTTGTAGAAATGAGCAATGATTCAGTCATATTTCTGTTTAGCAAGCCTTCTAGCATGTTGGCTTCTATGCAAGCGCACTCTAGTTTAGACATCATCATTGAATTTTGAATATAATAAAACACAGTTATAAAGGTCGAATATCATAACATTTCAAATTATATGGCGATTATTATGCAGATTTACATGATAGGTTCATTGTTTACCGAGATAGCACACACTGTGGAGGTCATTTATATACAAAAAATTACATCACGGTTTTCGAGGATTTTGTAGCGATTAAGGCAAAAACAATAAATTTATTCTTGTGTGCATTTATCAAATAAATAAAAAATTGTGTAAGCCAACACTTATATTTTTTTATTATTTGCGTAATTAATCGCATGTTTATTCTAAACATGACGTTTTAACTTAGCAATGAAAACGACGGTTTTTTTTAACTAGATTTTACATTTTGACGTTAGCACTTCTTTAGGCGCATAGGGCGATTTTCGGCTGGGTGAAAACTCAAAGGTCGCGTCCGCAGTCGCAGTTTTTTGAAAACTTTTTAAATTACATGTTTTACTAAAAGGTTTTCTTACTGGCATTATGGAACCCAAATAATTATGCAGCTGATATTTTCGCCACTCGCATGGTGAGCTCATGTGTTTAGCCAGACGACAGCGCGAAGGTCGCTGTGAGCTAAATGTTATGTGTGTTGCGTGTTTCTACGTCTTGTGGACATAAAGTTGTGAAAATAAATACGTTTTACACATCTTTACACGTGGTCGAGCGAAAAACAAGCAGTTATTGACAGTGCTTGATTTATTAGCCACCATAAAAAATGTGTTTGCTGCAAAGACTTCAATTTACATTAAACAGTGTGTTTATAGGTTTCCGTACCTCAAAAGGAAAAACGGAACCCTTATAGGATCACTTTGTTGTCTGTCTGTCTGTCAAGAAACCTATAGGTTTTTTCCCGTTGACCTAGAATCATAAAATTTGGCAGGTAGGTTGGTCTTATAGATCAAGTACAGGAATAAATCTGAAAACCGCGAATTTGTGGTAACATCATTTAAAAAAAATTAAAATATGTATCAATTTTCAAAGTAAGATAACTATACCAAGTGGGGTATCATATGAAAGGGCTTTACCTGCACATTCTAAAACAGATTTTTATTACGGAACCCTTAGTGCGCGAGTCTGACTCGCACTTGGCCGGTTTGTTTTTTTATTGGGACAGTATGGAGAAATCCAAAACTATAGGAGAGTCAGAAAGTTCCCTTTTGCTGACTCAATTTTTTCTTTCGTTATAATGAAAATGCTTTCATGAAATTGAGACGATCAGCATTGAAAAAAAATTTGTCAATTTTGTTTATTGTTATGGACAACTCACGCTTGACCAAAAACTGACTTAGTATGCCAAAATTATTTTCACACAAAAAGACTTCATGTATACCTGTATCTCCTATGGTTTTGGATTTCCCCATACTGTCTCCATAATATATGTACCTAATACAAAAATATTTCCCATATAATCTCAGAATTTTCGCGAAAAAATAACAATTATTTTATCTCGTAACTTATGCAACGTAAGCAGTATTTCTAGAAGGCTTAAAATCCCAGTATGGATAATTCGCTCTCATTTTTCTTTCTTAAACCGTGATTAAGAGAAAAATCTAGATAAAGTCAGGTTTTAGGTCAAGCCGACACAGAAACGGGTTTAGCCTAATTAAGTGGGCATAAGCGCGACTCTCATTAAGCCAACTTTACATAAAATTGCACTTTGACGAACATACGAATGCCATACCTACCTATTTACCCAGGGTGTGTTTTATCTCGACTACTAGGTACATAAAAACAGCCTATAATTTTTGCGATTTTCTAATTTTTAGCCACGTATGCTGTAGGTATTTTTAGGGTTCTGTACTTCAAAAGGAAAAACGGAACCCTCATAGGATCACTTTGTTGTCTGTCTGTCTGTCTGTGGTCTTATAGCACAAATACAGGAATAAATCTGAAAACCACGTGTATAGTGATGTGTTGCACTGCACTTGAATTTGACTTTGAATTGGACTGTACACTTTTAGCTGGTTTTTAAAAATGTTTAATATAATCAAATGTTTAATAAAGAAACACTGGTATGATCATGTAGCCGGTAGCACCGCGAATGAATTGTGCCGCGCGCCGGCGCCGCACCGCGAGGCCCCCCGCTCCCGCAGGCCGCCGCCGCGCACGCCTTGTTTAGTGCTATAGTACTAGACATCCTGCCCGCGCGAGTTGGAAATTGGAAGGGGGCAAATGTTGTTAAAGGCCCGCGTGATGACTCCCTTCTTGGTCTTGATCTCTGCCACGCGAGCCACTCCGTCCTGTCCTGGGTGCACCTTCTCCACTCTTCCAAGCAGCCATAAAAGTGGTGGCTGCGCTCTGTCTTTCACGAGCACCAGGCTACCTAGCTGGAGACTTGTGGATGAGCCCCTCTGCCATTTCATGCGCTGTTGGAGCAGAGAGACGTATTCAGCCGAGAATCTCCGCCAGAAGTGCTGCTTGAGCGCCTCGATGCGTTGGTAGCGATCCATGGCGGCGATGTTTGTGTCGCTGACCATTGGGCGAGGAACCGACAAGAGTGAGCGTCCTATGAGGAAATGAGCGGGAGTAAGGCAAGTAAGGTCGGAAGGATCGGAAGAAAGAGGTGTGAGTGGTCTGGAATTTAGGATAGCTTCAATCTGAACCAGACACGTGGTCATCTCTTCGTACGTTAAATGTGTTAAATTTAAGATGCGTTTAAGGTGAAATTTGACTGATTTGACAGCAGACTCCCATAAACCCCCGAAGTGAGGTGTGTACTGCGGAATACGGCGGAATTCAATATCCCTATTGCTAAGATCTGACTTGATGTCGTCTGAGTATTTTGAGAAAAAAGATGCGATTTCATTACTGGCTCCAATAAAGGTCGTCGAGTTATCGGACGTTACAGACATTGGCTTACCGCGACGTGATATAAATTTTAGAAATGCTGATATGAAGGCCTCCTTTGTTAAATCCGTGACGAGCTCCAGGTGCAAAGCTTTAACTGCGAAGCAGACAAATATGCAAATGTAAGACTTTTCCAGTTTCGCACCCCTGCCCTTACGGCTTGCTATCATTATTGGACCAGCGTAGTCAATTCCAGTGTGCAAAAATGGGAATTCTAAACGTGTTCTATCCGCGGGTAAGTCACTCATCATAGGCTGTATTGGTTTCGGTTTAAACCTGCAGCAACGAACACAACGATGCACGACGCGTCTAGCGAGGTTCCTCCCCCCCAGTGGCCAATATTTTTGTCTAATAAAAGACAAAAGGAGTTGAGGTCCCGCATGCATTAATGAAATATGTTCTTTTTGAAAAAGGATTTGTGTGAGATGATGCTTGCCACATAAGAGTATTGGGTGTTTGATGTCGAAAGGATAGTGTGAGTTTTTAAGTCTTCCTCCAACTCTTATGAGCTCATCTGAATGAATGAAAGGTGCTAATGAACTCAACCTATTTTTGTATGGAATAGGCTTTCCGGACTTCAATAAAATATATTCATCTTTGAACATTTGTTGTTGCACGAGTTTTAGTATATAAGTTTCTGAATTTTTTAATTCTGTTGTAGATAATGTTTGTGTTAATTTATTTTTAGGATATTTGCAATTGTGTATAAATCTTTGTACAAAAGCAAAAGATCTAATTAAATGTGTGTAACTTGACGTTTTATTAATTAATTCATGAATTATGTGTGTGACTGTGTCTTTACTTTGTGTCGTTGTGTGTAAAACTATTTCTGTTTTTTCCTGTCTTTGTGTGCTTGTAGAATCTGATTGTGTGTTTGGTATGATCGGAAATTGTATGTCTTTTGTTTTAAGAAAATCTGGACCAGACCACCACAGTGCGCATGAGCCAATACTGTTCGTTGCAATTCCGCGTGAGACTAAATCGGCGGGATTTTCCCCCGATGGAACGTAGCTCCACCTGTGACCAGCTGTGCTGTCTTGAATCTCACCTACTCGAGTCCGAACAAACGTTTTTAATTGATTTGATTGCGTTTTTAGCCATGCTAACACGATTGTGGAATCAGTCCAAAAAAAGGAATCGTGTACCTTAAGGGTGATTGATGACATCACTTTGGCGTGAAGTCTAGACGCCAGGAGCGCACCACAAAGCTCGAGTCTGGGGATTGTGGTAGGCTTCAAAGGCGCCACTTTATTTCTGGAAGCTAGAAGGCGAACTTGTACCGTGCCATTTGCGTCGACCGCTCTCACGAAGATACATGCACCGTAAGCACGTTCCGATGCGTCTGAAAACGTATGAAGTTCCAAACGAATAACGTTATCAAAACTAACCCAACGAGGAATACGAAGTGATTTAAGAGAAATAAGAGAATCTATGAAGTTCAAAAAGGTGTTCTGGGTATCTTTTGACACTTCCTCATCCCAACCGCATTTATCTATCCAAAGGTTTTGCGTTACCTTTTTTGCTTGAACAGTGCAAGGCCCTAGAATCCCAAGCGGATCAAAGATTTGACTAATAAGAGATAGAATTTTACGTTTAGTAATTTTCTTGGCTTTAGGATCTAGGTCAATTGTGAATAATAAATGATCTAAGTTACAATCCCATTGAAGACCAAGAGTTTTGCAGGGTAATGATTCATCTAGATTTAAAGTTTTATTTTTATTGATTTGTTCAAGTGCATTGTCGTTAGTTAATGATTTCAAGACTTCGGAGCTATTTGATTGCCATTTACGCAGCTTGAATTGTGCCGACAGTAAAGTTTTATCTACATTTTTGCACAGGTCAATGACAGATTCTATGGAATCACCACCACTAATAAAATCGTCAACATAAAAGTCCCTCGAAATGGCAATTTTTGCGTTAGGATCTGAACATTGTTCTGCCAACGAAACCAAGCATTTAGTGGCTAGGTACGGTGCAGATGCTGTACCGTAAGTAACCGTGTTCAACGTAAAAGGTCTTATGTGTTCACTCGGATCAAATCGAAATAAAATTTGTTGAAGTGAACGTTGTGTGGGTTCGACTAAAATGGCTCGATACATTTTCTCAATGTCTCCCGAAACAACATATTTGTGCTGACGGAAGCGCAGTAAAATAGAAAGTAAGTCATCCTGGACGACAGGACCGACCATTTGAATGCTGTTAAATGTTTTGCCCTTATTTAATGCTGAGGCATTGAATACGACACGACATTTTGTCGTAGTAGAATTTTCCCGAATAATCGGAAAATGGGGCAAATAATACCGGTTTTGAGAATCAGGTTCAGTAGGTTTTGAAATAACTGTGTCGCTCATGTGACCTAAGTCTCTATACTCAGTCATAAAATCGTAGTATCTCTTTTTTAAAACTGAATCGCGTTGAAATCTACGCTCAAGTGCTAGCAAGCGATTTTTGGCCGAGTGATAATTATCGCCGAGAACCTCGGGTGACTCTTTTAAGGGTATAGTCACAATAAATCGACCATCAGTGTCACGTCGAGTGTTCTCTGCGAAGCTTTTTTCACAGGCTTGCTCTTCTAGCGTTAAGTTATATTTAGAAGAAACCGACTCTAATTCCCAAAATCGTGTTAGCAAGGCATCATCGCGCTGAGTGAAAAAGCAAGACGATTGATGTGCTTTATTTTTATGTGATTGTGTATATGCCTTGATTGTGCCAGAAACCAGCCAACCAAGTTTGGTTTTTTGCAATTTTGGGCATTGCTTACCGAGATCGATGAAATCTGAACATATGACGTCCCAGAAGACATCTGCTCCTACCAATATGTCGATAGGTGAAGAAATATGGAAAGATGGATCAGCTAATCGAATATGAGGCGGTAATTTTAAAGACCTGATATCGATGTTGCATGAAGGTAATGTGTTGGTAATCTGAGGTAATACATGACACTCAAGATTGACCTTGAAATCCCCCGAATATGACTCGAGAGGTAAGGTGCAAGACTCTGCTACGTATGATAACTGGTTGTTAATACCTGTCACAGAGGAGCTTACGCTTCGACGCAGCAAACCCAGCTTCTCACACAGGTGCTGTGTGACATAATGCCCCGTGGAGGCATTGTCTAGAAGAGCGCGAGCAGGATGTAGTTTCCCGTCGGCGCCGACCACATTCACCAATGCTGTGGAAAGCAATGTAAGAGGTTTGTTACTAGTCTGAATATTGGCAGATAAGGCAACTGTGGTGTGCTGTTCAGTATCTTTATGTAAAAGTGTGCTGTGCTTTAAAGAACAGTATTTACAGTGAGTTAAGCGGCACTGACTGTCTTTGTGACCAGGCCGTAAACAATTTTTACACACACTGAAATTCTTCATTTTTTCTAAGCGTTCATCTACGCTTAATTTTCTAAATTCAGAACAGCTAAATAAAAAATGATTTTGTGTACATAAAGGACATGCAGTGGTTTTAAGTGTAATTTTTTCTTTATTTAAACTTGTATTTTTTGATTGTGTAATGTGCTTATTCTGTGTAAATTGTGTATTTTGATTTATTTGTGAAGTTGACTGTCTTTGTGTTTCTTCAAGTTGTATAGTATCTAATAAGTCAGCTCTGCCTATTAGAAAATCTATAAATTGTTTTAATGTAGGAGAAGTAGTTATTGAGTTACGATGTTCCTCCCACTCACGAAAGGTAACACTGTCTAACTTACGACTCATTAAATGAATAACCAAGGTATCCCAGTGATCAGTGGGTTGACCTAGGGTATTTAATGCACATAAATTACGATTAATTGTATCGACTAAATTTCTTAAAGATTTTCCAGACTCTTTTGTCATTGTTGAGAAATTTAGTAACGAATTGACATGTATATTTACAAGCAATCGTTCATTGTCGTACCTACTTGATAGCAATTGCCATGCTACTTCATAATTTTTGGAAGTGAATTCAAGATTTTTTATGACTGTTAAGGCACTGCCTTTAAGAGCTGCTCTCAAATAATGAAATTTATTAATATTCCCTAAATTATTATTAGAGTGAATTAAAGAAAGATACGTATCTCTGAATTCCAACCATTGAGTCATCTTCTCTCCGTCAAAAGAAGGAAGTGAAATTTTTGGAAGACGAACAAAGTCGTGAAAGCCACCGTCTCTGCTTTCGCTCCCTTCACTCGCCTCAGACACTGACATCCGACGCTGGAGGTGCCGTTTGCTTCTATTCATGATTGTACGTGCTTCAGCCACTAACGAAAAATATTTCGTATCGAATTCTTCACGTTCGAGAAGCAGTTGACTAGTATCGTCCGACAATATCTCGAGCTCGGTCTGAAATTTATCGAAATCATTCTGTAGACTATCAATTTTACTCAGCCGACATTCAAGTTCGTTGTATTGAGTTTCGCTCATGTGGTCGCATTTATCTAAACTATTTAAGAAATTTTGAAATATAGTTAGCTTACCTTTAATGCTACCACGAAGTTTTATTAATTCTTTGCTACGTGGGTCACTCATTTTTAACGAATAAAGTCAAGCGAAATAAAGCAAAGAACGTAATTTGAAAAGTTGAAGTTAAAATAATAAGTAGTGTGAAAGAAAAGTGCAAAATAGTTCACGCGTTATAAAGTTATAACACGCGTAATGCCTAAAGTTTTAAATGCAGTCATAAGTAGGTACAAAATGCATTCAAATCGATGCGCGTAAGCCACTAGCAAGCGATAAGGAACCGGTTTTGAACTCGGCGTCGTCGCTCGTCGCCCGCTTCTAAGAGTAAAAATGTTGTACTGTAGGTACCGACATGATGATTTAATTGAATTTTAGCGAAGATACCACAATGTGTGATCCAGAAAGAATGCTAGAAGACGGAAATTAGAAGGAATAAGAAGGATATGGAACAAACTCACTCAGTCATGTCCCTGCCTTTTTGGTTTCCGCGATGCAATGTTCCTTCGGGAAGTCTTCGCTGGTTTGTATGTATGGCGATTCGCGGCGTGGCTTCTTTTCGTTGACGGGTGAAGGACCAAAATGTATAGTGATGTGTTGCACTGCACTTGAATTTGACTTTGAATTGGACTGTACACTTTTAGCTGGTTTTTAAAAATGTTTAATATAATCAAATGTTTAATAAAGAAACACTGGTATGATCATGTAGCCGGTAGCACCGCGAATGAATTGTGCCGCGCGCCGGCGCCGCACCGCGAGGCCCCCCGCTCCCGCAGGCCGCCGCCGCGCACGCCTTGTTTAGTGCTATAGTACTAGACACCACGAATTTGTGGTTATACTTACATCATTTTAAAAAAAATGTTTTTCAATTTTCAAAGTAAGATAACTTTACCAGTGGGGTACCATATAAATGGGCTATACGTGTACATTCTAAAACCGATTTTTATTTATTTTTATGCATAATAGTTTTTGATTTATCGTGGAAAATGTTGGAATAAATATCCGAGTATCGAACCCTCAGTGCGCGAGTCTGACCCGCACTTGGCTAGTTTTTTATCACATGCTTTATTTAATTACTTTAACGCTTTATTTAATTACAACTTATATATTTTTTATTTGATTTATTGAAAGTGCCAGGTCACTAAAGTTTCGATATATGCAGAGAGTTCTATAAAAATCTTTTCCCCATATCGTCAAAGTTTTGGTAGAGTATAGCTTTGTGGAATTTTCGAGAGCACTCATAACATCGACATAATGTGTTTTAAATTATGGTACATACTTATGATCTTTTTTTTTTTTTTTTTTTTTTTTATTTGTACCAGAAAGTTGTAACAATATAAATAAAAGGAAAGAAAAAGTGGACAGGGAAGCACTTATCTCTATAAGAGATCTCTACCAGTGACCCTTGGCAGTGCGAGAGGTTGTAAATGGAGTAGAATAGGTACAGCAAAGATAGACAGTAATCATGAAAAATAAAAAATAAATATAGTAGATATTATGTTATAATATATACTTACAAATATTTATATATTAAAATAGACTTACAAAAACATATATACCTTAATACATAAATATATACTTATAGTCATAAATATATCTTATAATATATACCGATAAATATATGTAAACAATATGTTATGACAGAGAGGAAAGATAGTGCTGTTTCAGACGAAGTTTGAAGGTGCTGATGGAAGGGTTATTTTTAAAAATACTGTCAGGTAGTGAGTTCCAAAGGCGAGTTGCGAGTACCGTAAAAGATTTAGCATAAAATATAGTGTTGTAAGGGGGAACTGCAAGTGAGTTTAACTTGACACACGAACGCACTGGCATCACCCGAGGAGCGGCTTCGTTGAAGCGCTCACGCAAGTAAGAGGGGGAGGATGAATTTAAAATCTTAAAGAGTAGCGTGAGAATATGAGTATTCCGGCGAAGTCGAATAGGGAGCCACTTTAACTTATTTCGAAATTGAGAAACATGGTCGAATTTGCGCAATCCGAAAATAAAACGGATGCACAAATTCTGAAGGCGATCTAGTTTATCAAGCAGCTCCTCGGTTGCATCTAAATAGCAGACATCGGCGTAATCTAGAAGAGGAAGCAGAAGAGATTGTGCGAGTAAGATTTTAGTTTTAAGAGGAAGGAAATTCTGCAAACGTTTCAAGGAGTGAAGGGAGTAGTGCATGCGCTTACTCACTTCATTAATGTGACTTGCCCACGATAAATGGCCGTCCAATATCACGCCAAGATTTTTAGTTCTTTCGGTTAGCGTAATAGTTACCCCATCGTAGGCTATTGCAGGGAGATTTTTTAAATCAGCACGAATTCGAAATTGTCTACTACCTATTACAATAGCCTGCGATTTTTTTGGGTTTACCAAAAGACCGTGTGCGTCAGCCCAATTCTTTATTTGTGCAAGATCCAAGTTAATTTCATCCACTGTAGCGGCCAGGTCAGTGACAGCAGCATGCCTATAAATTTGCAAATCATCTGCGTAGAGGTGGTAGTGGGATGAAACTGTTTTAGTGATTTCGTTTATAAAAACAGAGAATAACAGAGGAGACAAAACGCCACCCTGAGGTACACCAGCAGAGATATCAGCCCAATCAGAGTAAACTCCGTCAGCATAGATTCTCTGACGGCGACCAAGAAGGTAGGATCTAAACCATTCAACTACGGATGGTGATAAATTAAGCGAGCAGAGAATGTTGAGTAGTACATCAAAATCCACTGAATTGAACTTTTAAAAATATTTAAAACTTGGAACCACTACTTAACCGTTAAAATACTAGATTTTATAAAAATCAGTTCAAATGACTTCCACACTACCTACTTGTACTCGTATGTTTAAAAGTGCTCACTTTATTTTCTAGGTCACCTTACCTACTACAATTTTACCGACCTATATATTTTTTTTTAACGTTTTCTTTTTATAAACGTACCCCTATATATCTAGCTTAATGGTGCAGTATATTATTATAATGTAGTACCTATTAGGTTACAGGCACAAAAGTCTGTAAAAATCTATTGTAAATTACTCCTAATTGCGAAAGTTTTCTCTCAATCGGATACGCCAACAAACACTTAAGCCTAACGTCCATTAGGTAGCCGAATCATAAGTTATTTACCTCTTTCAGTTTACTATGAAATAGCACCCATTTACAAAAAACTCGACGCCGAGTCAAGAGAATCGAAATTCTAGTATTATCCAATTCAGCGACCTTGGAGGCAGTGAATGATAAAACATAGAAACATTTCTTACTTTATTACGGCGTAATGAAAACTTTATCGTGGTTAGTGGTGCATATGATATTCTCTACCGCACGCGTCTCCAGTTCTATTGCAATCCGTAACTGTTTGTCACTTTGAGTCGGTCAATAACAGCAACAAAACGGTAAAAAAAAATACTTTAATTTATTACCGAAGTTATGTGTTCAACAGACGTGTATTTGTAGCTATTTTCGAGTGACAATTATAATATATCATATGCTCTGGTGGACGTTAAGCTTTATACAGTGAGACTTACAGTTTTATAACTTTCAAGTTTTCTCGCTTGTTTTTGGGCTAAACGGCTTATAAGTTTTCGTGAAATCCTGAACCTCCATTTTCAGTGAGCGGGAAGTTTCGGGGAATCCAAATTTCCCCGAAGCCTTAGCAACGTCTAATTGGATCCGGCTAAGTCGGATTACCCGCAGTGGATTGTGTACACATTAATTGGAAATTATCCAGTTATCGTGTTTTATAAAATAAAACAACCGAAATTACATGTTACATCATAATAATATTACGGAAAGGAAAACGATACACAGAACCGTTGTCTGTTTTGTTCCTAGAAAATAAGAAATTGTACGTGTGTGGCTTGAGATGAAACGTAAAATCAAAATAAATACTTTGATTTAACTTATGTTACAAATATAAGTATAAAACAAATACAAATATAGTTCAGATGTTAGAAACTTTTAATGTTAGAAATTGTATTCCGGGATAAAAGTAGCCTATGTGTTATTCCAGGATCTATTCCAGGATCTATTATTAATCTATCTCCATTCTAAATTTCAGCCAAATCCATGCACTAGTTTATGCGTGAAATAGTAATAAACATTCATACATACATACAAATTTTCGCATTTATAATATTAGTAAGATTAACCAAAAGTCTTTGTATATATCAGTGATAGTGATCTCTAATCCTGGTCACTCAGTACGCTCGCGTCGCGTGTGAGTCACCCATCCAAACACCGGAAGCGAGTGATGCGCGTTTCCTTGTGCGCAGCGAGGGGCAATAGGTCACTCGACTTGCACTTACCTAGGGCTTCCACCTTAACGAAAGTGAGATCAATACATTTTGTACAGACGCGGACCGATAAGGTCCCTTTCAACTTATATCAGCCTGTTCTATATAAACTTAATAGGTACCTACTTTACTAATTTTTTTTTTCTTCCGACCCCATTTACAGATAACTTGAGTAACTTGAGTGGTTGAATTATGCAAACCATGACTGCATCTTTGAGATTTTAAACTTTTTTTTAAGAATGGTGATTCAAAAAAACGAATAAGTCAATTTATGTCGATAATTTTATGATATTTTTGTCTAGCCTATTCCCATTTAGCTAGAAAATGCAAAACATCAATTTTTGTAAACTTTGACTATGAATATATTACATATTATAGGTATTTTTTGCAAATATGGATTCGATAAGGAATTTTCACAATTGATATTTTTCACAATATTGATTTCCAAAATTCGTACCAATTTCTACCTCTACGCGATTATTGTAACCTTGAATGTCTATTTTGACCAGACTATAATATAAAATTTATATCCCATAGTAAGAAATCAGCTTTAACGCAAGTGACAATACTTATAATATGTTAAAACCACTAGGCTATCACTGGTTTTATAATTAAGCCTTTCCCTTCGATGGTAAATACGACAGTTAAATATTTGAAATCAGTCGACCCTATTCAAAGTACATTTTCGGTCTGCTGCCGTTACGTTGCGTGCCTAGACTCCATTCCGAAGGTAACTGTCTAAAACTGCATGAGAGAATCAATTTACATTCAGAGCTACAAATCACTTCTATACATTGACAAGATAAGACTAAACGATAAGCTGTGATAGCCTAGTGGTTAGGATGTCCGCCTCCTAATCGGAGGTCGGGGGTTCGCATTCATCTCTAACTTTTCCGAGGTGTGTTCTAAGTAATTAAATATCACTTGCTATTACGGTGAAGGAAAACATCGTGAGGAAACCTGCATGCCTAAGAGTTCTACATAATATTCTGAAAGGTGTATGAAGTCTATAGCCAAAACCCTTCTCTTTCTGAGAAGAGACTCGTGCTCTATAGTGGGCCAAGATGCCAAGTGCGAATCGGACTCGTACACGACGGGTTCCGTACCATCATACAAGATATAACACTATGTAGGCATATTTTTAACCCTCGACCCAAAAAGAGGGGTGTTATAAGTTTGACGTGTGTACTGTGTTTCTGTGTATGTGTCTGTGGCATCGTAGCTCCTAAACTAATGACCCGATTTTAATTTAGTTTGTTTTTGTTTGAAAGGTGGCTTGACCGAGAGCGTTCTTAGCTATAATTCCAGAAAATCGCTTCAGTCGTTTGAAAGTTGTCAGCTTTCTTCTAGTTACCGTAACCTTCACTTGTCGGGGGTGTTATAAATTTTTAATTTACACTTGTAATTATTTTAATCTTGCATGTCGGCCATTTTTAAATTTTTCTATTAATTATGTTGTTATAACGGCAATAGAAATTACACACTGTAACACTACAACGTGGGACAGCGCTGACTTACAACTGGCGCGCAACGTGGAACCGCTGTCTTGTACAACTGGCGCCCAACGTTTGCCAGCTGTCTTACAACTGGCGCCCAACGTGGGGCAGCGCTGACTTACAACTGGCGCGCAACGTGGAACCGCTGTTTACAAACTGGCGGACACTTCGGGCAAGTCAAACACCACCCAAGGTCCAAGGTTCTACGTGACGAGATCGGGACGAACATCAACGTTTTACTTGAAGACCAAACCGTCTATTATCAAAACAGACAGAAGTAACTATGCGTTAGGAGCTGCTTTGATCCAGGGGGAGGGGGAAAATGAACACCCTGGTTCAACCTTTACGAAGGAGGGGATGGCCCCGGAAACACAACTAAGAAGCAAATTTATTGATCCAGTTTCCTCGTCGGGACGCCTTCGGAAGCTGAGGGGGAGACTGTAACACTACAACGTGGGGCAGCGCTGACTTACAACTGGCGCGCAACGTGGAACCGCTGTCTTACAACTGGCGCCCAACGTTTGCCAGCTGTCTTACAACACTAAAAATCTCACATCTCAACTCTGTACTTATTATGGTTTATGAGATACAGACCGCTGATAGACAGACGTAGGTCACACAGTGGAGGCTTGGTAATAGGGTTGCGTTAGGGTAGGGTTGTCGGGTAAAGATAGTTTGCTCGAATAAGGGTAAAAACACAATAGCGATGATTGCAATGATGATAATCACAAGTTCGGTGCTAGGAGAGCAGCCAGCAAAACATCTAGACCTTGACAGCAACATTATGTGCAATCAAGTCATTACAGAGACAAAAACCCGTCTCAGCTATTGGAAGCGCAATCATCGGAACTACCATATAATTAGCTCTGCTCAGTTATTGTAATTAGATGCATAGGACATCTGTGTTACTTGTGTTTTATTCGTAACCTGATAGGAACGGTATTTTTTTCGACATTTTGCATGATAAATTAAAAACCACTTAACATAAAAATAAATAAAAATCTGTTTTAGAATTTACAGGTAAATCCCTTTCATATGATACCCCATTTGATATAGTTAGTCTTACTTTAAATGTTGAAAATACTCATTATTAGTTCATGTAAATATTTTAATTTTTTTGTGATGTAACTAAAAATTCACGGTTTGCGGATTTTTTCCTTTACCTGGCAAATTTTATGATTCTAGGTCAACGGGAAGTACTCTATAGGTTTTTAGACAGACACGATATACGAGTACGGACAGATGGACAGACAGACAGACAGACAACAAAGTGATCCTATTAGGGTTTCGTTTTTCCTTTTGAGTTACAGAACCCTAAAAACTAAATGTTAATTATTTAATAGCGAAATAAACTAATTAATAAAGGAAATCACTTGTGAAAACCGAGTAATTCCTTGTGTTAACAGATTATATTAATAAAATTTTAATAAACGGAAACAGCTTTGTACAAAAAACTAAGTAATTAACAATAATGAAACAAATTGTTCATCATGCGAGTAAACAAGTAATTTATCGTCGTCTCGCGCATATTCGGCCCGTCTCCATTATACGTCTAGCGGACGGGTTGGATCTGACCTTGACCCTTCGACCTTTCTTTATCTTCACACGATCTCGCGAAAATTGTGTAACTTTGTCAGACTTGGACGATTTGTTTGAAACCTTATAAAAGCCGATTACAGACTTAGAA
The DNA here is from genome assembly GCF_905333055.1 of Maniola jurtina. Classification (NCBI taxonomy): domain Eukaryota; kingdom Metazoa; phylum Arthropoda; class Insecta; order Lepidoptera; family Nymphalidae; genus Maniola; species Maniola jurtina. The sequence goes on along the minus strand of NC_060046.1, from coordinate 12,518,179 downwards.
AGGTTTAAAATAGAAGTTATGATTTTAGGAGTCTATAATTTTTAAGGACTCTATTTTAATTTGTTTTTGTATCTATTTGCTAAAATGTAAGTTCATCAGTCTATTTTTGTATTTTTTTTAATCGAGCAAACGAATGAATCACCCGATGTTAAGTGATTACTACCGCCCGCCCATGAACATTTGCAGCACCAGAGGAACTGACGAGGCGTTGCCGGCTTTTCAGAAAACTGGTCCAACCGTGAATAACCCCGTGTTATAATCTAGTGGGAACACCACCGATGGGGGTTGATACCACAGTTTGCATGTGCGTGGAAAAAGGGATCTGGCACAACGGGTGGTCGAAGTGCACCAGGCACTCAGGTGGTGAGGTTGAAATTGGTTGATGGTGGGTTGAGTCTATCAATTTGTTGACCCAATTAATAAATATTATTAGACTATTTCAGGATAGTTAGAATTTGGTGAACATACTAACAATAATAATAAGCCATTTATTTCCAAAATATATACAATGATTTTCTATGCAGGCATATTATTACATTATTTTACTTAAGTTCGTAGTATATTATGTCATTCTTAAACATATTATTATTTAATCGTTCGTGTAGTGGACAGGTCTACCTTCACCCTTCGACCTTTCTTGATCTTTTCACGATTTCGTGAAAATTGTGTTACTTTGTAAGATTAAGGTCAAACTTGGGAGCTATTGTTTGAAACCTTTTAAGACGATTACAGAAGTGTTTAGATATTATGATTTTGGGGGACTATTTTAATAGGAGTGTGTGTCTATTTGTTGAGACGAGAGTTCATCAGTTTGTTCCCTTGTAACATTCCAATTGGTATTAATAAACTGTTGATAAAATATAAGTGTCTTTTATTGAATTTTTTTTTTACTTTTTTATCCAAGAAAGTTGAAATTATGCAGATGTTCCCTTTATAATGTAGACAAAGATTAAGTAAGGGATTGAAGCCGTGGCGGTGGCAAGCAAACGAGCTCTATTGTCTATTAAGAAAAATTGGAATAGTATTAGCTTGCTTTCTATAAACTTGAGAATATAAATTATCGTGGACACGTGGAAAAGCGCGATAAAACAGTAAATCATTTAGTGGATATTTTGGCGTTAATGAATGTGAAATTAACGTGTAATAGAACGGATTCGTGGTGCATTGGAGACGCGCGCAGATCGCAGATTGCGCCGGTATGTGCCGGACTTAATTGGTCCCACATCGTAGACTTTCTTTTGTTATTAGCTCGCTACTGCCATGCAAAGTTAGGTCGCATATTGAAAACGTTGTATAGATTCATAATCCATATCCATACTTAATATTATAAATGCGAAAGTGTGTCTGTCTGTCTGTCTGTCTTTCCTTTTCACGGCCCAGCGGTTTAACCGATTTTGACGAAATTTGGTACAGGGTTATTAGCTTATACCCGGGGGCGGACATAGGCTACTTTTGTCCCGGAAAATCAGTAACAGTTCCCACGGGATCTTTAAAACGACGAAGTCCACGCCGACGAAGTCGCTGGCATCTTCTAGTCATCTATACTAATAAATAAAATTGGAGTGTCTGTCTGTAATTTCGAAATAACTACCTCATATTAAGCTCATATGGTTATTTGAACGATACCATAACTGAATCACACGTTTTTAAAATTTTTGTCTGTCTGTCTGTCTGTCTGTCTGTCTGTCTGTTTGAAAAGGCTAATCTTTGGAACGGCTGAACCGATTTTGACGGGACTTTCACAGGCAAGTAGAGGATTGACCAGGGCGTAAAATAGGCTACTTTTTTAACCGACTTTTAAAAAGGGAGTTGTGTTTTTCTACCTATGTACACCGAAATCTCCGAGATTTCTGAACCGATTTGCGTCATTTCTTTTTTAATCGATAGAGGAACTTTGCGACATTGTTTCATAAAAAATTTGGAGTCCAACTCCTCAATCCTGATGCTGCAGGGGATCTGACCAATCCACGCGGGCGAAGCTGCGGGCATCAGCTAGTCTATAATATAATCTATATAATACTTCTTCTATTTTTGCATTCCAACATCCTGTACGCGTCCACAGCTGGGCATAGGCCTTTCCAAGAGCGCGCCACCAAACACGGTCCTCCGCCTTCCTCATCCACCCGCTCCCCGCCACCTTCATCAGGTTATCGGTCCAGCGGGCTGGAGGTCGTCCCACACTGCGCTTACCCGTACGCGGTCTCCACTCCAGAATACGTCTGCCCCAACAGAGAGGTTCAGCGACAGACACGGCCTTCTCATTGCCACTTCAGCTTGCTAATCCTTTCTTCGTCTTCTATACTTATTAGTATAAAGTTTGTAAGTTTGTTTGTAGGAAGTAATCTCTGGAACTCTCGGAGCAACCGCCGAGTTTCTTGCTGGTACATTGAACATCTCGAACCAGTGGTAGATTCTTTTGAAGATTTAAGGACTTGTAAAAGTTTATATGAATAAAAAACCTTTCTATTTGTATAAAGGGACCTTCTGTGCAAAATATCAGCTTTTTAGGTGCAAGAGTTGTTGATGTGTCAGTGAGTTAGTCAGGATTTTTGTTTTTAGGGTTCCGTAACCGAAGCGTGCCAACTTAAGCATCCACTGTCCGTGTTCGTCAGTCCATCCGTCTGTCTGTCAGAGGGCTGTGTCTATTCTCTTGAACCGTAATAGGTAAAAAGTAGAAATTTTCACAGAATGTGTAAGTATTTCTATTGGGGCTATAATAACAAATAAAAAATAAAGTTTCACTTCTTGTCTCGATTCCGATGGTACGGAACGTGCTTCCGTACCACGGAACTACTTCGTGCACGAGTCTGACTCGCACTAAGCCTATTTTTTATATTTAGAAGATTGGACATTGGTATAAAAGTGGGTAGTATAGGAAATAAGGTCATAATAGTATTTCATTTAAATTGTCCGTCACAAAGACAATTTACCGGCAAATCCAATACCTAACCGGTACAGCTACTAAGCCATATAATACTATGTAACTTCTATGGCCTCTGTTTTCGCTGATAGTTCTATTATTCTATACTTCTCTATACTTCAATAGCTCGATGGCACAAGGACAGACTGGTCTTGTGGGAGGCTTCGGCCGCAGCTAGTTACCGCCCTACCGGCAAAGCTATGCCGCGAATCGATTTAGCGTTAGCGATTTAGCCCATTTCCAAATTAGACTGCATCATCACTTACCACCAGGTGAGATTACAGTCAAGGGCTAACTTGTACCTGAATAAAAAAATAAAAAAGTCGCCGACCTCCTAGCGTAGTGGTTAACACTGTGGTCTTAGAAGTGGAAGATCCAGTGGAGTTTCCGCGACTTTGTTCAGATAGATTAAGGTTTCTTTTAAAATCCCGAGGGAACTCTTTTATTTTCTGGTACAAAAGGTAGCCTATGGTTTCCCTAGAATGCAAGTTAATAAAATTATCTAAACAATATAAATCCTCAATATAAATCCTCTAAGAACTAAGTGATATAAAATAGGTAGCGCAAGTTGCTTGCTATCTTAGCAGACGGACAGACACACTTTTACGTTTATAATATTCATTATTTTAATTATTATTTATTATTTAAGTAATACCTACTTAACGATTTTCTATTTAATGCACACACCACTATGTTTGCCTATATAGACCATGTAATGTGTTTTTTGTTCAATAAAAATGCGCTGGCGCATGCCGCGCGTGATTGTTGAAATTTTAATTATATTAACAAAAACTACGAAAAATGTAACAGCAATTTAATTTTTCGATATAATTAACAATCGAGAAAACTGTATGGCTGACGATGAAGCAAGAATTTCCTTAGCAAATTATAAAATACTAGCTTATGCATTCGACTTCTTTCGCATAGGCAACATTTTAACCTCTTAGGGGTTGAATTTTCTTAGCGGATGTCTTCGTTATAATAGGTTTCAGCATCTACATGCCTTTCAGCCCGATCCGTCCAGTTGAGCTGTGAGCTTCTGTGAGTTGATAAATCAATCAGTCAGTCAGTTAGCTTTTCCTTTTATGTAGGTATATCACAGGTATATAGTTTAAAAAATGTGTAACATTTTCAAATTGTGGAATCAAGAAAATGTTTTGGTAGAGTTTCGTACCTCAAAAGGAAAAACGAAACCTCTATAACCTCACTTTGTTTTCTGTCTCTCTGTGCGTCTGTCGTGTCTGTCAAGAAAACTTATAGGGTACTTCCCGTTGACTTAGAATCATGAAATTTGGTAGGTAGATAGGTCTTATAGCACAAGTAAAGAAAAAAATCCGAAAACCGTTTTGTAGTTACATCACATAAAAAAAGTGTTCATGAACTAATAATAATTAGTATTTTAAATTAAAGTAAGGCAACTATACCAAGTGGGGCATGAAGACCTGGACATTCTAAAACAGACTTTTATTTATTTTTATGTATAGTAAATAGTTTTTGATTTATCGTGCAAAATGTTGGAAAAAATACCCGAGTACGGAACCCTCGATGCGCGAGCCTGACTTGCACTTGGACGGTTTTATTACAGGAACCGAAAAACTAAACAGATCTTTCTATATTACTTAAGAAAGTTAGTTAGGAGTCAATAAATCGTTTAGGCATTGTAAAAACTGGTGAACGGTAGGTATTATATCATTTCGGGCTCGCTAGACAGGAAGCCTATTAGATAGGTATCTACCTAGACGTAGGTAAGAGAAAGTACTATCTGCGGGTCAATGCACTAACTAAGTATTTTTAAACGGCGAAAGTAACTTAGTACCTAGTGTGCTTTGTTTGTTTTGATTGTAACTTAGTGCTATTACGACTAAGTTAGCCTGAATTTAGCTTTTAAAATCCCTGAGTTTTTTCATGTTGATATAAATACGACCATTTCCAGGATACTAGTTTTTTTGCCCAATTTCATCAAAATCGATTCAGATGTAAAGCCGCGATAAACCAGATATCTGACATTTTTGTATTCATAATAGGTACTAAGTATAATTAGTAAGGATGAACAAAAATTGATTTTGTATTTAATCATTTTGTTTTTTTTTTTTTTTTAAAGAATATTAGCCATGTTAAATGACTAATATTCCCCTTTCCTCTCCAACTAAGCGCCAGGCTTGTGCTAGGAGTAGGTACGACAATAGTGCAACGGGCGGGGTTTGAACCGTCGACCTTTCGGTTTTCAGTCCACTCCTTTACCGGTTGAGCTATTGAGGCTCTAAATTTTAAACCCTCTAAGAGCTCTAAGAGGGTAAAATAGATAGATAGATAACTATCTATCTATTTTACCCTCTTAGAGGTTAATTTTCAAAAATCCTTTCTTAGCGGATATGTCTTAATAAGTATCTCTCTGCGCCTTTCAGCCCGATCACTCTAATAATATTTGAGCTGTGCCAGAGTAAACTAGAGTGAGGAAACTCTCGGTTTGATCCTGAATCGACGAAATGTCATAAAAACCGGCCAAGTGCGAGTTGGACTCGCGTACCGAGGGTTCCGTACTCAGGTTTTTTTTTTCAACATGTTGCACGATAAATCAAAAACCATTATGTATGAAAATAAATAAAAATCTGTTTTATAATGTTCAGATAAAGCCCTTCCATATGATACCCCACTTGGTATAGCTATCTTACTTTGAAAATTTAAACACATTTTTTTTTTTTTTTTAAGCGATGTAGACACAAATTCACTGTTTTCGGATTTATCCCTTTACTTGTGCTATAAGATCTACCTACCTGCCAAATTTTATGATTCTAGGTCAACGGGAAGTACCCTATAGGTTTTCTTGCCAAACACGACGGACGGACGGTCAGACAGACAGACAGACAACAAAGTGATCCTATTTAAGGGTTCCGTTTTTCCTTTTGAGGTATGGAATCCTAAAAATATTAGGCTATCTACGTGTTGTTAGAAATTCCCTGACTGTCGTGAACTATGGCTGTGCGTTGATAGATCAGTCAGACATTTTTCATATATCTAGATTCTAGATTTTCCTTTCATATATTTAGATTTTTAAGGTTCTTAGAGTTTCAAATTAAAAAAGTAAAGTAGCTAAGTAAAGCTTTAGGTTTCTATTACGTAATATCAAGGGATAATAAAATTTAATTTCAAAATCTTTTTCTGATCATCGCCGATATGAAAACTTTTTCAATTCAGCACAAAAGTAAACTTGAAATGAGAGCCAATAAAACTGGAATAATTGCCGATACTCGTATCAACCATCAAAGTAATTCCAATTCCATTCCAATTTATTTGGTAGGAACTGTGGAACTTTAATTAAATGAATAAACATTGAAATAAATCGATGAAACTTTGTTTGATTTACCCATTTACCTATTGTTTTATTTTTCTGAAAATCATTCAAGTATTTTCCAAGCTTTTATAAAAAAAACTAATATATAATTATTATTATATTCAAAAACGATGACAGCTGTGGTTTTAAGGTGTCAGCGTTTTTTTTTTTTTTTTTAATATTAAAACTCTATTTCATTAGCAAATAATCAAAAATAATGCTTTAGCATAGTATAAATAATAAAAGTATGATACATTATATTAAAGGTGAAGTTAAATGAGAAACTGTGAACAAAAAAACTGTGAAAATAAAACTAGATCATTTTAATCAAATCTCTGTAAAAAAAAAACAAGAGGCCGAGCACGTGGCATGCGCAAGAGTAGTTAGCAATGAAAACACCAGCACGGCTCATTGGCTCCATCCACTTGAATGAGACTAGCCTTTTTTTTTTTATCGCTGGGAAATGCTTTTACGCATCCCTCCCGGAAGCAGAGCTGATCACGCTGCTTCCGGGGAATGAGACTAGCCTAGTCTAGGTATAGCGGAACTGTTTCCAACATCTTTATTATGCGACTAGCCGATGCCCGCTTCTTCGCCCGCGTGGATTTAGGTTTACAAAATCCCGTGGGAACTCTTTGATTTTCCGGGATAAAAAGTAGCCTATGTGCTAATCCAGGATACTATCTATCTCCATTCCGAATTTCAGCCAAATCCGTCCAGTGGTTTTTGCGTGAAGGAGTAACAAACATACACACACACACACACACACACACACATACAAACTTTCGCTTTTATAATATTAGTGTGATGACCGACGCCGATGAACATTTGCAGTACCAGCGGAACCGCCAATGCATTGCCGGCCTTTCAGGAATTTATTGAAATGAAATGATTTGGACCCGGTGACAGCCCGCTATTTTCCCATAGTTAAGAGGGGTCTCTCCGTCACTCGCTCCATACAATACCTCCATGTATGTGGTTTTCCAGATTTCTGTTAAAATATTCGGTTTCAAAGTTACGCGGTCTTAAAAATTCGCATACAAATCTTTGAGCCCCTGTAATTCTAAACCTACATATTTTGAGAAAAACCTAAAACACCACAGACACAGATATTAGTTTCTAGAATATGTCTGCAAAATTTCATGGACATTGGTTGGTTAATATTCAAATGAAATTGGAACTACGATTGTATGGAGTAAGTGACGGAGATGGCCCTGTTAATGTGAAAATTCGCCAAACACAAAAAATTCACCGTATTCCATAAGCACTAAGTAGAGCATAGTAATTCTGGTAATTCTACGTAGTAATTCTAAAGTACCTATCTAGTAATTCCCTAATAGTGTGGCCACTCGATTTGTCGGATGCCGAACTATCGTACACCCCAACACATATGTATATATACATATATATATATATATATATATATATATTTATAAAGAATACTAGCCATGCTAATCATGACTAATACTCCCCTTTCCCCTCCAATTAAGCGTAAAGCTTGTGCCAGGAGTGGGTACGACAATAGTGCAACGGGTGGAATTTGAACCGCCGACCTTTCGGAATTCAGTCCGCTCCTCAACCGTTGAGCTATCGAGGCTCTAGATTTATCGATACGATGTATCGACATATTTTTACATTTAATTCTTACCCTAACGCAGTGGGTGTACGGGTAAATACGAATTCCACTTGCACCCACTGGTGGAGAACCCTGACACTGGAGCTGTAGGTACCATAAGTATTTAAGTTGAAGAGAAAAGGCGAAGATATTCTGTGGGGAACATTATAAGATGGCTTAACTTCTTAAAAAAAAGTTAAATTTTACTGAAAAAATTTATCCCCATTATATTTTAAAAAACAAAGCTTAACTGAAATCCAATATTTTAAATCCAAACTCACTCAAGCGAACTGTATTCAGCCTATTGTTGAGAATCAAAGTAAACTGTAAACATTAAGAATTAAAACGAGACTGAAAGATAAAACCGTCTCGAAACGACGAGCTTTTGTGTACTCGATACTTGAATTAAGATGTTCTTTTCTTTTATAAGGGCTATCACAGACACGCTGCTTTTTATTTAGGGTTCCGTACCTCAAAAAGGAAAAACGGAACCCTTATAGGATCACTTTGTTGTCTGTCTGTCTGTCCGTCCGTCCGTCGTGTCTGTCAAGAAAATCTATAAGGTTACCAATACCTTTGACCTAGAATCATGAAATTTGGCAGGTAGGTAGGTCTTATAGCACAAGTAAAGGAATAAATCCGAAAAGCGGAAATTCTTTGAAAAAATCCGATAGGGCAAACCTGTAACCAGTAGGTATACCTGTACATTCTAAAACAGATTTTTTTTTACTATCACAAGTAAAGGAATAATTAGTCCGAAAACCGTAAATTTGTGCTTACATCATTAAATTTTAATTTTCAAATTAAGATAAGTGTACCAAATGGGGTTATCATATGAAAGGGCTTTACCTGTATATTCTACAACCGATTTTTATTTATTTTTATGCATAATAATTTATGATTTATCTAGCAAAATAACGGAAAATTACCCGAGTACAGAACCCTCAGTGTGCGAGTCTGACTCGCACATGGCCGGTTTTCCATCATCATTTTTCATTGTCATTATCAACCGATAAACGTTTACTGATGGGCACAGGTCTGTTGTAGGGACTTTCACACGCTAAGGCCTTACCCTGCCTCGATCCAACAGCTAGATGTGACTTGCTTGATGCCTTCTGTCCGCCTAGTTGGGTTTGAGTTCAGAGCCAATCAGTGGTGATTACCATCCTTACACTATAGTTTTTAAACTACGGTGCTCTCTGGTAATCCTCACTTTGCGAATGTCATTCGAATTTCGAATGTGCGGATTGAATTGCACAGTCACAACTCACAACTTCCAATCAAAAGTTTAAATGACATGTGCAAATTAAAAATTTATAACACCCCCGACAAGTGAAGGTTACAGTAGGTAACTAGAAAAGAGCTGATAACCTTCAAACGGCTGAACCGATTTTCTTGGATTATAGCTAAGAACACTCTCGATCAAGCCACTTTTCAAACAAAAAAAACTAAATTCAAATCGGTTCATTAGTTTAGGAGCTACGATGCCACAGACAGATATACAGATACACACGTCAAACTTATAACACCCCTCGAAATAAAACCGTCAAATCGTGGATTTCAGAAAGAAGCATATTGTGTGTGTTGGCCCTTGGGCTTTACTTATTCAATATTTGTTCAAGTTCTTTTTAACCCCCGACCCAAAAAGAGGGGTGTTATAAGTTTGACGTGTGTATCTGTGTGTCTGTGTATCTGTGTATCTGTGTATCTGTCTGTGGCATCGTAGCGCCTAAACGAATGAACCGATTTTAATTTAGTTTTTTTTGTTTGAAAGGTGGCTTGATCGAGAGTGTTCTTAGCTATAATCTAAAAAAATTGGTTCAGCCGTTTAAGAGTTATCAGCTCTTTTCTAGTTTTCTTGTGAAAAGAAGGTTAGATAACCGTTAGGTTCATAAAATTATGTCAATAGACAAATGTCAAGCTGTCAAGATGGACGTTGCCAAAATACATAATTATTTATTTGAAAATTATGTTTTGGAAAACTCAAACACTTTGGATCGTCGGGGGTGTTATAAATTTTTAATTTACACTTGTTTTAAATGCGATTCAAAAAGTTTTAGGTCCTCATTCGGCTTTTTTAAATAAAGAAAGTCATTTTTGTGTTCAGTTACCAAATGAAAATACCAATTTAAAAACTTAATGTTTTTCAATTGGCATTTTATTTAAGCTTTTCATTTAAATGGTATTCAAAAAGTTCTAGGTATCAAATCTTTGTATAATAAAAAATAATAAAAAAATGAAACAAATTTATAGGTAGTTATTGAATTGTAAAAGTAAAACTATTATTATTTAAAAAAAAAATGAAGCTCATAATATTTTTGTCAACTTTATGAGTTGTGGTCAGGTCAGGAACGGAGCTAGGAAAAATTACAATTGAAACAAGCCCGCTGCTGAATTAAAAAAAAATTATACTACTTGTATGAAAGAAAGAGTAACTTGCTAGGTACTTCATTTGTTTCTAAGTAGGTACTTCTTCTTGGTAGAAGCAACCATCTTAATAATTATTATCATTGATGGTCAAACCATATTATAAAATGTGAAAGTATGTTTGTTTGTAGGTTTGTCCTTCAATCACGCTACAACGAAGCAACGGATCGGCGTTATTTTAGCCATGGATATAATTAATTACCCGTAAAGTGATATAATAAGGAAGGCCTATGTCCAACAGTGGACGTCCACAGGCTGATGATGATGATGATGATGATGAAAGTGATATAAGCTACTTATTACTCCGGGAAATTAAAGAGTTCCCATGGGATTCTTAAAAATCTGAATTCGCAATGAAGTCATGGGCGTCATTTAGTTTGTGGTTTGGACTCGCGGGGAAAAGATGGCATTTCTTTATAATTTTAATACTTCTTTATATACTTATTTTTAATGAAATTAACGTTACACGTCCTTACTTTTCACGGAACATTGTGTCAGCTGCAATTTTAAGAGACTGTTTATCTCGCCTTCATTATCTGACGGGGCGATAAGCGAATGCATAAAAGACGCTCTATTTTTGGCGACCGCGTCATCGACTGGTTTGACAACAACGTATGTAAACATGCATCCTTGTACTTGAAAATTTTTGCCGTTATATCATCGACATTTTTTGCGTGCTTCCAAAAGAATATCGTGGGTTTCAAACCATATAGGGGAGTTTAAATAGTGGTAAATTATTTTGACGATTCAAAATCACTTGTAAAAGTTTATTTGAATAAAAATATTCTATTCTATTCTATTTACACAAAAATGCGAATGCTTTTCGATCCCAATATTAGCGAGAGAAAGCGTCTTTATTATAATTTCAGGTGAAAATAAAGAAATACTATTGGACGTATGATTGTTGCATTGACAAAGTTATTTAGTTTTTTGTATCTCTTGAAAAGTAAAGATACAATGCAGATACGTCTCTATATCTTGATGTCCACTATTACAAGGGCTAAGAAAATGAAGAATATAATATGTTCTTCATAGCAATTAGCATTAGCAATACAAGGGCTAAGAAGATGAAGAACATAATATGTTCTTCATCTTCTTAGCCCTTGTATTGCTTGCTTATTATTCCAATCCTTTGTAAGGCTTTTGAGGGTATATAATTGTTTATCTAATATCAAGAGCATTGTTTAAGTGTTAATGAATTACAAGTTTAGATGTGATAATATTTAGGGTCATAATGATTGTAATGCTTATTTAAGACTTTCTTGTTATATTGTTTCTATTGTAATATGAATACCTACTGCGTAGTCTTTCTTTCCGTCGCTTCGTATCATATCATTCTTGTGATATTTTTGCTCTTACAATTTTTAGGTTTCATATACTTGTATTCAGCTATCACGAGTTATAGATTTTGATCGGTTTGCCGATCCATGAAATGTTCATGTATTTCTATTTATAACGTTGATACAACTTCTATCTAGAGAATCGAAACAACGTATACAATGATGTATTCTTTAGCGTCATTTGTTTTACTTTCGATCTTATCAATTTCAAATACGGTAACTTTTTCGTTACGTTGAAATCTGAAGTAAAAGCTACTGGATCTCCATACTTCACTGGAACTGCAGTAATTTTATGGTTAAAAAATTAATTACCTAGTTTATTTACTCATACTTAAAAATTTTGTAAACTCATAAGTCAGGCTCCTTTTAAGACATAATATTATAAATTGAAACATGAAAATCTAAAACTATAAATCATTCTAATCAAGTAGGCTTAGCAAATATCGATATTCTAATATTATTATTGATACCCAAAGACTCTAGCGATGGTTCCGAAATTATGATTCTATCTAGAAAAAAGGGGAAAAATACTAAATACTTTTTAGAGATTTTACAACCCCACGTTAAGTTGTATTCATTGAATAACAATTAGTGATATTTAATCTCGTGAGACGTTACAATGCGGGCGATAGAAAAACACTAATTCGGAAGGATATGATACCTTTATCGGTTTCTACATGCTAACTTAATGTTTAATTTTGGTTGTAAAAAGAAACTTCTGATCTTATAGTACTTTTACTATTGATTATTATGATCCTGTTTATACATACTAGGAAGAAGCCAGGAATAAATATAATTGTTTTAGTATTGGGTATGTATTAAAGGTTATTGCACAAAAGTGTATCTTTGCAAATAGGAATAATTGTTTCATGAACAGAAGCTTGCTATGACTAAAACCCCTGTACATGCCACTGTATGTACGTGATTAAATTAGCACATGGGTATGAATCAGTTGTAAAAATTGTAGGTATGAATTTCTGGATTGACCAATCTTAATGCTCACTATCTTTGAGATAGTGGATGTGTTAACTTTGATAAATTGCAAAAACCACTACCTATCTTATTCACGTTTGTTGACATTATATTTGAAGATATGGAAAGCATTAGATAATTATGTTTGTTGATAATTGCAATTAACAGTAAATGTCAGATAGGTATATTTTTCTAAGTCACGTTTTCGGCTTTGCACTCTACTATCATTGTAAATGATGATGCATTCTCGATGGGACGTGCTAACTGCTAACCTTGAAAAGATTATGGTTAACTATTTGTTATTAGAACCATACTTTGCAACATTGTACCGAAACGGTTTTTATTTTATTTTCTCTAATCATCTTTAACGTTAAACTTTTCTTGTAAGACACTATCGGTTTTGTAAACACTCAAGGCTATAATTATTTAATATTCTAAGAATAATTTTACTTTTAGTTGAACCTGTATGAAATGATTTGCGTGATAGTATGTAAGTATTTGCCTACATTGGCATAAAACACATTATAGCTAAAGCCGGCATTTTAATGCTTCCGGAAAAAGATGGCGTCGGTGGTTTACGTTTCAGAACATATTTACTTTTCCCCGAAATATGTATGCCGAAACGGAAGCGACGGTCGGGAAAATGGCTCATTACATAATTTCAGGTTTGGCTTATCAACTGACCTTCCGTAATTATGACGCTGGGATTTTGACATATGGTTTCCGGTTTCCTTCACTTGAGTGCTTTGTTTTTTTTTTTGCGTTTACTTAAGAGATGTTTTGCCGGCGCATTTATAATTATACTACTGCAGAAAAACAATATAAGCAAATGCATTTTTAATAATAACTTTGACGTTATGAGAGACTCTATAAAATATTATTCAAACGTTTTCAAATTCAAATTTAAAAGTAGTAGGAACAATTAATATGCTATTTACATACTTATCATGATTATAACTTAAATAAAGGTATTAATATATTTTTCTGCAAAAAAATTAACAACCCACAATATCCTAGGTATATATTTTTGCTATTGCTGTCCATATTTTCCTCAAGCAAAACATATTACTACAGAAATTATAATTTTTTTCAAATTGTATCCTACGGACAAGATTGATTGCAACAAAAACTAAATAATATCCGTTTGTATTACATTTGTAAGCATAAAATAGAGGTCCCCATTGAATTCAATTGGCTCAATTAGGCAAGCCGTCTAGAAAAACTACGGCACGTCACGGATGACGTAACAATACAGACCACGCTGAAGACTTACAAAAAACAGATACAATGCATGAAAAATAAGATCATAAACAATTTTCCAATAAACTTATTTAACTAGTTATTACGGCACAAATATCGAAATCACAACAAAATGGCCGGGGAGAAAAAACTGATAATAAGCGACTTTCTCGAAACTAACATCTATATAACCGGGTGAAAGTAATCGACCGCAAAAACTCCCGTAACGTCGCGTGACACCTGTCAATTTGACAGAATTAACACTTAGAATTCCAGGAGTCCTGGCACAACACTTTGACAGGCTTTAATTTTAACGCAATTCTGATCAGCTGATACTCGCTCTCTCAAATTAAGTTTTCAGCAACTTAGTCATTAGTCAACCAAAATCACCCATCAAACCGAGGATCTGATCTAACCAGAACCGCAATTTAAATGTAATCCTTCTGATGAGCTGATATATTTGTCCACTTAAATTTAATTTTCAGCAAGTCAATCATTTCAACCAATAACACCAATTATTGCGAGAATCGGATCTAACAAAAAATGTAATTTAGACGCAATCAGTTGACACTCGTCCACTTAAATTCAATTTTCAGCAAGTCTTCTATCATAAATTGAACCAACGCCAATTATAGTGAGGATCTGAACTAACCAGAACTGTTTCAGGACTGAGTAAAAATTTCCAGCTGATCTTCTCACAATTTCTTTGCTTCTTCAGGTCAGTTGCGAAGGTTTTGGGACCAGGGAGCAGGAGTCGGTAGCGGTACGTACCTTTGACGAGCCGCTGCAGTATAATCTCCTTGTGCTCGTGGGTGTGGGGCTCGCCGATGACGGCGAGCAGGTAGCATCCCGTGAGGGGGCTCGGCGGCGGCACGGAGGCCGAGAGCTCCGTCCCCAGGGACAGAGACCTGTCCTCTTCGTGGTCCATCGCCGACGGCGGCGCCGGCGCGTTCGCCGACGGTTCGCCCAGTGCAAGCGTGCTGAACCGACCGCTTCGGACGACAACTCCGCACGGAATGCCTTCGAACGCCCGGTGTAGACCAGTTTGCGCGCGCAATCACCTAAAAATCGACCGAGCGCGATGCGCGGCACGCAGACGCGCCGACGTCTAGTTCCAACCCCAACTTTCTCTCTCACTTATCTCGGTACTTTCTCCTCGGGTCCGAAAGAGACGGCGTACTCGTAGGGCGTATACAGAAGAGGCTCTAGGCTCTAGGCTGAGCAGCGCACACGTCTGCATTGCGTCTAAACAAGCCGGCTGAACAACCTCGTGCCTCAGCTGTTATCCAAAGGTTTTTACAATCGATAATGATATAATCGTGGCAGCGCGGCGTTGTTTGCGGATGTCTGAATGCTGGCCACTTGCATTATTGCCTTCCGTATTTTACCGTCTAGTTGGCTGTACAGTAA
Organism: Maniola jurtina; assembly: GCF_905333055.1. Lineage (NCBI taxonomy): Eukaryota > Metazoa > Arthropoda > Insecta > Lepidoptera > Nymphalidae > Maniola > Maniola jurtina. Next base: position 12,502,925 of record NC_060046.1, on the reverse strand, counting down.
ATTTCTCCTTTGCAGGCCTTTTGCAGAGGGCAAGTTGCGCTTTTCAGTTAAGGGCCGGAAAACTTAAATGACCGGGCGGCTGAAAATTTTTTCAAGCGTGAATTAGTAAACTTTGTCGCTTCTTTTAACGCTTTTGGAAGCAATAGTTTTCATTTTATATTTTTAATAAGCCCGAAAATTTCCCTATTTTCTGAATCCACAATCTTTTTGAGTCTCAACAACAAAAGACCGTAAAGTCAATATCAATTTATGACTAAAACTCATCATGCCTCGGTCTATTGTTAATTTTGCAGTTCATAATGTTTCTTTACATTTTCAGTAAAAAAAAATCCTCGATTAAATTAAGTTAAATGATCACCAATATTTTCCTGATTATTCCATGATTTTCAGTCAAAAAATTTATAACAGTCTAGCTAATTATTCACAAGCTAACATTGCAAAATCTAAAGACGGGATAATAGAACCTTCAACGGACAATTGTTTAAAGAATGGACGGAAATCCGACCAACCACAATTTTCAACCTTAGCCCTTGAACTATTGCTGCAGCCAAGCGTGTCTTGCTTACAAGTGTCACAACTTACACCTTAATAGGGGGTAAATAGTGCCTACTGTTAGGTAGCTGAGTAGTACCTACATAACTACCCTTCTATTTCTTTTACCCACTATTTTCTTAACAAAAATAGGTTTCATACAGGTTCTCTTTTAAAACTAGGCTTCAATTTGTATTTGTTATGCACGGGATGCTGGGTATAGAAATTAATGTAGACTGCGTTGGTGGTGGATATAAATGGATATTTTTCTGAATTAGCTTTACTTAAGCTGCCCTTAAAATCTCATTTAGAAAATATGCTGTGGGCATTTTCATTCATTAAAAATATTTCATGTCTTAAATATTTATCAACCATCTTACGGAAGATACTAACTACCACATTAATAACCCAAAAAAATGCGGATCAAATCATTGCGGAGTTTATAGAAGAGGGTCTATATGGAGAAATATGATGCACAATGTTGTTGGTATCAGTTATTTTTACAATAGGAATAGGTGTAAGTAAACTAGCCCGTTTTCCACCTAAGCGGAGCGGAGAGGAGATGTGACATGACATGAAAAATTATCACGTCATCTTTAAAAATCTGAGTGGTCAACTGAACACATCTCCTCTGCGCTCCAATTAGGTGGAAACCAGGTCTAAGCTTGGATGGGATGAAATCTCTGAAATTTTTTACTTTGTAGGGGTTATAAAGGAAAACTAACACAAACTATTAAGTTTACGTAATTAATAATAATTATTATTGTTTGACCACCAATTTGAATAAATGATTTCACTTGTGACTTTTTATGTCTGCAAAAAATTTCAAGTTTCATCAAAAGTTTTCATCTCAAGTTGTTAGAAAAGGTAATTCTCCAAATCATCAAAATCATTGATCAATGATTAACTTATAGATCGACCATTGCTTATATAACTAATACTAAGTTTACAAATAAGCAGTTTATTATCCGATACCGTATTAATCCAGCACTCAGCAACCGTCAGCTGAAAAATGTAATCCATTTATACCTGACGGAAGGCTTCGGAAAATCGTTACACAAAAATTTCGCAACTAATGAGCCATTTAGCCACTTGGAAACGTACTGAAGATATTTTTTTTGGTCTTTTTACTTCGGAATTACCCGAGAGTAACCGTTTCTGTGTATATTCTTAACAATAGAGGAAATTATGGCTGTTTGAATGACTCTCGAATAAATACAGACCATTTAATTTTACCGTCTTATGAAGGGAAGAGGTTTTTAATTCGACATTTCTTTTCTCATTGTTATTTTTTTGTTTTGGTGAGGCCGGTTTGATTAATAATGTTGTGCTGCGAATTAAGTAATAATTACGTTTGATGTCAAAATTATTTGGGGACTACCGACTGTAGTGAAAAAACTTCGAACTATGAAAACAATGGTTTTTATTGGATTTTCAAATTAGTTTTTGTAACAATTTTCATTCTTAAACTAAAACTATTTACATTAGTTTAGTTTTTACATGTATTGGCACTTCGAGTATTAATAAAGAAGTATTCACACAAAATCGAGACATTAATTATTTCACTGTCACTTTTTCTAGCTCCGCCCCTGATCAATGAGCTGACCAAAATTCATACTAGATCATAATCTCACCAAATATCAGTCAATAATATAGTTTGTTTATTTCCTTAGGAGAAGGAGGTAATTTCCGAACTAGGTACTTTTCTACCACTAGCGAACTTTACTAGGCAAATTCCTTCATTGATAGATAGAGCTACGATTATCCGAGTGCTAGGACTATTGATTAATTTTAGAGAAGTATGAGTATATTGTATCGTGGACAAAAGCTAGGACGAAAGATAGATTGTGTGTGTGTGTGCATGTTTGTTACTCTTTCACGGAAAAACTACTGGACGGATTTGGCTGAAAGGAATAAAGATAGATTATATCCTACCTATAATACTACCCTGGATTAACGTATAGGTTATTTTACCCCGGAAAATCAGAGTTTCAATGAGGTTTAAAAAAAAAAAATCCATGCAACCGAAATCGCGGGTATCAGATAGTACTTGATAATTCTGAAAAGCGGATATCAATAACCACCGGCGGGACGGATGTGACGTCATCGCTTCCTCACCCCTTCCTCGTTACATTTTATGAGGGTAGAGGGTAGACAGGAAAATGACTCATACATTGTAACTTCATTAATTTGAAACTTTGGGGTGATTTGATCAGGGAGCACGCATTTATTAAGAGACTAGATAATACCCGTGGCCTTGCTCGCGTGGATTTAGGATTTTTAAAATCCCGTGGGAACTCTTTAATTTTTCGGGATAAAAGTAGCCTATGTCCTTCCTCGGGATGCAAGCTCTTTGTACCTTTCGTCAAAATCGGTTGAACAGATGGGCCTTCAAAAGTAGCACACAGACAGACCCATTTTCACATTTATAATATTAGCATGGGTCAATGCTTCAATAACTTAAGTCTGAGCAGTATTTCACTCTATCCTTAAACTTCGATACTTAACAGGGCTCTCTCCGTCACTTACTCCATACAATCGTAGTCCCAATTTCATTTGAATGTTAAGCAATCAAAGTCCATGAAATTTTGCAGACATATTCTAAAAACGAATATCTGTGCCTGTGGTGTTTTAGATTTTTCTAAAAATATGCAGTTTTAATATTACAGGGGCTCAAAGATTTGTATCTGAATTTTTAAGACCGCGTAATCTTTGAAACCGAATATTTTAACGGAAATCTGGAAAACCACAGGCATTGATATTAGTTCCCGGAACGTTTCTACAAAATTACATTGAGTATCATCATCATCATCATCATCAGCCTGTGGACGTCCACTGCTGGACATAGGCCTTCCCTAAAGAGCGCCACCACACCCTGTCCTCAGCCTTCCTCATCCAGCCACTTCCCGCCAGCCGCTTAATATCATCGGTCCATCGTGCTGGACATTGAGTATGATTGGTTAGTATTCCAATGAGAGACGAACTACGTTTGTATGGAGCGAGTGATGGAGAAACACCCTAAGACTCATTGAGCTAATACATTCGGCTTCGATCACCTGTTAGGGGGGCTTAATTCCCTTTTTTCAGAGATACTCGTACTTATGTCCTTTTTAAGCATTTAAAAATCGCATGCTAGGTCAAGTTAAACATAGTGATTAAACTTAGGTATATTATGCCTGAAATGAGAGTTCTCCATGTTCTCAAAGGTGTGTGAAGTCTGTCAATCCGCATTGAGTCCGCCGCCAGCCCACTACGAAGTAAGGGTCTCAAAATAATCCATACTTTAATACTTCCATATACTTATATACTTACATAATAATATTATAAATGTGAAAGTGTGTCTGTCTGTCTGTCTGCCACCTTTTCACGGCCCAACAGTTTAACCAATTCTGACGAAATTTGGTATAGGGTTAGCTTATATCCCGGGGACGGACAGAGGCTACTTTTTGTAACGTAAAATCAAAGAGTTCCCACGGGATTCCTAAAAACCCATTAGGTAACTTGGATCCCTGTAATTGGAATTTTGTCACGGAAAATCAAACAGTTCCCACGGGATCTTTAAGACCTAAATCGACGCGGACGAAGTCGCGGGCATCCTCTAGTCTCTCATAATCCGCCACGCTGCGGATTGGCACTTGGCAGACTTTACACACCATAAGACACCTACCTGAGAAAATTATGGAAAACTTTCAGGCATGCAGGTTTCTTCACGATGATTTATTTCCTTCAGCGTTAAATCAAGTTATAATGAGTAGAGCATCGACGAGACACACAGACAGAAAGACAGACACACTTTCGCATTTATAATACCTAATGGATTAGTTTAGATTTTACTGCCCATTAACTCCGTCTTTATGTCAGTTGATCACGGGATTTCGTCCATTTTCTCTCTGACACAGATTAGAGAGAAGTTGCATCTTTATGCAAAACTAATTGCACAGAGATTAGTCGCTAAGCAATATTTATGCTTTACTAGCCGACGCCCGCGACTTCGTCCGCGTGGATTTAGGTTTTTCGAAATCCCGTGGGAACTCTTTGGTTTTCCGGGATAAAAAGTAGCCTATGTGCTAATCCAGGATATTATCTATCTCTATTCTGAATTTCAATCAAATCCGTCCAGTAGTTTTTGCGTGAAGGAGTAACAAACATACACACACACACACACACACACACACACACACACACACACACACACACATACAAACTTTCGCCTTTATAATATTAGTGTGATAGTGTTTATGGTGTAGAAAATAAGATCTACATTTGTTTGAATTCGTATGTCAAGCTATGGACACCTATGGACATAAACTACGGCGCTATATTATGTAGAATAAATTTAATCCTAAAATACGACAGACAATGCAGGTACTAAGATTTTTATTCTGCTTACAGATTTGATCAATATTTTTAATCCTAAATCTAAAGGAGTCGGAATAAGTAGATAAAATTATCAAGGTAGGTAGGTCTATAATAAAGTTTTAGCTAATACAAAATCTTCTACAAATTTCTGCAACAAAATCTCAAATTGAACATGAAGGTAAATCTCAACATTAAGTTTTCTTAATGCGTCAAGTGCGAGTCAGATGCGCACACGGAGGGTTCCGTACTATCCAAGATACCATACCAAGAAATAACATTTATAAATTTTCGTAGCGGCCATGTTGAAAGTAATGTTTGTTATTATAGCGGCAAAAGAAACAGACATTCTGAAAAAAAATCAACTCTCTACCTATTACGGTTCATGAAAAACCGCTGACAGACAGACGGACGGCTGGCTTAGTAGGGTTCCGTTGGCACTCTTCGGGTACGGAACCCTATATTTATAATATTACCAACTGATTTTAAAAATATAGAGTCGCAACTAACTTGTTGCGCTGCATTGCACTCAAATACATCTAGGCGCAATAAATGAGAAGGTAAAAGGAAGGGTAATGAAGATCACTGACATAGCCCAAACTATTAGCAACCTGAAGTGGCAGAGGGCAGGCCATGCCTGTCGTAGAGGCGATGGACATTGGAGCCGGAAAGTCCTTGAGTGGGGACCGCCTATAAGCAAGCGTAGTGTGGGACGCCCTCCAGCACGATGGACCGACAATATAAAGAGGCTGGCGGGAACTGGCTGGATGAGGAAGGCTGAGGACCGGGAGTGGCGGCGCTCTAGGAAAGCCCTATGTCCAACAGTGGACGTTCACAGGCTGACGATGATGAAATGATGATAATGAAGCTCATATATTTATTCTACTTAGTTTATACCCGCTACTACTTGTGCTATACGACCTACCTACCTGCCAAATTTCATGATTCTAGGTCAATGAGACCCTATAGGTTTTCTTGACGGACACGACAGGCGGACAGACAGACAAAAAAGTGATCCTACAAGGGTTCCGTTTTTCCTTTTGAGGTACGGAACCCTAGAAAACGGCATACCGCGTTTTCTTTAGCGATTACGAAAAACGTTGGCGCCTAATAAAACAGTTCATGACACGATATATAAATAACTGTACGACATTGCATAATGAAGGAAGGCAGGTCGAAATCAGCTGATCGCGTGCCGCCGCATTGCGACGGGTCGATAGCACAGGAAAACGCTTAGCGAGCCCGCACCTTAACACCTTCCATATCTTGAAGCAAGTGGGCAAGTGGACAGACGACATCAAACTAGTCGAAGGAATTCGGGCGGCGCGACGCAAGGCCGTGGCGTGTGGGACAGACCCAGCTATGTCAAAGTCAAAGTCAAAATCATTTATTCAAAGTAGGTACCATTGTACGCCTTTTGTTTGTCGGATTTGTTAGATTTGACAGATGATATAGTGGTGATAATTAATTACGTAAACTTAGACTAATAACTCGGTATTTGTAAGTTTTTCCTGAGTAACATAAGCTAGGTATATTTTATTTCCAAAAACCAGCCAAGTGCGAGTCAGACTTATGCACTGAGGATTCCGTACTCGGGTATTTTTTCCAACATTTTGCACAATAAATCAAAAACTATTATGAATTAATAGATAGATTATAATTAGAATGTACAGGTAAAGCCCTTTCGTATGATACCCGACTTGGTATAGTTATCTTACTTTGAAAATTGAAACAATTTTTTTTTTTTTAATGATGTAACCACAAATTCGCGGTTTTCAGATTTATTCCTGTACTTGGGCTATAAGGCCCTACCTACCTGCAAATTTCATGATTCTAGGTCAACGGGAAGTACCCTATAGGTTTCTTGACAGGCAGACAGACAGACAACAAAGTGATCCTATAAGGGTTCTGTTTTTCCTTTTTTAGGTACTAGCTGACGCCCGCGACTTCGTCCGCGTGGATTTAGGTTTTTGAAATCCCGTGGGAACTCTTTGATTTTCCGGGATAAAAAGTAGTCTATGTGCTAATCCAGGATATTATCTATCTCCATTCCGAATTTCAGCCAAATCCGTCCAGTGGTTTTTGCGTGAAGGAGTAACAAACATACACACACACACACATACAAACTTTCGCCTTTATAATATTAGTGTGATGGAACCCTAAAAACATCAGCCCTCTTACTTGGAAGAACTCTGAATTTAAATAATAATAATTTCTTTTTATTCTAACCCGTACTTAACACCCTTCAAACAAATTAAAGTCGAAAAGATGAGACAGCTAATTACATTACAAAAGCTGTTTAAACAAAGTAAAAGATGGCGAAATCGTTTAGCGAAGGTAAAGTACAATTTACTCGCAATTCAAACAGCATCCCGCGTTAATTATCCCGCGGGATGGTGCGGGGATTCCGCCTCGAATCATATTTACCGAGGCGGCGACGAATTTCTGCCCTGAGACATGCCCTTACTGAAACACCTAAGTGTTGGAAAGGGCATTGTAGTTTGATTCAAGGAATAAGTGAAAGCGTACCTCAAATTCCAGTTTAGTCAAAATATTAATTCAGCTAAACTTCCAAATTACCTAAAATTGCAACAGAGCAATTGATCGACCTGATTTTTTGAATGGGTATAGTCAAAGACCTGGAAAATGATACAGGCTACTTTTTATCCCGGAAAATCAATGAGTTCCAACGGGATTTTTAATAACATAAATCCACGCGGACGAAATTACTAGTGTACTATATATTTTTAACCGCCGACCCAAAAAGAGGGGTGTTATAAGTTTGACGTGTGTATCTGTGTATCTGTCTGTGGCATCGTAGCTCCTAAGCTTATGAACCGATTTTAATTAAGTTTTTTTTTATTAGAAAGGTGGCTTGATCGATAGTGTTCTTAGCTATAATCCAAGAAAATCGGTTCAGCCGTTTGAAAGTTATCATCTCTTTTCTAGTTACTGTAACCTTCACTTGTCGGGGGTGTTATAAATTTTTAATTTACACTTGTAAGGAAAGCGATAGCCACGCTTGTTTCCTATCGCTTGTGTCATACATTAGGCCTCAGGAAAATTTGGCACTCAGACGATTTTGATGTAGGTATTCGCTGCGGGCAACAGGCTCACATTGCTCCATTTAATATTAAATAATACATTTTTCACGCCATCCGCTTATTTCTCGAAAAGGAAAAACATTTTAGCTAAGTAATTTATTGTTTTCTAAAGAAACTTTTAATGTAAAAGTTATTCTAATTTTGTATTGAAGCAGGTGTTACGTTGACATAAAAAATAACAAAAATTAGAAGAAATGTATACAAGTTCTATGAAAACATGAGGTATCTTACCACAGATTTTACGGTCTGGACCATATTCAACCTAATTTTATGCATTTGAAAGAGAGAATAAAACCCCCGACACAAAAACCTCTATAAGAAAACTAAGAAAACTAGAAAAGAGCTGATAACTTTCAAACGGCTGAACCGATTTTCTTCGATTAGAGCTAAGAACACTCTCGATCAAGCTACCTTTGAAACAAAAAAAACTAAATTAAGATCGGTTCATTCGTTTGGAAGCTACGATGCCACAGACAGATACACAGATACACACGTCAAACTTATAACACTCCTCTTTTTGGGTCGCGGGGGTTAAAAAAGAATTGTCACTATGAGCAATTGTACCTTCAGACACTTCCCGAATGTAATGTTTAGGAAATACATATAATTACTAAGACATGTTTAGAGCATAAATAGCTTTCGGGAATAATGTTATCTATCAGTAAAATAATTTTCAGAATCTGAACCTAAGTTCCAGAGATTACCCCTTACATCCAAACTTACTAACTTTAGCTCTTTATAATATTATTAGTGCACTAAATTAGTGTGTAAAATGTATTAGTTGTTTCTCTCTAAAAGAGTTCTTCTAAGTTTAAATCACAATAACGGTACCGTGTCAGAAACGTTTCCGCAAGTCCCAACAACAACTACACCGAACATAATATAAGTGATACATTCATTTGTAAATATTATAAGTAGGTTATATAATAAAATATAGATTGCGAATTATATGTCGATTAGTTTAACCTTATAAATTGTTAAGTATACCAGACAGCCTAATGAAGGCCAGACGGTGCTAAGTACCTAAAAATTAGAAGCCTTTAAATTTAGGTCACATCTATACCTATTAGGTAAGTACTTATAATAAAACTGTATCTAGACGATTTCTGTAAATTAAATATAATATTTTGAAAATTATATTCAGTGGAAATATTATTATCATCGGTATAGACCCAGAAAAAAATATTTTTTTAAAATATGCGTATATCTATCTGTCTGTCTGTGCATGCTTCACGCTGAAACTACTGAACGGATTTGAACTTAACTTGGCATACAGTTCACTCATATACCTACTCAGATTGTGATGTGGTTCAGAGAAATTGTTAAGTATAAGAGAGTTAGGGCGATTGTGCACTCATTTTTATTCAATTTGTATTCGTTTTTTACGTCAAAAATCCATCAAATTCGAATCGTAACAAGTGTAAATTAAAAATTTATAACACCCCCGACAAGTGAAGGTTACAGTAACTGGAAAAAAGTTGATAACTTTCAAACGGCTGAACCGATTTTCTTGGATGATAGCTAAGAACACTCTCGATCAAGCCACTTTTCAAACAAAAAAACTAAATTAAAATCGGTTCATTCGTTTAGGCGCTACGATGCCACAGACAGATACACAGATACACACGTCAAACTTATAACACCCCTCTTTTTGGGTCGGGGGTTAAAAATACGAATGAGCGCACACGCGTACGTATGGCACGGCGGCCACTTTGAATCGTATTTTTACGAAAACGAATACGAATTGAATAGGAATGAGTGCACGAACGCCCTTAGCTTGCAGTCCGGAGACGGATAATTCGATAGGTTAGGTACTTTGTATCCCGGAAAATCAAAGTTCCTATCCGTATCGCCACAGGATTTTTATCACACTTAACACTATGTGGATGAAGTATGTAGCCTAGTACAATATAAAATACCTATTTACGTCTGTTACTAAATAAACTGAGAGCCAAAACAATAACAGAAAGTACTCGTATAACAACTAAGTACATTCTGTTATTTTTCTCTAATAGAACAGAAAGTATTTATCTAGTAAATACTTGTTATTTTTTCGTTACAAGATTTATTTCTTGCGAACAGGCCTCCTTTGTATGAGGATTGCGGAATAAATTGCGCTCCGAACAATTTTCTATCATACAGATTATGAAAGCCTTTAGTTAAGCGACCGTTCTTGTTTGTCCTTTATTATGTCTGTTATAACGGTTCGATAGGCCGAAAAATTGACGCGATATCTAAAAAAAAATATTATTCAAACGGCTGCTTGGTATTTCTAGAAATCAAAATTATCTACATCAAAACTAAACTGTAAGTACCCAGCTATATATAGCCTTCAGATCCAAAATGTTGAATTCGCAAAATGTTTAATTCTCATAATGTTGAATTTGCTAAATGTTGAGTCCTAAAATGTTGAATTCGCAAAATGTTGAATTTTGGAATTCCCAAAATGTTGAATCCCAAAATGTTGGATTCGCAAAGATATATAAGTTTTTATTTTTTATTTTTTAAGAGAATATTAGCCATGCTAATCATGACTATTCCACCCCTTTCCCCTCCAATTAAGCGTAAAGCTTGTGCCAGGAGTGGGTACGACAATAGTGCAACGGGTGAGGTTTGAACCGCCGACCTTTCGGAATTCAGTCCGCTCCTCAACCGTTGAGCTATCGAGGCTTTTAAGTGCACTTGGCCAGCGTGGTGGACCATCCTAAACCCTCACTGGTATTCATTAATATCACCGTTTCACAATATCACTTAAAATTAGATGTAAATAGACCGAACTTTTAATTATAAGTAACGTTGCAACGTTACTTATAATAATTAAATGTTCGGTTCCTAACACGAAGTATAAGAAAGTCCTATACGCCATGTTTGTACAGCATGTCGCTTACGCATCTCTATGAGAAATCTCTGGTTTACGTTTTAAGCCAGCAGTTCTGAAAAAAATACATCCAAGTAATACGAGTTTCGTAAAGAAAAAATAAGTCATATTTTTATAAGAAATCACAAAATCGCATCAAAGGATTTACCCAGTCGAGTTCCCACGAATGCCTATTGCCTATGCATACACAAAATATTGAATTTGCCCAAACAATTGCTTTCTAGTACAAAATAACTCCGAAACGATGCCATCATCGTAAAATTTTTTTAACCGACTTCCTTTGAAATGAAAATTTTTTTTAGACATGTTGGGCGATTTTGGGATCCCGAGATGACGGCCTCCCTGGCGCAATGGTAATAGCGCTGTGGTCTTATTAGTGGGAGGTCCCGGGTTCGATTTCCGGCAGGGGTTTGGAATTTTATAATTTCTAAATGAATTACTGGTCTTCGGCCGTGGCTAGTTACCACCCTACCAGCAAAGCTGTGCCGCCGCGCGATTTAGCGTTCCGGTACGATGCCGTGTAGAAACCAAAGGAGTATGGGTTAATGAAAACTGCCATACCCCTTCCAGGTTAACCTGCTTTCATCTTAGACTGCATCATCACTTACCACCAGGGGAGATTGCAGTCAAGGGCTAACTTGTATCTGAATTAGATTACATTAGATTAGATTACAACATGGGGTTATTCAAGGGGCGGACCAATAAATTCCTGAAAGGCCGGCAACACATCGGCGGTGGTAGGGTGGTAACTAGCCACGGCCGAAGCCTCCCACTAGACCTCTTTAACTATACCATTGCCTATGCAATGCCGATTTATCTTGCGACGTGATTGAGGGACAAACCAATAAACCAACATACAGACACACTATTACATTATGGGTGAGTATAATAGGTGTCCGTCACATGTCCGTATAATCAATCTGTAGTAACAGTGGCCTGACAAGATTAATGTGTGTCATCGCTCAGGCGCTGCTGCTAATTGTTTGCGCCTTGTGGGGGAACATACGTATATACACACATGTATAACTTGACATTCGATCTATTAATACTATTAATATGTACTTTCATAGCTGCCTCTTTGGTTTAGTGGCTAGCTTATCAACTATAGATCAAAACTACATATTTCTAAACACATGACAAAAACCGGCCAAGTGCGAAAGAGTTCTCTGTAATGTTCTCAAAGGTGTGTGAAGTCTGACAATCCTTGACCAGCGCTATATCAACTATACCAAGTGGGGTATCATATTATGTAAATACCCGAGTACGGAACCCTCAGTGCGCGAGTTTGACTCGCACTTGGCCGGTTTTTTATTTCTTTTGTATGTTTTTACGGAGAACACTCAGGCATGCAGGTGTCCTTACTATGTTTTCCTTTACTAATAAGGCAGTAAAGGCATATTTAATTGCTTAAAACTAGGCAAATATTATATTTCAGTATTTCACGTTCCGTAAACACCCAAAAGAAAATTTCAACTGCAGCGCGTATTTGGCGTCCGAATGGCGCGCCACCAAGTCTAGTTGTAGACTTTCGTGCACTATGTTTTCAGTTCCGGCTCGGGGAAACGAATTTTGTATCGACTATTACAGGCAGAGTTCTGAAGAGAACAAAAAAAATACCCGGCTAAGTTTGTTGTGGGCTCTTTTCAGACTTGGGCGCGTTTGGAACCCTCGTAGCTTTAGTTTTAAGTTACGTAATGTAAGGTTACTTTTAAAAATTGATTTGAATTGTCAACAATAATATAAAATTATTAACTTATCTAATGAAGGTACTTTGATAAAATCGATATTTGGCTCATTCGATGTCATACAATCTGTTACTAGGAGGCCGACAAGATTGAATTTGCATAAATACGGGTGTTTCGAAGGTTTTAGTTCAGTCTCCTCCTGAGATTCGGAGCGATATCGCATATTTTCGGTATTTGGATTGTGAACTGGATAATTAGATGTTGTGATAGCAATCACGCTCTAATTAAATTATTTATTTTGGCATTCGTTTGTTTAGATTAAAACTCTCGGATAACCTTGCACATTAAACTTGTGTTTTTTTTTGTGTTGGTTTTGGAGAGGACATTCCAATAATTCGATAAAAATATTTAAATAATACCTGCTTTTCTGAGTGACGCCAATAGTAATTAATTATCACCACTATATCGTACTTTAACAATTTCGACCATCAAATAGGAGTACAATTGTACCTACTTTGAATAAATGATTTTGACTTTGACTTCCTTCCATTTTCCTATAAAACAAATCTCTTCTTTTCTATTAGATTTCGTCACACTGGGATATTATGGGAGTGAAGTACTTGAAAAGGAAAAACGGAGCCTTGATAGGATCACTTTGTTGTCTGTCCGTCTATCCATCTGTCCATCAATCGTGTCTGTCCAGACAACCTATAGGGTTGTCTATATCCCGTTGACCTAGAATCATGAAATTTGGCAGGTAGGTAGATCTTATAGCACAATTAAAAGAAAAAATCCGAAAATCATAAGTTTGTGGTTACATCACAAAAAAAAATGTGTTTATGAACATATAATGAGTAATTTCAATTTTCAAAGTAAGATAACTGTACCAAGTGAGGTATCTATGAAAGGGATTCTAAATCAGATTTTAGTCAATTCAACCTGCGTCTTAATTAGCCGTATTAGCAGTAACACGAGCAACTTGGCGGAATGCCGCGCCAGCGTGTCTGGCTACTCGCTAATCTGCCTGGATAGCTAGACTTTACTCTGAGTGCAGCTTGTTCTACATTCGTTAATGTTCTTCCAATTTAATCGTTTAACTTCGGTAACTCTTCCTTCTGAGCCTAGTAAAACGTTTAGTCAGCGTACCTCAAACATCCTGATCGTTTTAACCAAAGAGATAGAATCACACTATTATTATAAAGGCGAAAGTTTGTGTGTATGTTTGTTACTCCTTCACGCAAAAACTACTGGGCGGATTTGGCTTAAATTTGGAATGGAGATAGATAATATCCTGGATTAGCACATAGGCTACTTTTTATCCCGGAAAATCAAAGAGTTCCCACGGGATTTTAAAAAACCTAAATCCACGCGGACGAAGTCGCGGGCGTAAGTTAGTTATTATCTATAGTCCGCGACAGGTTGAGATGGCAATCGGGGTGTGGGGCCAGCACGTCACCCATTTCACTATTGGCAAGGCCGTACCGCCAATCGATTTAGCGTTCCGGCACGATGCCGTGTATAAACCAAAGGAGTATGGGTTTAATGAAAACTGCCCTTCCAGGTTAGCCCGCTTCCGTCTTAGACTGCATCATCACTTACCACCACGTGAGATTGCAGTCAAGCGCTAACTTGTATCAGTATTAAAAAAATCTCCTCTCCAGAATATAATTTCGAGTTCGAGTTTGCTAGGGTCTCTATAAAATAATAATATTAGACTAGTACTTAGGTTGTTACTTTATGCATGCAAAGCGGCCTGCACGAAATATAACAAGCGCGTGACGAGACTACGAATTGTAAGGGGCGACGCATACTGATGGAGTGGAGTAGAACCAGCCCGAGCGTACATCGAAGTTTAACAATATAATGTATTAGGCTGTATAAAATAAATTTTCCCTTTGATTGGGTAAAAAATTAGAACTAAAGAACTCTATTATCCCACGCACACAAGCATCTTTATAAATAGCCAATACACACTACAATATTAAGTTGCCGTATTCAAAGAGGTGTTCTTAGGTAGTGCGGTATTATTTAATTAATCTTAACGAACTATTGAAACGTCCTCCCAAAACCTACGCGAAAAACACAGATCTTACTAAGAAGAATTTTTATTTTTCATTTAATGTAATATTTTCATCAATAACGGTTAGGTTACCTATTTCTGGATGGATGATCCTAGGATCACCGCTATTTGCTACGTGGTTGTTGGATTAGCAATAAGGAATCAAGATATCCCATACCTAATCCCCGCCCTCGCGCGCCGGACACGCAACCCTACCTCCTGGGTCCTACCTGTGCCCCCTCTCCCCACTACCGTCCTTTACCGTATTTTATCTAGGGTTGTCACAACGGTTAACTAACCCTCTAATAACAAACCTTAATGAAATGTTTATTTTTAACCCTCGACCCAAAAAGAGGGGTGCTATAAGTTTGATGTGTGTATCTGTCCGTGGCATCGTAGCTCCTAAATTAATGAACCGATTTTAAATTAGTTTTTTTTGTTTGAAAGGTGGCTTGATCGAGAGTGTTCTTATAAGAAAATCGGTTCAGTCGTTTGAAAGTAATCAGCTCTTTTCTAGTTTCTGTTACCTTCACTTGTCGGGGGTGTTATAAATTTTTAATTTACACTTGTTATCTCGAAAAGTCACGAGTTAATATTATTTTTCTAGATAATGCCAACGACTTTGCCCACGTTGATATAGGTTTTTTAAAAACCTGAAGATTGATTCTCATTTTTTTGCTTATATGTATACCGTTTCGTAGACACTGTTTCTGTAGTTTGTCAGATTTTTGTAAAAATATGAAGTTTCAAAGTTATACAGGTTCAAATATTTGTAAAAAAGTTTGATTGCTTATCCATACTAATATTATAAATGCGAAAGTGTGTCTGTCTGTCAGTCTGTCTGCTACATTTTCACGGCCCAACAGTTTAACCGATTCTGATGAAATTTGGTACAGGGTTAGCTTATATCCCGGGGACGGACATAGGCTACTTTTTATCCCGGAAAATCAAAAAGTTCCCACGGGATTCCTAAAAACCCATCCGCTAAATACTGAAGTAGCTTGCATCCCTGTGATTGACATAGGCAACTTTTATCCCGGAAAATCAAGCAGTTCCTACGGGATCTTTAAAAACCTAAATCCACGCGTATGAAGTCGCGGGCATCCTTTTGTTATCTATTGAATTTATAAAGCAGCAACCCTGATCGTTGTCCGGCTGAGTAATGGAAGGTAAACAAGGCAGAGCAAACATTGGTTGTGCCCCTCCGACTGAATTCATGCAGCATCCTGCTATGTTCGATCTTTGATTGTAAAACGATTGCACTAAGTTTGCACTATTAGTTGATCTGCTAATAAAACAATTACTTTTTGTGATTTTATCTTACCGATCGTCTTTTCCCAGCTGTAAACACCTATTTCATGTAAATTTTGCATTTTTAGGATTCCGTTCCTCAAAAGGAAAAACGGAACCCTTATAGGATCACTTTGTTGTCTGTCTGTCTGTTAAGAAACCTATAGGGTACTTCCCGTTGACCTAGAATCATGAAATTTGGCAGTGGGTCTTATAGTACAAATACAGGAATAAATTTGAAAAGCGCGAATTTGTGGTTATATTGACATCATTTAAAAAAAATTAAAATATGTTTCAATTTTCAAAGTAAGATAACTATACCAAGTGGGGTATCATATGAAAGGGCTTTACTTGTACATTCTAAAACAGATTTTCATTTATTTTTATGCATAATAGTTTTTGATTTATCGTGCAAAATGTTGGAAAAAATACCCGAGTACGGGACCCTCAGTGCGCGAGTCTGACTCGCACTTGGCCGGTTTTTTAGATTAATCAAAGTCCTTTCCTTCAAACGTTCATCTAAGTATTTGTCTTTGCCAGTTAAGTTATCAACCCTTTCACCAGCGAGTCTATTAATTAGGCTGTAATGATTCGATGGCAGTTCCACGGCACATTTTCCCATGGCACCAATGATGTTATAATACGCACGGTGGCGCGGCACCTAATAACCTAAATACACTAAACACAGCGATATAAATGTTTCACTAGATGGGGTCCTGTCAATCGTAACGCGCTTTAGACGCAGTCCGTTTTTAACCAACTTCAAAAAAGGAGGAGGTTCTCAATCCGTCGGATTCTTTTTTTTTTTTAATGTAACTTCCCCGATTACTCAAAGACCCCTGGACCGACTTGGATTTTTATTTTGTTTGAAAGGGTGTACTATGTGT
Source organism: Maniola jurtina (assembly GCF_905333055.1). NCBI lineage: Eukaryota > Metazoa > Arthropoda > Insecta > Lepidoptera > Nymphalidae > Maniola > Maniola jurtina. The sequence goes on along the minus strand of NC_060046.1, from coordinate 12,486,135 downwards.
ACAGGTGGTCCCATATAAAGGTGAAGATCTGATGAATATCTTCGGAGATGGAGAACAGAACTCCTCAATGGGTAAGAGCAACTTGCTCGCGATCAGTGTAATAGCTTAGTAAACAGTAGGGTTTTAACTGGGCCTAGCATATTATAGTACAGTGGGGCCACTAAAAATTGTGAAATAAAAAAAATTCAAAAGAAAAATAAAAGAAGTCGGTTTTATTTTTCTTTTGTTACGAATATATATAAGTTTGAGAGTCAGTTCAGTGGAGAGGGCCATGTTAGGAGTTTCCCTGATGGATAAGGTCCGAAATAAGGATATCCGCAAAAGAACCAAGTTAACTGACATAGCCCAAACTATTAGCAAGCTGAAATGGCAGTGGGCAGGATATGCCTGTCATAGAGGAGTTTATATTGCCCACCTTAATTTTACAATATTTTTTTTTTTAATTTTCCAAACGGACTGCGTCTAAAGCGGGTTAGATTGACAGGACACCGATGTTCGTTGGACCATGTTGTTACTATGGAGCGCCGCATCTAGCGTAACATTAATTATATTATCGCTGGCTAAATATAATGTCGCCGTCGTTATAGGCGGCTTGCGTGATCCTGCGCCATCATCAAATCAAACACCCCGGTTGGGGTCATGAAATTCGCGATTTATGTAACACTAGCTGATGCCCGCGACTTCGTTCGTGTGGATGTAGGTTTATCAAAAATCCCGTGGGAACTCTTTGTTTTTCCGGGATAAAAAGTAGCCTATGTGCTAATCCAAGGTATAAGCTATCTCCATTCTAAATTTTAGCCCAATCCGTTCAGTAGTTTTTGCGTGAAGGAGTGACAAACATACACACACACACAAATACACACAAACTTTCGACTTTATAATATTAGTGTGAAATGTAAAGTGTGATGACAAGCGGATAAAGTTGCATTATGATAAAAGCAAAATGCACAAATCCATAATACTTAATAGTAGTAGCAAACACAAATCACAGAAGCCCATCACACTAATATTATAAAGGCGAAAGTTTGTATGTGTGTGTGTGTGTATGTTTGTTACTCCTTCACGAAAAAACTACTGGACGGATTTGGCTGAAATTCGGAATGGAGATAGATAATATCTTGGATTAGCACATACGCTACTTTTTATCCCGGAAAACCAAAGAGTTCCCACGGGATTTCAAAAAACCTAAATCCACGCGGACGAAGTCGCGGGCGTCAGCTAGTTACTTATATGAAGCTTATGTAAAAAAACGGCCAAGTGCGAGTCAGACTCGCACTTAACACATTTTTTTTATGATGTAACCACAAATTCACGGTTTTCGGATTTATTCCTTTACTTGTGCTATAAGACCTACCTACCTGCCTAATTTCATGATCAACGGGAAGTACCCTATAGGTTTTCTTGATAGACACGACGGACGGGGACGGACAGACAGACAACAAAGTGATCCTATAAGGGTTACGTTTTTGTTTTAAGGTACGGAAATCTAAAAAATCTATTTTTCGTGGCTCCTATCTTGTGAGCGGGGTAAGCCGTGAACTCTGCCCTTATTGCGAATCGGCAATTCGACGTTATTTCCTGCCATCCACTCCACTGCCGCGTCGCGTCGCTGAACTTTCCATTTGAGAGATAGAGACGTAGTTTCTAACGAATCCCTAACAAATCATTGTATTGTTTACTGTACTTTTTAGGGTTCCATACCTTAAAAGAAAAAAAGGAACCCTTATGGAATCAATTCGTTGTCTGACTGTCTGTCCGTCTGTCACGAAACCTCCTACAATCATGAAAGGCAAGTGAATTTGTTATACATCATGAAAAAAAAATCAAAATGTGTACTTGAAAAAATACATTCTAAAACAGACATTTATTTATTTTTAAAAGAACAAAGTCTTCAAACCATGATGATATCATCAATTGATAATATGATGATGATGGATCCGAGTCATGGTTGCTAACTATGGGCCTATATACAGGGTGTTTGGTAATTAGTATATAATGATGACACGTACCCATGCTACTTTGATCTGATAAATACAATGCTGAAGTATAATGATGAAATAAAATTATTCTTTCCATATAAAATATTAAAAAAAATTATGTCAAAGTTTTCATGACCCTAACGGGCACATTAGGACCATGAAAACTTGGTCATAAAATAAAATTTAAAAATATGTATGGAATTTTTTATAATTTTATTTCGTCATTTTACTTCAGCATTGTATTTATCAGATCAAAGTAGCATGGGTACGTGTCGTCATAATATACTAATTATCAAACACTCTGTATAAGAAAGTTCAAAGTCACTACGCGGGTGATGAAAAGAGCCAAGCTCGGAGTTTATCTACATGATCACATTAGAAATGAGGAGATCCCTAGAAGAATAAGAGTAACCGATACTTCATAGGCTAGCCCAACGAGTTGCGAAACTGAGGTATAATAATATTATGGGCGTAGCCACTAGCCATAGTTCGAACAAGGTTCAAATCTAGGTTCAGAGCTTCGATAGCTTCAAACCCCACCCGTTGCACTATTGTCGTACCGACTCCTGGCACAGGGGAAAGACGCGTATTGGTCATAATTAGTATGGCTAATATTCTTTTAAAAAAACACAAAACCGACAAAATATAATAATGTTGCTGAGTAACTTATTATATATCTACAGATTACAGATAGATTGAATATTGAGAAAGGATCAACGAGGTAGTTTTTAATAATTTTATTATAATACTAGGGGATGCCCGCGACTTCGTCCGCATGGATTTAGGTTTTTAAAGATCCCTTGGGAACTATTTGATTTTCCGGGATAAAATGCCTATGTCAATTACAGGGACGCAAGCTACCTCAGTACCAAATATCATACAAATCGGTTAAGCGGATGAGTTTTTGGGAATCCTGTGGGAACTCTTTGATTTTCCGGGATAAAAAGTAGTCTATGCCCGTCCCCTGGATATAAGCTAACCCGGTACCAAATTTTGTCAGAATTGGTTAAACTGCAACGGCCGTGAAAACGTAGCAGACAGACAGACAGACAGACACACTTTCCCATTTATAATATTAAGTATGGATAGTATGGATGAATCGTCCTTATTCCACCTTGTTTCCCGAGGCTTTCTAGGATAAAATAAACAGAACCGTCACTTATAATATTAAATTCAAACTCGGAAACTGTTCAAGGGCTTACCTTGCCTTCGAATTATGCTTCTATTTCATATTTAGGGCTGTCACGTCTTACAATTTATTAGCATAAGGACTTAGCTCGCTCCGGGCTTTTAAACAGGGTCTGCTTATTATTCTACACCCATATTTAATATTTTTTATCCGTATACGGCTAAGCAAAGGAAGAATAATATGTTTAACAGCCAATATAGAGTCACGATTAGGAAGCTGTCTTCGAAATCACTACCCAAGTACGCATAGGTATTAAAAATGCATAGCGCGTTTGTTAGTCAAAGTCAAAATCAAAAGACAAAATCACTTTTTCAAAGTAGGTACTATTGTACACCTTTTGTTTGTCAGATTTGTTAGATTTGAAAGATGATATAGTGGTGATAGGTAATTAATTACGTAAAGTTAAAATTAAAGCTATCAGGGTTCCAAACGCACCCAAGTCGCAGGCTGAAAATGAATAACATTTCGTGGTTATCTAACTGGTCTCTATCGATTTGTAAAGGCTCACAGTAAAACATTTGTACAGGATGGCCCGTAGAAATATAAGTCTTAGAAGTAATTGTTAATAGTGTGTAGATATAGTTTTAAGTGTTAGAATAAAATAGAATGGACCTACCAGAGCTACATGGTCGCACTAGTGACCCAGCTCTCTAAATGAGAAAAAAAAGGGTGACAGCGACTTAAAAGAAAACTAAAATCTTTGAACCCCATTGGTAGTTCCTCTGCTACCACAAATATTTAGCAGTTTGCACATTTAAATATCAGATTCATAAATTCAAATTAAAATCTCAAAGTTATGGCAGGCGACAGCCCTATTTGTATGTACCTACCTGGCTACCATTAAAAGTTGGTTTGCGCTTCTGAAGATTCATAAGACTTCTTACAAGAATATCTGATAACCAAGAAAGATGGTCTTATATATTTTTTTTATAAATTTAAAAAAATACCTAATACTACGATTAATTTGAAAATCAAAGAAAAAAACAGTGTTATATTTTCAAAGTTTTAATTCCATACCACCACTACCATCGTACCTACAAGAAATAGATAACTAAACAAGTGGGGTATCATATGAAAGAGCTTTACCTGTACATTCTACAAGTGTAAATTTTTATAACACCCCCGACAAGTGAAGGTTACAGTAACTAGAAAAGAGCTGATAACTTTCAAACGGCTGAAGCGATTTTCTTGAATTATAGCTAAGAACACTCTCGATCAAGCCACCTTTCAAACAAAAAAAAACTAAATTAAAATCGGTTCATTATTTTAGGAGCTACGATGCCACAGACAGATACGCAGATACACAGATACACCGATACACACGTCAAACTTATAACACCCCTCTTTTTGGGTCGGGGGTTAAAAACAGATTTTCATTTATTTTTATACATAATAGTTTTTGATTTATCGTGCAAAATGTCGAAAAAATACCCGTGTACGGAACCCTCGGTGCGCAAGTCTGACTCGCACTTAGCTTGTTTCATTTTTAACTAGAGACGAGAGACTGCATCATCACTTTCAATCAGATGTGATTGCATCAAGCGCTAGTCTCTAACAGAATAAAAAAGCTTCTACGCTTGATATGATATTCAAGCTTCGAGTAATCAAAACTCAAGTGTAGATACCAATTTATGATCTGTTCGTCTAGAAAGTTCCGACTATACCCTATCCGCGGCAAGATGTTGTATAGCGCTCTCTCTGTTACATAATCCCATACAAATGATAGAGACAAATATTCACTCAGGGAGCGTTCATTTTGAGTCACCTACCAATCACAAACGAAGCTATGTTTTCTAATTGAATTTCGAATGTTTTTTGAAAACACGTTTTCGATTGGCTGGTGAGTCACGAGTAAGAAAAGACGTATTTTTGTAAATAAACCGAGTTTCACTAAGTGCTAACTTTTTAAAATGCATTTTCGGCGCGAACTCTTATACTTGTAATGCGTACAACATAATTTCTCACTGTCTCAAATTTTATACGGATTATAGGTACCTAAATTTCTAGGGTTATTCAAGGGGCAGACCAAGAAATTCCTGAAAAGTCGGCAACGCATCGGTGGTGCCTCTGGTGCTGCAAATGTTCATGGCGGTAATCACTTACCATCAGGTGACTCGCTTGCTCGTTGGCTCGCTATTTTTATTTTATTTTTAAATTGTATGAATGTACAAAAGTGATACTTCATACTATGCGCGAGTTTGTTTTAAAATATTTGGACATTTCCATACATATGCACTTTGGCACATTTCACTTAAGTATAATAAGTATGTGGAAAACGAATCTTGCAGATTTTAGCGTCCCTATTATATGCCATCAGTGCTTCGGGAATCTTATTTCGTTTTCTGTCATCGCAGGGACAGATTTTTAAATCTAATTTACTTACAGCAGCTCTTAACAGGGCTCTCTCCGTCACTTACTCCATACAATCGTAGCCCCAATTTCATTTGAATATTAAGCAACCAAAGTCCATGAAATTTTGCAGATATATTCTAGAAACTAATATCTGTCACTGTGGGGTTTTAGATTTTTCTAAAAATATGTAGTTTTAAAATTACAGGGGCTCAAAGATTTGTATGTGAATTTTTAAAACCGCGTAACTTTGAAACAGAAATCTGGAAAACCACAGACATAGATATTAGTTACCGGTACGTTTCTACAAAATTCCATTGAGTATGATTGGTTAGTATTCCAATGAGAGACGAACTACGTTTGTATGGTGCGAGTGACGGAGAGACACCTCTTAAGCATGATTTATTCTGTCAGTTTTCTGTGCGAAAAGTTCGTCGGAAAAACTGGAAAAACTGTTTGGAGTGCAAAAAGTGCCTAACTTTTCTTTTAGTTTAACAGCTTTTCCGTTTTATGCGTTAAAAAGCAAATTAATAAGCGAGCGATGATGGCGGAGACTTCGTCATCCTATTGGTTCCAGAATCCAGGGTTCGATTCCGGGCACGCACCTCTGAGAGTTATGTGCGTTTTTAACCGACTTCAAAAAAAGAACGAGGTTCTCAATTCGTCGAAATCTTTTTTTTTTATGTATGTTCCCCGATTACTTAAAGACCCCTGGGCCGATTTGGATAATTTTTTTTTTGTTCGAAAGGATATACTATGCAGGTGGTCCCATTTAAAATTGGTGAAGATCTGATGAATATCAGATCACAGAGGAAACGAAATGGTCAAATTCGGACCCAATAAAAGTTTAAACGACTAATATAAGTACCTAAAGTTAGTAGTCTACCCACTGAGGCAGAGGTTATTATAACAATAGGCATTATCAAACCCTCCTTCAGTATGTGAGGCGACCCCTAGCAACGAGGTATCGATCTCATTCAGAGGAAAGAAGCCATAGGCGGCGGGAATTGAGTCAATAATTAATATATTACGAGTGACGGTACGCCCCGTATCGATTGATCGCTTTTGTACACGCATTATTTACAATACGGTTCCATTGTATGAAAAAAAAATTGGTTGTCTGTAAAGTCGGTTTACTGACGATAGTTGAACGTGACAACAAAGGCCGATTGTGCTTCTTTGTCGCTCGTTCCGCGCTCTCGCTTGCACTTCAAGCCTTACATGTAACGCCTCAGAGCGAGGTAACGCCGCATGAGTCATGTTTTTTCGTGCGTGCAGCCGGCTCTATCGAATTATAAGAAGTTGTCACGTCAAAAACCTTAATTTTAGGGTTGCGTACCCGGAGGGTGTCTACGGAGCCACCACTGCCTGTCTCTGTCCGTCTGTCTGTCAGCGAGCTGTATCTCATAAATAGTTGGCACCCTTTCAGTAGATACGGGGTTCCAATAGGCAATGTTATGTAATGATATCAATTTGCTTCTATGTTCCTGTAAAACAAACCCTAGCACAATATAACTAGAACGCTAGCAAAAACTTAGCGTTATTATTATGCTACCCTTACACATCATTGACTTCGAGTGGCCTATTTACGGAACGTTCCTTGACCTCTAGTGCCACTCAGATCTTTTATTTGCAATATACCGTGACTTTAAAAAATACAGGATTTTTTCGTAGTTTTAGGGTTCCGTACCTCAAAAGGAAAAACGGAACCCTTATAGGCTCACTTTGTTGTCTGTTTGTCCGTCCGTCCGTAATGGTATCTTATCAGTAATCATCAGTACTATAACCTGTCTTCGTTTTTGCTAGCGCTGTGGCTACACCCTGTATAATCACATCGAAATGCAAATACGAAGTCTGCTTTATAATCACTAGTTAGTCTAGTCACAATGTGGTTTAGCCAACTCCAATTCTAGTACTTTATAACTATCCAGAGTTCGGCGTTGATTGTTTAATCTGTCCTCTTAGACTCTGTAACTGTGCCTAGGTTTGAAGCTAACTTAGGTATTCCAAATACCTAAATGAGTTCACTCAATGCAGTCATAATCTGAAAATTCCAAAAATTATAGCAAAATATTTACATAATCCTCAAAAGATGTAGACCTTATAATCCACTGAGTATCTTACGGTGTTACAAAGGAACGTCGAGTGGTTTTGAGGTTTGTGTGGTGCAGGGGATGGTGCGTATTTCTTGCTTGGTGGCTGACTTTCCTGCATTTTTAGCAGTGGGAGGGCGCGCGGTGCATATCGCATGCTGCATGTTGCACCATACAGATTTGTCTATTTCGGCAGATTATAGCAAATTAAGCTATTGCTCGTATATCATCGACTTCCGCAAAGTAGCGCTTGCTTCTATGTACAACAACTTCGCATTTATAAATTAGTAGGTTTTCAACAGAATTATAATAAAAAAATATGTACTTTCCTACCGTAATATACAAAACTTTATCTACAAGAAACAAAGCAATTAGTTACACTGGTCGCGTCGTCCTTCTGGTACAGTGTTAGTTTACTTGTATAATTTAAAGATAAGTACTAGAGCGAAATGTAGCCAAAGTTTGTCTTTCAATAACCGAATTTCAAGCCGGTTGCTCTTCGTAGAGTCTGTTATCTGATTGAGTCACTAAATTAGTATTTGTTAAGTCACTACTAGTGGATGCCAAAGACTTCGTACGCGTTGATTTAGTTTATTGAAAATCTCATGGGAACTCTCTGGTTTTCCGGGACAAAAAGTAGCCTATGTCATTCTCCTTATATCCATGTAAAAACCATGTCCATCCGTTGCCCCGTTGAGACGTGATTGTAGGACAAACCAAACCAAACAACAAACAAACACACTTTCGCATTGATTATTAAATAAATATTATATATGTATAATGGATTACAAAACGACTCGTACAACATTTGAAAAGGGTTTTCCCTTGTAAGTACCTAAATAATGGTCCATTAACATCGTAATTTTGTGTGGTAGCTATGAAAGAAAGCGAGTTTCCCCTCATCGATCTACCCGAGGCGTAGACAAAGCCCCGCCAATCAGCTGTTGCCCAAAATGTCATCCCTTACCCTAAGGGCAGGCGATCGATCCCCGCCGACCTTGAGGTCAATGACCGGGGGAAATAGGTCGAAGGTAGGGCCTCCCCCTCCCCCCCAGAGAAAGGAATGATTAAATAGGGAATGAGATTTCGTATTACCTAGTGAAGGTTACGCGGGCGATTTATTTATGGATGGATTGGGCTTAACAATTAATGTTTGGGTTTACGTAGAATCTCGGTAGGTACCTAATAGTGGAAACTTATTAAGAGAAGTTTCCCTAGCGCACTCCCCAGCGGTATACATACAAACGTACCTATAGCTCGCGACAGGTCGAGATGGCAATCGGGGTGGGGACGCTCCGCACTGCCTAGGAGCACAATTATGTACGAAACCCTAAAAGAGCGAGTCCCGATTCGCACTTGGCCAGTTTTTATATAAGTACATATTATATTATTTTACACTAGCTGATGCCCGCAGCTTCGCCCGCGTGGATTGGTCAGATCCCCTGCAGCATCAGGATTGAGGAGTTGGACTCCAAATTTTTTATGAAACAATGTCGCAAAGTTCCTCTATCGATTAAAAAAGAAATGACGCAAATCGGTTCAGAAATCTCGGAGATTTCGGTGTACATAAGTAGAAAAACACAACTCCCTTTTTGAAAGTCGGTTAAAAAGTAGCCTATGTTACTCCCTGGTCAATCTTCTACTTGTCTGTGAAAATCCCGTCAAAATCGGTTCAGCCGTTCCGAAGATTAGCCTTTTCAAACAGACAGACAGACAGACAGACAGACAGACAGACAGACGGACAGACAGACAAAAATTTTAAAAACGTATGATTCGGTTATGGTATCGTTCAATAGTTATTTCGAAATTACAGACAGACACTCCAATTTTTATTTATTAGTATAGATAAGTACACAGTTACTCGCGCTCGGGCTCCCCCAATTTTCTGATTGGGCACATCCGAGAGGATCCTCGCTTCGCTGAATTACAGTCTTCCACTCCGCGGAATAAAATGCTTTCTATTCCAACGCGATACTGGAAAATGATTCTTATTTTGTCGACCTCCCGGGCGCAGTGGCGACCACCTTATAAGTGGAAGTTACCAGATGCAATCCTGGCAGGGACAATAATTTAGGAATTGTCTTTGATCTTCCATTATCTTTTTTTTAATTTAATGCAAGTTGGTCCTTGACTACGATCTCACCTGATAGTAAGTGATGAGGCAGTCTAACATGGTAGCGGGCTAACTTGAAAGGGTGGTTTTTTTAACCCCAAACCCAAAAAGAGGGGTGTTATAAGTTTGGCGTCTGTATCTGTGTATCTGTCTGTGGCATCGTAGCGCCTAAACTAATAAACCGATTTTAATTTTGTTTTTTTTTTGTTTGAAAAGTGGCTTGATCGAGAGTGTTCTTAATCCAAGAAAATCGGTTCAGCCGTTCGAAAGTTATCAGCTCTCTTCTAGTTACTGTAACCTTCACTTGTCGAGGGATGTTATAAATTTTTAATTTACACTTGTACTACACCCATTATGTACCATGTACCACTTATCGTTTACTACATGGCACGGCTTAGCGGCATGGCTGTGCCGGTAAAGTGGTAACTAGCCACGGCCGTAGCCTCCCACCAGACCAGACAAGAGAAAATCTAGAAATTAAAAATTCCCAAATTGACTCTACCGGGAATCGAACCCGGGACCTCCCATTAATAAGACCACAGCGCTCACCATTGCGCCAGGGGTTCGCCAAATCATCATCATCTTCATCAACCGATAGACGTCCACTTCTATGCCATAGATCTGTTGTAGAGACTTCTGGGTCGCAATAGTAAGAGTAAGAGATAGATCGACATGGCAATCGGGGTGTTGCCACGCATACACGCATAACCCCCCCCCCCCCCCCTCACTAACCTGGTGCAGGACAGCGGGGTGTCCCCCCACCTCAAACCTGGATTGCCATCTTAACCTGTCGAGTACAGACTATCGACGAAAGCTTGGAGTTTATTAGTAGGTACTAGGTGTCGTACCTGCAACATATCGATCAGTATCACGCTGTACTCCGTAGCACTGTCAGGTCCTTCTGGCAGCTCGCCAAGCCAGCACCGCAGTGTCCTGGTTTCCAGCACCAGCTAACGACTCACATCGGTTCCGAATGAAGCAATTACCGGGGACACAAATATTTGAACCGATTTTTAAGTGAAACCCATTGATATAAAAAATCCAACGGAACTGACGCAAAAATTTGACTAACAAGTGTAAATTAAAAATTTTCAACACCCCCGACAAATCATTTTCAAATAAATAATTATGTATATCTAGGCAACGTCCATCTTGACAGCTTGACATTTGTCAATTGACACTTGAATATTATGAACCTAACGGTTATCTAAACTTCTTTTCTACAAGAAAACTAGAAAATAGCTGATAACTTTTAAACGGCTGAACCAATTTTTTTGGATTATAGCTAAGAACACTCTCGATCAAGCCACCTTTCAAACAAAAAAAAGTAAATTAAAATCGGTTCATTCGTTTAGGCGCTACGATGCCACAGACAGATACACAGATACATAGATACACAGACACACAGATACACACGTCAAACTTATAACACCCCTCTTTTTGGGTCGGGGGTTAAAAAATTGCGTCCGCAATGTGGATTGTAGTCTATTTTTAGGGCTCCGTACCTCAAAAGGAAAAATGTAACCCTTTCTTGTCTGTCTGTCTGTCTTTCTGTCTGTCTATCTGTCTGTCCGTCTGCCTGTTTATCCAATTTTATTTTCAAAGTAAGATAACTATGTATATATGAGATGTCATTATGAATGAATTATTACCTGTACATACTTAATAGATTTTTATCTATATTCTCTTCAATAGATTTTTATTTATTTTTATGGATATCCAGCTTAAGAAGTTAGTCCTAGTATCGACTAGTTTGTGAGTTATAGTCGATACTAGAACTAACTTCTTAAACTGGACCCTTTCAATTGTAAAGATTTTTATATAAACCTGTGAGGATGATTCTGTCACTGTCGCAATTAAAGTGCCATAAGCCTACGTTGTCGTATTAGTTTACAAATTGCGAAGAACCAAGTAAAATTTGAATTTCGCGGGCAGACCCGTCGCTTGCTCCTTAAATGGCAATCAGGGAGGGAACGCCCCGCACACCCGCACAACCCCCGCGCTACTACCCCGATGCGGGTGTGCGGGGCGTCCCCCGGCCCCGCCTCATTCCCCGATTGCCATCTCAACTTGTCGCGGACTATAGCTTATGCCGCCACTTCGTCCGCGTATTCTTCACTTTGAAACCCCTTTTTTACCCCATTAGTTGGGTTGTGTTTTAAAAATCCTTCCTTAGCTGAATATGTCTATGTCAGAATAGCTATCTGTAGCCAAAATTTAGTTGACTGACTTTTAGATTTAGTCCACGTTTCTGCCTCATGGCATCACAGGTAGGACACACTCATTGAAGACCTTAGTCTTAAGGCCCCAAAAAAGGGGGTGTTTTTAACCGACTTCAAAAAAAGGAGGAGGTTCTCAATTCGACAGTATGTTTTTTTAGGAGATAATTTTTATACAAGTGTGTGTCTTAGTTTTTTTATATCAATAAGCACTAAGTCATAAATATTCAGTGCCTGTGGTATTTGGCGATGATCGTGGCATTTTTATTAAAGTTTTAGAAAGTTTTCACGGTAGGGTTGTCAAAATTTACGGTCTAGCAAAACTAAACAATTAGACACATAACAAATCAATAGTCAACCAATTGATCTTGGAATGAGCAAAATTTCTTTAATTTGAATTTAGAAATGCAAAAATAATTTTATTTTGGGATGGATTTACTTAAAACGATTTTCGTAATAAATATCCTACGTGCATAGGTACGATGCCAATCCGCGCTGGGCCAGCGTGGCGGACTATGTCTTACACCCTATTCATTCTGTAAGGAGATTTTACCCATTCTCAGTAGTGGGCTGGCGATAGGTTGATCATGATGATGATATTTTCATATATTACCCGACTACGGCAAAGCCAAAAGAATGGGTTATGATTTTAGCAGTCTATGTATGTAGGTTTGTATTTATGTGTGTTCCACTGTAGTGTCATGATGTTACAAGTGTAAATTAAAAATTTATAACACCCCCGACAAGTGAAGGTTACAGCTAGAAAAGAGCTGATAACTTTCAAACGGCTGAACCGATTTTCTTAGATTATAGCTAAGAACACTCTCGATCAAGCCACCTCTCAAACAAAAAAACTAAATCAAAATCGGTTCATTCGTTTAGGCGCTACGATGCCACAGACAGAAATACAGATACAGAGATACACAGATACAAACGTCAAACTTATAACACCCCTGTCGAGGGTTAAAAATACACCGAGTGACAAAAAAACAATTTTACTACATATATCTATCGCTATCTAGCGGAAGTTCGCGAGTAGTAGTCGGGCTTCATCTTGTTACAATAAAAACAATCAATCAATCAGCCTGTTTGCGTCCACGGCTGGACATAGGCCTTACCAAGAGCGCGCCACCACACACCATCCTCCGCCTTCCTCATCCACCCACTTCCCGCTATCCTCTTAAGGTCGTCAGTCCAGCGGGTCGGAGGTCGTCCCACACTGCGCTTGCTGATACGCGGTCTCCACTCCAGAACACGTCTGCCCCAGCGGCCATCAGTTCTGCGGCAGACGTGGCCTGCCCACCGACGCATTAAAAAATACTTCGTCCTAAAGTATGCGTGTCAACCCTTGTTTAAACTGAACGAATATTTAATGCATGATCTTTTTAGGGCTAACGGAATTTTAATCACTTTGTGATTGATGGCCGAATATTAATATTGGATTTTGCTTACATAATGTCACATGACATCACACTAATATTATAAAGGAGAAAGTTTGTAAGTGTGTGTGTGTGTGTGTGTGTGTGTGTTTGTTACTCCTTCACGCAAAAACTACTGGACGGATTGGGCTGAAATTTAGAATGGAGAAAGATTATACCCTGGATTAGCACATAGGCTACTTTTTATCCCGGAAAATTAAAGAGTTCCCACGGGATTTTTAAAAAACCTACATCCACGCTAACGAAGTCGCGGGTATCAGCTAGTATCACTATAAAACCGCCTCTAGGATATTATTCTGAGAGACACGCAAATTTAATTTTAAGTTTATACATAATTAATTATTAGGTATCACCACATCATTATCTTACAAAGATCAAAGAGCAACCGCCGAGTTTCTTGGTGGTTCTTCTCGGTAGGAACGGACTGCCAAACCACTAACAATAGACAATCGAAAAGTTACAATGCTACCTATTTTTAACCCCCGACCCAAAAAGAGGGGTGTTATAAGTTTGACGTGTGTATCTGGGTATCTGTCTGTGGCATCGTAGCTCCTAAACTAATGAACCGATTTTAATTTAGTTTTTTTTTGTTTGAAAGGTGGCTTGATCGAGAGTGTTCTTAGCTATAATCCAAGAAAATCTGTTCAGACGTTTGAAAGTTATCAGCTCTTTTCTAGTTACTGTAACCTCCACTTTTTGGTGGTGTTATAAATTTTTAATTTACACTTGTCAATAAATGATTTGACTTTGAATTTGAGCAATCATCATCACCAGTCAACTACTGAGCACGGAACTTCTCTCAGAATGAGCTGGGTTTGGATAGTCCACCGCTGGCCAAGTGTGGTTTGGCAGACTTCACACACGTCGAGAATGTTATGGTGAACCCTCATGCATGCCGTTTGTCTCCCGCGCCCCCGTCATCGTCCAATCGATATGAATTTTTTAAATCCCGTGAGAACTCTGATTTTCCAGGGCAAAGAATAGCCTTTGTCAATCCCCGAGACGCAAGCTATTATCTCTGAAGTTGTACCAAACGTCAAAACTTATGGGCCATTAAAACGGACCGGAAGTGAAAAGTTAGCAAACAGACAGCCACACTTTCGCATTAATAATATTATTATAGAAGTACTAGCTGACGCCCGCGACTTCGTCCGCGTGGATTTAGGTTTTTCGAAATCCCGTGGGAACTCTTTGGTTTTCCGGGATAAAAAGTAGCCTATGTGCTAATCCAGGATATTATCTATCTCCATTCTGAATTTCAGCCAAATCCGTCCAGTAGTTTTTGCGTGAAGGAGTAACAAACATTCACACACACACACACACACACACACACACACACACACATACAAACTTTCGCCTTTATAATATTAGTGTGATGAGTTAAGCTTATCACTTCATGGACCTCCTCAAAGTATATTATATTCTTATAGTAATTTGATATGCAGTCTTGAGAGCAATTCTCTAAAAGCGTTAGTGGATTATTTGTTGGTGCCAAGTCTCCATTAGCCGTTGTTTGCTAGGACAGGGATAAACAATCAGGCATCGATGTGTCAGGTAAAAGGGTAAGAACATGGACTTGTAGAAAATCTAGACACCAAAAGCATGCCGTTCATGCCTGCCCGTTTGAGCCAAGTGCCTATTTTATTTTTATTTTCATTCCTTCAATACTATAATTCCTTTTTCCAAGTAGGTACGAAAAATCCTGTATGTCTATTAATAGGTTTTCTTGCCAGGCACGACAGACAGACGGATCGACAGACAACAAAGAGATCCCATAAGGGTTCCGTTTTCCCTTTTGAGGTACAGAAGCCTAAAAATACGGTTAGTTTTCATCAGTTTTCATACTAGTTAATGAACTTGCAGCATCTACACTTCATTCTTTCCTATTTAATAACAAGTGTAAATTAAAAATTTATAACACCCCCGACAAGTGAAGGTTACAGTAACTAGAAAAGAGCTGATAACTTTCAAACGGCTGAACCGATTTTCTTGGATTAGGTATAGCTAAGAACACTCTCGATCAAGCCACCTTTCAAACAAAAAAAACTAAATTAAAATCGGTTCATTAGTTTAGGAGCTACGATGCCACAGACAGATACACAGATACACACGTCAAACTTATAACACCCCTCTTTTTGGGTCGGGGGTTAAAAAGGTTAACAAGTACCTAGCTTCTCTCTGAATTAATGCGTAAGAGACTAAAGAGCGGCCATGCACTCATTCGATCCGAATCCGTGAAAATACGGATACAAACAGGTGTAAATTATAAATTTATAACACCCCCGACAAGTGAAGGTTACAGTAACTAGAAAAGAGCTGATAACTTTCAAACAGCTGAACCGATTTTCTTGAATTATAGCTAAGAACACTCTCGATCAAGCCACCTTTCAAACAAAAAACTAAATTAAAATCGGTTCATTAGTTTAGGAGCTACGATGCCACAGACAGATACACAGGTACACACGTCAAACTTATAACACCCCTCTTTTTGGGGGTTAAAAAGCTTATAATTAGAGGTACCCACTAATAAAAGCATTACTCCCAAGGCTTATTAGTCGCTATTAGATCACTCCTAGCCTATAACTGGACACTAGTACAAGTATCATACGACGAGGTGCACTGGTGTACCAGATTGCAGAAGTATTTGAAATGCAGCAAAATTACGTATATTCCGTTATGTACTGGCTTCCTTCCAGGCGAACTGAAAAGCCAATACCTATCGTAGCTCATGACTGAGTTTTGTAACTGAAAATACATTTCATATCCATGCTGGGTAGGTCACTTACTTTCGTACATTGCGCAAATATAATCGCAATCCATTTTGTGCTTAATTTTTAAGGATCCGTACCTCAAAAGGAAAAACGGAACTCTTATAGGATCACTTTGTTGACTGTATGTCTGTCTGACTGTCCGTCTGTCCGTCCGTCCGTCGTGTCTATCAAGAAAACCTATAGGGTTACCCGTTGACCTAGAATCATGAAATTTGGCAGGTATGTAGGTCTTATAGCACAATTAAAGAAATAATTCTGTTAACCGTAAATTTATGGATGTAACCACAAATTTAAAAAAGTGCGAGTCAGACTCGCGCACCGAGGGTTCCGTACTCGGTTTTCCGACTTTTGCATGATAAATCAAAAACTATTATGCATTAAAATAAATAAAAATCTCTTTTAGAATGTACAGTTAAAGCCCTTTCATATGATACCCCGCTTGTTATAATTATCTTACTTTGAAAATTGAAACACATTTTAATTTTTTTTTAATGATGTAACCACAAATTCATGGTTTTCAGATTTATTCCTTTACTTGTGCTGTAAGACCTACCTGCCTGCCAAATTTCATGATTCTAGATCAACGGGAAGTAGGTACCCTATAGGTTTTCTTGACAGACACGACGGACGGACGGACGGACGGCCTAGACAGACAGACAGACAACAAAGTTATAAGGGATTCCGTTTTTCCTTTTGAGGTACGGCACCTTAAAAACCGTTATTAAAGCAAGTGGTGAACGCACTCCGAAAAGTTAGGGGACAAATAAGATGTTCTGGAGCGGACCCCAGACCCTCCGAAAAGAAAGCCAACGACGTAGGCTATAATAATATTAGCATTAAGTTGATTTCAAACTACGGAATATAATATAATATATTTCCGTATATTTCCGTAGTTTGAAGGCAACTTTAGAAGATATTTGATTGGTAAAAGTTAGGGTTCCAAAGAACGCCACCCATAATAGAACAGAAATGCAATCTCCTTTCACACTATGCGTCATGCGGAAACTGATAGAGAGGTCTAAAGAGAGGTGTTCGACCAGCAAAGCGCACAATGCGCCTTTCTGATGCAAAATCTGTGTGAGGCCTTATAGGATGCAGCATTCAATAGAGATCAATGGATGGATTGGATAATGGGTTATTTGAATGAAGCTTCACTTTGTGGAAAACGTTATTATTATCCATCACACTATCACACTAATATTATAAAGGCGAAAGTTTGTGTGTATGTGTGTGTGTATGTTTGTTACTCCTTCACGCAAGAACTACTGGACGGATGGGCTGAAATTTAGAGATAGATTATATATATTTGGAGATAGATTATACCCTGTATTAGCACATCGGTTACTTTCTATCCCGGAAAATTAAAGAGTTCCCACAGGATTTTTGAAAAACCTACATCCATGCGAACGAAGTCGCGGGCATCAGCTAGTAGGTACATTATAAAATGCAAAAGTGTGTCTGTCTGCCTGCTTTTCACGGCGCGTCCGTTCAACCAATTTTGTCGAAAGGTACCTACAGCCATAGTTTGGATATGCATACGTTTAAAAATCGATTAAAAACATGCTCCATTACACGATCGAATATAATGTAAATGATACAAGTGTAAATTAAAAATTTATAACACCCCCGACAAGTGAAGGTTACAGCAACTAGAAAAGAGCTGATAACTTTCAAACGGCTGAACCGATTTTCTTGGATTATAGCTAAGAACACTCTCGATCAAGCCACCTTTCAAACAAAAAAACTAAATTAAAATCGATTCATTAGTTTAGGAGCTACGATGCCACAGACAGATACACAGATACACACGTCAAACTTATAACACCCCTCTTTTTGGGTCGGGAGTTAAAAATATGATGTTGTAAAATAATAAATAGGTAACACAAAAGAATTGTG
This sequence comes from Maniola jurtina, assembly GCF_905333055.1. Taxonomy (NCBI): domain Eukaryota; kingdom Metazoa; phylum Arthropoda; class Insecta; order Lepidoptera; family Nymphalidae; genus Maniola; species Maniola jurtina. The sequence continues at coordinate 12,468,087 of NC_060046.1, read as the reverse complement.
TATAAATCAGTAAACAATTTTAGGATAGTGTAGGACGAATTCTTACAGAAACTAGAGTAAACCAAAATGTAAAACACCGCCTAGCTAGAACGTTCAGGTATTTTAATTTTTGCCATTTGAATGTTTGAAGTTGTTTTTCGCGAAGTGTTTGATATGAAAAGCCGCATTATGGCGGCGGCGTGTCGATGACCTTACGTAAGGAGGTCAGTGGGCGGCGATTGCAATGAAAAAAACGTTAACAGGGCTCTCTCCGTCACTCGTTTCATACAATCGTAGTTCCAATTTCATTTGAATATTAAGCAACCAAAGTCCATGAAATTTTGCAGACATATTCTAGAAACTAATATCTGTGTCTATGGTGTTTTAGATTTTTCTAAAAATATGTAGTTTTAAAATTACAGGGGCTCAAAGATTTGTATGAAAATTTTTAAGACCGCGTAACATTGAAACCGAGTATTTTAACAGAAATCTGGAAAACCACAGACACAGATATTAGTTTCTAGAATAAGTCTGCAAAATTTCATGGACTTTGGTTGCTTAATATTTAAATGAAATTGGAACTACGATTGTATGAAACGAGTGACGGAGAGAGCCCTCTTAAGAGGGGTTCATTCTTAGCGCGCTTCAAGCAAGCCTTTTTTTAACGCTGGGAAATGCTTTTTCACATCCCACCCGTCAGCAACGCAGAAGCCACGCTGCTTCCGTAGGGTATGTGGGACTCACTAGCAGACCAGAATGTCCACTAAACGTAGTTGCACACATCTGTGCCGGTCTCAACGATACCACCACATTACTGGATACCTACGCCCTACGGGATGCCACCGCCTATTGTGTAGTTGGGTCCTCGTCCGTCCGTCCGTCCGTCTGTCTGTCTGTCTGTCTGTTTGTCTGTATAACAGTTTTTGATTTATCGTGCGAAATGTTGGACAAAATACTCGAGTACGGAACCCTCAGTACGCGAGTCTAACTCGCACTTGGCCGGTTTTTTTTTAATTTAAGTAAACGTCCTGAAAGTTTCATAATATTCACGTAAAGTTAGCATCCAGTGAGAGCAAAGAGGGCTGAAATCATTCTAGATATATTTCCCGGTGTTTGAATAAATAATAATTTTGTACTGGGAGTATAAGGCTTGGAACATACTAGGTACCCACTATAATTGCGTTCCGGTGGCAACTAACAAGCTGGTATCTATTTAATAGATATTTTATAATACGAAAAATCGGCCAAGTGCGAGTCTGACTCGCACACGAAGGGCTCCGTACCATCATATAATAAATCTCAAACCGCTAATTAAAAAAAAATATCGCTCCAATATCTGTACAACACTGTATGTTAATAACGGACAGCGCCATCTCGATGTGATTTAGTAAACTTATTAATTGGTTGTGGATACTAAATTATTTTTATTTTTTACTAATTTTTTTTTGTGATGAAGCCACAAATTCACGGTTTTCGATTTTTTTCATTAACTCGTGCTATACGACCTACCTATATGCCAAATTTCTGGATAAGTTTCTTGACAGGCACAACAAACAGACAGACAACGAAGTGTTCCTTTTTTCCTTTTGAGATACGGAACCCTAAAAAGAAAAAATGTCCACGAAAAGCTTGGAATATTAATATTATCATTGCGACCATTAAACAAAGAACTGCCTAATAGCTTGTTCTGAATTGTACTTTATTTCATGAAACTTCATGAATTATACCCCATTTCGAAAGTAGGTTAACACAAAAGCAAATAGTGTTAGCTGCTTAAACTGGAGCCATTGAGTTATACATTACAATATAGAGCAGCAATCATGATACAGGCGTCAATAAACCGTCGTCTTCTTAAAATAAACCGGCCAAGTGCGAGTCAGACTCGCGCACTGAGGGTTCCGTACTCGGGTATTTTTCCCAACATTTTGCACGATAAATCAAAAACTACGGACGGACGGACGTTACGTTTTAGATTTACCCAGCTTTTTTACGTCTTTGGCGACAGTGTATATCAGACTATAATTTAGCCTTTCCGTTTCTGTCATGGAAAGCTGTTGTCGATCTCTCTAATTACCTGTATCAAATTTTTGATTTTCCGGGAAAAAGTAGCCTATCTCAGGGTGCAAGCTATCACTGTACTTTTAATCCAAATCGATATTCTTGTACAGAAGTTAGATTAAAGGTCATAGCTTATTAGAGCCACCCGGCAGCCGCCCAGCACCGCCTCATCGTTCGACATCCACTCGTTGTCGACAGGCGATCCACGAGCTTATCAGCGCTTAGGTAGGTATTAGACTAGATCTCAAATATCCATAACGTGAATCGCTCATGGGCAGCGCGCGGTCCACTCAGGACCCATGTGTGGGCAACCTTGCGTTGCCCACATATGGGTCCCGAGTGGACAAGCAAGCGTGCGAGCAACGGGTGGTGACCGCGTGGTCCACTCACCGTCTGCGCCTGGTCAGCCCGTGGGCGAGACTCTGGAGTTGATATTATAGTAAGTGTACCCATGTACAGTACAACCAAATTAATAATGCGCATGCAGATCTTCGCTAATTGTCGCTTGTTTACAATGCTGTATTGTCAAGTCAAGTCTATCTTGACAATACAGCATTGTAAAGTCGAAATCTCCTGAGGATGCTCCGGTGTCAGGGCGAAACGTGCGTCGAGAGTAGTGGAAAAGTCTTGTGTGGTGTTGCATGTGAATGGTGGTGGCAGTGCTTGCTTGGGAACTTGGCTTTATTGCTTGGTTGGGGAGGTAAGCGGTGCTTAGCTTGTAACTGCATGTTTGACCATACAGATTTATTCTGTTGGCGGATTATAGCAAAATAATTTTTAACTGTTTCTTGCTAAACATGAACTTCCGAAAAGTAACGCCTGATTCTATCCAGTATTCCGAATCATTGAATCGTAGGAGCCCTAAACAATGCACTTGCATTTTGCACCTTGTTATAAACAAATAGGAGTCAATATCATGTGTATCATACGACCGTTGCCGAACAGTGACGAAGATTTCTATGCGCATTATTAATTTGGTTGTACTGTACTCCATACAAAGAATACTAACCACTGGAGGTGAGGCGCTACTGATTGGTGCCGGTTGGGTCTAATAAGTTATGACCTTAAGTCAGTTTTGCCGGACATTATTTGGTATTCTAGTAATCAAACAACTCTGCGGCTGTAGCATTAACAATAAGAATCGTAAAAACAAGCTTTTCCTCATGCAGCTCGAATATTTTATGACTTGGTTTGCATTTTTATGATGACAGCTTGCACAAAAACATACTAATTAATTATCTATACTAATAAATAAAATTGGAGTGTCTGTCTATAATTTCGAAATAACTACCACATATTAAGGTCATATGGTTATTTGAACGATACCATAACTGAATCACACGTTTTTAAAATTTTTGTCTGTCTATCTGTCTGTCTGTCTGTCTGTCTGTCTGTCTGTCTGTCTGTCTGTTTGAAAAGGCTAATCTTCGGAACGGCTGAACCGATTTTAACGGGATTTTCACATACAAGTAGAGGATTGACCAGGGTGTGACATAGGCTACTTTTTTAACCGACTTTCAAGAAGGGAGTTGGGTTTTTTTACCTATGTGCACCAAAATCTCCGAGATTTCTGAACCGATTTGCGTCATTTCTTTTTTAATCGATAGAGGAACTTTGCGACATTATTTCATAAAAAATTTAGATTCCAACTCCTCAATCCTGATGCTGCAGGGGATCTGAATAATCCACGCGGGCGAAGCTGCGGGCATCAGCTAGTTCTTTTAATAAATTATTAAATTTTTACAAAATAATTCTAGCCTGTGTCACACCCTATAAATCCAAATCTATTCAGGCATTTAGAAGTTAATATGGTGGAATAAAGAAAGTCACATACATACACCCCGAAAACATTGCACTCCTTTCTTGACCGTCGTGTAATAAGGTTTCTTTAACGGGAGGCTCTGAATTCGATTCTCAGCACAGTCATTTTACTAACCCCCGACCCAAAAAGAGGGGTGTTATAAGTTTGACGTGTGTATCTGTGTATCTGTGTATCTATCTGTTCAGCCGTTTGAAAGTTTTCAAGTTACTGCAACAGTACAGAAAGTTACAGTAACTTTTCTAGTTACTGTAACCTTCACTTGTCGTGGGTGTTATAAATTTTTAATTTACACTTGTTTACCTATTAATTTGGCTCAGATCTGATCTAGGGGAAGACTTCCGCGAGTTACCACCCGCTAGTTAGCCTGCTGTTTAACCGACTTCAAAAAAGGAGGAGGATATTTTTTTGTTTGAAAGGGTATACTGTGCAGGTGGTCCCATATAAATTTGGTGAAGATCTGATGAATATCTTCGGACGAGATGGAGAACAGAACTCCTCAATAGATAAGAGCAAATTGCTCGCGACCAGTGTAATAGCTTAGTAAACAGTAGAGTTTTAACTGGGCATACCATACTATAGTGCAGTGGGGCCACTAAAAATTGTGAAATAAAACCGACTTCCAAAACCACGAACACTAAACAGTAAAAAATAATTTTTGTTTAGCTACACGTGTAATGTACCTAGGTATGAAGTCGGACGAGCTTTTCAGCGAGCGAGCGAGTTTATGAAGTCGATTTTATTTTTATCTTAGACTTATCTTCAGTCTTCACTTGTCACCAGGTAAGATAGTGCACAGTAACGAAATTTTTAACAAAAAATCGATGGGCAGGACATGGAGGACACACGAGCCCCGAAAAAGTTGTTGGACAGCAAACCAGAGGGCCGCAGAGGGCGAGGAAGACCTAGAGGTTGGTGGGTTGATGGAGTGCAGAAGGATATAAGGGTTCTGGGAGTTCGGAGCTGGAAGGAAGCTGCATCTGACCGCCCCGATGGCAGCGTTTGCTTGACCAAGCCATGGCCCATCCAGGGTTATAGTACTTTGATGATGATGATGTAATGTGTCGAGCGAACACAAGCTTCAGTAATTTATGTGCAAAACATTTTCTCACAAGTATTTCGTAGCTTTTCCTTGTAGCAAGCTACGTCGTTTGTGAAGTGCTACGTATATTTGCGTAGCGTAGGTAGGCAACTATTTTCGTCACTAATCTGCAGGGCGAATCTGAACACTCGATTCGGTAAGTTGTCGTACGATAAGATAAAAATACATCTTATCGTACGATAACTTATCGAATCGAGTGTTGTGAATCGCCCTACTGATAGGGTTGTGCCATTATGGTTGCTTTTGTCTGATGGAGGCTTCTGTCGCAGCTTAGACTTATTGCAATTTTTTCGCTGGTGTAGTGGTGAACGCTGTGGTCTTATAAGAGGGAGAATCCGGGTTCGATTCCCGGCAGCTACAATTTAAATATTTATATTTTCTAAATTGTCTCTGGTCTAGTCTGGTGGGAGGTTTCGGCCGTGGCTAGTTACGCTACCGGTAAAGTCGTGCCGCCAAGCGGTTTAGTGTTTCAGTACGATGCTGTGTAGAAACCGATCTGTGGTATACGTCACTGTCATACCCCTTCCAAATTATCTCGCATCTTAGATTAACATCATCACTTACCACCAAATGAGATGTCACAGTCAAGCACTAGTTTGTAAAGGAATAAAAAAAAGACCATCTGGAGTTAGATTTTTCATTCGTACCACGATTTCAGACCGCGCTAGGAACGGTCGTCTGCAGAATTCGAGTAGCAATACCACGAAACTATTGCTTCAAAAACCTGTCGCACTTATGACCTTATCGAATAAACACGCCACACACACCTAAAGTACGTGTATAACCGTGTCACGGGATATGATCATTAAGATGCTAAACGACTTACGGCCTTTGACTGTACCTAACAAGGTCTTATGGGTCGTGTCCTCTTACGCATTTCAGCAAGAAGCAACTTGTATACCTTTTCTTCAAGATAAGGAAAAACGGAGCATAACAACGCTATGTCGAGTCTCACAAGAGGAAACCCCAAGAGCCCGCGGTATCTAACGAGCGGTCGTTAGCTCGACACGGATATACGACCACTATTATTTACTTGCGGGATTTATTTACTTTATACTAGCCATAGGTACTAATATTATAAATGCGAAAGTATATCTGTCAGTCTGTCTGTCGGTCACAGTTTAACCGATTTTGTTAGGTACAGAGTTAGCTTACATCCCGGTAACTGACTTAGACAACTTTTTATCCAGGAAAATCAAAGAGTTCCCACGGAATTTTTAAAATACTTAAATCCACGCAGACGAATTCGTGGGAACGATCTAGTTTACGATATTTTACGTAACAAATCTAATAAAGTAAGTATTACACTTGTTTTATACGGGGTTTATAAATGTAAAGTGGGCTCTACACTCGCGGCGCGAACGGCCGCGAAAGCCCGCGACTACTGCGAATCACGAGTGTAGATTTTGTTCACGCCTTCGCGTTCGCGCTTCGCGCCTTTCCCCGATCAGAGTCGGTTTTTGGTCCGCGACAAAGGGTTTCGTCCATAGTCACGAACAAGACTGTGAAGATTTGCGAGTGTAGAAAGGACACAGTTCACGCGTGGATCGCGGCATACATTCACGGCGTGAAGTAACGGCGCGACTTCACGTGCGAGTGTGGAGCCGGCTGATATGTGTCGGTTTTTGGTCCGCGACAAAGGGTTTGCGGTGAACGCATCGTCAACGTCACGAACAAGACTATGAAGATTTGCGAGTGTGGAGGGACACAGTTCACGCGTGGACCGCGGCATACATTCACGGCGTGAAATAACGGCGCGAATTCACGTGCGAGTGTAGAGCCGGCTTAATAGAACTTTTAAGTATTTATTCGCAGGAGGGAACCAGAGAGCCCGCTGTAAGGAGCGGTCGTTAGCTCGACTCGTATATACGACCACTATTCTTTACTGGCGGGATTTACTCCATTCTATGTACGATATTTTGCATAATTTAATGTAAAAAAGTAGGTAAAAATATTACACTCGTATATTTTTATATGGGATAAAATAATGCCGTATTATATTGCAACTTCTGAAGTATGTAAGTTTTTTTTTTATAAAAATAGCGAGCAAACGAGCAGACGGTCACCTGGTGTTAACATTACTCTCTCCGTCACTTACTCCATACAATCGTAACTAGTTCCCATTTGATTTGAATATATAGATTCATCATTATAATATAAATAGATTTGATCAGACATATTCTAGAAAGTAATATCGGTGCCTATACCCGTGACTTGGTCCTCAGTAGGTACCTAGCCTATGTATTATGTCAGGCTATAATCTATCTCTCCTATCTCTATTCCAAATTACAGCTAATAGGCGCTAAATTTTTTTGAGGTACACCTACTTACTTGTTCATATCTCAAAATAAGATGCATTTGGATATTTTATTTGTGCCAAATTTGTAAAAAGTAGGTCAACCACTTTTATAAACTGGATTGATAACGGTTATTGTGCAAAATTGTAAAACGATCAACAAAACCTGACTTATTATCAAAGCTATCGTGTTACTAAGTAGTCGTGTTTAAAAAACGTAAGGAAAAGATATGTAGTTTTAAAAGTGTAGGTCAAAGAAAGCGTAATCACGATTGTTTTTCTCTATTTTTTTTTTAATGAGGTCTTACTATTACATTTTACAATCGCTGGTGGTGACCTTTTGGCCTGTGTTGTGGACATTTTGTGAGAATTGAAATTATGTCTTAGTTAGGATTTTATGGAGCTGTGTAATATTGTGTTCTCAGCTAAGTTCTCCTGGTTGAGCATTCCTTCGCCAAAGCTACGACGCCATAGACACTTAAATTATGTATCTGTGGTTGACACTCGGTTGACATTTGTGCTTTGCGTTTTGACAACTTGTCACAAAGTCAATTTTGGTTAGGTGTTGTCTGTGGTTATTATCATTATTTTCTCTGCAGATATTTCGATAAAAGGGATTCTTTTATCTAGTTTTTATTTAAATTCTTTTAATATTGATATATTAACAGTAATGTATTGCGTTTGACAAAGTGCCCTATCTAAAGGAAGTGAGTAAAGTGTTCCCATGGTCGAGACCAGCACGCAATAATGAAACATGTCGCACTATGGATCAATGTACAACAGAACAAAACGAAAGTGACCAGTTGATCGTTCTTGTATTTAGTGAAATAATTAAGGCTTTTAGGTTTTGTTAATTAGTTTATATAATGGCGCAAACCGTGAGACGTGCCATCGAGGGGAGGTATCCCTCTTGTTACCTCCCCAATAGAATAAAGGAAAGAAGAGCCAAAATGAGAGCGTTAAGGTGAGAACAATTTATTTCCTTTGCTTACGTACGTATTGCTAGGAGTATCGATTTGGTGAAAAAAGCATTTTTTTAAATATGGAACAGTAAAATGTTTTAAAGACTCCTCCCAAAGCAAGTAGTTTAATTGTATTTTCAGTTATGTGTATTTTTTCAGAATAGGGTTGCTCTTAATATTTGTGTAAACCTGCCTGAACAATACACGATATCTATTTTTTTTTTTATCATACTATTTAGGTAAATTTAAATATGAATATTTGCACAAAATAATTGCAAAACCTCATCAAATATATTGATATATTATGATGTTTATCATGGCCTCTCAAAAATTATCTTGCACAATAAAGTGAACAAATATAATCCTAACAAATGTAGTACCTATACATATATTGTATGAAGTTCATTGACATACATACCATTCTAAATTTGCATATAGATGGAAATATTAGTGTAATCTAGTCCTTACTTCATTATTAGGATTCCGTACCTCAAAAGGAAAAAAGAACCATGATAGGATCACTTCGTTGTCTGTTTGTCTGTCTCTCCATCTGTTTGTCTGTTGTCTGTCAAGAAAACCTATAGGGTACTTCCCGTTGACCATCATGCAGGTAAGTAGATGTTATAGCACAAGTAAAGGGAAAAATCCAAAAACTAGAATTTGTGGTTAAATTACAAAAAAAAAAAATGTGTTCATGAACAAATAATAATAATAATTAGTATTTTCAATTTTCAAAGTAACTGTACCAAGTAGGGTATCATATAAAAGGGCTTTACCTGTAAATTCTAAAACAGATATTTATTTATTTTTATATGCATAACACTTTTTATTTATGGTGCTTATGCAAGTACGGAACCCTCCATGTTCGAGTTGGACTCGCACTTGGCCAGGTTTTTTTTCTCTATTGTTTTGGTAAATATTTAAGAACTTAGACTGTATTTACCACCTATCTGATAAAATTGCAGTCAGGCATTAGCTTGTTATCTTCTAGCCAAAATAAAATAATCTTTATATAATATATGTATCTATATAATTGTATAGACATATTTTTATTCAAATAAAATTTTACAAAATGCTTTTGAATTGTCAAAAACCTACTATATAGAAGACTAGCCGATGCCCGCGACTTCGCCCGCGCGGATTTAGGTTTTTCGAAATCCCGTGGGAACTCTTCGATTTTCCGGGATAAAAAGTAGCCTATGTGCTAATCCAGGATATTATCTATCTCCATTCCAAATTTCAGCCAAGTCCGTCCAGTAGTTTTTGCGTGAAGGAGTAACAAACATACACACACACACACACACACACACACAAACTTTCGCCTTTATAATATTAGTGTGATACTACTGCATCAGAATACCTTTCCTAATTGAAAGAATGAGCAAGAAACTCAGCGGATGCTCTTATTATAGATTTGATTTACAATACAATGTTCATGAGCCTGGCCAGTCATTTTAACATCTCCCGGGTGTTAGCCATATCACTATGGGAGTTGGCTAACTACTGGCTTATGCCATTTTGCTGTGACATATACATTACTAGCTGATGCCCGCGACTTCGTTCGCGTGGATGTAGTTTTTTAAAAATCCCGTGGGAACTCTTTGATTTTCCGGGATAAAAAGTAGCCTATGTGCTAATCCAGAGTATAATCTATCTCCATTCTAAATTTCAGCCCAATCCGTCCAGTAGTTTTAGCGTGAAGGAGTAACAAACATACACACACACACACACACTCACACACACAAACACACACACACACACACATACAAACTTTCGCCTTTATAATATTAGTGTGATTAATTTAAAATCAACAAGTATGCAACTTCCAGGCTAGAACAGCAGCGTAAGCCAGACAAGCCAGAAGACTTTGTGTGTTACTCGGACAGTGACAGCGAGGAGGAGACGCCCACGCAGCAGCACAAAATACTCTCCACTTCCTACAACTTTGTGGACTATGTGCGCTCCAGAGAGATACTGGCACCAGAAGTAGGAAATTCTTTTTTTTTTCTATCAACATCAATGTATATTGCATCCAAGCTAACAAAGGGAAGTTGTTTGGTAAAACCAACTCCCCTTTGAGGAAGGAAAAAGGGAACTTGTTTCTACCATGCTGTGATGTCTTAGCTAGAATATATTTTTGTATGACAAAGTTCATTGAAAATAATATTAAGTATAACATATTAAATAAAAATACTATTTCTAGCTAGGATATCACCTTTTCCCTATTTAGGATTTCCCTTTCTTAGTTTGTACTCTTTATAGGATTGGCTGATAGCTTCTTGTTAATGGCTAAAATGCATGGCTGTAGTAAGCATACTGGAAATTTAAGAAATTATTCTGAAAAAGATAATCCCAAAACACACACACACACACACAAGTTCTGTGTTAGCCAGGGACACATTTATTAAAGTGTGTTTGTTAATGCCAAAAAAGTTGCAACTAATTGAGAGGAAATGTTAATAGCTCAATTTATCTGTTCTACTATTAAATGAGAAAGATGTCTGTTATCTGTTACTTTTCACGGTCGATCTATTTAACCGACTTTGACGAAATTTTGTACAAACTACCCAACCCTAACTTGAATCCCAGGGATAGACAGGCTACTTTTTACCCTGAAAAATCGGGAATTATTGTACTAACAAATACGTTTTGACGTGACAACGTCTTATAATTCGATAGAGCCGGCTGCACGCACGAAAAAACATGACTCATGCGGCGTTACCTCGCTCTGAGGCGTTCCATGTAAGGCTTGAAGTGTTTTTTTTTCAACCAATTTTTTTTCTTTCCAGCCGCGGTCCGTGGAGCCATCATACGCCACCCGCCATATGCTTACAAATGACATGTTCCGCGAATCCCCCGTCAATCTGGGCAATATGAACAAAGTGTTCTGCTCGCAGTGGCTCTCCGACAGACAGGTGGTGTTTGGCACCAAGTGTAATAAGGTGAGTTTTGTTTTTAATTCAGATACAAGTTAGTCCTTGACTGTAATCTCACATGGTAGTAAGTGATGATGCAGTCTAAGATGGAAGCGGGCTAACCTGGAAGGGGTATGGCAGTTTTATTAAACCCTACAAGACAGTACAGAAACTAAATCGCACGGCTTTGCCGCTAGGGTGGTAACTACGGTGGTAGGGTGGTACGGCCAAAGCCTCCCACTAGACCAGACCAGAGATTCAGAAATTATATAATTTCATACCACTAGCGGCAACCGTACCCAGGTCATCGGATTTTTATCCCTGATAAAAATTTGATGACCAATTTGATCTGATAGGCAAAGCTCATACAATTATACTTAATTACATTTCAATTGACTTTTGATTAAAAAATACAGGTTTTAAGTACAGAATGTACTGGCTATACTCACGTATAAGTCAATGTAAGCCCGACTAGTAATTGCGAGCTGAGTCCCTATGATGATGTATGAGCTTACATCGACTAAATACGTCAGTAAAGCCAGTATTACCCGTGCGAATTAACATGGCACCTGGCTCGAAAACAGCCCCTCCTCCCACTTCCCCGCGCGATGCCCCGCTCTCGCCGTGCCGCTACTGGTCTCGCACGGCGCGGCGGCTCGGCGAGAGCGGGACATCGCGCTGGGAAGTGGGAGGAGGGTTGTTTTCGAGCCAGGTGCCATGTTAATGCGCACGAGTTATACATTCTATACTTAAAATGGAAATCACTCACGATAGTTTAAGCATTAAAATACAGGTTTTTTAATATTTTTTTTTTTTTTAATTTTGGCTTTGGTTTTGCAGCTCATGGTATACGACGTCCGCTCCCGCTCGCTGGACGCCATCCCGACGCTGCGGCCGCGCGCGCCGTGGCCCGGCGCCGAGCACCAGACTGGCATACACGCGCTACAAATTAACCCCTCAAGGTAAAAACTTCCATATATTTACCATCCAATCATACTAATAATATTATAAATGCGAAAGTGTGTCTGTCTGTCTGTCTGTCTGTGTGCTACGTTTTCACGGCCCAACAGTATAACCGATTCTGACGAAATTTGGTACAGGGTTAGCTTATATCCGGGGGACAGACATAGGCTACTTTTTATCCCGGAAAATCAACTTAGATGTCCTACGGTTGGTCGGTGTCCACGGTATGAAATTGCGGTAAAGGGCTAGCTTGTATCTGAGTAAAAAAATATATTTTTTAAAATTTTAATAAGACCGCTGTGTAGCGCCATTCTCAAATGTGGTTTTTTATTTTTTAGTTCGTTTTTCGGCAGGAAAGTCGTGTTTTTTGTTTTTTTTTTTTTATTACGACTTGTATAATAATAATATGGAAATATAGATTATGCAATAATATTTATTTCAGAACATTGTTAGCGACGGGCGGTCGGAATTCGTGCGAACTAGCAATATACAGCTTGCCCACACTCGACCCTGTGTGTGTTGGGGAGGCACACAGAGACTGGGTATGTGTGATTTTTAATATTTCATAACCTTGTAGTTAGCTCTAATGCATAAACGTGGCATCCACCTAGGGAAACCCATCGTATACCCTGAAGAAGCCTCGATAGCTCAACGGTTGAAGAGCGGACTGAATTCCGAAACTCGGCGGTTCAAACCCCATCCGTTGCACCCAAATATTGTCGTACCCATCCTAGCGCAAGCTTTACGCTTAGTTGGAGGGGAAAGGCAGCTGGCGATGGGTTCGTTGTAATGAAAATTTAAACATGTTCTTTCTGCAGATTTTAGACATGTGCTGGTTAGACGATGAATTCCTAGTAACGGGGTCTCGAGATTCAAAATTGGCGTTGTGGCGCGCGCCGCCGCCCGCCGCGCCGCCCGAGCCGCATCACGGATATATCTCCCCTGTCGCCTTGAGAGATTGTAAAGCCGGTAAGTACAAACTCCACACAATTTTGAAAGTTTTATAACTTGTCGTTATAGCGGCAATAGATATTACACATTCTGCGAAAATTTCAACTCTCTACCTATTACGGTTCACGAGACACAAGCCCGCTGACAGACAGACATCGGAGCCTTAGTAAGGTACAAAACTCTAAAAATCACATATTGAAATATCAAGTTTTTGTATTTATAGTTCTCCAATAAAAAGCTTCCAGAACTCGAAAAATTTTGCATATGAGATTGTTAAGTAATGTTAGTTTTAAAATTCTTGCAGGTCAAAAAGTGCGGGCGATCACTTTCAACGAGAAATGGCGTGAAATTGCCGCTTTAACTTTAAATGGCTACATACATGTGTGGAATGCGGCGACGTTTCGACAAACCCTGTCTCGTAAACTGCCGTCTTGCCAGGACCTCGTCTGCCTCGCCACACAGGTACATGCACACACCATAAACCAACGCAACCCACACACACACACACACACGAACATACACACAAACTATACTCCTGTACCACTATACACCCTCTTACACACAACACATGCATAAAATAATATAAAACATCCACTTAAACTCAGACACAACAACACACACGCAACACATCCATGCAACATACTCACACACAACACAAACACACACTTTCACATAATATTACTATGAACTATGGATCAATACCCATGATAGTAATTGTAAGTAGTTGTCGTCTATTGTAATTTTGACAGCTTCACAGAATTACACAGTTTGAAGTTAGCTTTAAATAGGTACTAATTTAGTTTAACGTAAAAACTCCAACAATATGTAACAGTGCCTGTATTTCTGTGTATATCTGTTAACATTTTTAACCCCCGACCCAAAAAGAGGGGTGTTATAAGTTTGACGTGTGTATCTGTGTATCTGTCTGTGGCATCGTAGCTCCTAAACTAATGAACCGATTTGAATTTAGTTTTTTTTGTTTGAAAGGTGGTTTGATCGAGAGTGTTCTTAGCTATAATCCAAGAAAATCGGTTCAGCCCTTTGAAAGTTATCAGCTCTTTTCTAGTTACTGTAACCTTCACTTGTCGGGGGTGTTATAAATTTTTAATTTACACTTGTTAACTATGATAATTATGTTTGTTCAATTACTTCACTTTTTTATAAGTTTGACGTGTGTATCTGTGTGTCTGTGTATCTGTCTGTGGCATCGTAGCTCCTAAACTAATGAACCGATTTGAATTTAGTTTGTTTTTGTTTGAAAGGTGGCTTGATCGAGAGTGTTCTTAGCTATAATCCAAGAAAATCGGTTCAGCCGTTTGAAAGTTATCAGCTCTTTTCTAGTTACTGTAACCTTCACTTGTCGGGGGTGTTACAAATTTTTAATTTACACTTGTTCCTTCAAAGCTTTATTTTTCTCTAGTTTAATGTCAAAAATCTCATTTGTCAGGAAAGCGGTATCTATGCCATCGGCTGCAAGTCGTACACCCTACTGCTGGACTGCAGAACTCTACAATCAGTGAAGAAGATCACGTCTCGGTACAATGGCTGCGGCATCCGCTCGGCCAGCTTCAGAGGCAACATGCTCACTATTGGCACGGGGCTTGGTAAGACAATCCTCATCATCTATGGTGCGGGCTCCGGCAACTGAAAAGGACGGCATCACTCATCGAAGCAATAGATCGTTTCAACGGATAGTTCCTATGGCGTTATGTTGGCTCCCCTGTCATTGGGTGGTCATTGGCACCATATTTTTTTTTTTTAAAGAATATTAGCCATTTTTAATCATGACTAACATTCCCCTTTCCCCTCCAACTAAGCGTTAAGCTTGTGCTAGGAGTGGGTACGACAATAGTGCAACGGGTGGGGTTTGAACCGGCGACCTTTCGGATTTCAGTCCGCTCCTATAACCGTTGAGCTATTGAGATATTGGCATGAGAAGACGCAGATTTTGTTTATTTTCATTTGATTTTCATTTCATTCATTCATGAAAAATCAAATGAAAATAAACAAAATCTGCGTCTTATGCAAATATGGTGCCAATGACTTGGACAGACAGGGGAGCCAACATAACGCCATAGGAACTATATGTTGAAACGATCTATAGATAGCAAAGTTCAAATCACGCGAGTGAGAGGGACGCTGTCATTCGTCGAAGCGAGACAGCAATATTTGAATGACTAAAATTTTCTTTAGATGTGGGATGTGTCTAAATTCAAAATTCAAAATATTTTTATTCAATTGAACTTTTACAAGTACTTTTGAATCGTCAAATGCATCTACCACTGGTTCGGAATGCCTTTCCTACCGTGTCTTACCTACCTTTAGGTTTTAATGGATGTCAGTACAAGCCTGCTAAGCCTTATGAATAACGTACTTTACCAATAGATAACAGGTCTTGTAATAAAGCATTGTCGAGTGGTGTGAAAAATATTTATATTTTTTTTAATATTTTTTTTCAGGCCTATTGATGTTCTACGATCTACGTGCGGGCAAATACTTGGAAAGTAATATCCACTCCTGCAAAACTGTCACATTGAAAGCTTCTAGAGGATATGTGGTAAGTCCTGTCTTTCGAGCTTTACATAAAACACAATATCGTTTGTCAGTTAATTTAGTCAGACTAACTGACAGACAACATAGTCTAAACACTAAACAG
Source organism: Maniola jurtina (assembly GCF_905333055.1). Lineage (NCBI taxonomy): Eukaryota > Metazoa > Arthropoda > Insecta > Lepidoptera > Nymphalidae > Maniola > Maniola jurtina. Next base: position 12,452,386 of record NC_060046.1, on the reverse strand, counting down.
ACTAGACCTATACTCTATCCACGGAGAGGAATTAGTATAGGGCTCTCTATTACGTAATCCCCTACAAATGACAAAGACAGAAAACTCAGTTTAAATTCTTTTTAGGATTCCGTACCTCAAAAGGAAAAACAGAACCCTTATAGGATCACTTTGTTGTCAGTCTGTCTGTCTGTCTGTCTGTCCGTCCGTCTGTCGTGTCTGTCAAGAAAACCTATAGGGTACTTCCCGTTGACCTAGAATCATGAAATTTGGTAGGTAGGTAGGTCTTATAATACAAAATATACAGGAATAAATCTGAAAACCGCGAATTTGTGGTTACATTATTTAAAAATAAAATAAAATGTTTCAATTTTCAAAATAAGATAACTATACCAAGTGGGGTATCATATGAAAGGGCTTTACCTGTACATTCTAAAAAAAAAAAACAGATTTTTATTTATTTTTATGCTTAATAGTTTTTGATTTATCGTGCAAAATGTTGGAAAAAATACCCGAGTACGGAACCCTCAGTGCGCGAGTCTGACTCGCATTTGGCCGGTTTTTTAAAGTTAATACTTATTTTGTTGAAAACGTTTTAAATTGCTTGTTTTTATACAGTTCCCGGACGAAGAAGCGGACGGATTCAACCAAGTGAAGTACGTGCCAGCCATCTATACACACTGCTATGACGACAGCGGTACTCGGATATTCACCGCGGGGGGACCCCTACCCGCACCCCTCATTGGCAACTACGCGGGCATATGGCAATAGTGGGAAATGGAAGTCCACAGCTGGGCATAGGTCTCTCTTTGAAACCACTACTTCATGGTCTTTATTATTTTCAATTTCGCACTATGGACAAATGTTCAAAATTAATTTATTTTATGTAGGGCACCTAGCGCTTCGTATGCTGCGTCTGACCACCACCGGTTCGGAAAGCAGATTCTACTGAGAAGAGCTGGCAGTAGAGCAACTGCTGAGTTTCTTGCTGACTCTATAGAGCGCACTTTGACTTTGCAGACTAAGTTTCAGTTCACTGCTGGACATAGGTCTCTTCTTGAGTTTCCGTTTGCGATTTATTGGAAGGCTTATATTCATAGGAGAGCAAGGAAGACAAATGGACTGGCGCAAAAACCTTCAATATTCGTAATAACTAATTCACATCGTCTATTATGCAAGGAGCTATAGCGACATAAAAAACAAAATTGTATTTGAGCGTCACTCAGAAAAGCAGCTGTACATACTATTTAAACAATTTTAACAAACTATGGGTATTGGGAATGTCTTCCCAAAACCTACGCGAAGAACACAGATCCAACAAGTAGAGGTTATCCGAGAGTTTTAATCAATTTTATTAAACTATCTTCATTAGATTTTTTTTTTTTTTTGCAGTTCTCTATCAATTTATCTCTCTAAGCGGCTAATGTCTCTTTCCAAAATAATAATATTATTTATTTCAACCAATTTTTTTTATTTTTTTGAATAATATGTTTGAAAAAAAAAACAAACATGAATAATGTCCGATTAATTACTATTTCTGGGACATCAATACCTTACGTCTCTTTGAGATGGACAGCATATAGGTAAAATATGTAATCAAAGTCAAAATCATTGATTCAATGTGGGCACAATTGTACTCCTTTTGATGGTCGAAATTGTTAAATTTGTACGATATAGTAGTGATAATTAATTACGTAACTTATAACTAAAGCTACGAGTTTTACGAATTAATAATTACTACTCATAATAAATTCCCGAAGTCTAAAAACGAACATATAAATATTGTATAAAATTTTATTGATAAATTGGTACGAAAGAATAAAAAATGCACTTATGTAATCGAAAAATGAACTAAAAATTAGCAACAGCTATGTATTTTCTGTATATAAAAGTATATATTTTATAGTATTTAGGGCTGATTATACAATGATTTTATGTTTAGTGTGTGTGGTATGTGGTAGTTTATGGACTAGAAGTCATTAATAAAGAAAACAATTAAAAAAAAATTGATTTTTCGAAATTTTTAACAATATTCTTTACGTCACTGTACGGAAGGTGATCAATGACGTCACAAGGCGGTAAATGATTTTTTTTTCCATTTTTAACATAAAAATATTTTTCCTCTACTTGTGACGTCATTCCGTATAGCCTGACGTTAGTAACTATGTTAAAAATTTCGAAAAATCTATTTTTTTTTTTAATTTCTTTAAGAATGAATTCTAGCCCCATAAACTACCGTTATACAAAACATCACATTTTATGACTACAGTCCAATACCCTATTGACGAATTTATCACCCGTCAATTTTATAACTGCGAAAATCTGAGAACTCTTGAATCATATTAGAAAATTGTAACCTACCTACTCAACTCTGCCTCACAAAGGGCGACTACACCTTTCGCGGACGATATGAAGCTGTATCTACAATAATGTTTAGGTTAACTTGTACATATGTATTATTAATAAGGCAGGTTGGCGAATTTTGACCCAGCATTTTTAAAAACCGTTCAGATTCAGAAATCATTTAATTTTAATAATATTTTTCAGAGTATTTTTCTGCGTAAGCCTGATACTTTTAGAAGATGGGGATCAAAAATATAATTATTCACAAGCACACGTTATAAATAACCATTACATGGCAATACAAGTGAATATCTTTTTTCTCCCAACTTTAATTGATAGACTTTGATGAAGTTTTTTGTTAGACTGGTTTACTAGAACAAGCATGAGAAGTTGGATTCGTGAACGTGGGCTTGAGGCTCACGGTTCTGTTAGTTTGGGTCAGAAACTCTATGGAATTCGCCAATCTCCTTTAAATAGGGGTCTGTTTCACAACTGCCCGATAAACTTTATCTAACGGTTTCTTATCTTGACAGATTCCCAATACAAAAACTGTCATACCGTCTTTTTTTATTAGATAAATTTTATTTGGAAGTTTTGAAACAGGCCCACATGAGGGTTGAACAGGTTTACCTGTCAAAAAAGAAGATTCTACCGACTGAGAAATCAGCCCTTAGGTTGAAATCAAAGCGCACTCTGACTTTGCTTAGACTTAAAGCTCATTTCAGACTATGGAATATAATATATATTACGGTCAAAATAGACATTCAAGGATACAATAATTCGCATAGAAGTAAAAATAGGTACGAATGTTGGGAATACAAGTATAAATTAACTATGAACAATCGCTCTCACATTTGCAAAAAATATATATTCAAGGTCAAAGTCCAAGGTCAAAGAAATGAGCTTAAGACGGAGTTAAACGAGACAGATGTATCTCTCACATAAATCTGTCTCGTTTTAACTCAATCTTAATGCTTAAGTGTGAGCAAAGTTAAGGTGCACTCTATAAATCTCACCCTTACTCAATAAAGTTTGTACCTAAACTATCAGAGCAATAGCACGAATTTGTGTATGAAGTCAAGATAAAGTAAAGCGGTGTACAGACTAGTGGAACAACAGCGATTCACAAACGATTATTCGCTGGTACTTACCTAGAATATTTCTGTGGCCAATAATTTCACTATTGCCAGCAAAATGTATAGTAGGTGTGTAAAGCTGCATACATAATAATAGTTTGTACGCGATATAAGACTTGAATTATAATAAGCGTCGCGTCGGTGCCCACTTGCAAAGTGGAGACGGTCGAAGAACGATTACAACCTGGCATAAAAAGTCCGTTCTGTCCGAACGCTCCGCCTAACAAATCAGATGCGTAATATTTCTAATTTTTAAATACATACTGAAAATTGTAGAGCCGGCAGGATTCTGGGTTTTTTGGGTTTTCTGGGTTCGCGCGCGACGCTCTGACAAAAAGCAATATATCATTTCTCTTTCAAAGACCTATATTGTGTAATATAGGCCTTTGAAAGTATTAGCTGCAAAGTCTCGCTACTAGATACCATTAACAGTCGCTTCAGTACTTAACTGAACATACATATCACAAATTTCGCCATTGGCAGTAAGTGAAATCGTGGCTTAGCGGTCAGAGCGTCGGGCGCAATTCAGAAGACGCAGATTCGAATCCTGCTGATTCCGTAATTTTTTATATGTATTTAAAAGCTATTCAGAAGCGTAATATTTATTCCGTTCTCTTAGACTTGCGTTTGCGCTCTCATTCGTGATTTGGCGGACCCGTCAAAATACGAATCGAATGAGTACGTATTTGTATGACGGCCACTTCGAATCGTATTTTCAAGAATCGCGGAAATGAACTGCAGACGGATGAGTGCAAAAACACCATTTGGGTGATTGTCGAATAATTTATGTAAATTAAGTCCATCAGTTAGATGCTGCTATATCGGATTTGACTTAAAACAGAATAATTGGTTCTGGATAGATATTTTTTTCCAGACTGTTCGATCAATCGAACTAGCAGTCTAACCGAACGAAATAGACGAATCAAAGCAGCCTTCTAAATAACAAAAACTCAACTTTATGTGCTTTAACATACCGTTAAAAATGGATTGAATAAACCTTCAGTTATCTAACAAGCCGTTTCGACTCCACTCTGCAGACTGCAGGTGTGCCCTGACGTTTATGCGGCTTGCACATTGATGAGAGGAATTTATCCTATTTTAATCTTGATAGTTAGGTTGCATAAAGAAACATCCACGGTACGAATTAATTATATTTATTCTGTATAAAAAAAATAGTTTGTTAAAAATGATTTTTTTTGCTGTCCCAACCTGATAAAAATGATTAATAGGTAGGTATTTAATTTATTAATTAATATATGAATTCGTGACAATTACAATAGGTACATAATATTTTGCCTTTGTATTTTATAGTTGTTTATATTTTATTCTAGCGCAATTCATTTTAACCAATTTTAACTCCGCGATTCTCTCGTCAGTGTGGACCGCCCTTAATGTTATTGTAAAAAAATGGGCATATTTAAACAAAACATTGTAAGAAGTACGTAATTTTAGCAACATTTCCTAGATTGTTGTGTTCTTCCTTCTAAATTAATATACCTACCATATTTTAAATTACTACATAATGTAAATTTTTAATAAATTAATTTTTAATTTGTATACTTTCCGTGTATTTTTTGCCTTCCTTCCTTTTTGCAAATACGGAGTTTATTTTTTCTCTCTCGTCTGGCTTTGTAAAGATTAGCCAATGTCAAGTTTGTAGTTATTTGTAACAAGTTAGTTAAACTATACAAGTATGGACCCCGTCTGTGCCGGCGCTCGCCGACATACGCACGGCACCCCCTTAGAGCGCTTTCCAGTCAGTTTTAACAACAAAAAAACACTCCAAAGAGGCAGAGCACGCCCGCCAGCTAACACCAACACAGACGAAGTCCAAAACGGAGATTAGAGGTAGGTAAATTAATAAAAAACGGACAAGTGCGAGTTGGAGTCGCATATGAAGGGTTCCGTACCATCATACAAGATATTTTAACATTTTTATGTGCAACACTGCAATTTAATGACAACAGCCATCTGATTCTATGTGCTTTAGTATGTTTTTAACCCCCGACCCAAAAAGAGGGGTGTTATAAGTTTGACGTGTGTATCTGTGTATCTGTCTGTGGCATCGTAGCGCCTAAACGAATGAACTGATTTTAATTTACTTTTTTTTGTTTGAAAGGTGGCTTGATCGAGTGTTCTTAGCTATAATCCAAAAAAATCGGTTCAGCCGTTTAAGAGTTATCAGCTCTTTTCTAGTTTTCTTGTAGAAAAGAAGGTTAGATAACCCTTAGGTTCATAATATTCAAGTGTCAATTGACAAATCTGTGGTCGTAAGGAAAAGGGGCATAAGTCAGATACGCGGCTACAGCTCGTTTCGCCAGTACGGGCCAAAGAAAGAAATTAGTCGAGACACCGTTTCTTAAACTTAGGCCATTTTTTTAGTAAGTAGTTATTAATAAAAACGAACAAATTAAGATAATTTGTTTGCTATATTATTCATTTATTTGATAAAAATACTTATAATCTTAGATCACCGGATGTAACTGGTTCAAATCTCAATAATTGGAAGTATGTATTTGTGTTATTAACACAGATTTTTACATGATTCTATGTTTATGTAAATGTGATTTTGATATTATATTATATTAAATATTATATTATATTAGATTTAGATTTATATTACATTTAATTTTTGTATGTCTGTAAATTATTTTTAAAAGTGATGTTAATAAGAATTGCTGCAAACCAAAGGTTAATCTTTCATTGCTGAAGGTTTCTTTGTTTCTTCAATTTTCTAGATTAGCAAAATCTGCTTTTATTTGATGACTGTCAAGATGGTGTCTCTTTTTCAATGGGCTCTACTAATTTAATTATCATATGTATCGCGTCATAGGTATGACACGTGTCTAGAACTGGCTTTTGAATTTAAGACCAGTGCTCTTAAATATTTTGCCAAAGTGTAATCTGGAAACTGGATATGTCTTCTTTATACATTTCGTACCCACATAAATTGTTAAGTTCAAGCCTAATAGAAGATAGGTTTTGCCTGTGTGTCGTCGTGAATAATGAGATCTATAAGTTAGGTAAGTCATAAAGTAAGTAGCTTATGTAGTTATTCTTTTCTTCCGAAATTTTAGAAGGTGGAGTTGTAAGATCTAGTTTTGTGATTACTTGTAATAATGCCGGATATTTCAAAGAAGGATTTTTAAAAACTGTTCGCATAAATTTGTCTGTCTCACAAAATGTCTGTTTGAAAGATTCTTATTTCAACTAAGACTTCTAAACTCCAGACAATCTAATCCCGAAATACATGGTCAATGTAATTGACATTTCTTCCAAAAATAAATTTTGTCCACTGATCGTTAAACGGACCTACAATCTTTTTAGGACCATGTGAAATCAGTTGTGCTAAATATAAAACTCTCTTATTGAAATCACTATGGTTTCAGTACTCTTGAAATATCTGACTTTGCTGCTCAAAGGTAAATTTTATTAGCAGATTTCTTCCTGCAATCTGATTAATGTTTTACTCATAGATATGTGTTTTACTTTACTCGCACTAACTATTCTTCCTTTTTGGTTTATATAATGTATCCTCTGTTTCTTTTAAGTTTTATAATGGACCTTATATTGTTGGTCTTCCTCTTTCTTTCGTTGTGAGTAAGATGAATCTAGAGAAATATATTTCTGAATTTACCGGTAATATACAAATTATACAACAAAATTATAGGAGAGGGCGTAGGACTACGGACACGTTTTGACAACAAAAAATAACCAATAAGTTATAACTAAACCGTTAACTAAGTAATAATAAATTAGAAAACTTATTACCTAGGTACTTAGGTACTTCCGAAGTGGTACAAAAGAATCCATAACTGACTTAAATAAAACAATGGTGGTGAAATCTTGCGCAAAGGTCCAGGTGCCTAACAAACAGTGTTGTCCTATAATGGAATCGGTTACCTAACGGTTCGATAGTAATAATTGGCCCAAAAAAACACCAAAACAATTAAACAGTGCAACTTCGGTCATTTATCATGAGCTTTTTTTGTTCTGAAACGCAACGATTTGAGAACTAAGTATAGACATGATGCCATATTCCAAACCAAAAATTTTGCGAAACCTTGTTACAAGTAGGCATGATTTATGTTGTGCCCCTATTCTTTGTTAAGAAGTGGTTAAGACAAACGATAATCGACTTGTGCCCAATTTTTGTTCAGTTTTTATTCTGGAATAAATAAAGTTTTCGTAAAATATGCCTTTTTCCCTTGAAGCTTGAAATAATATATTTCATTTGTGAGTTTTTGTAATTTTAGTGAAAAATGCGACTTGTGCCCCTTTTCCTTCCGACCACAGAAATGTCAAGCTGTCAAGATGGACGTAGATATACACAATTATTTATTTGAAAATGATTTGTCGGGGGTGTTGAAAATTTTTAATTTACACTTGTTTTGTGATGGAACCATAGATTCATGGTTTTCGGATTTTGATGTATCGTGCAAAATGTCGAAAAAATACCAAAGTACGGAACCCTTGTTGCGCGAGTCTGATTTTCACTTGGCCGTTTTTTTATAGAATGGCCGATAATTTTCGAATTTTTCCTTTTTTTGGGAAAATGAAGAGCCAAATTATTACAAAAAAACAATTTATTCCGAAGCATAAATGCGTACAAAACGTAATTAATTAATTTCTACAAACTAGCATATGAAAAATATAGTAAGCTCCGCGTCGCAATTACATAGTAAATTAGTAGTTACTAAGTAACCGAGTTGGGGACCAACCAGCCTATAGGGAGGGGGGTTGACTCCGCGCTGTCATCTATGTACGCATCCCATTGCGATCTGAAACAATGAGAAATTATAATATTTACAAGATCCAAGTGATCGAAAATCACTTACAGTACGTACTACCATCCTAAAACTAATAAAAAAAAATCAAAAGAAAAATAAAACCGACTTCAAAAACCACAAACACTAAAAAGTAAAAAATAATTTTTGATCCTACACGTGTAATGTATGATACATTACATACAATACACGTATAGAACAAAAATTATTTTTTACTTTTTAGTGTTTGTAATTTTTAAAGTCGGTTTTATTTTTCTTTTGAATTTTTTTTTGTTTTTCCACGATACGTCAAATGAAACATCTGATTAACGCTAGGGGTCAACGAACGTTCCATAAATAGGTCACCCGAAGTCAATGCCGCAGTATTTGCTAGCGTTCTGGTTACACCCTGTATATTTTTGTTTGTTTATTCACGATACGTACCTAACAGCTATGAATTTCGCCAAATCGCCTTGAAAATCAACCTGGGGGTTCACATCGTCACCAAACATCGCCCGTCGCCATTCCACCAAGTTCTCTTTGACCTTCAACTCTTTAAACGTAGGGGAATTGTTCAGTTTGTTGTTCTGTTCCAATTGAGCTCTGGACTCGCGTTCCTCCTCCTCGTAAGTTAACAGCTTTTGTTGCCATAGCTTTGAGATTTGCTCTGGGAAAAGAAAGTTTTTATTTTACCAGAAAGTTCTATTTTTATACAAAAAAAAACAACTATAGGACTGAACCGTTTTGAGGTCGGGAACCCTAAAAAAACAGTGAATATTTTGATTATAGAGGTTACACATAACCATAGTTTTGACTAAAAGGTGTAAGGTTATTTTTAAAAATTGATTTGAGTTGTCAAAAATAATATAAAATTATTAATTTACCTAATGCAGGTAGTTTGATAAAATCGTTATTTGGCTCATTCGATGTCATACAATCTGTTGCTAGGAGGCCAACAAGATTGAACTTGCATAAATACGGGTGTTTCGAAGGTTTTAGTTCAGTCTCCTTCTGAGATTCGGAGCGATATCGCATATTTTCGGTATTTGGATTGTGAACTGAATAATTAGATGTTGTGATAGCAATCACGCTCTAATTAAATTACTTATTTTGGCATTAGTTTGTTTAGATTAAAACTCTCGGATAACCTTACACATTGAATTTGTGTTTTTTGTGTTGGTTTTGGAGAGGACATTCCAATAATTCGATAAAAATATTTAAATAATACCTGCTTTTCTGAGTGACGCCAATAAAGGTGAAGGAGAAACTTGAGTAGTTTTTGTGCTTACCAATATTATTTTGAAAGGCAGTAGTCTCCGCTTCAGATACCTCTTGCCCTCTCCCTCTCGCGGTGTTCTGTCTCGCTCTTCTTAACTTCACAAGAGCGTCCAACTTTGCTATGGCCTTTTTAGCATCATGTTTCTTTCTTATCACTTCTTTTAGAAGAATATCTGCTTTGATTTTGGCTTCTTCTTCCTGTAAATGGTTTTAATCAATTTATGACATTTTTGAGTACCTCTAATTCTTTCTACACTCAAAATAAAGTTTAAAAAGAGTGCCTAAATGGCAACCAGTGGCTGTTTCATAGAAAAAATATCCTGCCACTAGTGAGGTTAAAAGCTTGCAGTAGAATATCATTGTTTCTTAGCTTACCACTTGTGGCAGGATATGAATTTTTTTCTTTCTCGCTAAAAACTATAAAAAATCTATTTACTTGCAAAATAAGTTTATAGGCTGTTTGACTAACTTTTGGAAATTGTTTAAAATTATTGTTTATTTAGTACACTTTCCAATGAGTTGCAAAAATTAGTCAAATAGTTACGTTGATATTATGTCAGTCAATATTAGTATAGATAAATACCTGTTTAGCCTTCTGAATGTCATCTTTTATCTTCTGTAAATTCTCATCAATCTTGCGCGATCTCTCTTCCAACTCCTTTATTCTTTCCTTCTTCTCTCTCTTCCTCTCTTCTCTAAGCCTTTTCAATCGTAACCTCTTTGCTGTTCTTTTGGCAACAAGTTTCCTGCTCATATCTAGGTATGAACTGCTCAATTTCGATATTGTACGTTGTATAACATTTTTATTTGTATTTACACTCTTGAGAGCTTCCGTCCATTCTTCTTCTGATAACGTATCAATGTTTGAAGACAACTTTCCTTCTTGAACTTTTAAATCGTTCAGTGAAAGAACTAATTCATACAAAGTCTCGTGGACTTGAGAAACATGAACAAAATTAACCTTTGGCTTAACTTTGTAGGGTATGCGGACTTCGAATTTTTTAATGTATTCTTGATCTGTCAATTCTGGAGTAAATAAAAATGGCGTTACCGGAGGTGGTGGGGGTGGGGGTGGGGGAAGAAGTAAACGAGCAGGATTAGAGGTCACTAGAGGTGGAGGGGGTGGGGGTAAATGTAAATGTGCAGGATTAGAGGTCACTAGAGGTGGCGGTGGTGGGGGTAAAGGTAAATGAGCAGGGTTAGAGGTCACTAGAGGTGGTGGTGGTGGGGGTAAAGGTAAATGAGCAGGGTTAGAGGTCACTAGAGGTGGTGGTGGTGGGGGTAAAAGTAAATGAGCAGGGTTAGAGGTTACTAGAGGTGGAGGTGGTGGGGGTAAAAGTAAATGTGCAGGATTATTTTGAAAATTTTGCTTGTTACTTTGGAATGTAAAATTGCTTCCTTTATAAAAGCTTGGTGTATAAGACATGATTATTATATTATTAATATATATGTAAAGATATTAGTAAAGTTGTATAGATTATGATGATTCGGGCAGTTGGGGCTCAGCGTCTTTTAATACTTGTTCGGCCGCTTTGTAGTCCTCGTGCTCTTTGAGATCTTGTTCTGTGTTTAATGTATTCTTTAGATCTGCAAATGCCTTCGCTAACCTGAAAAAAAAATTGAAACAGTTTAGAATTTCATAATATAACCAGGAAGGACTTAAGTGACCAGCATAAAGACATCTAGATTAGATTACTTTTTAGATTTTTATCAAATATAAAACCTAGTTGATATTATACTACAGGGAGCTGGCAAACAAAACCAGTTGTCTTCTTTTAATTCAATTTTTTTTTAATCGCAGTATCTTTGTTTAGTAACATTGATACCTGTTACTATTTTTTAAAGAAAACAGGCTCAAAGGTTTGATAATAACCTGAAAAAGTGTGTTTTCAAACAAAACCAGATCCTAAAGAAATGTCTTAAAAATACAATTGTAGCCTCCATTTTTTCCTGTAAAATTTAATTTTGTGGACTAGTCCGGTTTTGTTCCTCCAGCTCCTCGTATTGTATAAGAAATTTGTGCAGGCAGCGTATTGCAAAAATTAAATTGAACAGTAATTGTTATACTTTTAATCACCAAACATATTTTTAGGAATCACCTTAACTCAAAAATCTTTCTCTATTAAATAATGACAGGATTACTTACCTAATTACCTATTAACCATGCCAATAGCACCCAATAGGTACCATTAAAAACGATTACCTACCCAAAAGTGTAGCATGAAATATAACCTCCAAAGTTCAAATCACCTGCCATAGTCATAATCAATATTTCTGTAAATACGATAACTGGGGAAAAAATACACCTTTAAAGACCTCCCCGAAGCGTAAATTTAAATTTAGAACACAACTCACCGCCGCTGGCAGTCCGGTACCATCATAAGCGACTCTTGAAGGACCTCCTCCTGCTTTCTTATATTATGCTCGTCTTGCCCTTCGTCTTTTATCTTTTGTATCCTAGCCTTTTGCTGTTCAGCCTCCTTCTCGTAAACAACTTTCTCCTTGGCTATGCGTTTAACCACGCCAGTTTTGATCTTTATTTGCCTGATGCGGGGATCTGCCATCGTTAAAAGTTATAACACGCTCGAAAGTTGCTTGTTTAATTTTTGTTTAATTCGAAAAATGAATCATAATTCATAGCAAACATCAGTGTTTCCACTCACGGTTATTTTTTACCCTAATTTCTATAGGAATCCGCCTTAAATTACCCTAATTTTTTACTATGTTATTTGGGGCGCATAGACAGTTATTAGTAATATAAAGAACTACATTATTTCACGTCTATCACGAATATCATTTCACGATTCTTGAGTTTTGTGAAGAAGAGTTTACTTCCATTTCCAAAATAATAACTAGGTAACTATCCCTTTTGTTTATTTAAAAATAATACAAATTATACATTGGGTAAGTATAAAAAACAGAGTAACTAGCCCCCTACAGACCAGTTGATTAGTTACCATTTAAAGTTCGATTTTAGCCCAAACCTTAGTAAATTACTGTCTACGTAATTTAAAAAAGGGCCATACCTAATATTCACCTATTCACCCTAAAATAGGGCGAAGTCCTTAAAAGTGGAAACACTGCCAAACATTGACATTTGACATTGACAAATGAGACATTTGACAGTAAAATGACGTTGGCAGGCGTTCCTATACCACAAGTTATCAAAGATTTGTTTTTTACTATTATTGCGGCTTTGGATTCCAGTCTTTATAATAATCACCAATATAATATATTGGTGATTATATTATGTAGCATAATTTCTTAGTAACTAGGTAGGTAACTATGTTAATTACATTTTTCCGTTGATTTAGTTAAGTGCGTTTAAAGTTCCGGTTGAACAAAACTAAGTCCAAACGAATTTGCGCTGCGCTGAGCAACGCGACGCGACACGGCAGCGCCTTGCTTCATACAAACTATATTTACCGATGATATTTACCGGCTCGCGCAGCCGGTCCTTTAGAATATTTTAAATGTAGGTACCTACCTATAAAAATCGTAGGTTCGTTACTTCATAGTGCATGAACCACGTATTTATAACCAACCACCAACTATCTCGGTGTATACCTACTTGACTAACAATAAAATTAGCTTAGCCCGATTTTTTCAAGAATTTCTTTTTTCGTACCTAATAGAATATGAGTCATGTAGCCTCAAATCATTTTTAGCCCACTTTCTTCAATATTAAGTCATAAATCAATAACATATTGTAAATAAGAATAAACAAAATACTTGATATGAATGACTGTATCTTATCAAACGGCGATCGGTTGATAAAATGATAACAATTGCCTGCCGAACCCGTTGGGATGCTACAAGATTGGATTAAATAACAGATAACTCGAAGTAGGTAGGTAACACTATGAAATTGCACTCTAGGTAATTGTATCTTTTGGAGATCCTTATGATCTAAGAATAAAAAATCCATCCCAATGTAATAAAACTTCTGGTACCTAGGTATTAACCTACTTACATTAATTTGATATTATTATAAATTACGAACATATTTAGGCATCTGAACATGATTTCAAAATAGTTATTGGCTCTTTCGTCCATTCTTTAACAAAGCGATAAGTATGTAGGTAAGGAATGTTCTAGAATAGATGCCTACAACATTATTGAAAATCTCAATTTGAACTTTTACCAGTAGTGTTGAATTGGGGATTCTGTATCAAAATTGGTGGGGATTTTGGATCACTCTCGCTACGCTCGCTCGCTTCGCTCGCCGTGATCCAAAATCGCCACCAATTTTGATACAGAATTCCCCAATTCTAAACTACTGTCCTCAACAACACATTAAATAAATGGAGTGTAGCTAAATCCAAGCAAAAATTAATCAACTATCCGTATTTTGAACAAACTATTCACATGGTTTAAGAACGAAATATTCATTCTATTTGCACGAGCAAATATGGTGATAAAACTAGATAGGTACTAAGAAACCTTGAATTTTAAAATTACTCTTCAAATGTAATATTTTTACAACATGAAAAACAACTATTTGGCTATAACAACCTACACCAAATATTGTGTTTTCAATACGAGTATAATCAGTAAATTAAACAAAAGAAGCAGGTATATGGAAGTTAAACAAGCATATTTAATCATCTAAAACTTTATTATTCATACACCACTTTTTTAAACAAGTTACATTTTTCAGCGCACAGATGGTCGGATGATAAACACAACTATATATGTCAGAATGTGAATTATACAACTCATACAATGTTAATAAACGAGGACATCCTTTATCTTCTAAATTATGTACGTTAGGATTACTTAATATATCTTTTAACCATAACTGCTTTTCAAGGCCTTTACAATAAATATCATTATTTTTTAAAATATCTATTAGATGGTATTTATAGGTCTCGTAAGGCACGATTCCCTCGCTCCATAATATTTTTCTATTCTTTTCAATCCATTTAACTTGTTTCTTTTCTGTGTCTGTTAGCCATTCATAGGGATATGGCGGTTTTATTAACAAAACTTGAACTCGATCACTATACACTATAGCAATCTCTTTAGGCAGAAAGTAATTTTGATCATTTTTAAAACCTTGAACGTCCACAATAATTTTCATGATAGTTTTCGAACAATGTTACTCAGCGGCCTATACTCCACAAGACGATCGTTTATGATTAAACAGTAAGCGCTGGTATTGCTTGGAATTTCCTGAGACGTTTCTATTTCCAGACGAACATCAACTGGACCAGTTTTTAAATTTTCATTTTGTCTGGAACAATCTATGACAAATAAAGGCGCTATTTCTTTAAATGTATGAAGATCAAGCAGTGGATCAATAGGAAGGTTGTAAAACGACTGACGAAACTTGGTGTACATGTCGTATAATATACTGTATTTATTTTCCTCAAACTTGAGATTTAAAGCATCATACGGATAATAGTGGGAATTCAGGAATAATGTGACATTGGTTAATGTACAATGATCGAATATTGTGCTGTCTCTGTTTTTAACGTTTTTTCTATTAGTTTGCAAACCAAATATAACATATCGAGGTTTTTCTAATTGAGAAGCAGTCTTTAACGCCCATGAATGTTTGGTAGTTTTTGGCAATAATGGATATTCATACAAATCCCAATTTCTAAATGCTATTTGTACGGGATTATCTTTTTCTAATTTCCTTAAAAGTATTAATCTTTGCTGATCTGATACTTTAATATGTGGTACTCGCCATTGGATTCTCTGTATATCAATGTCTACAATATCATCGCTACCCATGACAACACTATTTATGTTAGTACTACCTCTGTTAAGTATGAGTTCATGTTTACAGTTTATTATTATTTTATTGTAGTCTTCAGCAAAACCTAAAATCTTATTTAAGGGTATCAAAGCATTAAAATTTCCATTTTGATTTTTAAATCCGTCTATATTCCAACCCCAAGCAGCAGCCGCTTTACTGTCACCGCTATTCATTGAAATGAAAGATTTTATGGTTGTAGTTATTCCAGCATTTCTAATACGATCGATTTCAACACCATTCATTTCGTATCGGATATCTTGAAAAAGAAATGCAATTGCATTATTACTGAAGTCAACACTTTTCTTTTGAACTTTGCCAGCTTGATCTTTATGAGTCACCGAAACTTTTCCTTCAATGTAAATGGAACTGGCTGATGGTAACACGTAAATATCTTGCTGGTGAATAGGTATCCGAATTTCATCATTTTCATTGAAACTGTTATTGTATGGATTATATGTATGAACCTCATAACTCTCGATAGAGTTATCGAATTCAGGTAATTCGTTGATCTGAAGGAGGCTCATACTTTGAAGCCGAGGGCTTTAAGAAATTGTTTATTACTCTGATGAATTTTTTTATATACTCTAACACGTCTTCTTTGTTTTACACTTTCCTTGGTAATAACTTTCTTAATAGTTGGGTTATACTCTTTATAATAATTACTTTTGTTAAATACGATCATTTTGACTTTTTCAAATGAAGACACAAAACAATAGTTTCGCCCTTAAAATTTATATTATTGCCTTCCAAATCCAAAATTTTTATTGTTATTGATGAAATTATCTTTCTTTTGACCGGAAAATATATCACATTACTTGGAGATTCTATAAATCTATGACCTGGAGGAATGTTTGGCACAAACTCATAAATAATATGTGAAGGAGAACCGTTAGTGTACGAACTCTGTACAAGATCACATTCGATCCTTATGACAGACAGTGGTAGAATGTTAACGGATTCTGTAGATTCATGCCATTTATTTGCTTTTAGTTTTTCGTTAGAAAAACCTAGCATAGGTCCAATACTATTTTCTGAATTAAAGTTTATAGTTTCAGTACAGTACAAAGAGCATGTCATTGTATTGATGTTAGATTTTATTTGTAATTCACAATTTTCAACTCTTTCTTTTAGGTATTCATACAAATCTTGTAAATCGTAAGCACCTGGTTGAATAAGAATTCTTTTTTTCTCTTCTCCATATTCAAACACATTATTATTATAGTCTACATTTGGAATTGAATTAAATGCAGAAAAATATACTAAGCCACACTCATATTCGTCTTCCAAAATAAGAGGAGGGGCGTAAAATGATTCTAGAATAGATTTTTCACCCACGATCGTGAGTGTAATAGACATGATGGTTAAATGAGCTTACATATTTTTGTATCATCTATTTATTTTCAATTTTTATTCCAAAAATTAATAAGAAATTTGATACATAGATGGCCACAGTTATAAGAATTAGATCCTTGATAATTGTCATAATTATAATTAATATTCGCTCCCACATATTTTACAAATTCTTTAGGCGGTTTCAAATTACCATAACTATCAAAGTATTCAATGTAATTATTTATTTTTGCATAGGCTACCCAATGAGTTCCAGGATTTTCAGAGCTATCTAAGTTGATGATACCACACTCTTTTTTAAAAGGATATTTTGGAAGTTCATTTCTCATAAATACACCTCTGAAATAAGGAATATTTTTTGAAATTTTTAGAATATCCAAGTTACTTAGAGCACGATTAGGTAGCCGCCGAATCAGTTTTTTTCCTTTGCTGTGTATATTCCCAAACCATTACCATAGGGCTTTATAAATAATCCTTTTCCGATACACAATGTTTCCATCTTCTCGTTATGTCTCTTTAGTTCTTGAAATTTTTTTTTCATTAAATTAATAGCATTGACTGCTTTCACTATACTAGCAGTACCACCCGCTAAGCTGCCCGCGGCAGACAATCCTGCAAATATGGGGACTAGTGGCAAAACCCCACCTGTCTTTGGTATGGGTATTATACGCGGTACATTAACTGAAGATGTCGCTGCTAATTCCTTAGCAGCAGCAAGAGCTAATTCGATTGCAGCTTTTTTGCATTTAGGTTTCAATTTATGGATATGTTTTTTCGCGCGAGATACAATATCCTTAAAGCTTTTCTTAAAACCAGCACCAGAATTACTTGTTTTCAAATTGTTAGATTTTCTTCTCAAAGTCATTTTACGCTTGGATGGTTGTTTCTCCATTTTTAATAAAAGAGAACTCTGCTCAGTATCGTAGATAATAAGAGACTGAAAGTTGTTAACATAAAATGTGTTTATAAAAGATTTAGTTTATCTATCCAACTGTTTTCACTAGGCGGCAGACCTAACCATTTGACATATAATTTATTTCCTTTTGTTTTTAAAACCTTTTCAATAAGATATATATCAGGATGTTTTGTTTTTTGTAATTCTTCAGTATAGAATGATCCTAAAATAGGTCGCTGTCTTGCATCTTTTAGAAGGTAAGTAATTGGATGAGTGTTTTGAACTTGAGCTATATTAAAAATTTCAGTTGACCAGTTGGGAGTATATCCTTTGTCAAAAGTTCCTTTGTATTTGCTTATTCTTACATAATCTCCAATTTTGAATTTTGAACGTTTCTGCGATGGTGCTGATAATTGTAGTAGTCTGTATCTTTTTAGTATATTTTGTTTATTCTTTTCATTAACTTTATCTGGAGCTGTACCAATTGTTCTGTGAAATGTGGAGTTATATTTTTTCATGATGTGCTCGAGGGTTCCATCATTCCATTTGTAATTCCCTTGCAAGCTAAATTGCTTGTACATTTTAGTTTTCAACGTTCTTATAAATCTTTCTACTATTGACGCCTTTTTAGTGGAATAAGTGGAATAATGATTTATACCGTATTTTTGTAATAATTTTTTGAAACAACTATTATAAAATTCTGTTCCTAAATCAGTTTGTAGATTTTTGGGAACACGACCTTTTTCTAGTAACTTACTAAATGCTTCAGTCACAGTTTCTTTATTTTTAAGTTTAAGCGGATATGCCCATGCATACTTTGAAAAAGCATCGATGACTGTTAAAATATATTTATATTGTGAATTATCTTTTGAGAATGATTGCATATCAACTAAATCGGCCTGCCATACATCATCAATGTCTTTAAGTATAACATGTCTTCGAGGAAAATTTTTCCTAACATTTTTATGTATTTCATTTACTACACTATCTTTGCTCATTTTTTGAATTTACGACTTACACCTTCTATATTCCTTTTTAGACTATTTATTTCTGATTTTAACTGCAACAATGTTTCCTCTACTGTTTTTAATCGTATATAGAGCCCATCTAAGAATTTGTCAACATATAGTTTAGTAGCACAGTCGTTTGGGTCAATGGGTGTACCAACATGTTTGATGATTTTATGTTGAGCATCAAAGATATTTTCTAAGGCAGAGCTATCCATTTTCAGTTTCTTGTGTACATGATGACCAAACTTGTTGACATTCATGTTCAACAGTGTTTATAGAACTAAGCAAAAATGTAACCAGGTTTTATTTTTATATACTTATTTTATTATACCAGCTTCTTTAAGTTCTTCAATTATTGATATAATCTCATTGTCATGACTAGTGTTGCCAGCATCTTTTGAAGCAATTAAAATTTTCAATCTATCTACTAACTCATTCGGATCATCCCAGTATATGAAATCTGTATTTTTTTTCAAAGTTTTAAGAGTTGGCATAAAACCACCTTGTTTTTTTTCTTTTAATTCACTATCAGTAAAGAGAGGTTTCACAATTTTAGTATATTTTGTCCCTTTATCGCCTTTAATCTGATTCGTAGGGTTATAATCTCTCCTATGTGCACTAGTATTGCATAAAATATCTTTATATACTAATTTATCTTGATCAGATACAATCTTTACATCTGGTTTACTCTGAAATAATAATTCTGCCAAACCTGGGGTTACTTCATAGGATCTATTTCCTATTTTAGCCATCATATTTTTGCTATGAGCATCACCATCTGAAAATGTTACTTTTGTATTTCCAATCATTAAATTACTATTTTCATTACGTACACCAAAAGGTACATTCAAATTATAGATTTCATTGCTTTTTTCAGGCGTTGGAGATGGAGTATAGAATTCTTCGATTTCTTCAAAATTTTGGGTAGAAGTTATTGGTTTTGGTGTTACATAATTTTTATCATCATTTTCTATGTTTTTAATTTTATCAGAAGTTGAAGGTGAACATGTATCTGGTAAATCATGGTGACTATTGTTTTTATTTTCTTTTTTTTGCAATACTATGGATTCTAATGGATCCGTTATGGATTTAAAAAGTTTGCGCCTTTTTAGTTCTAAATCATCTTCTTCTTCACGCATTTGTTTTGCTTTCTTTTTGATGGTTTCAATTGATTTAATTAATTGTTTCTTTACAACGGCTTCCATTTTTAAATTAAATATGGGTAGGTATTCTTACCAGTGCTCTCATTTGACTGACTAAATTTGTGTCTCGTATGTGGTATATAATTGTAAAATTGTTAGTCGAATTTCACGAATATGTCAAATGTTTTTCTGTACCGACCGTTATTTAGTTCGCAATCTTTGTTGATTGATAAAAACATAAACGGATCTTTCCAAATACTTGCACACAATTGTTTAAAGACATGCCAGCTCATATCAGAATTAACATGTTCCTTATATATATGTTTTAAGTTTATATCATCTTGCTTGAAAATAATTAAAAAGTTAACATTGTCACGTATTAATTGCTTAGGAATTTTTGAATATGTTTGGGTCAAGTAAAAGCAATCAATTTGTTTGTGTCTGCCCATCGAAAAATAATTTCGAATATTAACTTGATTTTCACAAGTCACGTCGTCAAAAATGAAAATAGAATTTCTTAAGGCTTCAGTTGGCGAAATAACTTCTTCACTATTTTTGAACATAATAAATTTAACATCTGGAGTATTTTGAAAAACTTTTTGTAGGAAACAATATTTAGATTGAAAAGTGGACTTTGAGTAAATATAAACATTTTGGAATTTAAGTCCATTTTCGTGCAATAATAAGTTTATCATAATATTTGTTTTCCCACAGTTGGAGGGTCCGCAAATTATGCATCGAATTGTGTTTGGTAGAAGTTTACTATGTCGGCTAAAGCATGGTGGTGGTGTTTCAACATCTATATAATTTATTTTTAATGATTCAGCCTGTTTTATCAACTTCATATTACTGATTGATGATAATTTTAAAAATGCAACTTATTAAATAACTTCATATTATTGCTAGTTGATTTAAATTTTAAGGTATTGCTTGTAGGTATCACATTCGTGTTTCACTTCGCACTTGTCTAGCGCACTATTATTTGTCGATGATTATATTAAAATGTAGGTATACATTTTAATTTAAACCTTGTGATAATAGTATGAAATTGAAATTCGTAAGAACTTAATATTAAACAGGTTCTAACATGTCGCTAGAGATTGCATAATGCGGACGAATGTCATACAAGTATATACAATTGTTTTGAAAACTTGACTCCATAGATTTGTTACTAAACAATTTTCATTCCCAGATCTTCTCACGCAAGGAACTCACTCGCTTCTGGTTAGTGAAAAAAATTACTTATATAATATTTTGACTGTATTCTTTTCTATTTTAGAATTTGTTTATTGATATTTTTATAAATGTTGTTTTATTGTTATATTTATAAAATTTTGTATTTTGTTACAGCATCATGTCGGACTTTTATTTCACGGATGACGAAAGAAACACAAGTATGAATAATCCATTTTATGGAGCTCAAGACTTGGATGCTATTTTAGAAAGAGAAGAAGAGAATAGATTGAAAGCTTTACGTGAGCAAAAAAATAATGAAACACTTGAAAATAACACCAGTTTGAAAACCATAAAAAAGAAAAATAAATTGTCTTTAAAAAAGAAGCTTCCAAAAATAGATCATGTGATTTCACCAGCTCCAGATTCATCTTTTGTTATACGGAAAAATAAAGCAAAGGGAAGCCACATTATAAAAATTGAAATACTTGAAATTGATAGTAAAGAACAGGAGAACAGTGCAAAGACTAATTTGAGTGTACAGTACATAGTGAGTGATAATTATGACAATATGATGGATGCTACAGAAGATTTAATTAATAGGATTATACAAAAGCTAAGTGTGCCTGAATAGTTAAATTTAATATTATTTTATTGTTATTTTGCGATTGTAAAAATAAAAAGCATAAATGAGTTCTAATTAAAGTATAAAGTATATTTTATATTTTCATATCATGCAAGTAAGTTGTAGTCCGAATATTTTCCATTAAGTAGTAAGTTTTTATAATACGTTAATCTTATGTTAAGTACTAAGTTTATGAAGTAATGTAAATAATTGGTTGAATTAATAAAGGGAATATAAAATATGTTGTGATTTTATTTGAAATAAAACACTGTGGTAAACTTAATCAAATTTATTAAATGCTAAATTACCATTAAAACTAATATTAAAATTAGACACATAAAAATTTGTAAAATACATAGGTACTTAGCATAATATTTTTACTAAAGAATCGTGCTGTAATGCCCCCAAGGCAAAGTTTTAAAATCATTTTCCATTATTTGCCTTTTATTATCATCACTATTTAATACTAATTTATTAATTTTCTGAGTAAAAACCTGATGATTTTTTGATCGTATGACAAACATATCATCTCTTATATTTTCATTGCAAAATAAGGCTTTCTTATATTTCTCAAAGTTTAATTTTTTTGTCACAGGCTTCGTGATACCCTTTGCTTTACTGATAGTTTTTTTCTCAGAAAGTAAACAATATAATTTTGCGCGTAAACCAACAAATTTAGAAATGATTTCTCCTCCCATTTCGTCTTTAAAATATCCAGGTATTTTCATATTAGCTTTCGGCATATTAAAAATATTATCATCTTCAAAATTGCTAGTATCAAAATAATGAATGTTATCTTTCATATCTTCATAAAAATCATCAGTTTTTACAAGATATAGTAAACTATCAGTATCCGTATAACATAACTGAACATTATTTCCATAGATTCTTTTTATGACCGAATAATGAAAATGATACAAATGCGTTTTCGACAGTTCAAGAATCGTGAATCCAATATATATTGGTCGATCTAAGACAATTTTTGTTTTTTTCAATTGAATAGCTACTAAGTTTTCAGAAAAAATTGATAAACTGTGAAAATGTGGTGCACTAATATATTTTTCCGCTCCATTCAATTTATTAGTATTATTTGTAGTATCTCTCCAAACGTTTACTAGTTTTACGTCAACCTGCTTCCTTTTGTTTTCTATCGTTTTTCCAAAAATAGAATTATTCTGCTTTTTAAAAAAGTCTTTCTCAAAATCAGACTTGGCATTTTGTCTGAGACTTGTGTTTAAAAAAATATAAGGCTCTAAAAAGTTGTCCTGATAAAAAGATAGCACTCTGTATATTTTTAAAAGCAATAAACCATTCTTTAAGCATTCTTGCAAGTGCATATAATGAATAACAAAACGATGTTTATTATATAAATTTGCCACCAATTTTTTGCTTTGATTTTGAGCAGGAGAATATTTTTCCGCAGCAAATGGTAGGTCTGAATGAGCATCATGAATATTATCCGGATAACATAAATCTACCTCGAGAATATATCCACACTGACTTTTTTTAGAAATGTTCCTTACATCAAAATTTTTAATTTCATTTTCATTTAAAAATTTAAAGTCACGCATTGGCATTTTTTGCATCATAGCAAAACCGTAAAGGTTGACACAGTCTAAATAAATTAAGTACGTACTTGACTCATTTTTATTGTAGGATGGTAAATATTTATTGTTTGCTTCAGCATATCTCAATGAACACTGGGCTAAACCACCTCGAATACCTTTTTCTAACATCTGATACATATCCACATCAGAAATCAAATCAAGCTCAACTTTAGTATATAACAACATTGCGTCCCAACTTAAAGATGGAGATGATACATAATAGCAGGGGTCTAAATTATAATAGTCTAAACTCATATTTCTGAACTTTTCAAAAACGTCGCATAGTAATAAGACATCGCATTGTAAGTATAAATCTGTATACTCTCCTAAGTTTTTTATACCAAAAGTTTTCCATATTTTTAAAGCGTGTTCGTAATCCTCAATGGAAATATTTTCACCTGTGAGTTTATTAAAAAAAATCGAATGTTTTGGTAACTTTGTTTCATTATATTTCTCCCATGCATCCATATAATCATAACAATAGACACCCTTTTTACAGGCCAAATTTAATAAGTGTTCATCCTTAATAAATACACGCATATGCTGAAAATCATTCGGATGAAGACTCTTTGCCAGTTTATCCAAACCCGAACTCAAAAAATTAAATGAATCGATAAACTTCAGTTGAGCAGCATTTGTTTTATCAATAGGTAAAAATTTTGTGAATGATATATATTTTTCTTTAGATTTTGGTATCAAGCTCGTTTTTCCGGTAATTTCTGATAATTCTTTAATAAATAAGTGGCAATCATAACCACTCAAGTTATGAAAAATGATCGGTATAAACGTACATTTTTTTGCATTTATGTTACAAGTGTTGTGAGCAGGGCCTCGGTATTTACCTGTAAAATGGTCATGATCCTTTACTATTATATCATATTTTTTAAACATTGTTTTACAGATGCAGCAAATTTTTGCTTCATTATATGAAGTCAACTCTTCGGTAGTAAGAGGAAACATTGGATTATTTGTATTTAAAATACCGTGCAATCTTTTTACATCTCGCGTAATGCTTTCAACAAATTTTTTACCACAGTTTGGCCCGCGATAGCTTACAAAGTCATTAAGCTCAGGTTTAGAATGGCAACATATGTAATAAGCGAAACAAGATGGTTCATGTGTTTGTATATCTTCAGTATAAAGAGATTTATTTTCGTTTGAATATTTACAAAGCAAGCTCTCAAAATCGCCATATATCACGATAGGAATTCTTTGAGTTCTCTCATAGTTTGAAAAATGCAACTTACTACCATCTTCTGGAAGTACAGTTTGTCTTTTAGCACAATCGTGATTGTGTAGTTTTTGTTCATTTGCGAAATATAAAAAACATTCATCACATAAAAATATTTTAGACTTGTGTTTTGTTAATTGCCTTCGCACAAGTCGGCCAAAGTCTTTAATCAAACAGTAATGGGCTTTGTCATTTTTAGTAATATATAATAAATTAACATGGGTAAGTTTTCGAGCTAAAGTCACATACAAAGGACCTGTAACTGTATTATTGGCTTCTAACCCATAAACATTTACACTAATAGTTGGATTGTTCTTCTCAAAGGTTTTAATATCTTCAATTCCCGGAGGAAATGTCATATTTCTTATGTCAAAAAGCAATGAATAATGAGGATATGATGAAACTCTATTGGAATTAAGTTTTGTAGGATACATTTTAGCAGCAATGCACCATAAAAAGCAACAATCATCGAAATTATGAATATTTAGACATGATTTTGTATTTCTTATATGTGATGGTAATGCCAAATATGATCCACCTTTCAGAGGATTATATTTATTAATATTTATCTCCAAATGACTGATAGAATCAATTGTCCAACCAGATTCTGACTGTTCGAATTCTGCGCATTTGCAAGTTAACTTTTGAGCACATTGTAATAAAAAATTATCAATATCAGTACTTTGGACTATAATACCATATTTAGTACTGAAAGATTTAATAGACTTTTCAAAATTTTTTGGTAAAATATACGAAACAAATAACTCAAAATTTACTTTAATGGCAGTGTGTTTCTTTAGAGATATATTTATGATCTCGCGTGTGGTTTTAAATATTTGTGAAAAAAAACTCTCTGGAACTAAAGTTGTAGAGGTCGGATTTACTTTGTAACTGACTATTCTGTTTCTAAAAGCCGTTTTTATAATTTGCACATTCTCATATCTAGATTGAAATAAACTATTAGATTTATGAGTATTTGTTCTGTTATGTGACGATATAGATGTTTTAACATAAAGGTTACACTCTTTGCAGAAAAACATTTTCAATTTCATAGAATTGCTTATCTTGTTTATCTATTTAGTATCTAGTTTCTCAGTTCTGGTTTTAATATTCTGCGTATAAAAAATCGGTAAGGAAATACAGCTAAATAATAAATCAAGCTATTGGCTAATAAACAGTAAACAGTTATTAATAGAATGGAAGTAATGCGATGTTTCGATATCAACATTCAAACATGTCAAGTATCTAGTTTGTATGGTTCTAGTTTCTCAGTTCTAGATTTTAAATTTTGGATAGTTATGAGATGACTGTATTAAAATAAAGTAATCTAGTTATTTTCAGACAATGTGCAGACTTAGTAAGAGTATAAGGGCTGTAAGTATCACGTTATTAATATCCCAACTTCAAATCTTTCGATATGAACATTTAGACATTTTTATTTAATTTTATATGGTTCTAGTTTCATATGGTTCTAGTTTTTATGTTTCTAGTTTCATATGGTCTAGGCTTTGTATGGTCTAGGTTTTGTATGGTCTAGGCTTTGTATGATCTAGGCTTTGTATGGTCTAGGCTTTGTATGGTTTAGGCTTTGTAATTTCTGTAAAAAAAACACGTTAATTTAATTTTATATGGTTCTAGTTTCATATGGTTCTAGTTTTTATATTTCTAGTTTCATATGGTCTAGGCTTTGTATGGTCTAGGTTTTGTATGGTCTAGGCTTTGTATGATCTAGGCTTTGTATGGTCTAGGCTTTGTATGGTTTAGGCTTTGTAATTTCTGTAAAAAAAACACGTTAAAAAATATTTACAGGCACAAACATAAAGATAGTAATTTAATTGTCATACTTATTATATACAATATGTTGCAGATGAAATATTTTTTGAATTTATTTATGAAAATAATTTCTAAGATTTACAAAATTTAATTTACAAAATTTATCTTAGAAATTATTTTCATTTGCAGGGTATAAAATGGGCTGAATATTTTTTAGTTCAGCCTTACTATCATCAATTAATTTGGTGAGGGACTTCCATACCACCGAATTTAAATCAGTTGCAAGTTTTAGTGTGCAGATGGCATGCTTCCAACGCTCATTGTTCGCGAGTTTCTCCACTTCTTCAGAGTTGTAGACGCGCAGCTCGAAGTAGTAGCTGCCTTTCTTCGATGGGTCTGATTGGGATGTATACCCCGACGCAACGCGCCGACTGAGAAAACTTCTCAATTTCGCAGCGCGCACTGGCTTGCTAGTAGATTCATCCTGAAATTGAAAAATATTCAATTTAGTATCATCTGCGATAATTTCAACTCTCTACCTATTATGGTTCATGAGATAAAGCCCGCTGACAGACAGACGTCCGGGCGGACAGCGGTAGCTTAGTAATAGGATCCCACTGGTACCCTTCGGATATGATCCCTAACAAAATAATAACTTTAACAAACTATATTCATAAATTTATATACAGACCAATTGCCTAACAACATTCTTATTGGGAAGTCTTTTAAAAGCTTTAATCCAATAAAATATAAATAAGACAACTCACCTCAGATTCGGTAATAAACCTCCTCCGCTTAACAGATGGACTCGTAGGTGTATTTGGAGACGTTTCGGGTTCAGATTCCGATCCGCTCGATTCGAACGGATTCTTCGGAGCAGAAGAAGTCACCTCCTTTTTCTTGATCGTCTTCTTCCGCTTCACCTCACGTTTCTTCTTAAGAGACTTCGA
The DNA here is from genome assembly GCF_905333055.1 of Maniola jurtina. NCBI lineage: Eukaryota > Metazoa > Arthropoda > Insecta > Lepidoptera > Nymphalidae > Maniola > Maniola jurtina. The sequence continues at coordinate 12,425,361 of NC_060046.1, read as the reverse complement.
TGTTGATGGGGGCTGCACCAAAGCGATGGGGTCTTCGTCTTCGTCAAATGGATTGATGAAAGATGAAGAGGCCCTGAAAAACAATTTAAGTAACTATCAACATGAAAACTCCAAATAAAAATTCAATAGGTACCTAGTTGCTTAATTCAAAAATAAACATATAAAATAAAAATACTTACATACTTTATTTCGACTGTTGTTGTCGTCGTATCCAAAACTCGGAAAGAAAGGAATGGTGACGCTTAGGATCGACCTATTTATACGCTCGAATTCTAAAACCTCTTTCATAATAAACGAAATGGATTGAAATAAATTAGATTTAAACATTTGCGCATGTAACTTTAAACACTAAATCATCACAACATAAAACTTATATTTGCGAAAGTAATCAGACTAGATTTATACATTCGTATGAACACTGTCTTACGTATAAATTATTGCCGCATCAGCTATAGGTGTTCGATTTTGAAGCATGGAAGACGCTGTTGTTTATAGTTACGCAGTGAATTGAGATCTAACCGTAAAAGGAATGGTATGCGTCGGACTCGCGATAGTTAAAATGTTAAAAGGTTATACATTTTACTACTTTCCATAGGTAGGTATAAAATTTGTGAAAGGTCTAATAATATTTGCTCCTATTTGATGCTTCAATCTTCTTCCTTGCGAATTTGATTTAAAACTTGAGTGGAAATCCTTTAATTTTCGACGTCAAAAAATATCCTGGATCCGTCTCCAAGATGTGAATTGTCTGTGTATCAAATTTCGGCAAGATTCAGCCGTTAGTCTTTAGTTTAGACAGACGCCTTTTTGCATCACTAATCATACTTATTATAAATGCTAAAGTGTGTCTGTTTGTTTGTTTATTGGTTCGTCCTTCAATCACGTCGCAACGGAGCAACGAATCGACATGATTTTTCGTGGGTATAGTAAAAGAACTGGAGAGATATAGACAACTTTTTATCTCGGAAAATCATAGAGTTCCCGCAGGATTTAAAAACCTAAATCCATGCAGATGAAGTCGTGGGGGCATCAGTGAATTTATTATATTAGTACGCATTGTACGTATTTTTTTCGTCCATTAATCTCTATTTATCAAAGTATTTATAACAATCGAAATATATTTAAATAGCGGGAAATGTGTCTAAATTCATCATTAAAGAATTAATTTTCGATAAATAATAATGTATGATAAGCTTGCACACCTTACTAGAAATCTGCTATAATATATTTTTACTAATAAATCTTTATCCAAAATTCATTGTTTGTAGATCAGAATGGAGTTAATATATCCTAAATATCCTCGCTATGCAACTCAAATCGCAAGATTGCGAAGTTTTGATACCTGGCCTCAAGATTTAAATCAAAAACCTCAAGAAATGGCTGATGCTGGTTTTTTTTATACAGGAGATAGTGATCGCGTGATTTGTTACTTTTGTGATGGCAGGCTCAAAGACTGGGGCATCGAAGATCATCCATGGTCGGAGCACGCACGCTGGTTTCCGTCCTGTCCCTATGTTTTACTTGTGAAGGGTGAAACATACCTACAAAGTGATAGCAAAGATGTTTGTGGTGCATCAAAAGTATCTGAACAATTTGTAAATAACAATATAATAAGTTCTTTTGCAGACAGAAACATATTATGTGTTGAAAATATTAAAGAAACACTTTGCTGCAAAATTTGTCTTGTAGAAGAAGTAGCTGCGTGTTATATACCATGTGGTCATGCTATAACGTGTACTAAATGTGCTTTATCGTTGGATAAAATGTTATGTCCGATATGTGGAAAAGCAATCGTTAATGTAATACGAATATATTTCTGATGAGCTATAAACATTTAAAGAGTCTACCTTTATCCAACCTATTATAAGTATGCGCAAGCCTCGAATCAATCGATCGAAATTCATACTAATGAATACAGCAATGCCGGATCAAGCAGAAACACGATCAATATACAAAAATAATTTGAGCGCAACAAATCAAATGGTTAACTATGCGAGAGCAAACTTTTAGACGTAAAATTATCATGCATATGGGCTCGTTCGCATTTCTTATGAATGCCGCAGTCTCGTCGAACTCATCGTATTATATCATCCACTGTGCGGTGCGGGCGTATGATATAGGATCCGCAATAACTAGTCATTGAGGATTTTGTCTCACTGTTGATAGTGATTAATTGTTGCTTGGATTTAGGAATACTCCATTTATTTAATGTGTTGTTGTGGACAGTAGCCTACATTGGGGATCCTGTATCAAAATTCATGGGGATTTTGTATCACGGTGAGCGTAGCGAACGAGCGTTAGCGAGAGTGATCCAAAATCCCCATGGATTTTGATACAGGATCCCCAATTCAACACTACTTTTACCGTGTACGACCTTTGACCACAATAATAAGTCACGGTTCCCTTTTCGGAAATTTTCGGTATAGATAAGTAGGTGCGTATTTAAAAATAATTATGAATATATACGGAACCATCAAGGTATTTGCAAATTCTACGAGATTTTGAGATATTTGAGTTATAGATTACCTATATCTGACGCTATCCCAGCGAGAGAAGCTGATAATGATATGATAAGGTGTCGATGGGGCGAAATAATAAAACCGAAGCTCGCTACGCGCCGCCTACCCAGTACCCACACGGCAGAGGTCAGCCAAAATGAAGCTGTTTCTACTTCTGGCAGGTAAGTTTTTCCGATGGCCCTTGACTGCTGCTCTCTCCTAGTGATAATTTGATGGAAGGTTTTTAATTAGCAGTTTTTATTAAACCCATAGCTAGCTAGCTACTAGGCATTAGCCTTGGTCGGTTTTTACGCGACAACGTATCTGTCGCAATAACGTGGTAGCTAGTTACCACAGCCGCAGCCTCCCATCGGACCAGATCAGAGACAATCTAGAAATTATAAATTCCCAAACTACCCCTGTCACCCATTGTCCAAAATTAGCTGAGGTAGTTACCCCTGTTTAACTACCTCAGCCAATTTTGGACTTGCCTTTACACAGGTTCAAAAAATCTATTAAAAATATGCTCCTGAGAAAAGCATATTATACTATCGAAGATTATGTAAATGATAAAAAAGCGTGGATTTGACCTGCAATTCGCAGGACTTCAATTGCTTTTATACATGGCATAATATTGTATATCAAATCTTTGAAAAGAGCAACCGCCGAGTTTCTTGCTGGTTCTTCTCGGTAGGAAAGGCATTCCGAACCAGTGGTAGATGCTTTTGACGATTCAAAAGAACTTGTAAAAGTCTAATTGAATAAAAATATTTTGAATTTGAAATATTTTGAATTTGAATTTGAATTTGTCGGGTACCACCACCCGGGACCACCAGTTATAAGACCGCAGCGCCCACTGTATCAGAGAGGTCGACACAGTTCAAATTCAGGTATTTTTCAAAAATATACCGGCTCATCCAAAAACTGAAAAGTCATTTTCTGCCGATTTTCGGTAATAGGTAAGTAGATACCTATTCGATAATGGCATTTTCAGTGGCAGAGTCAAATCGGCGCTAAGTACTTAATCTAGAAAATAGTAGTTATTTCCTTTGCGTTCCTTTTCTAGGTGTGACGGTGGCGCTGGCGATACCCAGGCTGCAAACCGCTCGCGACTTCTTCGTAGAAGATCATGGTGATGACGGCTGGACCCTGGTCGTTCTAACAGGTGAGTTTTAGGTTACATCATCACTTTAATTGCAGCCAAGCGCTAGTCTATTAAAGGACATTAAATCTTCCTGCGTAACCTTTTGACCAGTATTTATAAGTAGGTAGTTAAATACTGTGTTCTGTAAGTTTAACCCGTCACATCTTGTTGACAGAGGGTGAACTCATCAACCTCGGAAAGCTCGGGAGGAAGGTGGACAAGAACGATGATGAAGTGTTCTTCGAGATGACGGAAGAGTGGGATGCTGCGAGCGGCGGCTATCACGTCACGATCACGTGGGACGGTCCTAGTGATAGGGTATTTGAGGACTGCTTTGACTTTGGTAAGTTGCTGATAAGTTAACTGATTAAATTCCATCATGGGAAAGATTGTGGGATCGCTTGGCAAAATTCTAAAAGAAACCCCTTCTACATCGCAATTCTTAAATAGGTACTTTTAGAATTATTGAGCTTGTCTTCTCAGAGTATTTTTTTCAGTTTACCAATGTCAACTGTATCTAAAATTATTTAGATACCTACATAAGGCTGATCAAAAAGAAAGTTCTTATCAAAAAGACCTGGTTCCACTCCAGTCCTGTGTGCCTTGGCCCTTATCTATACTAATATTATAAAGAGGAAACCTTTGTATTTTTGTATGTTTGTATTGAATAGGCTCAAAAACTACTGGACCGATTTCAAAATTTCTTTTACCATTACTTAGAAGGGATTCTTCCGAATCCGTATAGGCTATATATTTTTATCCCGGAAAATAGAAATGTCCACCCGTGCGAAGCCGGGGCGGGTAGCTAGTTATTGATGAATTTGTACTATGCTTATTGGAAACGTTTCATAAAATGTATCAACTAGGATGCTGATAATCAAGATTTTTGGTCATGTTCAATACTTAACATCATTCCTTTTTTTGAATCATAAGAATTTTTCGAATTTCATAATCATTCAATTAAACCCGTTTCTCCAGGCGATAAACAATGGTACGGAGGTCCAGAACAAAAGGAACAATACTGGCCTATCCAGAATTCAAAGATCGAAAAGTACTCAATCATTTCAAAGGAAGCCGATAACTCTGCCGTCTCCGAAAGATACTGGGTCAACTCCAAGGGCTGGTATGTCTACATCTCACCAGAGGCACCTCTGTTTGTAGACCACCACAACATCCTGGATAACCATATCTGCTTCGTAGCTGAAGTAGCTGCCCCTTATTCTTCTCAACGTCGCCACAACGTTCTGAAGTACGATCTTTGGTTCTTCGACAACCCCAAACAAGCACACCAGCATGCTGTGGATACTTACTTGGGCAAACCTTCAGGGATTCCCGATTACAGAATGATCCAATACCCAGTTTGGTCCACCTGGGCAAGATACTCTAGAGAAATCGACCAAAAGAGTCTTTGGGATTTCGCGAATGAAATCAGAGATTCTGGATTCCCCAACGCTCAATTCGAAATCGATGATTTGTGGGAGATTTGCTACGGATCTCTAACTGTGGATGAGAGGAAGCTGCCCGATTTGAAGCAACTTGTTCAGGATATCAAGGGTCTCGGATTCAGAGTCACGATTTGGGTCCATCCGTTTATTAATAAGGACTGTGAGCCATGGTACTCTGATGCCTTGATCAAAGGGTAAGTTGTAGAAGACATTGATCATTATTCCTCTGTATTAAATCTGACTCATGTATTTACTCGTTCTCACAAAGGGCAAACAACTAACTATGTATACCTACTTAATACCTATGCATCAAGTTAAAATGAAGATAACTAGGATAAGGCAATTTATAGTTAAGTGTTGACGAAGAAATCTTTTGAAAATTAAAGCAATTAACCAATGTTAGATCTACTATTTACGAAAATAGCAAGCACTGGTGCTCATTTCATAGTAAAACTCTCAATTAGCTTCCTATGGTAATGGATGGCATTATGTTCTTGTGATATTTTTTATTATGTAGCCCATCATCAAATTAGCATCATTAGTATGAGTAGATACATTTGTCAGTTAGAAACTTTAAACTTTGAAATAAATTTGACTTTATTTCAACCCTTTTAAAATATGGCTGTTACAGTTATTTGGTGCTCAACGAAAACGGGAGCCCAGACACGTCCTGGTGGAACAACAACGGCTCAGTGCCCGCATACATTGACTTCACCAATCCAGAGGCAGCTGACTGGTACAGCAAGAAAATTCAATATATCCTGGACACCTACGATATCGACAGCATCAAGTTTGACGCCGGAGAATCAAGTTGGTCCCCTCAGGTAAACGTCCAGTTATATAAAAAGTTTTGCTAATATTCTTATCTAGATCTAGAAAAGACAAGACTTAAATGATAGGAACATGTCAGTTTCTTAAAACTCCATTAGTTTCTACATGGCTTAAAAGGCATGGTGCCTTTTTTTACAATAAAACTTATCTAATTACTATACTAATCATGCCTGCGTGGAATGGTGCCAAGAATACTGGCTGCATTTCCGCGCTGGATAACCAGGCTGATCCGTTGCGCAAAAAATAAGTCAGCCCTTCTGTCTTCTTCTGTCTGGTGCCTTCTATTTACATCATTTGCATTAGTGGAAGAGTCTACTTGGTAATAAATACCATACCAGTGATCGAAGCCTTAAATTGAGTAATTATGGAACAGATTTGGAGTGTGGACCCCTTGAAACTCAATCGCTTTATTGTTCCAGATTCCAGTCCAAAATGGCGATATCGATCTACATCCTGGTCACATCGTGCAGTCTTACGTGAGAACTGTAGCTCAGTTCGGACCTATGATCGAAATCAGATCTGGAATGAGGTAGGAACATCTTCATTGTTTTATAGTTTTATCAATTTCATCATCAACTAAAGATCTGGCTGTTCTGTACTTCATCTGTAACTGTGGTTCTTTCGAAATAAACTATGGTGCCTTTAGAAATAATAACAGTTTTAGCCCCGAATCCCTTATGCATACTAATATGTACCTATACCTGTTACAAATGCGAAAGAGTGCCTTTCACTTAGTTGCGTCTTCAAGGCTGATTTTGACGAAGGGTCAGAGATAGATTGTATCCCGCAGTCAAACATGGACTACTTTTATATCGGAAAATCAAAGAGTTCCCATGGGATTTTAAAAGAGCTGAATCCACGAGAGAAAAATCGCGAGCATCATCGGAGATAAAGAAAATACGTTAGAGATAAAGTATCCAAACCTCGTGCCAACTAAAAGTGCAATAATTTTACAGGACCCAAGACCTGCCAGTATTCATTCGTATGGTAGACAAGGACACCTACTGGGGCTACAACAACGGGCTTAAGACGCTCGTGACCACTCTCCTGGCGATGAACCTGAACGGCTACACGCTGGTACTGCCGGATATGATCGGTGGTAATGGCTACAATGACAAGCCGTCCAAGGAACTGTTCGTGAGGTGGCTGCAAGCTAACGTGTTCATGCCGACTCTTCAGTACTCTTTTGTACCTTGGGATCATGATGACGAGGTTAGTGATTTTCTACAACATCAAGAACCTTTCGGTTTATACGGTGAAGGAAAACATCGTGATGAAACCTGCATGCTTGCCGTTCTCAAAGGTGTTTGAAGTCTGCCAATCCGCTTTGGGCCAGCGTGGCAGACTATGGCCTAAAACCCTTATGGATAATAAGCGTCTACAGTCCGACAAGGCTCTTTTGGCGCGTTGACGAAATCGGAACTATAAAGCCGCCATCTTGAGAAGTGCAGTGTCGGCATATAAAGCGACAACTGCGCCCTCACTCAAGTGCCAAAAGAGCCTTGTGTACCTATGCTTTTTGTTATTTTGAAAGGCAATCGTAGTTAATTCAGTGCCTGTCTTATCATGAGACAAGCAACTCTTAAGCCAGAAGTGTTTGTTATTCTTGAGATAATTAATAATCACAAACACATCATCTTACTAGAACTACGTAGGGACTTCCTAGAAGTAAGTCTGGTCTTACAAGGTAATTAATTCTTCGAAGATGTTTTAGCACGAAGACACTCTTCAACCAAACTTCTATATCTACGATCTTCATTAAAAAAATATACTTGCAGCTGGTCTCAGAACAAAGAAATCTAAAAAAATGAATTTCCTAAGCTATAATTTGTGTAAATCTTCCAGGCAGTAGAGATTTGTCGCCGCTACACGCAATTGCACGCAGAGTTCGCGGACGAGATCGTTGCGGCCATGCAAGCTTCAGTCGAGAAGGGAACCCCGGTCAACCCGCCCATCTGGTGGCTTGATCCCACCGACCAGGACGCCTTGGCTGTTGGAGATGGTAAGAAACCTTGGTCCTTAGATTTGAGGGGATAATTTGAATTTTCCAGTAATTTTCAAAAGGGGTGATAGAGGGTTGGTTAAGAAATCGGCACATTCGGCAGGTCTAGGGTTTGATCTCAGGTATACGCCTTAAATACTGCCGGTGCGGCGATGGGGTGATGAGGATGATGATGATGCGTTATTCATTAACTTGTTTTGTCTGTTTTGCACTTGAAATTGGAGTTTTAATTAATCACACTAATATCACACTATCACACTAATATTATAAAGGCGAAAGTTTGTATGTGTGTGTGTGTGTGTGTGTGTGTGTGTATGTTTGTTACTCCTTCACGCTAAAACTACTGCACGGATTGGGCTGAAATTTAGAGTGGAGATAGATTATACTCTGGATTAGCACATATGCTACTTTTTATGCCGGAAAATCAAAGAGTTCCCACGGGATTTTTAAAAAACTACATCCACGCGAACGAAGTCGCGGGCATCAGATAGTTAAGTATATGAAATTAGCACTTAGCACCATGGTCGACCATACCTACTATGTAGTATCAGTTACTTGAGAATTTTTAAGACTGGACGCTACCCTGGCGTTTCCACTATAAATTGCCTTGAATAAAATTTTGATTATAGTTACATGTTAAGGGTAATTTATAAACAAGCTTGCAACTTCTATTACAGAGTTCCTCCTCGGCGAGCGTATCTTGGCAGCACCAGTGCTGGAAGAAGGCGCAGTGTCTCGCGACATCTACCTTCCCGCAGGCCAGTGGCGGGACGGCGTGACGGGCGAGCTGGTCTCCGGCCCGACGTGGCTGAAGGACTACCCCGCGCCGCTCGACACCTTGCCTTACTTCACTCTTGAAGATTAAGAAACAACCAATTTGTGATCTTTATTTATTTTCCTTGTTTATTCCTGTAGGCTCGAATAAATAGTTAAGAAACTTGAATAAATGGTTGAGAAACTTGAATAAATGGTTAAGAAACTTGAATGTTTTATGATTAACAATCGACTCACCAGACCAATAGATATAGGTACCTAGAACCTACCCATTTTAATAGAGCTCAGAACACAGATGTTTATCATGTTGGGGAAAAATAGGAGTGGATGTCTGACTGCTTTATAAGCTGTGCCATGCGTCCTCAAGATCATCATCATCATCAGCAACATCGCTGGCTCACTACTGAGCATGAGTCTCCCCTCACAATGAGAAGGGTTTGACCATAATCTACCACGCTGGCAGAGTGCGGATTGGCAAATACCATGATATCAATGAGAATGCTGCCTGATGAAGATGCAGTGTCCCGCGACAATTAAAGGCCTGTGGCGGGACGGGGTGACCCCGACGTGGCTGAAGGACTACCCCGCGCCGCTCGACACCTTGCCTTAGTTCACTCTTGAGGAATAAGAAATAAACGATCAATTTGTGATCTTTATTTTATTTTCCATGTTTATTCCTTTAACTCGAATAAATGATTAAGAAACTTGAATAAATGGTTGAGATACCATAAAAAATACAAGTTACCAGAATAAAATTTAATAATCCTGTATTTTTCAAAGGTTCGCAATGTATTGCAAAATAAAAAACCTGACTGTCGCCGTAGTCAACGATCAACGAACGTTACGTAGATAGATACCGCGGGGTCAATGCCGCATCGTAGACGGGGCATTGATCCCGAGTTTGAGACGCTATACATTGCGAGTTTAAAAAAAATATGAAATCCCTAAAACTACAAATATAAGGCAAATGGTAATTGTTATTGGATTGTGTTAAGTAGTACAGTGCTAAGTTTTTGCTAGCGTTCTAAGTATCTGTATAGTACCTAGGTAAGAAGGTAGGTACATCATGTACCTACCTACCTACCCACTCAAAATTTTTCCTCACTCTACAAGAGACCTCTCAACATTTTCACTTCTTATCGCAATAATAATATCTTATCTGTAAGATATTTAAAACAAAAGTTAAGATAGTTAAAGTGATTTGGATGACATTTTCGTTTTACCTAAGTATAATATTTATATTTAAGTATTTATAGTATTTGTGAATATTTAACTTAGTGTATTTTAAGAATAGCCTACATAGCATGGCATAGCAGCCATAGAAATAGATACATACACATTCTGTGAAAATTTCATCTCTCTAACTACTTTTTACATTTCACGAGATACAGCCCGCTGATAGATAGATAGACGTCAGACGGACAGACAGCGGAGGCGGAGGGTAATAGGGTTCCGTTGGAGATTCGGGTACGGAATTCTAAAAACCAATGCCACAGAATCGTTCAAAATTAGAACTACCGAAATCTCGAGAGTTTCCGATAGCGGATAGAACAATTCGATTAGACATACAACTCGCTCGAGATAACAGCATCACGCGACGCAGTCTCTGGACCAAAGTGATCAGTGATGGCGGCCCTAAAGGTGTTAGGTAATCTATTTAACTTTATTTACCACAAGTTTTTATTTACCACAAGATTACCAAATCCGCGGACGAAGTCGCGGGCATCATGCCCGCGACTTCGTCGCGGATGTAGGTAAGCCTGTTGGGTCATGAATAGCTAGCAGACAGACAGACTCACTTTCACATTTAGTCTGGATTTAATCAACACCCCTCCCGATTTGACTCTCCTCGAATTTTAAGCTTGTTGAATATATTGCCGACAAAACTTAACTTTGAGTGCTGGTTTACAAGGAGCCATCAAAGATTTGCTTTATAATCCGTCAAAACAGACAAATCAAACACCGCCCGTGGACACACTGTTAAAGAAACTGCAAAAAAGGAACACCACAAAAATGTTCTGAGTTCTGAAAGATGACATGAATCGAGTTGTAGGGAGCGCAGGATGACAGAAAGTCCTTATATAGAGACCTATCGGAGCACGGATATTGCAATATTAGGTATATTTTACTACCGATTGACTAAGATGACGTGTATTTTACAACTGGTTGTACAATTTTGTCTGCTGGAATGCTTCGGCCGTGCCTAGTTACCACCCTACCGGCAAAACCATGCCGCCCAGTACGATGCCGTGCAGGAACCAAAGGGGTATGGGTTTAATAAAAACTGCCATAAACCTTGCAGATTAGCCCGCTTATCTTAGACTGCATCATCACTTACCACGGTGAGATCGCAGTCAAGGGCTAACTTGTATTTAGATATAAGGAATTGAAACTGGTTATTGGCTAATTACCTATTAATTGGTAAACTGGCTTATTAACTGAACAGGTCATTCTCTCCAGGTTTCCTGATGCTAACAGGTTGGGCTCTCGCTGCAGAACTGCCGCTGCGAGCTGATGACATCGAGCTCACTTTAGAGCCTCAGATCACCGGTGGGTTCCATCTCGTCCTGACCAAAGGTGAGCATTTTCTTTTCTTCACAATCTATACTAATATTATAAAGAGGAAACCTTTGTATTTTTGTATGTTTGTATTGAATAGGCTCAAAAACTACTGGACCGATTACAAAATTTCTTTTACCATTACTTAGAGGGATTCTTCCGAATCCGTATAGGCTATATTTTATCCCGGAAAATAGAAAAAATAAATGTCCACCCGTGCGAAGCCGGGGTGGGTCGCTAGTCTTATATATAAATTCAGTTGGTACAACCATCTTGTTGTTATTTTGCCTAAAGAGAATAGGTAGTATATTCCTTGCAAAGAACAGTTGCATCATAAAATTCTGAAAACTGGAGGATACATCGTGTCAAACATGCGATCCAAATCAACCTAGGTATATCACACGAATTGAGATAAGATACCTGCTTCTTACTTTATATTTACTGAATAGCGATAAGCTCAATTTTAAATCTATGAGAATAACTCAAAATTTAAAAACCCCCCGAGACAAAAACCAGCATAAGAAAACTAGAATTAAGAGCTCGAAACTTTCAAACGGCTGAACCGATTTTTTTCGATTATAGCTAAGAACACTCTCGATCAAGCCACCTTTCGAACAAGAAAAACTAAATTAAAATCGGTTCATTCGTTTAGAAGCTACGATGCCACACCCAGATACACAGATGAATTTGCCAACCAATAAAAACATTTTTACAAGCACTAACCAGACAAGTTGTTAGCTGATGGAAAAACTGATAAAAAGCCTTTTTTCCAGATGAAGAAAGAATAGTATACGGTCACATAGGCCGCACCCTCTACTCAGTTTACTCCTCCGAGGATATAGAGGGAGGAGTGCTCATCCACATAGGTTCAACGAATCTAACCCTGCTTACCGTGCGAGATGACGCAGCAGATGCCAGAGGAATCAAAATCAAATGGGACTCTTATGAACCGTTGCGATTCGAAGACTGCTTCGACTTTGGTAAACAATTTTATTATAAACTTTATCTATTTTAACCAACTGGTTACTTTGTAAAGGTGTCAAAAATTCTAGAGGAGGACATCTTGGGGGAAATCTTTTAAGGGTACCTATCCAACCTCCCACGAGAAATGAACATGGTATGTTGAAAATTCTCGTCGCATAACACCGTTAGACATCCACTGCTATTCGTCTGCTCTAGTACCCAGTGCTCTAGTAACTACTAAATAATTCGCTTGAGATCATCCGTAGCTACCTAGTGGAGGGTCTCCCAACGGCAATTCTAGCATCTTAGGAAACACTGTCTAGTGTGTCGGTTCATCTTTATACACCGTCAATTTTCACTTCTGTTTGCAATTACCATTAAATCTTCAAGTAATTGTCATTAATCCTTCACCTGTATTTTGTATTTTTGCCATATTATTTTAAGGTTCTAAACACTGGTATGCCGGACCGATGCAAATAGATCAAATATATCCTATAGAAGGTGCACACCAAAACTACAGCGCCTACGTGTCCAAAGAATCTGACAACGGGGCGATAGTCGAGAGATACTGGCTCAACTCTGACGGCGAATACATTTATGTAAACCCACAAGTTCCATTATTTGTGGACTATAATTTGATCCAGCCAAACCATATCTGCTTCGGAGCTCAACTTGCAGCCCCATATTCATCAATGAGAAACCATACAGAGTTGTCTTACGATTTCTGGTTCTTACCAGATGTCAAAAAGGCTCATCAGCATGCTGTAACCCATTATCTAGGAAAACCTTCTGGGTTGCCAGATTTTAGAATGGTCCAGCATCCTATCTGGTCTACATGGGCACAATACTCCCAAAACATAACTGGAGAAAAGGTCATGGAATACGCAAAACAAATTGTGGCACATGGATTTAATAATTCGCAGTTGGAAATCGATGATTTATGGGAAACTTGCTACGGCACTTTGGAAGTGGATACAAATAAATTCCCGAATATGACACACTTGGTTGAGGAGGTTAAGGCCCTAGGGTTCCGGGTGACAATTTGGGTTCATCCATTCATTAACAGCAACTGTGATCAGGTTTATACGGAAGCTCTAAACAATGGGTGAGATATACTTGCATCTGCTAATGCTTTCTAGTTATCCTTTATTCCTCTTTCATTTTCTTTTCTTCTCTTTTTCTCTGCTCCGTGATCTTGCAGTGTTAGAGACAAACATATACCAAATGTGTAATAAGTATAAATTGAATTAATTGCATTGTAGTATTGTACTTCATCTGCAAGTTAAATATAAGAAGGTCGAATGCATGTTGCATCATAGAAAGTTTCAGTTTCTACCTCATTACTGCATGAATAAGATACCTTCTTTGTTTCGGGTTGTTTTCAGTCTCAGATTACTTTAAATTCATTTCCTATTATAGTACTTCAAACCACTACTTTTTACTCCAGGTATCTAGTCCTAGACGAGGCCGGCACAGCAGCTGCAAACTGGTGGAATCCGAACGGCTCTATCCCTGGCCTTGTGGACTTTACCAAGCCAGCAGCTGCCGAGTGGTGGTACAAACGTGTGAAGAATCTCATAGACGCTCACGGCATTGATAGCATTAAGTTTGATGCTGGAGAGAGCAGCTTTTCTCCACAAGTATGTTGGAAAAGTTTTCAAAGAAAGCATTATGTTTCAAGAAGTATAAATCCCAATACTGGTGTTTTTCGTACTAATATAACCGAAAATTATAATTTAATTATGAATTATCTAATTCTAATGGTTTGATCTTAGGTTGATACTATGGCCATTTTGACCAGCTTGAATGGTCCATAACCTACAGAAGACCAGTCGAAAACATTGCGTTCTTGGCTGTTGTGTGTAACATCTCTTCATTATTCGGTTGAAAATTCATCATCATTGTCGTTGCAATTTGAACGATCAATTTGATGTCATCCTTTAGGTTAAGCCGTCTTAAAACCTATGCAAATTCAACGCAATCTCACCTGGTGGTAAGTGATGATGCAAAATAAGATGGAAGCGGGCTAACCTGGAAGGGGGATGGCAGTTTTTATTCAACCCATACCCCTTTGGTTCCTACACGGCATCGTATCGGAACGCTAAATCACTTGAGGGCCCGTCTTTGCCAGTAGGGTGGTAATTAGCCACGTCCGAAGCTTCCCACTAGACCAGACCAGAGAAAGTTTAAAGATCCCTGCCGGGAATCGAACCCGGGACCTCCCACTAATAAGTCCACAGCTCTTACCACTGCGTCAGAACCGTCACCTTATCTCTATTCATTCATCATTTCATCATCAGGTCATTTTTATGTGGGTACGAATTTGTTGTAGATACCTGTGCAACAAGGTGATATTGACTTCCATCCTCACAACATCGTAGATGCTTACGTGAGAACCTGCGCTCGATTCGGAGACATGATAGAAGTTCGAGCTGGATTCAGGTAAATCTAAGAAGAAGATCAAAGCAATTTCACCTCGAGTTTCTTCTTAGAGACAAGGATTTTACCATAGTTTTAATTATTGTTATCTGCTTTAAAAATAATAGTTAATTAAAGACAGTTTCTGATTTGGGATTTTCCCATAGTATAGGAAAGGATTTTACCATATCTTAAATCATTGTTATCTGCTTTAAAAATAATAGTTCATTAAAAACAGTTGCTGAACTGGGAAATCTAAAAACAAACCTCATCATTCTTCTAGTAACCGTCCGGTAGCGGAAGATGTCGAAAATTTCAACTTGCAGTTTCTTTTAATTTACCAGCATCAGAACCAATGGATATGTAAAAGCTAATTTAGATTTTAGATAGATAGATAGAACACTTTATTGCACACAAAAACCCATGTAAAGGAACACAACACAGAAAGAAGAAAACAGTAAAAACAATTGTGTGCAAAGGCGGCCTTATTGCTTGGAGCAATCTCTACCAGGCAACCTTTAAAAAACCTTAAAAAGAGTGCTTCGAATATACTTATGAACTAAATTCCAGGACCCAAGACCTCCCAGTCTTCGTCCGGATGGTGGACAGAGATTCCATCTGGGGTTTGAACAACGGACTCCCCACCATCGTTACCACAACTCTCCAAATGAATCTCAACGGTTATACCCTCGTCCTGCCTGACATGATCGGAGGCAATGGGTACAACCTCAACCACGAGCAAGCAGACCTGCCCAGCAAGGAGTTGTTCATACGCTGGGTGCAAGCGAACACGTTTTTACCAGCCATGCAGTATTCTTTCGCACCTTGGAATTTTGACAATGAGGTATATATTTAAACTAGCTGACGCCTGCGACTTCGTCCACGTAGATTTAGGTTTATTGAAATCCCGTGGGAACTCTTAAATTTTCTGGGATAAAAAGTGGCATATGTGCTAATCCAGGATATTATCTATCTCCATTCCAAATTTCAGCCAAATTCGTCCAGTAGCTTTTGCGTGAAGGAGTAACAAATATACACACACACACATATATACACAAACTTTCACCTTTATAATATTAGTGTGAAGTGTGATATCCCTTTTCTTATTTATCAAATAAAGCTAGACCATTCAATAGACGCTAACGAAGTCTTAACTTCCTAAGTTAAGCTTCGGAAGTTGGAAGTTGTGTATTCAAAGGTGAAGCCCATGAAATACTGCTCCCGTATTATTTTAATCTAATTCTTTAAAATTCTCTTCCTAACAGACAGTAGAAATAAGCAAGAAGTTCACAGACCTACACGCAGAATACGCGGAAGTGATATACGCAGCGATGCAGGCCTCTGTCGACCATGGCTCACCAGTCAACCCACCATTGTGGTGGCTTGATCCCACCGACGAGGTAGCGCTCACCATATGGGACGGTATGTGTTTCTATCCATACCCTTGAGCATAACTTTGTGGTGCAATTTGCTATTTGATTTACAGATTATGAACATTATCTACGGATTAGTTTAAAAGTCCATTCGAATTGGTAGAATGTGCAAAAAGTGGCACAATGGCTATAAGTTTTATTCACACCAAAATTTTATCCTCTCTGCACAATGCCTTCTACTGAGATGTACGACAAAAAGTCACTAATCAAGCAAAGAAAAACCTTATCCTCAAAGATGTGTGGGAATTGGCTATTTAAACCAATTGCTTTCGTTAGTAATGCCATCGCTTCCCGATAAATAACTAAGACAAAAAAAATGAAGTCCAAAGTCATCCCACCATCCTACAGAACAGTAACACACTAACTTATTCTTCTGAACCGGAATCAAATGCTTGTTATGCATTAAAAATATCCTGAACTTCCTCGAAAAGTATGTATGTATGTTTATTGTTTATGTACAAGTATATGTACTTTATTGCACCACAAAACAATTGAAAGGTTACAAAAAAAAACTTAAAATATAGGTACAACAAGTGTAAATTAAAAAATAGTACCCCCGACAATTAGTGAAGGTTACAGTAACTAGAAAAGAGCTGATAACTTTCAAACGGCTGAACCGATTTTCTTGGATTATAGCTAAGAACACTCTCGATCAAGCCACCTTTACAAAAAAAACTAAATTAAAATCGGTTCATTAGTTTAGGAGCTACGATGCCACAGACAGATACACTGATACACACGTCAAACATATTATAACACCCCTCTTTTTGGGTTGGGCAGTCTTATCGCTAAATAGTGATCTCTAAAGTAATAGTGCCTTCTATAAACCTTTCAGAATATCTCCTGGGTGACAGCATCTTAGTAGCACCAATCTTCATGGAAGGCGTCACAGTCCGAGACGTGTACCTTCCCGTCGGCACGTGGCTCGACCAGGGCGACCCTGAGAAAGTCCATGAAGGTCCAGTGTGGGTCAAGAACTACCCCGCGCCTATAGGCGTGCTGCCTTACTTCGTGAGGGAACAGGACTCAGTTCCAGACGCTGCGAGCGCTCCCTGTGCAGTTCTATTGTTGTTAGCTTTAGGATTAGCTGCGGTTTTAGTGAATTCTGACCAGTAGTTTTATTGTAAGATGTTATCAGTTATGTAAATAATATTTATATTTATACTTAGTCATTTGTTTTATTGGATTTACCTACCTTTCTTAGTAACAAGTGTAAATTAAAAATTTTCAACACCCCCGACAAATCATTTTCAAATAAATAATTATGTATATCTAGGCAACGTCCATCTTGACAGCTTGACATTTGTCAATTGACACTTGAATATTATGAACCTAAGGGTTATCTAACCTTCTATTCTACAAGAAAACTAGAAAATAGCTTATAACTTTAAAACGGCTGAACCATTTTTTTTGGATTATAGCTAAGAACACTCTCGATCAAGCCACCTTTCAAACAAAAAAAAAGTAAATTAAAATCGGTTCATTCGTTTAGGCGCTACGATGCCACAGACAGATACACAGATACACAGATCATCGATGTATCAGATACACAGATACACAGACACACAGATACACAGATACACAGATACACAGACACACAGATACACACGTCAAACTTATAACACCCCTCTTTTTGGGTCGGGGGTTAAAAAATAATACTCTTGATGGAATATTTCTTCAGGACCTACGTTAATCGTCAAACGTTCGTTCTAGGTCGGTTATGTCCTAATCTATCGTTAATATGTTTTTTTTTTTTCTATCTGTTTATTTTGTTAGGTTAAGAATATTGTGTTTCTTTTATTTAAGTAATTAGATTATAATAGGGCTGACATGTACATGGTTATAAAAGCCCTTTTAAATAAATAAAGGAGAAAAAAAATGAAATCGTTAAGTTATTTAGCAAAGCAACGTTGCAAAGTTACCTAAGTAGCAAATTTTTTTAATTCTTAAAGTTTCACAATATTAATAAAATTTTCAAAGGTATGCACTTTGCTTATCTCTAAGATTTAGTATCTATACCTAATTGTTATCACAAGTGTAACTGCTACTTGAGAAGGTTCGCAAGTCACTGATAACTTCAGGTTGTAATTATGACGTTATATGATTAAACTATTGTTTGCGTTATATATTATACAAAACTATTATGGTTCATGCACATTGATTGGAGTTTGAACTTTGATGACAGGGTTAGGGCCTTAAGGTGCATGAGACGGGCCTGCCCGCGAAATTCGACTCTAGTATCGACTATTCTCACAAATTAGTCGATACTAGAATTAATTTCTTAACCTGGACCCTTTCAAGTAAAGATTTTTATATAAACCTGTGAGGATGATACTGCCACTGTCGGAATTAGAATATCATAAGCCAAAGTTGTCGTATTAGTTTACAAATTGCGAAAAACCAAATTAAATTTGAATTTCGCGGGCAGGCCCGTCGCTTCCACCTTAAAGGCTTGTTCTTTCTATAGAACCTTTACCTGCTTTGATTTTGCTAAACTTAGGTTAGATATATATAGAGCGCTATAGCAAGATATGTACATAGTTACTCGTGATACAATTTGAAATGCAGACCTCTGCAATAGGGTCTTGAACTGTACTTGTAGTAATAAAATGATGTGATATTTTATATAGCGTTAGTTCATGGGGCTAGAATTAATTATAAGAGAATAATTAAAAAAAACCATGATTTTTCTTTATTTTTAACATAATTATTTTAATTATTAACGTTGGCGCAGTAGGTACAGGTAATCAATGGCGTCACAAGGCGCTAAACGACATTTTTTCCATTTTTAGGGTTCCGTACCTCAAAAGGAAAAACGGAACCCTTATAGGATCACTTTGTTGTCTGTCTGTCTGTCTCGCGTCCGTCCATCGTGTCTGTCAAGAAATCCTATGGGTACTTCCCGTTGACCTAGAATCATGAAATTTGGCAGGTAGGTAGGTCTTATAGCACAAGTAAAGCAATAAAACCGAAAACCGTGAATTTGCGGTAACATCATTAAAAAAAAATGTGTTTCGGAAAATCGAAGAAGAGTTATGTACCTACGTACCTGTTCGCCATAGGCTTACCTGCTTAAGAAAGAAGAACATTTCCTGTTATCACTGAACAACAGTCAATGAGAAAAGTTCCTCAATTCACCAAGCACTTTGAGCATTTATCTATAACTAGAGGATGCCCGCGGCTTCGCCCGCGTGGATTTCGGTTTTTTTTAAATCCCGTAGGAACTCTTTGATTTTCCGGGATAAAAAGTCCTATGTCCTTCCCCGAGATGTAGCCCATGTCTGTACCAAATTTCATCAAAATCGGTTCAGCGGTTGGGCCGTGAAAACGTAGCAGACAGACAGACAGACACACTTTCTCATTTATAATATTAGTATGGAAGTATGGATTTGAATAGGATACATGCTTACCACGTAGATAATGATAATTTAGTGTTAAGTAAATGCAGTCATAATAACTTGGAAGGACGATAGCCTTCAGTGGACCATAGCCTGCCGACGGATCACGATGTTCAGGACGGTTGGTGAGTATGGCGACTTTGTTAATTTGTTTGAGCCTGTGAAAGTCTTTTTTTTTTTATATTAAAGCATATTAGACTGAGGTACTCTTAGAATAATATAATCTATCTACATTTTAAATGAAATCCATCTATAAAAGTTTAATACATAAATGATTAACTGATCGATAAAAGGCTGGAGGTCTACAAAAAACAGAATCTTAGGTTTTAACTAGGAACCTAAGATTCTGCATGTAGGTTGGTTTACAAATTGTAACGTAAAATCACGTAGAATATCAATTTCTAACCGACTTCCAAAAAGGAGGTGGTTATCAATTCGGCGCGTATATTTTTTTTATATTAGCCACATTTTTAAAACGTCACATTGCAGTGAAATTAGTATAACCAGTGTAACAATTCTTATTTATATAATATAGTGTTTGCGTCGCTCATTGCGTGTGTTCTGGCTGTCGTCGATTTGAACGTGGTCAGCCAATCCGATTTCATCGTACGCGTGCAGGACCATGCCAATGGAGGTCTGAACGTCATAGTACAGAGAAGTGAGTACAACCAGTCTACCAAACTTTCGGCTCATTTTGAAGCAAAGCTTATTTAACAAAAAGATGCTAGGAATGGGAACCTGAAGCCAGGTATCGCACAAGACACAATACTACTATGCACTTTTTAATTTGCATGGCAGCCATTTTGAAATTTGTCATATTTTATCATCAATATACAAAATCTGTTTTATGATTTCAATATCATAATGATAATATAATTTTAAATTGGCGCACCATGGTATAGCAGATTGTGGTTCGAAACAAAAAATAATAATTAACTACGAATTTATGTACCTACCAACAATCAGCAAATAAATAATTTCATTTGATTTGATTTTTAACCAACTTCGAAAAAAGGAGGAGGTACTCAATTCGTCGGAACCTTTTTTTTTACAGAAAATGCGTCAAGCACGCTTATGTGGATAGGCCGTAACGCCGGTGTGGCCGCGGGGGCTAGATCAGGCGACGCAGTAGTTGTCAACTTCCCCAACAACCAGTCTGTGCGCATCAGCAGCCGACAGATATTGGAGCCGAAGAAAGGACACGTAATCAGCATCGAGTGGACAGCACTAGTTTCAGGACGTCTTGTTGACTGTCTGAACTTAGGTAAGTGTACAAAGAGGCATATATGTTTACAAGGCTGACTTGATACTATACACATAATATACATAGAGATACATACATAGGATACTATAAGCCAAGGATCAGGAATCAAACACGGTTATTTATAGGCACCTCGTTTATTAGGCGTGTAATTAGTGCACGGATAGAGTGATAACTATGAAAATACCAACGCATTTTATGGCATAGCTGTGAGCACCTTGGTCTTATAAGTGAACTTAGGTAACTTTCATAGTTTCATGCTTAGAGCAATACCGTGAAGTAGAGAGTGGAGAGTATTTAGGTGACTGCACAGCATGTAGTGACATATATATCTACCAAAAGCTTCAGTGTATGAAAAGTATATGAAAATCGGTATAAGTAAGTCACTTGGTAAGCTACCAAAGCTACGTGACGTACATCACGTAACTTCAGGAATTCCTCTATTAACCATAATTGAAGTATTTCAAGTACATACTCAATAGGTACTTCAAATCGTATCTCATCTTCAGCTACTCTCTTCAGACATATAATTATTATAATTATTACTAACTACAAGTATTTTCCCCTTACTGACGATTATAATGATTTATGATTAGATACTAATATTATTATAGTAGATATATGCAAGACAAGACTATAAACAATAATTTTTAGGATCAAATCATTGGTACGGAGGCCCGCAGCAGAAGCGTCAGTTATGGCCAATCGAGCAACTCGTCCTCCCGGAGTACTCCTACGTCACCAAGGAAGCCGACAACTGCGGTATCGCTGAGCCCTACTGGCTGGGTTCCGACGGAACCTACTTGTCCTTTGACAAGAAAGTCCCTTTATTCGTCGACCAGAATGTGATACAGCAGAGCACCACTTGCTTCGTTGCCGAGGTCAAAGCGCCCTATTCAACCAGGAGGGATCGCCTGGAAATGTCCTACGTCATCGGAATTTTCGATAACGTCAGAGAGGCTCATGAACACGCCGTTGCAACCGTTCTGGGCAAACCCACTGGATATCCCGATGAAAAAATGATCAAATCTCCCATTTGGTCCACATGGGCCCGATACAAAACCGCCGTGAACCATGACGTAGTATTAGCATTCGCTGATGAAATCAACAGATACAATTTCACGAACAGTCAGTTCGAAATTGACGATCTTTGGGAGATTTGCTACGGTTCGTTGACGGTAGATGTTGCTCGTTTCCCAAATATGTCAAATACGGTTAGTGCTTTGAAAGCGAAAGGGTTTAGAGTGACTATTTGGATGCATCCTTTCATGAATAAGGGTTGTAAGCCTTGGTATACAGATGCTTTAAATGACGGGTAAGTTTTGAGATATTTTATTTAAATATGTATTTCGAAATACAGGGGTGACCTAAAGTTCGATGATTTCTTGAAGTACCCTCCGTATGAGATTATCGAAACCATTCACTGAGATGGTTTTAAAATAGTAATTCTCAATTTGCCTACTTTTAGAAAAGTATCATTCAAGCCTTTAGTAGAGTAGTTTTTTTTAGAATTAATTTTATTGTTTCATTGAAAAGTAAAAATATACAGAAAGATCACAACTTGGGTACCAGTAGTTTCCACTTCCTGGCTGGCTGAGCTCAATTGGTTCCTAATAACCCTAGAAGAACCTCATTTATATGTCACGCTGTATATTTACAATGTATTTGATTTATGCTGGATGCAAATTTTTATACAATAAGAAAGATGAAGATATCTTTGAAGGTATGTACCTTCAGTACCTTGCGTCTTTTTTCAGCTACCTAGTCATTTCAGAAGAAGGTTCAGAGGAGACAAGCTGGTGGAATGACAACGGCACAACGGCAGCCTACGTGGACTTCACCAAGCCTGAAGCCCGCAAGTGGTACAACGATAGAGTGCAGCTACTGCATGACCAATATGGCATCGACAGCTTCAAGTTCGATGGTGGAGAAACCAGCTGGTCTCCTCAGGTAAGCTTTTTGAGTTTTTCTTTTCTCTGCTGCTGTACTCTGTTTTTTTCCGGGACAAAAAGTAACCTATGTCAAAAAAAAAAAACACGCCAAACCGTTTCTCCGTTAGGCGTGATTAAAGAACAAACCAACAAACAAATACACTTTTACATTCATTATTATGGGAAGTGAGAATACGTGCTACCCAGCCAAGAAGGTATCTCGTTCACTTGTTTCGCTTTTTGCCATTTAGGTCCTCACCCAAAATTCAATAAATATAGCTTAATATAGCTGTGCCCGCGACTTCGTTCGCGTGGAATAGTGACTTTTCGCGCTTTATATAGCCACGGACGCTCAGGCGCGAGGCGCCGTGATTCTTTAAATTGACATAACTTTTTTATTTATGAACCGATTGACATGAAATAAACACTAAATCCTAAGTGAAGCTTACTACAATATATTAGTGAAAACCGTATCTAAATCGAATAAGCCGTTTCTGAGATTAGCGTGCACAAACACACAGACAAACAGACAAACAGACAAACAGACAAAAAAAAATTAATTACAATTTCGGGTTCGGCATCGATATAATAACAACCCCTGCTACTTTTTTTTTATATATTTCCATTGTACAGACACCACTTTTCTACAATTTTATTATATGTATAGATTGGTCGCAATATAAATTCAATTTAGTAGTGACGAGTGAATTTCATCATCAAATCTACAACTGAGTACCTACAGTATGCACTTGCAGTCCTAGGTGCCCTTGGCTTTATCAAGCAAGTTTACCCATCAATCAAGTTACCAACTTTGGACTTCCAAAACTCTGGTTTGCTTCTCCACCCCATTTATTTACAAATATCTATAGTAAATTAACTTTTTCAAATGACAATACAATGACACAGAAGGTGAAATTTTGTTCTGAAAAACTGTAAATTATTGTGTTTTACTTCTTTCATATCACTATTACATTACTTTTAGGGGTTACCTAAGTTTTTACATATTTTTGTCCAGATTCCTGTTCTGCAAAGTGAAATTGATGGACAACCTTCAGCTATTACAACAGAATACGTAAAGAGCGTCGCGCAGTTCGGATCTATGGTTGAAGTACGGTCTGGATACAGGTACCTAGATACTGCTTTTCAAATTAATCCAAACCTAACAACTTCTTATTAAAGATCTCTTCTCATTTATTTCATGTCATTCATAGGCTAGATTTTAATGTAATTTTTTTTTAATGTAAATTATTAATTTTAATGTAAATTTCGTAAAGTACTGCTGTCAGCACTTTACGATTTAAAAAAAAAATAAGTATATTTCATGTAGGAAAACAAGGAAAGCTAGTGCTTCTTATATTACGTCTGTGAGTGTGACTCTACCACCAGTTAGGCATTCGGATTCTAGTGAGATTAGCCGGCAAGCATTTTGAACCGGTGGTAATCTCTTCACTTATCAATAGGTGACACATGCTGTCCTATTTTATTTCATTTCCAGGAACTCAGCAGTTACTCTTTTCAAATCATAAAAAGTTACGATATGTAACAACACTACGCCATAAGAAAAAAAAAACACTACACCATCTTGTGGGCAACTGAAAACTCAGTCGATTGCTTCCACAGAATTTTCTCACGGAACGCATCAACTGTGTAACTTACTAAGTGTGTTTTTACACAATTTTGTGTAGTGGCAAATCTACAAATTCTTTCAGAACCGTAATATAAAAGCAAATGCTTGAGATGGTGGAGATTAGGTATAAATTTTTTTTAGTACCAGAATATTTCTTTTCCTAGAACGCAAAACCTTCCAATCTTCGTGCGCATGATCGACAAGGATTCATACTTCACGTTCGAGAACGGTCTTCCGACCCTCATCACGACCTTACTGCAGATGAACATCAACGGTTACACGCTGGTCCTGCCAGATATGATCGGTGGTAATGGCTACAACAACACAAGACCTTCGAAGGAGCTGTTCATTCGGTGGCTGCAAGCTAATGTGTTTATGCCCAGCATGCAGTTCTCTTACGTGCCTTGGGATTACGATAGTGAGGTTGGTATCATCATCATCGCTGGCCCACTTCTGAGGACGGGTCTCCTCT
Organism: Maniola jurtina; assembly: GCF_905333055.1. Classification (NCBI taxonomy): domain Eukaryota; kingdom Metazoa; phylum Arthropoda; class Insecta; order Lepidoptera; family Nymphalidae; genus Maniola; species Maniola jurtina. Next base: position 12,400,605 of record NC_060046.1, on the reverse strand, counting down.
TAAAATGAGAAAGGTTTGGGGCTATCGTCTGCCATGCTTGCCCCGTCCGGATTGGCAGACTTCACATACCTCTGAGAATGAGAATATTATGAAGAACACTCAGGCATGCGGATTTCGTCACGATGATGTTTTCCTTCGCCGTTAAAGCAAGTGGTATTTATTTGTTTGAAAACACACAACTCCGAAAAATTAGAGGGAGGGATCGAGTTTTAGTAGTCGCGAAACAATTTTAGTCCAGTGTGAATACGAGGTGTATAACTGCGCATTGTACAAAAATGAATCTCAGCCGGAATACTGATATGCGTTACACTGTGGCAACGGCACTTCCTTCATACAAACGAAGGGGGGTGATAACTACATTATTTGATATTGTACGCTCAAAACTATAAGTATTACATCAAATTGGCTCGTCATTATCTAGGCTTATTGATAAGTATATAGATAAAACATTGAAAAAAATATTGACTTTAAAGTTTTGAGCCTTGAAAGACTCCTATTTTATTTAATACTAAATTCATGACAACTTTGTGCATTTAATTCTAACAGAATTTAACATTAGACATAACTAACTTAAAATCCGAATGCAGGAATTGGGTTATGATCTCTTATCATACAGATTGATCGTTTATACAGACGGTGCAAATCAGTCGAGAATTAGTGGCGCTCCATGAACGCTATACGCCAGACATCATCAGGGCATGCCAGCGCTCCGTGGCAGAGGGCGCGCCGGTCAACGCGCCTGTGTGGTGGATAGCGCCCAACGACACCACTGCGCACGCTATATGGGACGGTAATATTCATTGTTTAGTTAGCTAGTGTAGCGCTCCATGAATGCCAGACATCATCAACGCATGCCAACACTTCGCAGTAGCGGGCTCGCCTGTTAATGCGCCTTTTGGTGGTTAGCGCCCAACGACACACCTGTGGAACGGTTATATTGTAACGGTTATGGGACGGTAATATTCATTGTTTAGTTAACTAGTACCTAGCGCTCCATGAATGCCAGACATCATCAACGCATGCCAACACTTCGCAGTAGCGGGCTCGCCTGTTAATGCGCCTTTTGGTCGTTAGCGCCCAACGACACCACTGTTGATCGGTTATATTGTAACGGTTATGGGACGGTAATATTCATTGTTTAGTTAACTAGTACCTAGCGCTCCATGAATGCCAGACATCATCAACGCATGCCAACACTTCGCAGTAGCGGGATCGCCTGTTAATGCGTCTTTTGGTGGTTAGTGCCCAACGACACACCTGTGGAACGGTTATGGGACGGTAATATTCATTGTTTAGTTACCTAGTATAGCGCTCCATGAATGCCAGACATCATCAGGGCATGCCAGCGCTCCGTGGCAGAGCGCGCGCCTGTCAACGAGTCTGTGTGGTGGATAGCAGCACTACGCCCGCTAAGTGGGACGGTAATATTCATTGTTTAGTTAACTAGTACCTAGCGCTCCATGAATGCCAGACATCATCAACGCATGCCAACACTTCGCAGTAGCGGGATCGCCTGTTAATGCGTCTTTTGGTGGTTAGTGCCCAACGACACACCTGTGGAACGGTTATGGGACGGTAATATTCATTGTTTAGTTACCTAGTATAGCGCTCCATGAATGCCAGACATCATCAGGGCATGCCAGCGCTCCGTGGCAGAGCGCGCGCCTGTCAACGAGTCTGTTTGGTGGATAGCAGCACTACGCACGCTAAGTGGGACGGTAATATTCATTAGTTTATTCACGGTTATTATTCAACCTATATATATAACTTATAATAACTTCTAAATGCCAGAATAGATTTGTATGAACGGGGTGTCGTTAGAATCCTTACCAATCAACAGAGTGACACTGGCTATACTTTTTGCGAAAATTCAATATGGCGGCTGAAGTGCGCCATTTTCAAGTGTGGAAAAAAATCTTCAATCAGCTATTTCTGGCTTAAGACATTTATTGTTCCATAAAGGAATTTCCACTTAAATAGAACTTACAGGCTATGTTATAAAAAAAATTTGCTGCATGCTGCTTCAAATTTCTTGCAAAACTTTTTATAAAATCACAGTCGGGTTTTATAAAAAAAATTAAATTACAATTTTCAGAATTCCTTCTCGGCGAGGATATTTTAGCAGCACCTGTAGTGACGCAGGGCGCGACAACTCGCGATATCTATCTTCCTGTCGGCAGATGGTTAGACCAAGGGAACACCTCGCTGGTCCACGAAGGCCCTATTTGGATCAGAAATTACCCAGCTCCCCTAAACGCGCTACCTTACTTCATTCGAGATCATAGAGCTTTAACAAGTTCTGCAAGAACACCTTGCGTTGCTGTTCTCGTGGTACTTTTAGGATTGTCAATTAATATTTTCTTTTAAATTCTATTAAGTAATAAATAAAATTGTGAACATATAAATCTATTTTTCGACTGGGATTAATTTTCTAAGCAAGCCTGCCATCGCTGGCCCACTACGAAGCATGGCTTCTCTTAAGAATGAGAATGAATCCATCGCTGTTCAAGTGCGGATTAGCACACACCTTTGAAAATAGGTATTGTACTCTCCAGGCGTGCAAGTTTCCTCACGATATTTCTTTACTGAAAGAAGTGCAGAAAAAAGATGGCGCCGGCGGAGAAAAATTTTATTTTTCGGCGGCAATTTTTTTTTTCTGAATTCAGGCAAAGATTTATTTAGTGTCAGTTCAACCAATAGAGCCAAGTACAGTAGTCACGGGTAACATTGTAAACGTGTTAAACATTGTGATTTGTGACGGCTCACAAAAATTATAAAAAATCAATTGGTAAAAAAGAATGCATTTTAAAATTAGTCTGTACAGCTGATTACCTCTACAGACTAATTTCAAAATGCATTCTTCGTACACGTATTCAACAAAAAAAAAACAGATGTTTTAATAATTGATTTTAAATGGATTTTAATAAGTACTGTACGCCTGTAGGCACTGTTACGTCTGTTTATAGGTTTAATAGCATTTTAAATCACCTGAGATTTTTTTCACTTGTCACTATTCTGGAAATAGATATTATACTTTTTCTTAAAATTAGATAAATAAATAGGTACTTATGTTTTGTTTCTTCGTTGTTTCTGTTCGTGTGTTTTTGTTTTGATGTCACATACCTAATCGTTTTATAGCATAGAGATAGTATAAAACCATTGGTCCATGTTTTATAGCCTACATTTTGATAGGTAAAACCTCGAGATTTTGTTACAATTTTCTTAACTGTCATAAACTGTCGTATATATTATACATCGACCGTTGGAAAGAGATAGCGGTTTCGAGATTTCGTAGAGCGTTGTCTCTGTCGTTGATACCGACAAAACGTCACATAGGTATGAGTGACAGAGACAACGCTCTACGAAGCCGCGATTCCTTTCTAAAGGTCAATGTACAATATTTTCTGCCGGATAAACTGTAAAGCCGGATTCTTATATATTTATAACTGTCTCAGGTAAGAACATACTGAATGGAAATAAAAATACCGATTTCAAAAGTGCGTTTAATTCAAGTTATTCATACAGTCATAAACACCTATACGATATCAATATAGTCACTTAGTATTAACAACAAGTTCCCGCACAAGCCCCGCCCCCAATATCCGGAAGTCTTCCACAATCGCTTCCGTGTTTACTTTGTATTTCGTCTCACCATTTACCGATACTGGTTTTAGTGCATTGGCGTTTGAAATCTGAAAATAAAGCAAAAACTCTTCAAAATCTAGAATATCTACACTAATATTATAAAGAGTATGATTGTAGGTTTGGATGTAGGAAGAATCTCTGAAACTTTTCATCTGATTTCAAAAATTCTGTCACTAATAGCAACACTAGTACTGATTTTGGTGGCAACAAAATTTTAGGCCGAGATTTATAGAGCGCACTTTGACTTTACTCAGACTTAAGACACTGTTAGAACGAGACAGCGTTATACTCGAAACAAGTACCTGTGTCTGGCATCCGTACGAGAAAAAATACGGACTCATGTTAGAAAAAGTAGAAAAGACCTTCCTAAGATACTTGTATAAGCGTTGCTATGGATATTACCCCTTCCTATATACAACCAAATTTCTTTTAGGTTGCTTGGGTTTTAACTCCTTGGAGGTCAGACGGACTTGCGACCAACTAAAAATCATGTGCCGAATTTTGCGAGGGGATGTCGACGCTCCAGACCTTCATGACCAACTCTGTCGTATACGAGTACCTAAATTAAATAATAATCTTCGTCCACGAAAGAATAAACTTTTCGTGGTACCAGTTCATCGTACTGTTGCTCGATCTATGGCACCGATACCGCGTTCATTGGTTTCCTTCAACGCGCTCTCGGATATAAATGATTAATGGGATCCATTCAATGACAGGTGGGCATCGTTGGTTCAGGAGTTACTGAGGTACGCGGAGAGCATTGAATGAACAGGATCATTCAGTGCTCTCAGCGTATACATTCATTCAAAATTTAAAATCTTTTATTGTATCATATTTTGTTCTATCTTTACCTTTTATTTTAATTTATTTTTTTCTTTTTGTATTTGTATAATAATTAATCATCTAGTTCGTGTAAGTGGCTCTGCCGTTCAATTAGATGTAAATAAATAAATAAATAAATAAATACCACTGGCATAAATCTATCTCGTTTTAACTGAAATTTATCTAATCAAAGTCAAAGTGCGCTCTATAGATTTCAACCTTAGAGTATATCTTTTAAAAGATTTTGAAGTTGATGGGTCGAGAGATACCTGTAAATCTCTAAGTTCCTGGATATCCGGTTTCCATAGCACCGCGATGACGTCGCCTCCATAACGGTCGTGGAAAAATACTGCGAAGTCGCCGTACGCGCTCTGAAAACACACATAGTACCTATTAATAGAGATAAAAACACTTTATCAGAATTTTATTTAACTGTTCACATTATTATTAACTTATACGTCGAACGCAATCGACTATCCGCCATTCTACGCGTCACCAGAGACAGAGTGTCCGCCAAAACCATAGACTCTTGGAGAACGCTAGGCCACGCACAGACTATCAACAAATCCCACCTAACACTATGTAGGCTTCATCAGGACTTCGTCTGTGTTGGTGTTAGCTGGCGGGCGTGCTCTGCCTTTTAGGAGTGTTTTATTTTTTTGTTAAAACCGACTGGAAAGCGCTCTAAGGGGGTGCCGTGTGTGTGTCGGCGAGCGCCGGCACAGACGGGGTCCATACTTGTATAGTTTAACTAACTTGTTACAAATAACTACAAACTTGACCATTGGCTAATCTTTGTAAAGCCAGACGAGAGAGAAACAAAAAACAAACAAATCCCACCTAACACTATGTAGGCTTCATCATGATCTTTTGTACTTTAAATTGCAGTTTATTATTTATGATTAATTTACATTTCTTGTTTTTCTCGCGTAGTCTTCAAATGGTCAGCAAACTTAAACAAACAATGGACGTTGATTTTACGAATTTTGGATATTTAATAATTACTAAAAACTATCATCGCTCTTCATGTATGTAGGCTTAGGTGATACAATTCGAGTGCTGAAATGTCATCATTTAAGTAAAATGGACCTTAAAAGCCTTGCTTTTAGGCTCAAATTTGTTCATCTTTTTGCCTGCCTCACCTTCAATTCCTCCAAGTATCTGTCAACCGGATGGAACTCGACTACGGGTATGACGTCTTCGGCCAAGGTGGCCACAGGCAGTGATCGAGGCGCCACGTCCAGCCTCTCGCTGGAGTAAGGCACTAGGTTTCTCTCGAGGTAGATCAGTACGTCATATCCTGATAGGGACGGGATGAAGGCCGGCTGGAAATATTTAATAATGAATGAATATCCTTTTATTGTACACCACAAAATTAGTACAGTTCTTTACTTTTTAGGGTTCCGTACCTCAAAAGGAAAAATGAACCCTTATAGAATCACTTCGATGTATGTTTGAATCAAAACCTATTCCTGTTGACCAACGATCATGGGCAGGTAGTAATGTCAGACTCACGCACCGAGGGTTCTGTACTCGAGTATTTTTTCCGACATTTTGCACGATAAATCAAAAATTTGTATGCATAAAAATAAATAAAAATCTGATTTAGAATGAACTAGTAAAGCCCTTTCACATAATTATGAAAATCATATGGAGTATCATAATACTCCATTTGATATAGTTATTTTACTTTGAAAATTGAAAACACTAATTACTTGTTCTCATATGAACACATTTTAATATTTTTTTCGTGATGTAACCACATGGTCACAATTTTCGGATTTTTTCCATTACTTGTGATACCACCTACCTACCTAATTTCATGATTGTCAACGGGAAGTACCCTATAGGTTTTCTTGTTACAGACGGACAGACAGACAGAAAACAAAGTGACATAAGGGTTACGGAACCCTAAGAAACATACGCAACTGGACTCCTCTTACCAAAATGCTTTCCTCCATATCAACCAGCAAAGCCTTTTCCACATAAGTTAGCGTGGATTTAGCGATGAGCTGCGTGCGCACCACCACCGGCTTGGCGGGCGAACCCCTGCTCCACACGGATGGGAGGTCCCCGTCGTATGCCGTCACGATATACATGTAGGGGGTCTGAGTCTCACGCGTGTTGAATTTGCGCTCCAACTCTGTTATTTCTTCACCTATTTGTTTGGAGAACGCCGATGTTAAAATATTACACTAAAATATGACTAAAATTATCAGGTGACTTGTCATTGGTGACATTTTGATGCTTTGTACCCTGCCTAAGATTAATATAATATACTGGTTACATTTTGCTAACTTGTCGCCGGTTATGTTTTGTGGAATTGTTACATTTTGGTGACTATTCTTGTGCTTTTGGTGCCTTTTTATTGGCTCAACGGTCAAAGGAGCGAATTGAAATCCAAAAGGTCGGCGATTCAAACCCCGCCAGTTGCACTATTGTCTTACTCTTAGCACAAGCTGTACGCTTAGTTGGAGGGGGGGAAAAGGGAACTTTGAATAAGTGAGTAAATAGGCATCTTCTAGGTAAACGCGTCTCATGTGGCCACATCATCACTTTCCATCAGGTGTGATTGTGGTCAAGCGCTTGCCTATAGTGAATAAAAAAAAAAAAAAAAAGTCGCTTGCTTTGACTGAACAGTTTTGCCGGTGATAATAATTCTTGTCATAAACAATACTTACGTGACATGTCATCATTGAAGTCTAGCACGATCATCTGACTGCTCCAGTCCGTGGACACCAGGAGCTTCAGCACTCGATAGAAGCCCACTGTTGGGCACGTGGGCGGCAGCAGCGGCGCGTGGAGAGTGAACACCGCACTGACTAGCAACTCCGACACACACGGTGGCCAGTGGTCACTCAGTAGGTAGCAGGACAACCAGCGCGTGAATAAACAGACGGTCGGACCAAATGCGGGGTGCTTTTGATGCAAACTATGGACAAAAAAAAAGCTTTTAAAAAATGTGCTCGCTTCGCTCGGACTTATACTGTTGACGTGAGTTCGGCGTTGAAATCTATTTTGCAATTCTGTTGCAAGGAAATAAAAAAAAAATGTTTGTATGTTTGAAGTATGTCGTTCGTTTTAAACGACCAACACAGATTTCTCAGGAACGCCACCTTTTATCGACGTGTTTTAAAATACCAATATTTGGAGGTGGAACGCTGCTTTGAAGGTAACTTAAACCTTATCTGAAATAACCACCAAACAAAGCAGCTCTTTTGAAGCCGCCATTTTCATCATAAGCTTGGGCGCGAATTGAGATTAACTCAGATCTTAATTAAAATGGCCTCCAAGCAGAATAGTTGTTTTGAAGCCACCATTTTGTCAAAAGCTTGGGCGCGTATTGAGAGTAACTTACAACTTATTTAAAATGGCCGCCAAACAGATTAGCTGTTTCGAGGCCGCCATCTTTTATCTGTGTTGTCCTCTTTATTTGCTGATATCTGTAATCTTACATTCATTCATTCATCACTTACCCATGCAACGCGCCCCTAAGTCTCGGCAGCAACACAGTCTCACACACCAACTTCACACTCTCCTCGCTTTCCGTAAACCTCACCACCCCTCTGTCCACCTCTCTCCGCAAGAGTGTGATCTCCTTAGGGTGCGCGATTTGAAGGCGGAAGACTAAGCCGTTTTTGAGCACGTCCACGTGATTGTCGTAGGCGTGTGTGGGGAGGGAGTACTGCTTGTGCAGTCGGTCAGCTATTTGGAGGTGGAACGCTGCTTTGAGACAGCGAAACGCTTCGATATCGCCTGGCCATTTGCCGCTGTAACCTGAAAATGTGACAATAGGGTATTTTACACCAAGCGAGAAAAATCTAAATTACCAAAATTTCAGGTTTGTAACTCATTTTGTCTACGAGCTAGTGACCTGTGACATGCAGACAGACAGACAGAGAGACAGAAAGTAGAGTGACATTAAAAGGGCTCAGTTTTTACCCTTTGGGTATGGAACCCTAATTTACAATTCATTTTAAGGATTTCAATTTTTATATCTGTTTTACAAATATTTGAAACACACGAAACAGTAGCCGCCATGATGAATTTTTACAGTGACGTCACGTGAATTGTAGTTGTATTTCACTAAGACAATGCCGACCAATCCGTTTGACATCATGACAGAGCTCAGGAACTCAAAAAAATGGCGGCTAGCATTTTCACGGGAATATTGAAATATAAAATTTTAATATATTTTTATTGAACTTATCAGTTGAATAAAATTTTTGAGATTTTTTGGTGAAATACCGTGGTCATCAGCAATTGATAGAAGAAGATAGATATTAAATATTGGATAGAATCAGGCGTTACTTTGCGGAAGTTCATGTTTAGCAAGAAACAGTTAAAATTATTTTGCTATAATCCGCCAACAGAAAAAATCTGTATGGTCAAACATGCAGTTACAAGCTAAGCACCGCTTACCTCCCCAACCAAGCAATAAAGCCAAGCTCCCAAGCAAGCACTGCCACCACCACTCACATGCACCACCACACAAAACTTATCCACTACTCTCCGACACCGGAGCATCCTCAGGAGATTTCGACTTTACAATGCAAGACTAGACAATACAGCATGTAACTGCATGTTTGACCATAGAGATTTTTTCTGTTGGCGGATTATAGCAAAATAATTTTAACTGTTTCTTGCTATAGATATTAAAGTTTGATTGTGTGGGGGGAGGGGTTGTGTGTGTGTGTGTCTAAGTGTGTATCGTAATGCGCATGTACTATGCATACTTACTCAGTTCCAAAATAGCTTTGTTAGCGGGCGTGTATTCGGGTAGTCGCGCGTTGGGCGCTTCCTTTATAAGCGACGCGTTCGCGCGACGTCGCGGGTTGCGGTCCGGATTGAAGCCCAGTGCTGGGAAGGGATCGCAATAGCTGAACACTGGGGATATACCTGAGAGAAACAAATATGAATATAACCTTACATCCAATAAAACTTTTGTTTTTGGTGTATCTTTTCGTTTTTTGTTACATCTGCACTGTTCACTCATATTCGCAGTAAACAATTTTGAACTTGATTTTTTTTTGTGTGCGATACTATGCGAGTGGGCAGATGCCAACGAGAGGAAGCCAAGTGGAAGTACCTAGGTCCAGCAGTGGATGTCCATCGGGTGTCGATGAACATAGTCCAAACTCACCATAAACAGCGCTAATGTCCAGCGGCAGCTGAGTCAGAGCGCGCAAGTCTCTCCTCAACTCGTCGAAAGCCTGCAACACTGACAGCGCCGTCTCCTCCATTTGCCGACAGCCTGCCGACTTGCGCGCCGTCAGCGAGTCCAGCTGACTGCACACGTGGTACAGCTCCGAGTCCAAACTCACCATAAACAGCGCTAATGTCCAGCGGCAGCTGAGTCAGAGCGCGCAAGTCTCTCCTCAACTCGTCGAAAGCCTGCAACACTGACAGCGCCGTCTCCTCCATTTGCCGACAGCCTGCCGACTTGCGCGCCGTCAGCGAGTCCAGCTGACTGCACACGTGGTACAGCTCCGAGTCCAAACTCACCATAAACAGCGCTAATGTCCAGCGGCAGCTGAGTCAGAGCGCGCAAGTCTCTCCTCAACTCGTCGAAAGCCTGCAACACTGACAGCGCCGTCTCCTCCATTTGCCGACAGCCTGCCGACTTGCGCGCCGTCAGCGAGTCCAGCTGACTGCACACGTGGTACAGCTCCGAGTCCAAACTCACCATAAACAGCGCTAATGTCCAGCGGCAGCTGAGTCAGAGCGCGCAAGTCTCTCCTCAACTCGTCGAAAGCCTGCAACACTGACAGCGCCGTCTCCTCCATTTGCCGACAGCCTGCCGACTTGCGCGCCGTCAGCGAGTCCAGCTGACCGCACACGTGGTACAGCTCCGATGATGGGATATCTGCGATTGCAACAATAGTTATTTATACTTTTTTTGACGTGACAACGTCTTATAATTCGATAGAGCCGGCTGCACGCACGAAAAAACATGACTCATGCGGCGTTACCTCGCTCTGAGGCGTTCCATGTAAGGCTTGAAGTGCAAGCGAGAGCGCGGAACGAGCGACAAAGAAGCACAATCGGCCTTTGTTGTCACGTTCAACTATCGTCAGTAAACCGACTTTACAGACAACCAATTTTTTTAAATTCAGATACATGTTAGCCCTTGACTGCAATCTCATCTGGTGGTAATTGATAATGCAGTCTAAGATGGAAGCGGGCTAAACTGGAAGGGGTATGACAGTTTTCATTAAACCCATACTGCTTTAGTTTCTACACGGCATCATACTGGAACGCTAATTCGCTTGGCGGCACGGCTTTGCCGGTAGGGTGGTAACTAGCAACAGCCGAAGCCTCCCACCAGACCAGACCAGAAATTTCAAAACTGAGACCTGAGAACTCCAACTAGCCGAAAACGTCAAGCTTCAATTACAGCATGGTGAAATATAAAATTGTTATTTCTTACCATACTTAAGTTGTAGAAGGTAGTCTACAATCTGTCGGCTTATGGCTCGTCTGTCGGCGGGAGTGGCGGCGTCCCACACACACGCTTCGGTGATGGAGCCGTCTTGAAACCGACGCAGCTCCGACTTGTTGCCCCAGAACACTCTGCATAACAAATCACATCATATTGTATAGGCAAAATTTTAAATATGTGTAGTGTGTGTGTGCGTGTATATGTGCGTGCGTTCGTGTGTGCGTGGATACGTGGCTGCGTGCGTGCGTGTGTGTGTGTGTGTGTGTGTGTGTGTGTGTGTGCGTGCGTGCATATGCGTGTGTGTGTGTTTGTGTTTTTTACTCTTACACGCAAAAACTACTGGACGGATTGAGCTGAAATTTTGTATGGAGATAGCTTATACATAGGCTACTTTTTATCCCAGAAAATTAATGAGTTCCTGTGGGATTCAAAATATTTACATCCACGCGGACGAAGTAACCGCATTATACTGAGACAGTAGAAACTTTAGCTCGCACACAGTTTTTTTTTGTATTTTTAAACTCGTGAGATCCAGGCGGCGCAACACCGTGGCGTGCGGAAGTTCCTACAAGAAACCTATGTACAACAGTAGACGTCTATCGGTTGATAATGATGAAGCATACCTGAATTCTTCGGCCTCAGGTAGATTGGCCGGCGGTCCCTTGTCCACGAGGTTCATTGCGTTTTCAGGATTCAGAATGAAGCCAAACAACAAGTTTTCCACATAACTGTAAAAAAATTACATGTGAGAACAAAATTCTAGGCATGAATATGTAACTAGACATCACGCACAACAGACGGAAACGTTTAAGTGCGGAAACCAGCCCAGAAAGAAGAATGTAACTAGACAAATAAAAATTATTTAGTAATAAAATCTTGCACACGGAAGGTTCCGTACCGTCGTACAGGAAATAGCATTTTTTAATTTATTTTTTGTGATTAACAAATTCATGGTTTTTCAGATTTTTCCCTTTACTGGTTGCTTGACATTGCTATCTGCCAAATTTCGTGATCCTAGAACGGGAAGTGCCCCATAGATTTTGATTCCATTGACGGATGTTGACAGACAGATAATGAAGTGATCCTACCAGGATTCCTTTTCTTCTCTTTTTTTCCTCTCTCGTCTGGCTTTACAAAGATTATCCAATGTCAAGTTTGTAGTTATTTGCAAAAAGTTAGGGAAACTATACAAGTATGGACCCCGTCTGTGCCGGCGCTCGCCGAAACACGCACGGCACGCCCTTAGAGCGCTTTCCAGTCAGTTTTAACAAAAAAAAAAACACTCCAAAAAGGCAGAGCACGCCCACCAGCTAACACCAACACAGACGAAGTCCCTTTTTTTCTCTAGAGATATGGAATCCCTTGAAAATTTAAAAAAATCTCACCCATTTTTCCTAGCCTTCTCCACAGTTCTAGTAACATCCCAAGAGAAGTCAGCTTCAACAATTTGTAGTATTAAGTTGACCCTTTCCCCAAGGCCTTTCCTTAGCAAGTTGTGTAGGGTGTCCGTGACCAGCGCTAGTTGATCCAGTCCGTAATTGACTCTGGTTGACTTTGGAGCTCTTTGTAAGATTGACTCTTTTAGCTTGGGAAGATTTTTGAACCTAAAAAGGCAAAAATTGTATGCAAGCATTTTTTCCATAACACCTTTTTCAATAACTCGCTTTCTTGTCAGTCAGTTTTTGTTTTTAAACACAGATTGGAACTGAGTGGCAATGCAATATCAAGGCAGATAGATAAGTAATTAAAAGAGTAGTGAGTAGCTGTGGTTGAGAAAACTTTCACAACAATTCATATCATTTGCAGAGGAATTTGTGGCCACCCCAAATATTTGTTTTAAATTTTACAAGTATTCTTACAGTTGACTATAAATATTTTAAGGATTTTAGTTCATTTTAAAAACTTAGTTTTATTTTATTTTATTACTTAATTATTAATAAATATCCATGACTTATTCAAGAGCAAAACTGTGAATAACCTATCTTTTTATCATTGTATTACCTCAATATATGGTCGAACTGCATCAAAACCGTGACAGGCGTCATGAGCAGAGGTATGAAGCTGTTGATCTTGCCGTTGTCCAGCATATCCACAGCTAGCCCACTCTCCCTTCGCAACGCGTCATATGTGCCCCTGCACATTTGCCAGCATGTATTGTAATAGCCACTCTTGTCCAGGAATACTATGGGGAAATGTGTGTGGAATTCCTCAATGGGCGGTGTGTGTTGACCTTTATGTAGGGATATACCTTTTTGGTCCCATTCTGATGATTCTGGAAAATAAACACAAAATAATTGTATCTTGCTTATTTATGACACAAACCAGAATTTTATAAGGAATGGAATGCAGCGATTACACAGCCCATTTGATCTTATCCTTAAATTCAAAAGGACTTCTAAGCTGAATTCAAAATGGCTTCAGATTAACATCTTTATACTTTATGCTTACTTTAACTTAACTATTACTTATTTACTCACTTAAATAGATCCAGACATTCCTTATAATTTGATAGCTGCTCATAATATTGTTGATCCTTTTCACTTGCACGAGATATGCAACCAGCATGCTTATAACATGACCTGATACCTGCAAACTGCGCTGTCGCACCCAAATCTTTAACAGAACTATCGCTTGCTTTAAATTCTCCTTATTCATGAATGTTTCATTTAGAAATGCCTGATTTTCTGCAGCTGTTAGATCTGTTAGTATACTGCTGTTGTAAAAGGGTGTGGGTGGTCCAATTTCTGTACCTTGAAATAAAATGAAAAATGAAACAGCAGCAAAATTCAAAGAACTGCATCAAAATATGGGCTTTTGAAAAGTAGTTTCGATAACTGCAACATTTTGCTAATAGATGACATTAACAGTCACTATTAGAGGAAGTTTTAAATATCTTGTAAATAAATAAATGTAATACCTTCTTGCTGGTCCGATGAAAGTAGCCAAGATTCTCTTAAGTTGTTCCGAGTAGGACTAAATCTGTGGAGCTTATATGCTTCAGCATCACATACTACGTTTAAATGTACTGACAAATGATTACCAAGCTTCCCATCTGGTTTCAAATGAATAACTGGCTTGGTGGCACAATTATTTAGGTATGTGTATTTCATTTCTTCTATAGAATCCAGTTTAGTTAAGTAGGAGGTTAAATAAGCAAGATACGCTGCTCTTTTAAGATGATATTTGTAGTTTATCGAGTCATTCTTTGTATATGTTTCAGCGGGCACTGTGATTTGCAAATCAACAATCAATTTTGAATCAATTGAACATCCTAATGTGTAAGAACCAACGATTTCAACATCTGTATATTTGTGGAAGCGAAACATTACTTTTGACTTTCTCATATCTTTGGTGACAGGTAGTTTAACTTTTAAGTGTTTTTCGAAAGCTTTTTCTGTTAAATCATACTCGGTGTCATCTTCTGGTATAGATAAGAGGTAAGTTTTGAAATTATTATACCATTCTTGGAACCTCTTCACTGTTTTCTCTTTAACTTTTACCTCCTGGAGTACTTCTTCGACTTGGAGTCGGAAGAGGTTGGAATTAAACAAGTTTTCCGTTTCTTGTAGTCGGTTAAGTTCGTTTGCTGTGGGCTGGCGATATAAGCTTTTTGTTTTAATACGTTTAAGAGTGTCTTTGTTTCCAGGCTCGGCGAGTCTCTTGCCATTATCATTAATTATATTTGAATCACCTTCGTCCTCCGAAACCGAGTTTTTTAATTCCTACAAAACCAATAATGCTTGTAATTTGTTTAACATGTTAAAAGTAGATTTGTAAATGCAATTTTAACGAACATAGATAATCTATAGCATAATTTGTAAATTCAATAGTTACTTACACGTTTAACCATTTTTATTCAACAATATTTTCAATATTTTATCATAATTTATAGGTTATATTTTTGTAAACAACAACTTCGCCTTTCGCATGGCATGAGAATGACATTGACAAATGATAGACAGCTAATAAGTTGTCAGTCTGTAGTTCACTGAATAAAAAATATAGAGTTGTCTATGACTATAGTAGATTCTTCGTAACTAGGCTTTTTGATTATGGTTGATGTGACGGGTCTGCCCGCGAAATTCAAATTTAATTTGGTTTTTCGCAATTTGTAAACTAATACGACAACGTAGGCTTATGGCATTTTAATTGCGCCAATGGCAGTATCATCCTCACAGGTTTATATAAAAATCTTTACTTGAAAGGGTCCATTTTATGAAATTAGCTCTAGTACCTATATACATTTTACTCTTTGCGATAAACTCACATGCCCAGAGTCCAGACCCCACGCGACATGTTTTAATGTAGTTAGTTACCCATCATCTATTTGGAAATCAATAAAACAGATTATTTCTTTTCAAAATATTTAATTAAAAATTAATTTTATCGACACATTGTTTGACAATGATACATTAACCAATAAATAATTTAGCAATATTCGCTTTTAAATGTTCTTTCATATAATGGTATACATAAATGTATAAAATGTAAACAGATACCTAGTTAGTTATTAGATAATATTCGAATCATCCACGATGTTATAGATTTATTTTAAACTAATAAATATTTAAACTATACATTTTCGAGTTAGGTAATCTGTAGACTTTGGTATTTTATATTTGAGTTAATTTAATTAGCCACTGAACAAAATAGAGAAACAGTGCATGACTTAGAAATTCTATAAATAATACTAAAGGATCGGACGCAGGACTTCAAGTCGTCCATTATTAAAATCTCCTTGTCGCAGAGTTCACACCGGTCCACACATACTTGTCTATGGTAACAAGGTTTTTTCTTTCACCAAAAGGGCGGGATTTTTTTCTATGGCGGGAAAAGATTTTTAATTTAGCTTCGAAATAATTGCGTTGGTGTATTCACTGCATTTGCCAGTGCCGCCTAAATCTCCGGTCAGCGATTTCCCTTCCCGCAGCGTTTGATAACAGGCGTTTTGAATCATATCTGCATGGTCGTTGAGTTGTAAATGCCGGAGCATCATGATCGCGGAAAGGAGCAGAGCAGTAGGGTTAGCCATGTCTTTGCCGGCGATATCGGGGGCGGTTCCGTGCACCTGGAAAAGGAAGTAAGTTTCTTAATTTTTTTTAACTAACTACAATTCAGCACCTAATTATCTTGGCTCAAAAGTCAAAACTACAAGTCAATTTCCGGAGGCATACCTAGGTAATTTTGAAATTAGAACGTCCGGTGTGCCTATTGCTGAGTGAACTATCCTTTCTATGCAATACACATCGTAGGATGTTGTTTATACGATTTAGCCGGAAGTGTAGTGAAATAGAACCTCGGCTCGCGCGAATCGTCTAGACTCTAGACTCTAGCTAGACTGTAGAAACTGAGCTTTATGCAAATTTTTTAATCGTGCTTTGCTTGTAGACACAATATATTGGCGTACAGTACCTCATCAACACGCGTGTGAATTCGTTCGCAACGATTTGCAGCGAATTCACCCCTTCTGGACAAAGTTTTAGAGTAAAGGCGTATCCACAAACCAAAGGCAATGCTGCTGATTTTATGAGGCATTTTCTCTTATTACTATAAATCACATCATGTATAGACAGTGTAGATTCGTCACATGGACAAACTGGAATGTATTCAAACACTCGATTTTAATAAAACGAACAATGTTGTTTAAACTCTTTATTTTCAAGTTCTTAAAGTATGAAACTATAAACGCAATTTTTTATAGAATCCGATTACAGTAACATAAGTATAAATGCAAAATACATAATTTAGCTTCTACTTGCAGTAACATTATTGTCAGATTACATCTGAGCCTAGCAATATAACAAATAAAAAATAAATATGATAGTTACAAATTAACTGTTGGTATACACTACTAATACTTCAGTATTTTAAATTAAAGTAAACGTGTTACAACAAATATTAAATTAATAAAAACTACAAGCAAGGGAAACCTTACATCACATATCGAGGAACAATAATAAAAGTAAACACAGACTAAAGGCCTGCACAGACCAGGGAGGACAGGTCCCAGGATAGTTTTTGCGTGACAAAATAGATCGCTTACATCTGCATCCAATAACGTACACGACGGACCAAAAGTATCCCGTACAATAGCCCCTCGAATAGCAGAGAAAATCGAATGACCGTACCACACGTAAGTTCTAGCGCTTGGCTGCAATCAGACCTGCTGGCAAGTGATGATGCAGCCTAAGATGGAGCGCGCTAGCCTAGATGTCTATTCACTCTTGACCTAAATGTGCCCATATTAAAGGTGGAGAGGAAAACTGATGCCGGAAGGCCGTTCCATTCTAACGGTTCGTATTGGAACCGAGGAAGCAAATCGATTCGTACGTGTCCGTGGAAATTTTCAACTACGTAGGGATGCAGACCTTGACGATGCCTTGCGGTACGATGGTAGAAAGGTGAAGGTCAAAAGTACAGAGGAACCTCGAAAAAATAGAACTCTAACGTTCCAAGACGCATCAACACACACAGCGTATTTTAGACTTTTTTCATAGCAATTAGCATGCGTTTTACTACTTCCAAAGAACAAATGCTCGCAGAGTATGTGCGTAGAGTCCGTGGCAAGTTTTCGGGGGACATATTTTTATCTACGCTTTGAGGATTTTGTCCTCCGTGGACAAAAGTCCCTCTTCTGCACAATGGATCGATTAATCTGCTAAACACGATTTTCACCCATCTCGGCTTTGGTGGGCATCAGGCTTTAGTCTGTGCGGTTATTTAAAACTAGAATTATACGAAACTATTAATTGTTAGTGAATACTGTTGTGTTATGGCTAATATTGGCGACCAATTCTGTTTCTATTCTACTACTGTTTGGTATACCAAACCTGAAGAAAATAAATTGAAAACAGCATTAAGTTTATTAACTTAAAGCTTAATAATCCATCCAAGACTTAATGCAGCTGCCCTTTTAAGGTTGAGATCTATAGAACGTACTTTGACTTTACTCAGACTTAAGACGCTGTTAAAACGAGACAGTGTTACACCGCTGTCATAAATCTATCTCGTTTCAACTGAAACTTAAGTCTAAGCAAAGTCAAAGTGCGATCTATAGATATCAACCTATGACAAGTTTCCGTAGGCGCTCCCCATACAAACTTAGTTTGGTTCTTATTTGAATACACGTTCTAGAAACAAATATATTTTAGCCAGATTTACGTAAAAATGTGTAGTTCCAAAGTGACAACTGCTCACAAATTTGTATGTAAATCGTTAAGCTTGTGAAACTTTTGACTTACACGGGCCTAAGTTCGCTTACTTAAAAGTTTACTTGGACGCTGGTCCAAGTTTACTGCAAACTTGACGGTAAACTTGATCTAGTAGGTATGTATGATCCAGCGTAATATTATCGGAACAATAAATGATTTCAATATTTAATTTATTTCCCCCATTACATCGCTGAAATTTTGTGTACAGAATTTCTACGATTGCGCTAATACTAAGTAATATTTCTTTAGAAGAGAAAAATTAACTAATAATATAATCACACGCAAAACAGCCACATATCACTTCAAACAGATATCTAATGGTAACAGTAACATGATAAAAATAAATTACCTTAAAATATTGAATTCCTTACTTAACTGTTTTTTTATGAATTATTAAAATTACTGCTTTCAAAATTTCATCATCGAAACTTTGTACTTTGGATCTAACATGACCTAACAGTATTTAGTTTTTTTTGACGCTAGGTGTGATTCATATATTAGTATCCATAAAAACAAATGTTCGCATAGTAGTACAGTGGACCCCCGGTAATCCGACAAACGTTTTGCAGGACATTGATGAACTATCGAATTTGTCGGATTATAGAGTACTGCCTAAGACCCCCTATAGTCCGGAATTTTTTACAAAAGAGTACCTTGTAATCCGACAAATTACAGATCCAATGATAAGATTCTATATGTTACTAGCCGATGCCCGCGACTTCGCCCGCGTGGATTTAGGTTTTTCGAAATCCCGTGGGAACTCTTTGATTTTCCGGGATAAAAAGCAGCCTATGTGCTAATCCAGGATATTATCTATCTCCATTCAAAATTTCAGCCAAATCCGTCCAGTGGTTTTTGCGTGAAGGAGTAACAAACATACACACACACACACACACACACACACACACACACACGCACGCACGCACGCACGCACGCACGCACGCACGCACGCACGCACGCACGCACGCACGCACGCACGCACGAACGCACGCACGCACGCACACACACACACACACACACACACACACACACACACACACACAAACTTTCGCCTTTATAATATTAGTGTGTATATCACCGTGCCTTTGCAGTACAAGTTTATTATTTATTAGAACTACGAAATAGCGGTGGTCGTCTCGGCCGAAATGCATGGAAAGCTCAGTAAGTTATGTTTTGGATAATTTATTTAGGTTTTTAAGTTTAATTTATTAGTTTTTATGTTTTATCTGTTTTCATTCTGTGTACTGTGTTTGCGCCTAACTTTGTAGTCCCGAATAAAAGTATATTTATTTATTTATTTATATTAGTGTGTGAGTGTGTTACAAACCATAATTCACTATGTATGTCAAAAGAAAATTCAATAATAATAGACATGTCGGATTACAGGGGGTGCCGGATTACCGAGGGTCCACTGTATAATAAATGCGAATGTGTTGTCAGTCTGTCTATCTGCTAGCATCCTGTGGCTTACCTGTTAAATCGATTTTGACGAAATTTGGTACAGAGATAGTTTATATTTCCGGTTCAGATATAAGCTGTTACGTTCCCACGGGTTTTAAAAAAAAAACTAAATCCGCGTGGATGAATACATGGACATCATCTATTGGTACAAAGATAGATGGCTACTTTTCATTCCAGAAAATCAAAGACTTCCCATGAGATTTAAAAAGGCGAATTAGAAAGTCGCGGTTATCAACTACAAATCTATAAAACATTTTACAGTTCATATTATTTCTAATCTTAGGGACGATAAATATCATAAATAGCCGCCAAATTAACACTTTCTGATTTAATAATAATCAGGAAATATAATAGACTACAGGCCCATGTTTAAAAATGGGTGGGTCATATGAACCACCAGGTGACGTATACAGGACGATATAAGAGCATAAAATAATAAGTTTCAGCACTATGCCGTCACTTGTAAGCTGTCCAACAGAGTGCTGGTGAGAATTGAAAAGTGCAGGTAGAGTGAGTACATTTTGGTCATATATTTTTGTACGGCATTTTTACCATCGATAGATCCATGAAAAATAATAAGAAAGCGCGCAGTGCCGTAAAAAAATGGTGCGCCACAAAGTCAGTAAATGTTTTGATTTTCTGACAATTTCCGGGGTAAATTTGGTCATTTAATTCTGTACGGCACTAGTTTCATACTGTTTCAATACAGCCTCTAATCCATTATTCCGCAACGCCGTACAAAAATCATGCGACAAGGGGAAAAAATTGAGGGTAGCAACCCCCTCTCTTTCCGTGGTCCGGGGGGTGATTTGAAAAAGTACGGCTTTGGTTCCAAAACATTATCTAGCACTCAAAAGTACTATTAAAAATAATGCCGTAAAAAAATTAGTGTTCATTTGAATGTGTATCAATAATTATCTTAATTTCATGGTATACTTAATTTTTAAAGCTGTAAAATCATTTGACTCTGTACGGCAACTTTTTTTTTAACATGATAGTGTAAAATACTATTGTTATATAGTATTGCCGTTCAAAAGAAACTGTTCTAAAAAAAATTATAGATAAATACAAAAACTGAAATTTTTCAAATTATTGCAAAAGTTTAAATATTCATAGATTAATAAAATATAGCAATTTTCTACGCTTTTCCCTTGTTTTAAATAGTATTAAGATAAATAAATTAGGAAAAAATTATGCCGTACATTTTAATGCAGACCATATCTTTTAGGCTGATGAAAATGACGCTACCATTTTAAGGGTAGTACTTTATGGCCATCTGATACTGTACGGCATTAACATATTTTTGAAGAGAACAATTGATAATATGATAAAATCACTATGCCGTCTAACTGAAGTGAACGGGTGTGTATATAATATCCACATCCCCTACAAACCTTTGGACCAACGAAAATGTACGGCATGTAAAAAAATATTATCTATGCATAAAACACTTTCAAAATAAATTAATTTTATGTTGTTTCAAATCACCCCCCGGACCACGG
The DNA here is from genome assembly GCF_905333055.1 of Maniola jurtina. NCBI lineage: Eukaryota > Metazoa > Arthropoda > Insecta > Lepidoptera > Nymphalidae > Maniola > Maniola jurtina. Next base: position 12,379,522 of record NC_060046.1, on the reverse strand, counting down.
AAAGAGAGGGGGTTGCTACCCTCAATTTTTTCCCCTTGTCGCATGATTTTTGTACGGCGTTGCGGAATAATGGATTAGAGGCTGTATTGAAACAGTATGAAACTAGTGCCGTACAGAATTAAATGACCAAATTTACCCCGGAAATTGTCAGAAAATCAAAACATTTACTGACTTTGTGGCGCACCATTTTTTTACGGCACTGCGCGCTTTCTTATTATTTTTCATGGATCTATCGATGGTAAAAATGCCGTACAAAAATGTACTCACTCTACCTGCACTTTTCAATTCTCACCAGCACTCTGTTGGACAGCTTACAAGTGACGGCATAGTGCTGAAACTTATTATTTTATGCTCTTATATCGTCCTGTATACGTCACCTGGTGGTTCATATGACCCACCCATTTTTAAACATGGGCCTGTAGTCTATAATTTACACAGAATTAGTTTCAGTTTCTTAGTTTTTCCAGTACGAAAAACTAGTCTTTGTTTAACAAAGCATGACTTTCATTTAAAACAATTGCAATATTTTTAGAGTCAACTGTACTTGTTTTACAGTTTAAGCTTTTTAAAACATCCTAAAGGCTGTTTTACGCCGAACGACATGCTACATTACAGTTTTACATTCCAAAATGCAGACCGTTTACTTACCATCTTACCAAAAAAACTGTATAATAGACGTTGACCCCAATAATCTTATACTACGCACGTGTCTTTAACTACATCCAGTTCTTATGGTAAGACCGTAAGTTTTACATTTTTATTTTGGCAGTTTTATGTTACATCCCATAATGTATGTAAATTCGTAGTTTTACGATGGCAACAATTTATATAACAGATCTTTCTACACGTATAATGGAATGCCTTAAAAATACTCTAACACTTTTTATTATTACAGTAATAAAAATTCTACTTGTTAGTTTTCAACGAAAATAATTTAAGTTCATTGTTAAATTGATCTAATTTAGCTAGTTATTACGTCGCTGCTTGTCCTTAATGTTTTTCAAATGACCAGTGTGTGTTGATTTTTTAAATTTTCGAAATATCATAAAGTTTTTTGGCATCTAAAACTTTTAGTCATGTCAATGGTACACTTTATGTGTACCTATCTCTAAAAACCCCATCACTGAAGTTTGCGTTGTCTATTTATCAATACTAACCTTTGAAAATGCTCAGCCATTTTTCGCCACACACGTTTTTCCGAAATTTTATGACAGAATTTTCACCACTCATAACTTTTGTGAAAAATGACCATAGTCTATGATAGAAGCTAGAGGACTTCGAAAAGAATGGCTCTTATAAAAAAAATTCTTCCGATATCCAATGAGCAAAATCAAGAACCAAGCAGCGACGATATTCGAACTCTAATTATTCATATGTTTAATTATTTCATTGGTGTACTCCGTACAAGAACTCTTCCCTCCCAAGTCCTCAGTCAACACTCGTCCCTCCTTGAGGACAGCGAAGCAAGCGCTCTCGATCCTGTCCGCATGCTCAAGGAGACGCAAGTACCGTAGCATCATGACTCCGGAGAGGAGCAGGGCCGTGGGGTTGGCCTTGTCCTGGCCGGCGATAGCTGGTGCTGTGCCGTGGACCTGGAAAGTGTTAGTTGGTGAGTTGCAGGCAATGCACACTTGCACAGGCAAAGATTAGCAATCATACAGTCAGGTAAAGGGGCCATTCGAGTATTACGTAAACACAAATTAGTTGAGTACAAGACACTTAATTGAGTCATGTTAATTCCTAATCTATACTAATATTCTACATGTGAAAATGTGTCTGTCTGTTTGTCTGTTTCCTTTTCACGACCCAACAGTTTAACCGATTCTGACGAAATTTGGTACAGGGTTAGCTTATATCCCGGGGACGGACATAAGCTACTTTTATCCCGGAAAATCAAAGAGTTCGCACGGGATTCCTAAAAACCCATCCGCTTAACCGATTTGTATGTTTGGTACCGAGGTAGCTTGCGTCCCCGTAATTGACATAGGCATTTTATTCCGGAAAATCAAACAGTTTCCACGGGATCTTTAAAAACCTATATCCACGCGGACGAAGTCGCGGGCATCCTCTAGTGTTTCATAATTATTTCTACTTTATGAGAAAAATTATCGATTTCATTTAATTCGTTTGTTACTACATAGTACATTTTGACATTTTATTTTTTTATTCTCAACTATGTAATTTTTGTACAAGTTTGCATTTAATATTAGGTGCCTATATAAAATATTTGCACGTCATTGCATGGCAAATGCTGCTTACATAATACTTGACTGGCCTCTTTTGTGTAAAGGCAGAGCCGTGGTTAGCGTGTAAAGGTGCCTGTACCGAAGCGGTATGGGACGTGTTCGGCAGAACAACCAATTAACAGATTATTGACTACAGTGCCACCAAGTTATCAGTTCAGGTGGGTAAAATTGGAACTCTAGTACGCGACAGGTCGAGATTGCATTCGGGGTATGAGATGGGGGGGGGGGGGGGGGGGAAATGCCCCGTACACCCGCACCCTATCAATCAATCAATTTATTTATTTGCTGATACAGGTTTTACAGTGTTTAATTATAGAAATAGTCCAGCTGTATCACGCCAAGCTGGCATGCAAATACATTAATTTTGTGTTCAAAATAGTGAATAGACAAATTAAATTAAAAGTAAAATTTTCGCTTGTTTGAAATAAATGAAGTTATACAATAAAGGGAATTTACAATTCTGAATACTTAGTATTAAAAAATATTACAAGTCTTAAAAATATTACAAGATTACATAAAAAATAAAAAATAATAAAAACAAAACTACCCTGCTACTACCCTGCACCGGATCAGCAACGGAGCTATGCGGGTGCGCGGGGCATCCGCACCCAATTGCCATCTCAACCTGTCGTGTACTAGTCGCATCAACCGCAATTTCAATATACACGCAGACGAAGTCGCGGGCATTAGCTAGTATTTCAATATATTAAAAGCTATATAGAATCTTCTATGTTGAAAGAACATTAATTCCGTTTTTTCTTGGTGAATTTTTAAAAAATATCAATGCCAAATTCTTCAATAGCAACGCTGCCACCTGAACAGATAAGTTGGTGGTACTGGAGAACATTGATAATTTTATAACGTCATAATTATTGATAATTGTGTTATAAATTTTTGGTGATTGGTTGGTGTATCAAAATGGTTAACACCCATTGAGTTTTTGTCTCTGTCATTTGTATGGGATTGCGTAACAGAGAGAGCCCTACTAACTTCTCTCCGTGGACAGAAAGCTACTCCAAGTCCGTATGTGCCATAGTTACGCTAACATCAATAATATGAACCTGTGTTAAATTTGGCGCCTCTGATGTTACCCATACTTACATAGTGACAAGTATCTATGGCTCTCTCTCGCTTGTGACTAAGGCTGGATCTATAGAGCCCACTTTCACTTTGCTCAGACTTAAGACACTGTTAAAAAGAGACAGCGTTATACCGCTCGCATAAATCTGTCTCGTTTTAACTGAAACTTAAGTCTAAGCAAAGTCAAAGTGCGCTCTATATATTTCAATCTTAGAGCCCTGGAGAATTAGACCTTCGTTATTTTGTACATTGGCATGTAAAAATTTGTTGGAGTATTTTAAATAAAGCATTATTGAAACAGTGCACATTATTTCCATAAAATCATAACCCTTTCTAGCCAGTTAGTGGTTTTTAATCAGCACAAATGAAGTATTTAGAATCGCTGACATTGATAACTCAGTATGGAACACAAAGATCATACATAAAACATAATTTCCATGCAAAAAATAAATGTTTTAGTAATTTTGCACACACACACCTTGTTAGTCCATCACCCCTCACTTAGAATGCCTGGATGAGACTTACATTTTCAAGGATTTCGTATTTCGATCATTGGCGCAATGCTTCCTTCATTTTATACTTAGTTTAACTTCTTTTTTGGTTTAAAATATTCCATTTTTTAGGGTTCCGTACCCAAAAAAAGAAAAATCCGAAAACTATGAATTTGTGATTAGATCACAACAAAAATTAAAGTGTTATGTTTTGTACGATGGTACGGAACCCTTCGTGTGCGAGTCCGACTCGCACTTAACCGGGTTTTTTATTCGATTGTTTTTTGTGAAGATGAATAAATCGACAATCGATTGTTCAGTGTTCGATTCATTCGATTGTTTCATCGAGGGAGCGTGTATGAAATACACAGATGTGACGTCATAAAAGTTTTACGTAATTTGACGTACTTCTATAGTTCAATCGATAATTTAAAATGATTAGTAAACTTGAAACTAACAGCCGACGTGGATTTTACGAATTTGGGAGACCCTCTTTTGAATAGTTCCTAAGAAATAATTTATATTTAATATAGTCATCATCCCAATTGCTGTTTTTACCTACTTACGCACGTTCGTTGCCCTCTAGCGTCAGTCAGATGTTTTATTTGCAATATATTGTGACCTTTTAAAAAATACAGGATTTTTATTCATTTTTTTTGCATTTATTCTTATGGCATCTTATCAGTATTCATGAGTATTGTCACCTGTCTTCGGTTTTGCTAGCGTTTTGGTTACATTCTGTATAACCACAAGATCAAAGGTGTCGGATTACTGTCTCTATACTTTGCCTTGGGGTTAGTTTGACTTTTTCGTGAAACAGAACTATGAGGTACTTACAGACTCGAAGAGGGCGCCGTTCTTGCCGATGTTCCCTGAGGGCGTGAGGCCCAGCCCTCCGATCAGACCGGAGCACATGTCCGACATAATGTCACCGTATAAGTTGGGCATCACCTATAAAACCAAACAAACAAAATATAAGAATACCAAAGATTCTCGAGTGAAACTTGTTGCTTGGACTTCGTCTGTGTTGGTGTTAACTGGCGGACGTGCTCTGCCTTTTTGGAGTGTTTTTTTTTTTGTTAAAACTGACTGGAAAGCGCTCTAAGGGGGTGCCGTGCGTATGTCGGCGAGCGCCGGCACGGACGGGGTCCATACTTGTAGGTAAAGTTTAACTAACTTGTTACAAATAACTACAAACTTGACATTGGCTAATCTTTGTAAAGCCAGATCAGAGAGAGAGAAAGAAACTTGTTGCTTGAATATATCTTGTTTTTTAGGGTTCCGTACCTCAAAAGGAAAATATATAGGATCACTTAGGTGTCTGTCTGTCTGTCGTGTCTGTCAAGAAACCTAAAAGGTACTTTCCGTTGACCTAGAATCATGAAATTTGGTATGTATAGCACACATAAGAGGAAAAATCTGAAAACCGTGGATTTGTGGTTACACAACAAAAAAAAAATTATGTGTTCATGATTAGTATTTTCTACTGTCTAAGTTAGATTAATATACTAAGTGGGATATCATATGAAAAAGATTTACCTGTACATTCTAAAACAGATATTTATTCATTTTTATGCATAATAGTTTTTGATTTATCGTGCAAAATGTCGCAAAAATACGACTATAGTACGGAACCCTCGGTACGTAAGTCTGACTAACACTTGGCCAGTTTTTTTATATGTGATATGTAAAGGTCATTAAATCACGAAATAAGCCTAAAATTGACCTCGCTTTATTGTGAACTAACCCTAGGCCCTTGACTTAGCTAGCAAGTATTAAAATAAGTTCTCACCAGCACATCGAATTTGCTAGGGTCTTGTACCATGTTGAGGCAGACGGTATCCAGGTAGCGCTCCTCGAAGGTCACGCCGGGGTACTTGGTGGCCAGGTCTCGACAGCACCGCAGGAACAGACCGTCTGACATACGCCTGGAATAGGTAGTATTTGAATTAATATTTTTGAAGCATAGCCAAACAGTGAAACGTCACGAACGCGGTGATTAAATGGCGGCCTCATTGGCTGGGTAGCACTTGGCTATGGTAGTATGGTAACTAAGTCGTGAGACAGAGGACAAGAAAAAACCCCATGATGGTTTCTTCACCGTTCTCTTCTCTCTGGGCTGGTTTCCGCACTTAAACGTTTCCGTCTGTTGTGCGTTTCTTCACCGTTATAGCAAGTGATACTTAATTGCTTAAAATGCATATAACTCCGAAGAGTTAGAAGTGCGTGCCTTCGATCGAACACCGCACCCCACTCATCACTAGGCAATTTAAAGTTGAAAGTCAAATTGAGACTTTTGCATTTTTATAGCTCTTACAGAATTAGGACAACCTGTGGTATTGCTTTAAAACGTCCATATATTATATGACATAGTGTAAGGTTATTTTTAAAAAGTTGATTTGAGTTGTCAAAAATAATATAAAATTATTAATTTATCTAATGCAGGTAGTTTGATAAAATCGATATTTCGCTCATTCGATGTCATACAATCTGTTACTAGGAGGCCAACAAGATTGAACTTGCATAAATACGGGTGTTTTGAAGGTTTTAGTTCAGTCTCCTTCCGAGATTCGGGGCGATATCGCATATTTTCGGTATTTGGGTTGTGAACTGGATAATTAGATGTTGTGATAGCAATCACGCTCTAATTAAATTATTTATTTTGGCATTCGTTTGTTTAGATTAAAACTCTCGGATAACCTTGCACATTAAACTTGTGTTTTTTTTTGTGTTGGTTCTGGAGAGGACATTCCAATAATTCGATAAAAATATTTAAATAATACCTGCTTTTCTGAGTGACGCCAATAATTCAGAAGTGGGATGTGTCTCACGCTGTCTTAATTTCGCTTTGGTATCTTTTTGTAAACAACCCACATTTGATTAAAATTTTTATTGAGTTTGATTTGGTGATTAAAATTTTTAGTTTTTTTTAAATAATTTAGTCTTTTGTGAATTGGAAAGTAATTTGCAATGAGTGGTTCAGATTTTGTATACATCGAATGAGAAGTTAGTCGTTTGGATTTATTGTTGACTTGATATTAAAACTGAGAGTTCGGCAGTTCAGGGGTAGGTTTTAATGATTTGACGGAGGGCAGGATAGCCCATGATTTGGATTTGACTTAGGGCAAGGAAGCCCGCGACTGACATGACAAGATTATTTAGAAACACGAGGGCGTGTTAAATTCAGGACGGCCGAACTGTAAGGTTATTTTTAAAAAGTTGATTTGAGTTGTCAAAAATAATATAAAATTATTAATTTATCTAATGCAGGTAGTTTGATAAAATCGATATTTCGCTCATTCGATGTCATACAATCTGTTACTAGGAGGCCAACAAGATTGAACTTGCATAAATACGGGTGTTTTGAAGGTTTTAGTTCAGTCTCCTTCCGAGATTCGGGGCGATATCGCATATTTTCGGTATTTGGGTTGTGAACTGGATAATTAGATGTTGTGATAGCAATCACGCTCTAATTAAATTATTTATTTTGGCATTCGTTTGTTTAGATTAAAACTCTCGGATAACCTTGCACATTAAACTTGTGTTTTTTTTGTGTTGGTTTTGGAGAGGACATTCCAATAATTCGATAAAAATATTTAAATAATACCTGCTTTTCTGAGTGACGCCAATAATAGTAAAAGTTTAAAGTCACCCAATTAATGTAGCCTACAATATGTCTAACATTGTCAAGATACCGCTATAAGCATACTGGTACTTGACACCACTTCATTAGCACCAATAAAGATGTACATATTACTAGTTACTACACAATATCTAATACTATGCATCGCGACACTCGATATGAGCCGAGGCCAACCGTGTCGCCTTCAAACAGCAGTTGCCTCGTGAAATCTGATATTTACGTAAACTGTGTCATTGTTGTCGTTTTTAAACCGATTGCCATGATTTAGCACAACTTGTGGACTGAGATATTAAAAAGATCTTAGAATTTTAATAGACAAGTGATTTTTCTAAATATATAACAGGAAAACGTAACTGATTGATCTATCTATGCACAGCTCAAACTATTGGTCAGATCGGGCTAGTATAGCTATTATGACATAGCAATCACTAAGAAATAATTTTTGAAAATTCTACCCTTTAGGGGGTAAAAGACAAACAACGAAATGCAAATTGCGTTCCTGTGCGTCTCATCATGACGCAGAAGGCTCCACTGGATTTTAGTGGGTATTCTGGTCTCACAGTGAATCCCACATTCTACCCTGCTTCTAAGGGAATACGTAAAAAAAAGATTCCGACGAATTGAGAACCTCCTCCTTTTTTTAAAGTCGGTTAAAAAGCATTTCCCAGCGAAATAAAAGGAATACTCTTAATTCAGCAAATCACAACAACTGAAATTGTAGCAATGTTGATCATCGCAACTTTTATACAGAAAGAAGCTGTATATTTTTTAAAATAAAAAATAGCGAGCAAACGAGCGGGTCACCTGATGTTAAGTGATTACCACCGCCCATGAACATTTGCAGCACCAGAGGAACCGCAGATGCGTTGCCGTCCTTTCAGGAATTTGTTGGTCCGCCCCTTGAATAACCCCATGTTGAAATCTAGTGGGATCACCGCCAATGGGAATGGTTCAACAATTTGCATGTGTATATTGAGATTCCTTCTAAAACATAAAAATGAGGGTAGTTACTCACATAATATTGGCCTTGTGTACAGCAGTGACCTTCTTCCTCTTGTTATCCTGCGCGAACTGGAATGCGAATTCCGCGACGCGCTTGCTGGCCTCTTCCGTGATCAGCTTTATACTCTGCACCACGCCATCCACGATCTCATGCTCGATGCCAGAGTATTCTCCCTCTGTGTTCTCACGAATTGTTACTACGTCCACGTTGTCGTATAGTGTCTTGATGCTGGAACAAAAAAGATTTTATAAAGACCCTGATTCTGGGAAACCGATTTCACAGCTATCTCAAAGTTTAGTGTATGACAATTAACAAGGCCTTTGACAACAATCTTACCTGATGGTAAGTGATGATGCAGTCAAAGGTGATTGCGGGCTAAAGGTGCCCACGCACTCGAACTGAACTGCAACTGAACTGTGCGTCGCGTCAGCGCCCCGCACGATATTCTCTCCAGCCGCGCCGCGCGGCAGTGACGTACGCGCGTCGCGGCTGGAGAGAACATCGTGCGGGGCGCTGCCGCGACGCGCGATTCCGCTGCAGTTCAGTTCGAGTGCGTGGGCACCTTAACTTGGGATGGGTGTGGCAGTTTTATCAGGTTAAACTAAAGGGGTATGGCAGATTTTTATTAACTCCATACCTTAGCCGATTTGAAAGGCGGCAATGTACCAGAAATTTATATCGCTTGTTGCGCATAGCCTGAAGTTTTAATTTTGGTTCATCAATGTACCTAAATTAAATAATTTATTGACATCGCAAAAGCACGAATAACATAATATCTAAGTTGGTTTTATTAAGGTTTACTTAATTAATGCTTAAAATAATCCAAAATTATCATTAACATCCTGATTCCCGCGACTTCATTCGCATAGATGATGGATTTTTAAAAATCCAGTGGGAGCTCTTTGATTTTCCAGGATAAAAAGTAGCCCAGGCCAGTCCTCAGGTCTTCAACTATAATCATGCAAAAAATCACGTCAATTCGTTGCAACGTGATTGAAGGACAAACCAACAAACAAACACGCTTTCATATTTATAATATAGGCAAGTAGAGATTTTTCTGTAAATCCATATTGATACAATCAATATATCAGTTAAGTACCTATCTATTTTAAGCAATTCGACATAAGAGTTACATAGTCGATTTATTTCTGATAAGATTCCTGTGTCATTGTAGTAAATTGTAGGTAGGTAATAGATGAATAGCAATCACTCCTTACAATGTATGAACCACAATTGGCACGGTGGAGAACCATGCAATAAGAATTGATATTAGTATCCACATTGACTTTGTTTTGATTTTTGGCATCCATAAATGGTACATCCCAGTCGGGTTTTCATTCCTAGTCTAATATTTACGTTTTGGCTCACGAATTTAAATAAAGCTGGTCCTGTCAATTACCTCTTCTCCTTCTACATAAGAATTCTGCTATGGTCTGAATTTTTGTACAAACAATGGATGGACGAACGGACAGACAGACAGACAACAAAGTAATCCTAAAAGGGATCAGTTTTCCTTTTGAGGTACTGAACTCATTTAATGTCGTCTGTCCATCTAGTGGGACGTCTCCCAACGCTGCATTTTCCGGTGCGAGGATTCCAACACCTCGGGATCCCCAGCATCTATCGCTTTTTCGAACTTTGTACTTCAGCTATGCAACCCGTTGAGCTGTTGAAACTAGAAGCTAGTAACTAATTACCGTGAATAACGTACTTGAGTGGATCAGACTGCATTCAGTAGCGATAAGAGCTGATTCATTTGCTGGCATGACTCGATAAGCGTTATCTTGTAGGTACTCGACGCGTCGCCTACCGAGTACCCATGCCTCCGCGAGAAAGGTCTCAGGTTAATCATTTAACTAGACACCAGTAACATATTATATACTTAGACTAGCTGATGCCCGCAGCTTCGCCCGCGTGGATTGGTCAGATCCCCTGCAGCATCAGGATTGAGGAGTTGGAATCCAATTTTATTATGAAACAATGTCGCAAAGTTCCTCTATCGATTAAAAAAGAAACGACGCAAATCGGTTCAGAAATATCGGATATTTCGGTGTACATAGGTAGAAAAACACAACTCCCTTTTTGAAAGTCGGTTATAAAAGTAGCCTATGTTACTCCCTGGTCAATTTTCTACTTGTCTGTGAAAATCCCGTCAAAATCGGTTCAGCCGTTCCGAAGATTAGCCTTTTCAAACAGACAGAAAGACAGACAGACAGACAGACAGACAAAAATTTTAAAAACGTGTGATTCAGTTATGGTATCGTTCAAATAACCATATGACCTTAATATGCGGTAGTTATTTCGAAATTACAGACAGACACTCCAATTTTATTTATTAGTATAGATAAAATTATTTTATACCGAAGAAATGGGTGACTGACTGACTGATCTATCAACGCGCGGCTCAAACTACTGGACGAATTTTTGAAAATTCTACCCCTAAGGGGGTAAAATAGTGGTTTGAAATTGTGTAGTCCACGCGGACGAAGTCGTGGGTATAAAATAGTGGAAGATAAAATCCATATCCTAAAGAGCCTCTGGGAGTTTTACACGGACCACTTGAGCAGTTGGTATCAAGTGCTCAAGCAGTTGCAATATAGTAACTGCATTCATGCATTAGAGAAATTGACTGCTTGAAACGTCGAGAGCAGTCAGAAAACAAATTGCTAGGCCACACAACTGCTCGATCGGTCTTGATGCCAATGAAGGGAAGATTGTAGTTTGCTATGCAGTCGCAGCTTGAAATGGTCAGTCCAGTGTGGAGGTAAACTTCGATTTCGAAAGTATCGTGCAACAGACGTCAAGAATCAAGATCAAGGAATTGTAAAAGTCATGTGACAAAACATATCAAAATAATGAAACGTCATACGAAATTCCAATTTTATCAGTAAATCCATCATTGATACAGCACACGATTATCAGACAAACCTAATCTCCGCAAATATTACTACCGAATTACATAAAAGTGCAAAAATGTCATTGGCATTGTGCAGTACCTATACCTAAACATTGTATTTGTTATTGAATTTTCAGGGTTCTGTAGTAAATTAAGAAAACTTTATAGTTTTGTCCAAAAAAGGTTTCGTCAAAAATATCAACCAGTCGAACAAGCAGGTTTCAGAGAGTTTCTCAACCTCCGACCACATATTTACACTAGATCAAGTCATAGAGAAATTTCGAGGTTGTCTATCTATACTAATAAATAAAATTGGAGTGTCTGTCTGTAATTTCGAAATAACTACCGCATATTAAGGTCATATGGTTATTCGAACGATACTATAACTGAATCACACGTTTTTAAAATTTTTGTCTGTCTGTCTGTCTGTCTGTCTGTCTGTCTGTCTGTCTGTCTGTCTGTTTGAAAAGGCTAATCTTGGGAACGGCTGAACCGATTTTGACGGGATTTTCACAGACAAGTAGAGAATTGACCAGGGAGTAACATAGGCTACTTTTTTAACCGACTTTCAAAAAGGGAGTTGTGTTTTTCTACCTATGTACACTGAAATCTCCGAGATTTCTGAACCGATTTGCGTCATTTCTTTTTTAATCGATAGAGGAACTTTGCGACATTGTTTCATAAAAAATTTGGAGTCCAACTCCTCAATCCTGATGCTGCAGGGGATCTGACCAATCCACGCGGGCGAAGCTGCGGGCATCAGCTAGTAGAAAATATTTGCACGCCATTGCATGGCAAATGTGGTGATACTAAAATGAATAATGGTAATATCTTTGTTAACCTGAATTTAGAGCAAATAAATGATTGAAATTGAAAAATCAAAGACACCCTTTATACTTGGCATTTATCAATTATACAAAGGCGTTCGACTCTATCTCGCATGTTTGTGGTTGGCTCTACAAAAAGGTAACACCTGTAGAACTCATAGAACTGATTCAAGATATTTACAGAAAAAGCAAAAGTAGAGACAGTCTGGAGAGAAAAGGAGTTGAGATCAAAATATGTAGAGGCATTAGACAGGGCGACCCAGTCTCGCCGAGGATTTTTATAATAGTCCTTCAAAGCATAATGAAAGACCTAGACTGATCCAAAAAAACCAGCCAAGTGCGAGTCGGACTCGCGCACCGAGGGTTTCGTACTCGGGTATTTTTTCGACATTTTGCATGATAAATCCAAAACTATTATGTATAAAAATAAATAAAAATTTGTTTTAGAATGTACAGGTAAAGCCCTTTCATATGATACACACTTGGTACAGTTATCTTACTTTGAAAATTGAAACACATTTTAATTTTTTTTTTAATTATATGGACGGACGGACGGACAGACAGACAGACAACAAAATGATCCTAAAAGGGTTTCGTTTTTCGTTTTGAGGTACGGAACCCAAAAAAGAATACCGAATATGTATGAATGGAACATACTTAAGCAACTTATCCTGGAAAATCCAAAGTTCCCACAGAATTTTTAACAAACTGAAACCATACGCGGGCGAAGTCGCAAACATCTAGATAAATTGTGCACATGTATGTACCAGTTAAATGAGAAAAACCACAGGAATCAGTTAGTTTAATATGGTAGTTTTTACCGAAACTTTGACAATTTTCTAAGTAATCTAATATTATTATGAGTAATGTAACCACAAGCATAATTTGTAACTCAATATCTTGCATGTTTAGCTACCTATTATGTAAAATATGCTAATGAATCAATTTATATTTTATCAGTAACATGATGTTAACAAAGTGCAGGTTTTAGAATTTATTATTATTAATATGTACACACTTAACAAGTCTATTCAAGGAGTGATGGAACCTAGGACTTCTAAGACTGGAGCATCACTGAGCCTGCGAGGTTGTTATTAACAAAAGAGTGGTGTTATATGTTTGACGGGTGTATCTGTGTATCTGTCTGTGGCATCTTAGCTCTAGAATTTATAGGACTCTTCCAGGCAACCCATACCTAAGAACTTATAGAAACCGCAATGAGGAGTCGCAATGCAACTATACATACAAGCTAAACACACATGTAACAAATAATTTCACTTACCCTTCTAAACTCTTGCAAGGCCTGACATTGGCATACAAGTCAAACTCTTTACGTAAAGCCAAGTTGAGTGAACGGTAACCTTTTCCAACGGGAGTCATGAGGGGACCTTTGAGACCAATCTTGTTTGCATTGACTGAGTCAATCGCTTTTTGTGGAATACCGAACTTGCCGTCTGGGCCCTAGAAGAATATTTTATTTTGTTTATGGTGCACTATACATGAAATTAAATATTAATTGTCATAACTACCTATTCTAATGTAACACGAAAGTGTCTGCCTGATATCTATTCAAAGCCCAGCCCTTAACTAGTTTTGATGCAATTTACAGGTACAGAGTAAGCTTGCAAAAAGCACCCACTGGATTTTTAAACCAAAATCCATACAGATAAAGATACAGGCTCGTTATTATTTTTATTTATTAATAGATATTATTAATAGATAGAGAAATTGGACTTCGTCTGTGGTGGCGTTTACTGGCGCGCGTGCGTGCGGTGCTTTTTTGGAGTGTTTTTTTGTGAGAAGTGGCTGGTTTTTGTGTTCTGCTGGTGTTTATTGGTGGTGGAACTGACTGGGAAGCACTCTAAACGGGAGCCGCGTGTATGTCGGCGGGCGCCGGCACAGATGAAGTCCATACTTATACATATAGTTTCCCTAACTTGTAAATGACTATAAACTTGACATTGGCTGCTCATTGTGGGGCCAGAGAGAAAAAAAAATTAATAGATATACAGATACACTATACAGAAAGTAGTAACTAAGCATAATTAATTGATTTTCCTTAGATTAAAAACAACGCTAAAAGCATCCTTCTATTTAGAAAAACCATAAGACATATTTTATTTTGACTTTTACAACTAAAATTAAACATGATTCTCAGAAAAATATAACATCATAGTATAGAAAGGTCTACACATTCTAAAAGGAGGAAAAATGATTCATTTTCCTCTTAAGTATAGTTTATTTTCCATTGAAATTCACTCGCGAGTTAAATTATACAAAATAATATTTCTCAAAATATAATCATGTTTACTGTACTTACTCTAACAGCTGTAACATCAACTTCATCCCATTCTATGGGCACTTTGGCAGCTTCGAATATTTTCTGGACAGCCACAGTGATCTCTGGACCGATTCCATGGCCGGGAATGAGTGTCACCTTTCGCACCCCCGTACTATACTGAGCTGCACCGGCTCGCCCCGCTGGGACCTGTACAAATCAAAAAAATCTGGAAAATCCATCACATAACCTCTACCTTGTTATCGGATTAAAAGAAACACAAAATGTATGTTAACCTCATTTTTCACGCCGACAACCCCTCCGGTAGACTTATTCGCCCCCGACTCGAATAATTTCAGTAAGCTTTCGACAACTTTACTCTCACGAAAAGGCTTCAAAAGCGCATTTATGTAATTCTTCGACATAACTATAACTAAGTCTATTTTTGGATGGCAAAAGAAATTTAATGAGCCGTCACTCGGGGGTTGTTAAATAAAGTGCGCATGCAGACATATATTAGAAAACGGATTTCAACATCACTATCTACAAACTTACGATTTTTCTGATAATTCTTGCTGCCATTTCACAAAATTTAATTTTACGGTGATAAAAGACACTCCGCGACGAAGAAACGGAGCGGGGAGGGCGAGGGGCGCCTGTGCTGCGACCTAACTCGACAACGACGCATGACCGGAAATTATTTCAAGGATGAATTTTCGCGCGGCGGGGATTTTCACGAAATTAAACTTTGATTTTTTAACCATTATGGGTTTAAATTACTTTATTAATTACAATAAAGGCAATTACATAGCTGTATTGTGAAATCCCGACCAAGAAATCGTTTGAAAAGTGAAAAATACTTTATTTCATCTAAAAGTATGGCAACATTTTAAGGATGTGTTCTGTAATTGTTACTGTCAATTTTGATTGACGTTGACAGATATCAGCTGTGTAAAATATTGCCATTCTAGTGAAATTTCCTCTAAAAATGGGTAAATTTATTGAGGATGTCTTATTTCAGTTTGTTGTCTTTTTCCAAAGTTCTCAATTGCTTTTTTTCAAATACACAATATTCATACAGTAAACGCTAGACCGTTCATCTAATAGTGATAGTTCTGTCGCTATATTTTTAATACTTATTTGAAATTCTATGATTCACACTGTAGAATTCAGAAGAAGATCATAGCTTCGTCCATTCACTCAGTAAAATTGAGGACAACAGTTTTAAGCACATGGCAGCCCCTAGCTTTGATCTTTCAAAATCAATCTATTCTAGTCAAAAGTCAAAATAACAAAACCACAGACAAAACTTGCCATTTGCCAAAAAATTATGACTTGAGGACTTGAGATGTCGCTCTCTTATTTTGTAAATATTTTGGTTTTGTAAAAAGCGAAAATTAAGTAAAGTGTAGCAAAAGAAAAGCATAAAACAATGGATCAGCCGCTTAGTTTGAAGCTAGCGTCTCTATGCCTGATATCTCAGCACAAATTACAGAATATCTTGTCTCAATGTGGCGACAAGGTGGACTTGATCATCGATCCTTCGCTTATTAAGCCTTTGGAAAGGATTTGTGGTGTTACCTGGCTTAGGTATGGTGTTAAAGTTGTACTGAACTTTTCACTGTAGTTTAATAAACTCAAACTACTCCAAGATCACACATTATGGTTTATAACTCGTCACAGGATGTAGGACTAAAATGGGCGGAATCAGTTGTTAACGAACGTTTCTGTACCATATTTGACGAACCTGTAGCATAGTTGAGCGCTTAACAGTCGATCATTGGCTGAAATCCGAAGTTTAGACTTTTCATATCCTCCGTGTTAGTAGAGTACTACAGGTTGGTAGAATTCACACACCTATGAGAATATTATAGAGTTTCCTTATTTCCTTCACCATTAAACCAAGTGATATTAATTAATTGCTTAAAACGCATAACTCACAAAAGTTAAAGCTGCATGCCATAAATCAAACCCTAGATCTCCCAAATAAGAAGCTAACATCTAATGTATTAAGCTATTACAGCTTTGCAGTCACATTTGAGGTTTTAAAAATAATACTGTTTTATTTTCAGGCAACATGGAGTTGATAAAATATACAAAATGGATCCTCAACTTGGCGCAACAGCAAACACAGTCAGGGTTTACTTCATACCAGCATGTATACAGAAATACAAATGTGTTCTGGACCAGATCTCATCAGTCCTCAGCCATACCCCTTCCCTAGCCGATGCTAAATGCTTCAATATCATTATTGTACCCAAAGTAGTAAGCTCATATGACTCTATATTAGAAAATAGGGGTCTATATGATATTGTAAAGTTGTATGCTTTTGCTTGGGAACTAATGCCCCTAGATGACCAACTACTTAGCTTAGAACTACCTTTTTTATATAAGCAATTATTTGTTGAACAAAACCATTCTTTATTGTCAAGTATTTCTATGTCGTTATGGAGTTTATTCCACGTCACTGGTCAACCAAAATGTATATTATCATTAGGAAAGTTATCTGCTAGAGTCTTGGATATACTAGAAGTGTATAAAGAGAGTTATTCAAGAGATTTCCTAAATACTAACTCATCCCAGGATATAGGATCCTTGATTATAATTGATAGGGACCAAGATTATCCTTCAAGTTTACTAACTCCTGCAACATATAGTGGATTACTGAGTGAAATATTTAACATAACCTGTGGTCAACTAGAACTGAATGTGAAAGAAACAAAACTAAAGAAAGGAAAACTCAATTTAGTAACCATGGAAGAAACACCATCAAAAAATACATCTATGATGTTAGATAGTTCTTTAGATAATCTGTATGGAGAGATAAAACATAGACATTTCTCTGAAGTCCTAAGCGTATTGAGTTCCAAAGCAAAACTACTGAAAAACGAGGATATTAAAGCATTAGGAATACAAGAAATGAAACATTATGTTGCAACAAAATTGCAGCAAGTTACTTTATTTAAACAGAATTTAGTCAACCATGTTATGGCAAGTGAAACTATTCTATCAGAAATGAACAATAAGTTTGAAAACGTAACTTTTACTGAAAGTGAAATGTTGAACAATAGAAATAAGAAATCTAACTTTACTTATATAGATGAGAACTTTGGCACGGATATACACATGTACAACAGTTTACGTCTTATGTGTTTATTGAGTCTAACTCAAGGATTATCTTATGAAGAATACAATTCTTTAGTTAATAAGTATTTGCTAGCATTTGGTTACAAGTTTTTATATGTTTTCAACAACTTAGTAACCGCTGGTTTATTAGTGCAACCGTCTAGTCCTAAACTGTCTTTATCGAATTTAGGTAACCTGAGTGAAAGATTGCCCAAATGGCAGAATGAATTTCAAACTACAGCTGGCAAATTGAAACAACTACCTTCAAAATCGGATGATGGGAAGTCACCAAGCTATGTATTCAACGGTGGTTATGTCCCATTGGTTGCAGTTTTATGTAATGCATTGCTTACATCCGAATCTCTATTGGAAGTTTTATCAAAACTATCAGCACTTAATGATTTAAAAGTTGGTGGTGCGGTAATCGGACAATTGAAAGATGGTCTTGAAACTTTAGACGAAAAGTTATCTAATCTAAATATCAATAGCAGTTTGGACTTTGGTTGTAAGAATGCAAAGTCGTTGTTAAAATCAATGAAGAGTGATAATAAAGTGAGTGGGTTTTCTGTAAAGCCGAGGACTATTCTGGTTTTCATGATTGGTGGAGTTACTTATGCTGAGGTAGCTGCGTGTGACGTCATACAAACTGCGACGGGCAGTAAGATTATTATAGCTAGCGACTGTGTTGCGAGTGGTAGTGATTTGATGATTGCTAATACTTGAAAATGTGTGAACAGATTGTATTAAAAACTAAGATTCTCATTATTTATAATAATTTATATCTACTAAGTCAAATTTTATTAAAAATTACTTTTATAACCACACGAATTTCATTCTCCATTTCCATTCTTTGTCTAAATAGATTATACAGGGTTTAGGTTCTTAAAAATCCTGTGAATTTCCATGATTTTCCAGGGATAACAAGTGAGTGGCCTATCTCAAATCAATTTTGTTGTATGGTGTGTGGCTGCACCAGATGGGTGTCATAACACTAAATTATAGCCATCAAGCTCATTTCACATTTATTTTGAATGCATTGAAGATTTTCTACGAAAAATATTTTCGCATCACGCAGTGAAGCAGCAATGTAGAACTGACCAATGTCAAATGAGCTCAGTTGGTGGCTATCATTCAGTGCTAGACACAGTAGTTAGCAAATGACCCTGAAAGTCTAACTATACCCAATTACCCATGCATAAAAACTTTCTCACTATGGTTAATGGGATAAAAACATGTAGAAAAACGACAAAACAACAATAAGAAAATATTTTATTTTTAAATATCACAGTAAAAAATTAGAAATTTACTTAAATCTATGTCAAGTTTAATTTATAATTTCTTCAATAATACATTTTTTTGGAAAAGGAATATATACATAAAGATTAGGGCGCCTCTACTAATTTTCTGTCTCTGAATATACCACGGAAATCTCGTTAGACCACAGAATAAATAAATATGAATACAAGAAATACAGGGTGTAGCTAGAAAGCTAAACCTTAGCGTCATTATTATACTACCTTAACACAATCTTATGCCAATAACCATTTGCCTTATCTCGTAGTTTTAGTATTTTTCAAACCCGCATTGTATAGCGTGCAAGCCTCGGGTCAATCCCCAATTACGCGGCATTGACTTTGAGTGACCTTTTTACGGAACGTTCGTTGACCTCTAGCGTCAGTCACATGTTTTATTTGCAATATATTGTGAACTTTCAACAAATACCAGATTTTCATCTTTTTTCGTAGTTTTTTCTATGGTATCTTATCAGTAATCATCAGTACTATCACGTTTTTGCTAGCGTTCTGTTACACCCTGTATATGATAGGAAACAATGAACTATTTCCTCCAGTACTGAGCGAACTTGTGGAACTGTTCCACCAGCACGGCCATGACGGCTGTGACGGACATATCCAGAAGGTTCTGCAGGTAATGAACGGCTTCCTCGTCTCCCAGGTCCAGCCTGTGAAGGTAACAATCGGTTAGAACATCTTTGTTTTTGTTTTTTTTTTTTTAAAGAATATTAACCATGCTAATCATGACTAATACTCCCCTTTCCCCTCCATTTAAGCGTAAAGCTTGTGCCAGGAGTGGGTACGACAATAGTGCAACGGGTGGGGTTTGCACTGCCGACCTTTCGGAATTCAGTCCGCTCCTCAACCATTGAGCTATCGAGGCTCAAATATATTATGTCCTAGTTGCCTGGAAGAGATCACTAGGTATCGATAAGGCTGCCAAATTGTACCTACCTGCCTATATTTTGTTTTGCTTTGTATGTTTTTTCAATAAAAGTATATTAATTTATTCATTCATTATACCCTGGATTAGCACATAGGCTGCTATTCCAAGTTTCTCTTAGAAAATTCAGTTCAAATAATTTTTAAGTGTACAAACTTATTCATCGTGGGTAACACCGCGGGGCGCAGCTAGTATTTGACTAAGTCTTTACCTTAGTTTGTCCTGCACTTTCTTGACGGCTTTGTCGGGTTCCAGAGCTATGTCGGGCACCGACGCGTCAGTCATCAGCGAGAACAGGTTCAGTACCAGATTGGCGTGTCTGTGGAAAATAAAAAGGTATCTAAATTTCGAAGTTTCTGGTCTAGTCTGGTGGGAGGCTTCGGCCGTGGCTAGTTATCACCATACCGGCAAAACCGTGCCGCCAAGCGAATTACCGTGCCGCCAAGCGAATTACCGTTCCGGTACGATGCCGTGTAGAGACCAAACGAGTATGGGTTTAATAAAACTGCCATACCACTTCCAGGTTAGCCTGCTTCCATCTCGGATTGCATCATTACTTGCCACTGGGTGAGATTGCAGTCAAGGGCTAACTTATATCTGAATTTTTTTTAAAGAATATTAGCCATGCTAATCATGACTAATACGGAGAGTATTAGTTCCCCTCTAACTAAGCGTAAAGCTTGTGCCAGGAGTGGGTACGACAATAGTGCAATTGGTGGGGTTTGAACCGCCAACCTTTCGAAATTCAGTCCGCTCCTCAACCGTTGAGCTATCGAGGCTCTTTTAGTGACCAGTCATCAAGAACGAGGAACTTACCTTCTCAAATGCAGGAATGCTGTGTAGCACAATTTACGGAACTCATGGTAGTGTTCAGAGTGGACTCCACCCATGGCTTCCACCATCTCCTTGCTGAGCTTCATGGGCGGCGGCAGCGGCTTGGGGTCTCGGCCCAGGATATAGCCGAAGTCAATGTGGAACAGAGCACCTGCCTTTGTCAGCAACAGGTTGTCCAAATGGCGGTCTCCAACTCCTGAAACATGCCAAAACATCTTCAAAATCAAAATTATTTATTCGAAGTAGGTACAATTGTACTCCTTTTGATTGTCGAAATCTGAGACCTTCTCTCTCTCTCCTCTTTTAAACACCAGCGCTTGGCTGCAATCATGTTAACCAGTAACAGGTTTTTTTTATTCTGACACAAGTAAGCTTTTGACTGCAATCTCACCTGGTGGTATGTGATGATGCAGTCTAAGATGGAAGCGGGCTAACCTGGAAGGTTTGTAACAGTTTTTATTAAACCTATACCCCTTTGGTTCCCGTTAAGTCACACTCCCATGGGTATCACTGTGACACAATGTGGAAAAAATCCTCTCGAGTCCTAGTGTGACATAAGAGGAATTTTATTATCCAGTTCGTTTCCTGGTGTGTCTGTCAAGACCTGTCAAGTGAATCATAACCTATAGGGTACTTTTCTTTGACCTACAATCATGAAATTTGGCAGATAGGCCATGAATTTGTGGACGTCACAAAAAAATGAAAAAGTGTTGTGCGATGGTACGGAACCCTTCGGTTGCGAGTCCGGCTCGCACTTGACTGTTTTAGGGTTCCGTACCTCAAAAAGAAAAAAGGAACCCTTATAGGATCACTTTGTTGTCTGTCTGCCTTTCTGTACGTCAGTCTGTCTGTCTTGTCTGTCAAGATAACCTATAGAATACTTCCTGTTGACCTAGAATCATGTTTAGTAGGTAGATAGGTCTTATAGCCCGAGAAAAGGAAAATATTCGAAAACAGTGATATTTGTGGTTACATCACAAAAAAATGTGTTCATGAACAAATAGTTAGAATTTCCAATATTCAAAGTAAGGTGTTAACCACAGTCGGAGGTTTTTTGAAAACTTTTTAAATCATTTGTTTCTAATTGAAATACTCACCCAACAAATACGTAATAACGCAGTAACCAGCACAGCTCCGTATATAAGTGTCCATGGTGTCAGGCTTTATGCCATAAGGTGCGCCTTCGCACGGGTTGTACTTCCTAAAGAAGTTCTGTATACTGCCTTCAGTTGCTAAAGCCTCGGCCACTGTTACAGATTCGATGAATTGTAGAAAACCGTGCTTTGAGCTGGTCGCTAGGACTTTGTATGGTGTCAATTTTAGATCTAGGTTTTCCCTGAAAATAAAACGCAATTTGACTATTGAGCTCCCATCGATTAACACCTCTTGGTGAACTAGCCAAAGTTTTGGTCATTTAAAACAGTCAGTTTTAAACCATTTTTGTGACAGGGTCTATTATTAAACTAAACTATGTTAATTGTTACAGTTAAGGGCCGCCGCCCATATGGCGGAGCGCAGCGCAGAGCATGCCCGCGAAGTTTTCTAATCGCGTGACACATTACGCGAATTTCTACCAGAGAATGCGCGAGCACGCGCGGGACTGCGCGCGGATGCGCAAGTATCCGCACGGATGCACAATTGATTTTAGATATTATTTCAATGAGGACAGTGTCTATAATATTTTGATTGTGAAAAATGCTCTGCGTTGCGCTCCGCCATAATATATGCCCCGGCCCTAAGAATACGAAATTTCCTAGATCCTTCCGCATACAACTCGACTAAGAGAACGAGATTTCGACTCTTACGTTAATTATTATCTACAATTATTACAATGATGTGTGGGAAGTTTTTAACTTAAAGGTGGTTGAACCATACTTTTGACATCAGTTGACATATGAAGCTAGATAAGAGAGGCCAGTCCTTACCTCCTCAGCAATTTGTCCATAAGCGTGATCATCTGCAGTATGAGTTGGTCTTGCCTCAGGTCGTCTCCGTGCTTGAAGATGGCTTCGTACTCCATTCCCTCACTCGTCAAGAAGGTCAGTTTGCACGGCATCAGCGCCGACTTGAACAGGCTGGCTTTCTTCGCCACTATACCCTGGAGGTGATTTATCAATCAATTGAAAAAGTATAGGCGGTAGAGATTTAAAAAAAAGAGTATTTTAGGGTTCCGTACCTCAAAAGGAAAAACGGAACCCTTACTTACCTATAGGATCACTTTGTTGTCCGTTTGTCTGTCTGTTATGCCTAGAATCATATAGTCTAGAAGATAGAATCTAACCACTTTATAACACAAGTAAAGGAATAGTCCGAAAACCGTGAATTTGTGGTTATACCTATTTATTTATTTTTATGCATAATATCTTTTGATTTATAGTGCAAAAAAATACACGAGTACGGAACCCTCGGTGCGCGAGTCTGACTCATATCTGGCCGGTTTTTTCAAAGCAATCTGTCTCGCTTTACGGAACAATGTTTCTAAGCAACAGAAAAGGATAGAGATACAGGAAGACGATGACGTCATATACGCACCTTGATGTTAACATTAGGGTCGAGCGGGAAGGGCACGGGCTCGAAGTTGGCGAAGTTGAACTTGAACGCGTCCGGGTCGGCTAGCAATTGCTGCAATCTCTCAGCCTTCTTGTTGCGGTTGCCGCTCTCGCGGGCAACTCGCTTGACTAGAGCCACGAGCTTGTCGATGAACACTTGTTGCCGGGCCAGGAAGCTGCGTGTGCGCACCAATTCTGCTTTGCCTAGTAACAGCAAATAGGGTATTTTACCCCTTTTTGAAAAGTGTCTTTATTTGATAATAAGCTACCAAAAAATTCACTAGAATTTTATTCGATCGATAAGTGAAGTAAAAATGCATTTCTTCAATTTCACTTTAGGTCCACGGGTACCCTATAGGTTTTCTTGACAGACACGACAGATGTACAGACAGACATACAACGATGCCCGCGACTTCGTTCGCGTGGATACAGGTTTTCAAAAATCCCGGGGGAACTCTTATATTTTCCGGGATAAAAAGAAGCCTATGTGTCAATCCGTGGTATAATCTACGTCCATTCTGAATTTCAGCCAAATCCGTTCAATAGTTTTTGCGTGAAAGAGTAACAAACATATAAACACACATTCTTTCACACAAACTTTCGCCCTTATAATATTAGTGTGAAGTGTGATAGTGTGATTATACTGTCAAGAACTCCTCACCTTTAGCGAGCTGGTGTGAGAAGGTCCTCATAACGGCGAGGTACATGGATCTGGCGGCCAGGTCGCGCGCGCCAGTGTCGCTGTCTTCGCACTCGATGAGCAAGTACCAGTACAAGTAGTTGGCGACGACGCTGTTGTGGCAGGCGCGCGCGATCAGGAAGCTGGCCAGGCTTAGTCGCTCTTCAGCTGGCTCCACTGAATCGCTGGGGGAGAGCGGACGTCTGATAAAACTTCGTTAGCGCGATTAAGAATATATGACAAGAGATTGAAGACCCTGTGGCGCCATCTAGTTTGTGTGTTGTGAGTTACTTCATTGCTATAACTCTAGAACCCTTCGTATGATTTGGACAACCTTTCCCTGCCATATAAAGAGTTAATCAATCAATCAATCAGAATGTTGTTGTTGCGTCCACTAATGGACACATGGCCCTACGCCTTCCTCATCCACCCACTTCCCACTACCTTCTGAAGGTCGTCAGTCCAGCGTCTTAAAGGAGTTAACAGTAACACGTTATCTTTAAGTCACTTACCTATACTCATCATTAGCGTCACTGCCAATAACACTTTCAGTGACCGCGGTAGATTCCTCTATCGCGGTGTCCGAGTGGCGACTTGTGGTTGATGACGTCATCTCACTCGCTGTCAACACTGAAAAATACTTTGAATATTATCGTTCTTTTATACATTAACTCATGTATGAAACATGTATTAACTCATGTAGGTAATACAGCGTATATTACGCGACTCACAACTCAAAAAATTACGCCCGTTTAGCTAAAGCCTTAAAATGAAGATGATTGTAGTACATAATATATATCTGAAGTGGAGTTGTAGTACATAATATATACCTGAAGTGGAGTTGTAGTACATAATATATACCTGAAGTGGACAGTAGACTGGCCTGGCTGCCGCGGTGTCCACTTTGCAACAGCTTCCCTTCCGAGTCGGAGTACACTGCCACCTCTTTGCCACATATCCTAGCGTATTCTGGGAAAAATTGTCATTTTTACCACAAGAGCGAGATGATAAAAATTATAATTGGCAACTCAACTTGACCGAAACTTGTATAGTGCTCTTCTCTCATTTTAAAGAAGCTCACAAAAAAATTACATAAATGTTTGTACAGTAATTGGCCAACGACAATAAATTGTACACTAAAATTGTCAAGAAAAATAAAATATTTCTTCTTTCGATGAACTAAGTACCTACATATTTTTATTAAAGAACTTAAAAATTGCGTTTATGTAAAATATCCACACTAATTTTTGCCAATTCGACCGGGTATGGTTTTGTTCAATTTTTAAATATTTGGGAAGAAATGCGCTTTTTTTTAATAATGTCACGTGTATCTAAAACATCTAATTTATACTAGTGTACACTCAGGTGCAGATCTTTAGAGCGTTTTTTGACTTTGCTTAGACTTAAGTCAGAGTTAAAACGAGACAGATCGATGTGAGGGTTGTAACGTTGTCTCGTTTTAACAGTGTCTTACGTCTGAGCAAGTCAAAGTACACTTCATAGATCTGCCTTAAAGGGCCTCGTCTGCAGTTTGAAACTATCAAGTAATTTCTATTAATATCATGTAGGAAATTCTTGACGTATGGAAAAATACTTACTAAAACCTCCTACAGAAAGAGGAAGGAAACTTAGACTTACCATCATGTATTTCCATGTAGTCTTCGTATTTCAAGGCTTGCACCAATTGTAAGAGATACAAAAGTAAATCTTCATCCGGAGCTTGCTTCAGGCGCGATATTGCATACCTGGAAAAATATTATATCGTCATAATCATGATCATAACCATGGGCACCACGCACAACAGACGGAAACGTTTA
The DNA here is from genome assembly GCF_905333055.1 of Maniola jurtina. Taxonomy (NCBI): domain Eukaryota; kingdom Metazoa; phylum Arthropoda; class Insecta; order Lepidoptera; family Nymphalidae; genus Maniola; species Maniola jurtina. The sequence continues at coordinate 12,353,818 of NC_060046.1, read as the reverse complement.
AGTGTGGAAACCAGCCCAGAGAGAAGAAGAACCATGTGATGGGCCGACCAAATTAAGTCTGCTGTGGGCGTTCCCTCACACCAAGCTGTCAACCAGCAGGGAGAAGTGGCGAATGCTCGTGAGGCGTATAGCATCTGCCCTCAAAAACGTTGCTTCTTGATGACCACGACCGCTCTGCTAAGAGTGTCACGACGAAGAAGAAGAATCATGATCAATCCTTCGCCGACTCCCACTAGGTCCACCTTGTGGAAGCCGGCGAAGGATCAGACAAGACGACATCAGACAAGTCTTCGGGAGCCCCTGGATGGTGAACCCCGTGGCGTCCCTACAAGACCTATTTCCAGTAGTGGACATCTAAATTCAAATTCGAATTCAAAATATTTCTTTTACAAGTATTTTTGAATCGCCAAGAGCATCTACCACTGGTTCGGAATGCCTTGCCTACCGAGAAGAACCAGCAAGAAACTCGGCGGTTGCTCTTTTCAAAGATTTGATATACGATGTTTTGCCATGTATAAAAATAACTGAAGTCCCTCGCATTGCTGGAGCGAGCTGCTCCTCTCTCGCCGCTGCTGTGTATTGCTTGACGATGTACTTTACTTACTTTCTGACGGAAGGATGCGTGAACTTAGGGGTGAGGAGTTCTAACGCGTCTTCCACATCCATGGGCGCCCACTGCTTCATCATGGCCAACGCCTGCCGCACCTCGCCTGTGGAAAGTATCATATATGAAAACCTATATAATTTGCTTACATTTTTTAGCCGACTGCGGCAGAGCCAAAAGGAAGGGTTATGATTTTAGCAGTCGATGTATGTGTTGGCAATACCAAAAAAAACTTAATCTGTAACGTATGACAGTCAGCCTATTATTTTTTACTCTCTTGCATTCGTAAACACGTGCCTTTCGCTTTCCATAATAATTATAGTGTGTGCCTCAAGTCATTTTCGTGGTTTTATTCATACAAAGCACCTAATTTGAACCTATGCCTAACACTCCATCAGTATGTATGTATGTATGTTTGTATCCAGATACTGAGTGTTCCACCGTAGCGCCTAAACTACTGGGCCAATTTTGGATAAGTTTGGAAGTTCCTATAAAGAGCCCTATGTCCAGGAATCATCTATGTGGATGTCTATCAGTTAACGACGACGACGACGATGATGATGATGATGATTGTTAATATTTGAGCGTATGGCACAATTTTGGAATAAAATTTCCATTTAATTTCCATACCTGGTCGATTCCAGTTGACGCACGCAAGGAATTTAGTCAGCGCTCGACGATGGGATGAAAGGTAAAATCTGGAAATTAGAATATACAATATACATTATACATACATGATATAATTTTTGAAAATTTTCCCTCAACTTAAAGAATCTAAATAGTGGATGAAAGTTTATAGAAAGTCTGTAATTTTTCAAGCTGTATCTATAAAAAAATTGGTATTTAGACTTTCAACTAAAAATTCGTCATCCACTGTCACAATGCACGCTAGTTGATATCATAAAAAAAACTCCGCCTCTTACCTAATTTAAACTTGCGCTGTGGGTGATTTTGTGCTCGACACTTGGACGCCTTGTGTAAAGCCTATGTTGGCAGATTATTTTCAGGCATGTTGCGTGTGTGGAAAATGTGGTCATTCGCCGTCACAATCCATACTAATATTATAAATGCGAAAGTGTGTCTGTCTGTCTGTCTGCTACCTTTTCACGGCCCAACAGTTTCACCGATTCTGACGGAATTTGGTACAGGGTCAGCTTATATCCCGGGGACGGGCATAAGCTACTTTTTATTCCGCAAAATTAAAGAGTTCCCACGGTATTCCTAAAAGCCCATCCGCTTAACCGATTTGTATGAAATTTGGTATCGAGGTAGCTTACGTATCGAGGTAGCTTACGTCCCTGTAATTGACATAGGCAACTTTTTATCCCGGAAAGTCAAACAGTTCCCACGGCATCTTTAAAAACCTAAATCCGCGCGGACGAAGTCGCGGGCATCCTCTAGTGCATGCTAAATATAATGCATACATTTGAGATCTCTCTTTCCATTTTAGCTAGGTATCAACAGTCGTGTCAAATGACATGGCAATTGACACATAGAGCTAAAACGAATACAGTGGACCCCCGGTAATCCGACAAACGTTTTGCAGGACATTGTCGAATTATCGAATTTGTCGCATTATAGAGTACTGCCTTAAACCCCCTAAGTCCGGATTTTTACAAAAGAGTACCTTGTAATCCGACAAACTATAGATCCAATGATAAGATTCTATATGTTATACATACTCTGAAGTACAAATCATACTTCACTATGTATGTCAAATTTAGTAAATTCAATAATAATATAGACATGTCGGATTACAGGGGGTGCCGGATTAGACAGGGGCCGGATAACCGGGGGTACACTGTAGAGCGAATGAAATCTCAAAATATAGGCACTATACTCCTGGCGTTTTGAAAACTTAAACCGGCTCATTGGGTATTTTGGGTAGTGGTGAGTGTGAATGTTACCGGTATTTCCAGATGAGGTCCTGGTCGTCAGCGCATATCGCGTGCAAAGCCGCGGGCGCGGATAGTAGCGCGGTGAGTTGGTCGCGCTCGGCCGCGGACGGCTTAGCATCACGGCCGGGGACTGCGCAGCGTAAGGAGCGAGCTAGACGGTGCTGCTTGCTCTCTACCAGGTTTTCCTGACGACAAATAACACCATTCTTTGTCATCACAAAACTAGCAAAATTTTCGCAGCAGTCTAAAGACAACAAGTATGGTTGGTATGCTTTTTAAAAATTCGTTATTATAATCAATATCCATACTAATATTATAAATGCGAAAGTGTGTCTGTCTGTCTGACTGACTGATTGCAAGCTTTTCACTGCCCAACAGTAACCGATTTTGATGAAAGGTACAGAGTTAGCTCACACCCAGGGAAAGGATATAGGCTACTTTTATCCCGGAAAATCAAAAAATTCCTATGGGATCCTTAAAGGCCCATCCGTTTAACCGATTCATATGAAAAATGATGCAGAGGTAGCTTGCATCCTTAAAATTGACATATATGCAACCTTTATCCCAGAAAATCAAAGAGTTCCCATGGGATTTAAATAACATTTAATCCACGCGGGCGAAGTCGCGGGCATCACCTAGGTATAATTAATTCTCTCAATGGATGTCAAAATACCTGTAATATTTCGTAGTCTGGAACGGTGACGATTTCTGCCTGAGATCTGAACTGATACATTTCATCGCCGTCTTGCTCGTAATATACAACCGCATGCTGAAAAAAAATAGGTACCTATACAACATTTTTTATGTTGAAAAAGGTGAAAATATGTACTATCAAACTAGATTATAGGGAAGTTCTGAGTTACTTAGCGGGCGATGGAGTTATGTTTCGAGTTTCACGTGATCAAATCTTCCTTTCCTTCACCTTTCTACCATCGTACTGCCAGGCATCGTCAAAGTCTGCATCGGTACGTAGTCGAAATTTCGCGAACACGTACGAAGCGATTTGCTTCCTCGTTTCTAATCGCTAGGATATGGAACGCATCCGGCATCAGTTTTCCCTCCCACTTTTAATATGGGTACCTTCAAGTCAAGAGTGAATAGGCAACTTCTAGCAAGCGCGCTCCATCTTAGCCTGCATCATCACTTGCTAGCATGTCTGATTACAGTCAAGCGCTAGTCTATATAATTAAAAAAAAACATAGGAGGACCAGAGTAACCGACATAGGGTTGCGAAGCTACAAGTGTAAATTAAAAATTTATAACACCCCCGACAAGTGAAGGTTACAGTAACTAGAAAAGAGCTGATAACTTTCAAACGGCCGAACCGATTTTCTTGGATTATAGCTAAGAACACTCTCGATCAAGTCACCTTTCAAACAAAAAAAACTAAATTAAAATCGGTTCATTAGTTTAGGCGCTATGGTGCCACAGACAGATACACAGATACACAGACACACAGATACACACGTCAAACTTATAACACCCCTCTTTTTGGGTCGGGGGTTAAAAATGGCAATGGGCGGAACACAAAATGATAAATGTAAGTGCGTGATGACAACTCACGTCAATGCCGTCTATTTGAACAGTGGGGAATTCGATCATCAGATACATGTAGTTGGAACTCCTCTTCTCCTTCTCGTTGATCATTTCGATCTCCCTGAAAGTCAGCCTGTCGAGCCAGTCTACCTGGAAATAGACAGTCTCGGATTATTTTTTCTTGGAAACTTCAATTAAATATAAGTAATCCATACTAATATTATCAATGCGAATGTGTATCTGTCTGTCTGTCTACTACGTTTTCACGGCCCAACCGCTGAACCGATTTTGATGTTTAGTACAGACATGGGCTACATCCCGGCTACTTTTTATTCCGGAAAATCAAAGAGTTTCTGCGGGATTTTAAAAACCGAAATCCACGCGGGCGAAGCCGCGGGCATCCTCTAGTAAGTAATAAACCTAATGGAGCAAAAAGTCCTCTTTATTTTGCAGTCTAGCTAACAATTTAGTTAGAGAATTTGTTAATTGTAGTATTGTAATGTTTATAATCAGAAGTGGGATCACTCACTTTCGGTATGTGTCCGTTCCTGTGCTTCTTGGCAAGCTTGGCCAGCCTCTGCATCTGCTCTTTGCCGGTATCAGGCGCCTTGCCCGGCGTCTTCTCGCTGCCCTCCACGCCGGGCCACACGCGGAGGTCGAACATGCCCTTTTTCAGAACACGAAATTTACTCGCGATGTGGGCGAACCATTTTTTGTAAAATGGGGTAACAGGGGTTTTTGAGGATGAGTTCCCCATGTTACAGCCATTTATTTACTATTTAATGTGGAGCTTGAATTAGCAGATAAATTAATAGCACTTCACCACACCACGCACCATAGTTCACGAGTTATGAAACTTGTAAAAAAAAGTCCAGGCTTCACCTACACAGGCGTCAAAAGCTACCTACATTTGACGCTAGGTAGGCTAGGAAATGACTAGGTATCTTTGATTTCACGATTAGAAAGAATATATACGATGTACCTACGAAGTAGGAACTTCCTAATTCCATGATTTCACGTCACTCCTAACCTAATATTTGACTCTTTGGCGATTCAGGAACAAACCGAGACAATCCTCTGACTTCATTAGAAAATCGTATCTTGTCGTGGTAGTATGGAAGTATCACTATCCAGGCATAGTTAACTTCACACGCATTTCGTAACACGCATGATACAAAAATAAAAGATTCCACTGTTTACTACTTTAGAGGTCCCACTGTTCTGTGGAAATGATAAAAGAGCACTGACTCAGTGTCTCAGAATATAGTTACCCCACTTTAATATCATACGCTATGGTTAAATCATCTGGTAAACAAACTATATTATCTCAAGCAATAATTATGTTAATATGTAGCATTCATTAATGATTAATTAATTTTTGACGAACTCTCTGAACTTCGCGATTAAGGCAGTTGTCCCACCGACTAAAGCGACTATCCTATACTTAGACTATACTTCTTCCTTAACTGACTTAAAAGGTAAAGGTAAGGTAGCTTCTCGCTAAAATGCGGAACAGGGCCCTGAAAATGAAATCATAAAACGGGTGAAAAACTCTCACCACGAATTTGTGGCAGCGACAAGAGATATTAAAGTAAACAACTCGCTCAGCGACGCTCTCTTGGCGGTCAAAACACTCACGCAGTTTGCGCAGTAATTAAATGTATGTCTTGGTGATCGGTGCGAGTAATGCGCATCAAAACTGGCACACTCGCTCATCGCCCAGCGACAAAACTATCCCAACTAAACACGTTCTTGTTGCTCGCCAACTTTTTTTTGTAGGATAGGCTTGCGCTTGACGATTATCATGCTTTTAGGAAAGCGATGAGATCTAGGTAAGTTGGAGTGCGCTTGGCTAGAAGATGCCTACACACGCTTCGAAGGTATGGCAGGAAGTTCCAAACCTTAGTGGTTCGCATCAGGAATGTTCAGAAAAACGTATCCGTTTTTCTGAACATTCCTGAGTAAGATGCAAGTTGCATTTCAAAGTTCAGACTTCAATTTCAGTTCACGACTTCAATTTCAGAATTCAAATAGATTGAATGTCGACCACATAAGAATTTCGTGCTATTCTGTGAACAAGAAACAAGATTGTGGAGTTTCTCATTTCTAGTTTTTAGCTTAATTTATTTCTCGCTAATCTCCGGCGATCGAACAAGTGCCTTAGTGCGACTACTAATTAATAATCACTACACCTACTTAGCACGAGGAAACAGGTTCTATTCCGCGTAGGTCAAAAGAGAGATGGAATAAAATTATACCATTCGCAATGAAAATGAGAACATTAAAGTGATGCAAATGTGGACCCGCCTTAAACTACATCACTATCTACATTATAAATGCGAAAGTGTGTTTGTTTGTCCTTCAATCACGCCGCAACAGAGCAACGGATCGACTTGATTTTTACCCGACTGCGGCAAAACTAAAAGGAAGGGTTATGATTTTAGCAGTCTATGTATGTATCAGGGGGCACGGCAGTGCCCCCGCCAAGACGAGCCAAATGGCGGCCGGGGCGCTACGTACCTTTTTCTCGAAGTGTTTCGCCGTATTTTCGACCCGCCATAACTTCGGTCTGGATAACGTTAGAAAGCTGAAATTTTCAATATAAGGTGTCCTCAGCAAATTTACCAAATATACCAAGTATCACATATCTAGCTTTTATGGTTACAGATTTATTGATACCTAAAATACGCCGATTTCGTCCCTCACTGATGATCATCAAAACCTCTACTCAAAACCTCTAAGGTACTTCCCGAAGTCCTAGAAGGCTGAAATTTGGTATGTAGACTAGAAATTGACAACAAACTACAGGAAAATTAAGAAATTGGAAATGCCCCCCCTCTACGCCTCTTATGGGTGAAGCAAATCTGTAAATTCTGTCGCTAGAATGCTGATATTTTCAGGATAAGATGTCCTTGGCAGATTTATTAAACGCATTGAGTATCAATTGTCTAGCTTTTATAGTTTCAGATTTATTGACAGTCAAAACTTCTAGTCTGTAATTCTAGGGTACTTCCCGAAGTCCTAGAAGACTGAAATTTGGTGTGTACACTAGAAATTGCATACAAACTACAGGAAAATTAAGAAATTCAAAATTTTCCCCCTCCACTCCCACGTATGGGGGAAGCAAATTATTTGTAAAGTCTATCGCTAGAATGCTGATATTTTCAGGATAATATGTCCTTGACAGACTTATCAAACGTACCAAGTATCAATTCTCTACCTGTTATGGTTTCAGATTTATTGCCATTCAAAACCCCTCTAGTCAAAAGTTCTAAAGTACTTCCCTAAGTCCTAGAAGACTGAAATTTGGTATGTAGGCTAGGGATTTCATTCAAACAACAGGAAAATAAACTTTTCCCAGTCTGTACATTTAAAAAATGTGTTTCCTGAAGTCCTAAAAGACTGAAATTTGATATATCTGCTTTAAAATTGAGTTGCAAGATTCCACCCAAACAAACATAGTTACATACATTGCAAGTGGAATAAAAGCTTTTAAAAAAAGAGGTAACGATAGAGAGCGGGCCATAAAAATGATGTAGGTACCTACAAAAAATAGATCCAAAAAAAAAATCTAGGGCACCTGCCAAAAAGAAATGAAATCCCACCAAAAACATTTCATGTAAAATGTTGCCAAGACTCACAAGTTCATAATGCTTTCACTGTTAAAAAGTTATGAGATCTCTAGTAGAGCCAAGCCCCTAGCTGAGCTTAGAATTGCGCTGCCCATGGGACCTATCCCAAGTCCAAAGTATATAGCTCTTAAATGCTCTTGAGTATATCACATTTATAACAATAAAGAACAAATAACTCTACTTACAAGCTCTGATTTTACAAACCCTAAATCTTGGTTAAAAAAGTACGGCTTGGCCGTTTAATGTTCGTGAAACTATTACATGTCATAACATATTATAATATTAAGGTCATAAGGAATAGTTTGTTCGACAATTACTAATTTATATTATTCTTCATGATTGTCGCACAAGCTATTCCGGGCTTAAATGTCATAGCAGATAAAAGTACCACGAACATTAAACGGCCAAGCCGTCCTTTTTTAACCAAGATTTAGGGTTTGTAAAATCAGAGCTTGTAAGTAGAGTTATTTGTTCTTTATTGTTATAAATGTGATATACTCAAGAGCATTTAAGAGCTATATACTTTGGACTTGGGATAGGTCCCATGGGCAGCGCAATTCTAAGCTCAGCTAGGGGCTTGGCTCTACTAGAGATCTCATAACTTTTTAACAGTGAAAGCATTATGAACTTGTGAGTCTTGGCAACATTTTACATGAAATGTTTTTGGTGGGATATGTATGTATGTTTGTATCCAAATTCTGTGTGTTTCACCGTAGCACCTAAACTACTGGGCCGATTTTGATAAATGAGGTGTCAATCGATTCGTCGTAAAGGTCCGGGTGACATAGGCTACATTTTATACGAAAAAAATTGACCTAACTGATATTACATGAAAAAAGTGAGGGGTCTCCAAATTTTTTTTTTTGCTATTGTATCGAGTGGGGTGTCAAATGAAAGAGGAGAAAATTCTGAGTTCATAAATATAAATTTACTACAACATTAAAGCATACCAAGCGACAGAAAAACAATTTTATACTATAATATTTCAGCGTTTATTAAGACGATCGCAGTTGGGTTTTAGTTTTCAACTTAATCTTGTTGCATGGATTGAGTCTGAATAGAGTGGCATAGGCTACTTTTTGTCTCGGAAAATCAAAGATACATATTCCACAGGTTTTTAAAAACCTAAATCCAGTTTTTTTAATATAAAGTCGCGGGCATCACCCACTCCTTGTATAAAACAGTTCCGTGACTGACTGACTGACAACGCACAACCTAAATCGATGCACCTAGAGAAATATTCCTTGAGTAACCCTAGGAGTGCACTAATAAATGATTTTAAGAAATCCAATGGAATTTTTAAAACAAATCCACGCACACGAAGTACTCAGAAAAAACTATTTTTTATATCATGTCTTAAAAACATAGGTAAATCAAAGAGACGCAGTCGCGAGATAAAGCTAATATTATCATAAGCTTATGCAATATGCGCCACCTTGTCATTGGCATAGGCAATAAAAAATGATTGTTTTTTATATTCTTAAGCCAGGGCTACACCTGCGCATCATGAACGCAGGGTGCGGGACGCGATGTGGGAGCGTCCACGACGAGAATTTATACGTGCACACTTACGCGACTTCGCATTGCGAATCGCTAATCACTAGATTGCTGTTGCTGTTGCTGATCACTAGACGCGGGAAGACTCGTAGCTTTAGTTTTAGGTTTACGTAATTAATTATCACCACCATATCATCTTACAAATCTTACAATTCTGACTATCAAAAGGTGTACAACAGTACCTATTTTGGATAAATGATTTTAACATTTTTTTTGACTCTGCAGATACGGTCGAATTGCATTGTAATTGCGTAGATGTGCAATTAAATATCACTAGATGATGCCCGCGACTTCTTCCGCGTAGATTTAAGTTTTTTTTAAATCCCGTGAGAACTATTCCGGGATAAGAAGTTGAATATTTCAATTTTGGTACCTCTGTACCAAATTTCGTATAAATCAGTTAAACAGACGGGTCTTTAAGAATCCCGTGGGAATTCTTTAATTTTCCGGGATGTAAAGTAGCCTATATCCGTCCCTGGGATGTAAGCTAACTCTGAACCAAATTATATCAAAATCGGTAAAGGGTTATTGGGCCGTGAAAAGCTAGCAGACAGACAGTCGCATTTATAATATTAGTATGGAGGTTTGGATGAGTATGGATGGGAGGCTGACGTTCCCGCATCGTAGTCGCTTTGGTTGCGCAGGTTTGGATGATGCTTAACTGTCCCGCTATGGGCATAGGTATTATTTTTATCGGTAAAGAATTTATCTATATTGAATTATAAACATATGCAAATAGTATGTTAATAAGGTGATTTCGACTATGAAATTATAAATGTCTAGAGATTATGAGCAGATTTCTAAGCTAGCCCATATTATGCATAGATACTGCAGTACCTATTATGATTTTATCTGTCTATATTTGAGTTCATCTAGTGTTTTTATTTACTTTTCTCTAAACCTTTATTTTTGTTATCTATCAAAAATTAAGTTATTTTCGAAAGCAAACATTTTTTACTTATCACTAGGTAATAAGAACATTTTTACCTTTTTTTAATTAGATATAAAGAGCATTTCGATGTTATTTTACTTAACTACTTAATTATCATTTTTATTAGATGTACAATTTGCAAACAGATAATAATAATGATAAGAGTGCTTGTTATTAATTCCCAGTAGAGAAATTTTATAAATTTATAATCTCTAAAATTCTAAGTCTCTGATCTGGTGTGGCAGAAGGCTACGGCCGTGCCACCAAGCGATTTAGCGTTATGGTACGATGCCATGTAGAAATCGATAAAATACTGCCATATCCCTTCCAAGTTAGTTCACTACCGTGTTAGACTGCATCATCACTTATCACCAGGTGAGATCGCCGTCAAGGGCTAACTTGCAATGGAATTTAAAAAACTGATTTTTGGTACCTGTCTCAACATGCCATGTTTACCAAACAGTGATATGGTGGTGCCCCCCACCACCATCAGCTTGCCAGGGCCTGCACAGTCATAGATGGTCATAGCTAGGATGGCATTCCGGGGCAGGTCGCTATAGTACACTGGTAAGGTCACCCATTCATTCCAGCTGGAAAGAAGGATAAATTAGAATAATTACACTGGTATATTTCACACATTTACACTACCACTTGTACTCCCACTTTTATAACTCATATTGACAAAACCTATCTGGGCAAAAAAGCACACAGACTAAACTGCCATTCAAAAATAAAGTTTCTGCGCAGGTACATTGGAGTAAATTATAAATGTGGTATGTACTGCAGAGAATCATTTGAAATGCAGCACATGGACCGGCTCTCGGGCAAGGGTGTTTTGTTTTTGTTTGTTTTAGTTTTTAGTTGATAGTAAAATTATTACATTCACTTTTTAGTTTATTTTGTGTTTTTCTCCCACTTTTAAAGATGACTTGTTTATTGACAATCCTATATTCTAATTATCATTAGAATAGATTAGCCATCATTCTGCCTTAAGAGGACTAGATTGGCTAGCATATAGTATGACAAGCTTATGCCCGCGACTTTGTCCACGTGGATTAAGGTGTTTTTAAAATCTTGTGCGAACCTCTTTATGTTCTGGGACAAAAAGTATCCTTTGTCACTTTCCATGTCTTAACTATACCCATGCAAAAAATATGTTGATCTATTGATAGTTATTGATTATTATACTTACTTCCATCGATTAGTAAAGGACTTATAAGATGTAGTAACAGGCAGCGCCAAGGGTACACCATCACACAACACCTGGCATGTCACATACAAGTCGGAGCACCCTTCCTGGTAGAGCCCAGAAAATTTGAGCATTGGGTCTGATAGTAACTTGTCATACTCTGGCTTTGATCGCTTGCCTTCTAGGGTACCACTGAGAAAAAAAAAGTTATTTTACTATGTTATGACACCATGATAGCCTTCCTTATGATATTTTAGTCTAGATTAATTATAGCTTAGATTATATTGTAGCTTAGTTTATGGTTAAGACTTCCGCCTCCTATTTTTGCGGTCAAGGGTTTGATCCTGGTCAATCTGAGGGATTCAACTATTTTTTAAAGAAAATTGTATCATTTAATTCTAAGCTAGTTTATCTTACAATACAAGAAAAGGATGAAATCCTTAGCCTCATTTGTAACTGTTCAAATGCCAGATTAATTTATTATTAGAATCTTTTGATTTTTACTATGAAGACAAAATTTGCAAAACTAAATTAATCAATGAATGAACTAAGCTATATTTCAAGTTTAAAAATGAACTGAGCTTGCAAACAGCTGATTGCTTTATACAATTACAATGTCACAAAAGTGGTTGCACCAAAAAATTGAAAAGCATGCCAGCAAGTTTAACTACTAGATTTAGTCAATTTCCATTGTGTGAAAATTCTGCAGTATTAATAAACTACAATACTCACACTTTTATTTCTACTTTGTGATCCAAAGATGAACTGTACACATAGTAGAATTTATCATCGATTTCGTTCATTTTACTGACTTACACTAGTAACTAATGAATGAGACTACACAGCACTTTTATATTCTGCATGTAATTTGTGAAAATGTAGGCATTATTTGCTAGAACCTTAAACAGCTTTTCTTTTTTATCAAAACTTATTTTCAAAGCCCAAAGGGAAGGAAATATTTGACATTGACATTTCATGTTTGCTGACGTTGACAGACATATGTAGTGTTGCTACCCTCCAAGGTAAAATTCTACTAAAAGCTGCTAAAAAAAATATTCTTATAACATAAAAATGCACAATTATTTATTCAACATAATAATATTATTGCTTATGTAGCTGGTCTGACTCCAAATGAAACTTATGCAAAAATAGTTGTATTGGTTTTCTTGACAATACGGGCGCACAAATATATCATTCAGTTAATGTTTAGAGGAATGTGCAGCGCCCAGACAAGTCGCCAAGACTTCAGGGCGCTAAGAATTCAATGTAAATAGTTTTAGAATATTGTAAATACAATAAATACAATAAATACAATGAAAATAATAATTAAATATGTTTAAAATAGTAGAAATACATATTATATAAGAACCCCGAAGCTGTCAATTTTTTTTTTCTTTAAATCTGGCTTTACTCTGATTAGCCAATGTCAAGTTTGTGATATTTTCAAGTTATTGAATTTATACAAGTATGGACTCCGTCTGCGCCGGCGCCCGCCGACATACGCGCGGCGCCCCTTTAGAGCGCTTCCCAGTCAGTTTCACCACCAAAAAACACCAATTAACACAAAAACCAGCCACTCTTAACAAAAAAAAAAACACTCCAAACAAGCACAGCACGCGCGCCAGCAAACGCCATCGCAGACGAAGTCCCCCTGTCAATTTGACATTTACAATTTGTAAGTTTTTGTAGTCTATGGTTTTCAATTTCATTGTCACTGTCAGTGCTGTCAATCTATGCTGTCAAGCCTGTGGCCTGTCGTTGTCAATTGTCAACATTAAAAGTTAAAAGTGAAAACAAATACAAATTGCAATACTGATGAAACAATTTGAACAAATTGAATTTTAAATTTCAGAAAAAATTGTCTCGTCTGAAATTTTACCACTGTACACATTTATTAGCGTTTTCAATAAGGTTACATAAAGTAAGTATTCTCTAACTTATTTAAATTTTCATCCATAATTTTAGGCTATAAATGATTTTCTACTGTACGTCTTAATAGTAATTTTATCTGAAAACTTTATTGATACGACACGTTTGCAAATGACTCTAGTTTCACCTATAATAGTGAAGTACAAAGCCTAGTATGTCACTATTTTACTTAGATTACTGAAGCAAAAATAATGGCATAACTTTTGGGCTTCTAATAACAGGCCACACTTGGAACCCTCTGAGGTGTTTCAAAGTGACAAACATTATCAGAAAAAATCACTAGGTACCCATATTATAAATTGCGAAATGGGTTTGTTTGTTGGTTTGTCCTTCACCCACGTCGCAACGGAGCAATGAATCCGGAAGCAGAGCAGAGATTGTATTAATCCAAGGTATAATCTATCTCTATTCCAAATTTCAGCAAAATCCGTCCAGTACTTTTTGTGTGAAAGAGTAACAATCATCCATACATACATCCATCTATTAGTAGGACTATATAAAAACTGTGTAACTAATTATTACCTATGCTTTCTTTCAGCATGACAAAACTTTTAGAATGGATCTCAGTAACCTCAGCCGTTTTCGCAGTATGGTATTCCCTTGTAGGAGGTTACGTTAAACACAAATTGATTGAAGAAAACATGACTCTTATACTAGTATCCCCTATAGTATTTGTCATACTATTTGGTCTATATGCTGTGACCATGGTCTTATATAGAGTATTTACCTTCAACAATTGTGAGGATGCAGCAAAGGAGCTGCAGGCAGAGATTATAGCGGCAAGGAAAGACTTGCACGAAAAAGGATTGAGGTGGTAGGCATTCCAACTAATGTGATCCAAGAGGCAGTAGAAGCTTTTAGGATCTGCCTGATACAAGTTTGTCCATTACATTGATGGTCCATAATAATTATAGACTAGGCAATGTTTTGGTACCTCCCACATAAGTTGTTGTAAGCCATAATTATCTGACATTTTTAAAATAATGTTTATTTTTATTTAATTTATGCTTTCAGAATTAAAAAAAATGCTTTAATTAATATTTTGTTTTTATAGTGCTGAGAGACATTTTATAATGTATTTTTTAAAGGGATTCTGTTTAAAACATAGTTTCGATATTTTAAAACACTGACTGTATTAATAAAACGTAAGTGAACAGTTTTGGTAATTCAACAACTTCTGTTGGAGGTATCAGTTTTTCCAGTCTGATTGTAGACAGATATAATTGAGGAACCAGCTCAAAAAGCTTGGTTTACCTTTAAAAAAGAACAACCTGCCCTATCAATATTATAAATGCAAAAGTATTTTGGTTTGTCCTCCAATCATGCCTCAATGGATCGATGTGATTTTTTGCAAGTATAAAGTTGAAGACCTGGAGTGTGACAAGGGCTATTATAAGTAAAGGTTGTTACGGCTATACTCACATATTTAGTCAATGTAAGCCCAACTAATTTGAAACCCATCTGGGGTAAACTTAAATAGATGCCAATGAAGTTGTTAGCACCTAGTATGATCAAGCACCATTTCTCACTGCCTTTTGGATCAATTGTGTATAATATGTAAGATTTATTCCATAATTGTATTTATTTTTATATTAAAGCGTTTTATTCTGTATTAATGTATTTATCTGTTCTATATCCCAAGAATCCATAAATTGAAAGATATACTTACATGAAAAAAAAAATTGAAATCAGTTAATATTTTATAGGCTTGTGTTTTTTAAATTTACTATTTCTCTTTATTTGCTACGCTTTGCTCACTTACTTACAATTCTGTTAGAGCCTAGAAAATTACATCGATCTAACTCCACCAGGATTTGAACCTGGGACAATTTAAGAAAGATGAGACAACTCATGTATGCTGTGACTGCCCGTAAGTGGAGTTGCATAAGAGCCCTAGAATTTAAGGAACAACATGTATTTAATCTAAATGTGTAACTCTGTGGGCGGTACATAAATAAATAAATAAATAAACTCATCGCTGCACAGGAGGGTATTTTTTAAACAGAAAAATAAAACAACCATTTTAAGACTAAGATTTATTTGAGCTAAATACTTATTTTGCACTTACGTATCTATTTACAGTTTAAATAATTTAAAAAATACCATGTATATATTATCTTCACACCATTCATTCATGACCAAAATCAATGCATATTTCATTAAAAGACTTATGTTAAGTAAGGTACATTATGGTTTTGTAAATCTGACCGCACATTGACTACTATAGCATAAGCGATAGTCGCTTGAGCAACTTATCAAGCTCAAGCGAACTATCACGGAACACATGCTCTCGCGATTTTTAGCTGACGTTTGAGTGAGTGGCTGCACAAGCTACTGATGATTGATTTCCTTCGAAAAGTCATCTAAGCTACAAGATATATGATATATTCCACATGAAACTTTGTAGAGTTCGTATGCATTTTCAAAAAAATCATGTTCTACAAGCGACTAGTTGCTCCGGCGATAATAACAAATGTGCGGACAGCTTAACTCAATTTGGGCGTACGGCAGTTAACCACACCAAGTTCTCTGAGTAAAAAATATTTAGACTTGTTTCTAAATAAGTATGAAAAAAATAAATGTCCACAAGCTTAATAAGTTAATACAGTTATGTATGAGATAATAATACATATTTAATTGATTGGAAACAAATGTAATTATCACATACAATTCTAATGAAAATCGATTGTTTGATATGTTCCTAATGTAGCCACATTTATGAAGTATGAAAACTGACATTTTGTTATTGTCAAAGCTACATTGATTATGATATGGCTATGACGTCATATTTAACTATTTATGTGTTTGTCATGCAGTTTAAAGTAACCATATAGAACTTTATTTCTCAAAATTTTAAGCATAAGACAGTATTGGGAACGATTATGGCGTGTTGACACAGTGAGACGCGATGATCATCCAATCTCTCCATAATCCATCGTCTCTAGTCAGCGCGTCAGAGCATCATGACAGACTTAGAGTGGCTTCACATAAACATATGAGCAACTTTTGCCGCGGGGTCGATTGAGGTAAAATGAGAGCGGCAATGTAACGATCGCTATCAACTCTGATTGGCTGACACTCTCTCAATGCCCTGTGGCTGCAAGTATACCATAAATTCATCCAATTACAATAATTGAGATTGTAACGATGATTGATGCAGATTTTCCGAAATCGACCAGTGCGTCATGACTCATGACAAACTGCAATACAGTAATATGCTTGCGGCTTCAAAGATCTGGAGAGTATAATGCAAAGCTTGTATTGATTTGATTAATTAGAGTTAACCAAATTTAACTACATATAACGAATTGTTAAAGCAATTTTTGACGAAATTGTAAAATAATACGGAACTGTTAATAACTAGTTCTATTCCCAATATTGTTGCAATAATTATGTCTTACTACATAAATTATGAAATTTCTACATGATCTGTATTACATTTCATTTTATCTAATACATTATTTATGAAAATAGTGTGAGAATGAAGTGAGGCGGAGAGTTGTGTTTTATACTATAGATCTACATTGCTCTATACTAAAACCCTAATAGCCGATGATATGAAAAGTTAGCGGCCAAAGCACTAGGGAGGGTCCCATTATATATTTACATTTTGTTATACACATGAAATTGTTAGTTTATAAAATAACCAAAAAAAATAGGTCACTTTCAATTTTTTACTAAAGCGCTCGCTTTTGTGTGATTCCATTTTTAACTACTTTTACTTTTAGTAGACAATTCATATGATTAAATGGCATAAAAGTACATTTGTTAAAATATGTACATTATATTTTAGCATAATACATTATGCTAAAATATAATGGGAATACCGACCCGAGCACCATCGTTATGAAATAGTCGCTAAAAGATATGATAAAGAATGCAATTTAAAGCTACAATTTCAAAGTGCCTATCTACATGATACATAAAGAAGTAAAATTGTTGCCAGAACGCATTACAGTTTTCTGTCACTGGTGGTTCTAGCTATTGTTAACAAAAATTCAGTGCTAGTGTATCGCATATATTACTTTCTTTAAATCATAAATTTTCTGAGGAAAATCTACCCGCGGTTGACTGTAGTGCGTACTGACTCCTATATTATAATAATATTTCCATTTAATTTGGTATACATTATTTAAATATCTAATTACTACTTATTAATATCACTGACATACATTTTATTTTACTTATTATGACGAACGCAAAAGAAAAATAATTACTTTAGAGGGAAAATGGAATAACTATTTGAATGGCTGTGTAAGGCACACAGATTTTATACTCATATTAGTATATAATATTTTTCATTCCAAATTCAATATAGAAATGACGACACAAATCTGCTGGGACCAAACAGATCGCGGCTAACTTGTTATTATTTTATCAAAATAATACAGAACCCTACTGAGTGCACGGCAGTGTAATAGCCAAGTTCTGTACGTCATTACCATTATCAATTTTACATATTTTATGGTCCACATTCAACGCGCGCGGCGGTTTGCAATTTTTCTGCTTTCGCCATACTTTACAGTTTTACACCATCAACCATTTTAAGGAATGAGCTTTAGTTTCAGACTTATTAAAACAAAGGGGTACATTCTAACTTCATGTTGCAAAATAGTTGTCTATTCATGATTTTTTATTACTTTTCACTCTTGATATTCGTAGACATAAATGATTATGGTTGTTATGTCACCTTTATTTTCATTTTAAAATATTTCATCATTAAAATGGAAAATGTATATTTAAATCAGTATTTTCTAATGTTTTAATCACATAATTTAAATAAGGTATCTTAATTAGTTAGCTTTATTAATGCTAACCGTACAAATGCCTTAGGAAAGCTGAAAAGTGGACCCAAACTACGCGCTTCGCACCGGTCGTTCTTCGGATATTTTCTAACCTAAAAAAATCTAATAATTTAGTCAAATCGACTAATGCGCTGTTTCACCTTTCGTTACGCTATCTGTACTATCTGTTAATTTTTCTACCGGACACGACATATAAACTTTTAAATCAATCAGAGAAAAAAACACCATACTAATCGTTTACACAAAATTGGTCCGAAGGATTTTTGTTAGTAATTATAATATTTATTATCGGTGCAAAAAATACCACATTATTAAATCTAATCATTAATTGTTAAAAATATTAAATTAAATACAGCCATGTGACAGTCCTTTTTATTCTATCTAGTGCATTTCTTTTTAACTATAAGATATTTTTTATTCTAATATTTCCTTATTATAAAACTTTTAGATACTTAATAAATACTTAAGTATTTTTATAAATTAAACAATATACCTGTCTATTTATAAATAATTACTTTGTGGAAAATAATAATCATTTATTCTTCAATAATATTTTTAGACTGGGTACATAATTGGCTAATCGTCTAAATAGTAACCATAGCAGCCATATATCGTCTAAAAAAGAAGCTTGAGCGTCTCAATTGACGACTCAGTTGCTACGAATTTGTCGCCCTAACTGCTGAAAAGAATCGATCGCTTCGGCGATAGTAACCGAATGTGTACACAGCCTCAATCAATAGAATGGAAAGTAAAAAATTAAATCTTTGTCAATACTTCTACACTTGACGTGACTCTTAAGTCAAGGTTAATCCCTATTTATAGTTAATCTACTTATGTAGGCAGCTATTTTAACGGTCTAGTAAGTTTAGATAGCAAGAATTAGAATAAAAATGTTGTTGCGTGACAATCCTAAACGATATTATAGTCAACCCAGCTTTGCTGTAACTCCTATTATAGGCCTGGCACCAAATTCCTTACAGCTAGTGCTGTAATCGCCATTACTTTTGTTGGTCTTAGCAAACGTTTATCTAATATCTTCTTTTATTGGTTAGCGGTCGGTAAACGCATATGTTGTGTAACACAGGCTGAAATCCACAGAACGTACTTCGACTTTGCAGGACAGATTTATGTATCTAAATCTGAGCACATTACGCTCTATATCTCAGCCTAAGTTCCTTATCTTGCCCAAAATGAAGGCACTTAGTGCCTGTTTATTGACCATACTTTTGGTTTTTGGCAATTAGTTTACACGCTATTGGTTAAAAATCAGTGCTGTAGCAATCAAGAATACAGCCAATCATAACAATTGCGACTTTGCAACTTCGCTGCTAGGCATATTAAACTAAGCCCTTTCAAATCAAACTTTTATAAAATACGACTAGATTTTAAAGCTTTAAACTATAAAGAGCTAATATAAAAAAAAAACTAGACAATAAATGTGGATAAAGTATGAATATAAACTAGAAGACAAGTACCTATACGTGAAAAAGAGAGAGAGGTAAATTGGTGTTTATTTTGGCATTTGAGTAATTAGAGAAAATCGATAGCGATAGTTCCTATTTTACATCCAGATAAGTGCACGGTAGTATTATAACACACTAGTTCTTATCAAACGAGTTTTGAACCCAATACAGTTGTAAATGAAAAGCCAATCTTCACAGATGGTGTTGCTATTTTATATCCGTTTCCTAGAAACTGGGCTGGCACTCTACCGTATACCTAGCCCAATCTAATAAACGTAGTAGGTAGGTACAAATCAAATTCTTCCCCAGACGTTTGGGCTTTGAAACAGGTAAGACGTAAGAGATGTCGAAGAAACCCGTTACTGTTACCCGTTTGTTACGCTTTATAATTTTGTATTTATTGTAACCAAGCGCACGCACGGTAATATACCAGTTACCACCAAGTTCTTCTACAAACGTTGCTATTATGAAAATTACAGATTGCCCAAAATGTATCCCTATGTCATACCCATTTAAGTACACGGCAGTGTTCCGAACAAGTTCTCGAATCATTCTTGCAATGGCTTTATATGGCCGTTATTTTCTATACGAATTTAAGCGCACGGCAGTGTGCCACCAAGTTCCTCTACAAACGTAGCTATAAAGTAGAAGTCAGATTTCACAGAAGATGTCACTATTTATACCCATTTCCCATTGAAGCGCACGCTAGAGTGCCGACCAAGTTCCTCTCAAACCATTCTTGCGACGGCGACAGCTATCAAAGAGATGCCGGCCTTCAGTCGTATGGAGGGTTTGACTTGCGTGGCTGAGGAGTTGCCGGCCAGGATCAGGGCTCGGAGGCGCTGTCTCTCGCGGTACCTGGTGTCTTCGCCTGGGGGGTCGAGGCATTCGAATTCGCAGCAACGCTCGCCCACCCGGAAATTTTTGCAGAACTGTAAACAAAATATTAATGTTGTGATTTTGATATTAATAGGTATAGGTAGCATTCTTGTTGGTATGTTGGTAACTGTCTACGGCGAACAGCTGGCTTAGCAAAGTGTCACGGGGCTGCCTTGCTTAGTACGGACCCTGCTCATGGCTAAAACTATCATCGTTTAAAACTTTAAAAAAACCGGTCAAGTGCGTGTCGGACTCGCAAACGAAGGGTTCCGTACCATAAATTGTATAAGATATTTTAATTTGCAACACTGCAAATCACTTATACTATAAGATTTACCTACCTGCCTAATTTCATGATTCTAAGTCAACGGGAATTACCCTAGGTATAGATTTTCATGACAGACACGAACAGACGGACAAAGACAAACAGACAACAAAATGATCCTATGAGGGTTCCGTTTTTCCTTTTAAGGTACGGAACCATAAAATTCCTGATTCACTCACTGTCTGACTCATCAACGCCCAGCTCAAACCCTTGGCCCAAAAAAAAAAAACAGAAATAGGGCACAGTTCATTTATAATGTAAACGCATCTTCATAGAACATCTTATCCGCAACTCCGCTCTTCGCTTAGCATTAGTGGAAACTCACATAGTTTCATAGCTTAGCATAGCACATCTCTGTTGGAAAAGGAGCCTAATCCTCGTATACGCGTAACATATGAAATTTACATTATTATCATTTGAATTTAGCAGAACTGTTAGCGGATGTGTCACTGCAAATCACGTCGTTATCCAGATCCGATGGGCCGTAGAAAGGCAAATATTGTACGTGAGACTCATGTTAATATGTTATTGCTGTTATGTAACGCAATAGTTATGTTAATGTATGCGGCATGTCAAGCCGGATGACCTAGAAACTGAAATTTTGCATATTTTTCTTTTGTAACGTAAAAATAAATAAGATTTTTTGCTTATTTCCCACGGGAAAAGATGAACGCTACCATCGCGTTTATAGCGACTACCGACACAGTTGCTTCCATATTATAATCTAGATGTCGCTAGCTGGGTTTCAATCGTGTTAGAAAAGTTTTTATTCACGAAAATAATATGGAAAATTACAATTATGTTTGTTGTTGTGTAACAATTTAACTGTGTATTACAATTTAATTAATTTAAAATGACAGAACATCCAAGGACGAAGCACAACTCACATAAGGGGGGTCGCAGTAGATGGCCTTGCACCACATGGGCTCTGCGTGGTAGCACACACAGATGGAGCAGACGCCGGGTCCTGGCACGTAGAGCAGCCCGTGCGGCACAGACTTGCCTTCCCAGTCTATACAGTCTTCTTCTACACCCGCTGGAAAGAGACAGAACATCCCATATTAATACCATAATGAACTGTCACTATGGTCGCACTTTGGATGCCAGTATAGCCAATATTGGCGCCCGGAATGGGACCAAGCTCATGCTTTAAGGCCCTTTCACAATACTTGCGATACGATCGCGTCGCATCGTAAAATTCTACGACAACGTACAACGCATCGTAGGAAAAACGTTAGGTATAGCACGACTGGAAATAAATAAATTGAATTGAATTGAACTGGGTAGGTTAGGTAAACGTTAGGTATAGGTAGTTTTTAGGGTTCGTACCTCAAAAGGAAGAACGGAACCCTTATAAGATCACTTCGTTGTCTGTCTGTCTGTCCGTCGTGTCTGTCAAGAAACCTATAGGGTACTTCCCGTTAACCTAGAATCATAAAATTTGGCAGGTCAGTACAAGTAAAGGAAAAAATCCGAAATCTTAAAAAAAAATTAAAATGTGTTCAAGAACAAATATTAATTAGTAGGTATTTTCAATTTTCAAAGTAAGATAAAGAGGCGTATCATAGGGCTTTACCTGTACATTTTAAACAGATTTTTATTTATTTTTATGAATAATTAATAGTTTATGATTTATCTTGCAAAATGTCTAAAAAATACCCGAATATGGAACCCTCGGTGCGCGGTTTTCTTGTTCCAAGCTGGCAGTCGTGAGCTGTGTCGGTGTGGATGCGACTTTAGAACAAGGATATTCAGTTACAACAAGATTTACGACAGGGGAATCTTAATAAAATCTGGGTTGTCGTAAAGCGGACGCGGACCACACATCAAGCGGGATCTCAGCGCTCCGGGTCCCGCGAGACGGACGCCAAATCCCTACTTATCTTGAAACCCGAGTTTACGGGCTTGTATAACTCGCGGAACATATTTCAACTTCGTATCTCGCGTTTGGATGGAGGTTTTACCTAATAATATGTGCGTGGATTTAGGTTTTTCGAAATCCCGTAGGAACTCTTTGGTTTGTCGGGATGAAAAGTAGCCTATGTGCTAATCCAGGATATTATCTATCTCCATTCCGAATTTCAGCCAAATCCGTCCAGTAGTTTTTGCGTGAAGGAGTAACAAACATACACACACACACACACACACACACACACACACACACACACACACACACACAAACACATACAAACTTTCGCCTTTATAATGTGTGATATTAGTGTGATATGATTACTTGACAAAATAAAAAGGTTTTTTTAAGGGCCTCATTATTTTCCATCATTAAAAAATAGGTAAGAAAATGTGTCGTGTTCAGGGTACGACCCTTTTCAAATAGGTTAAAGGTTTCAATAGATCGACAGTTGTTGGGCACAAACAAAAACTTGATTTTTAAAAAGCAATAAGTAAGCTAGTTGCGTGAAATGTGAAAATTCCACCGATGCCCGAAGGTGCCGGCTTCGATGCCGGGCAAGAGTTTTGAATTTTACGATTCTGGTCTGGTGGGAGACTTCGGCCGTGGCTAGTTACCACCCTACTGGCAAAGCTGTGCCGTCAAGCGATTTAGTGATCCGGTACGTTACTGTGAAGAAATCAAAAAGGTATGGGCTTAATAAAAACTGCCATACTTCCAGGTTACGCCGCTTCCATCTTAGACTGCATCATCAGTTACAACCAGCTGTGTGTCATTGCAGTCAAGGTCTAATTTGTATCTATAAAAAATATCAAAAGAAAAATAAAACCGACTTCAATAACCAGAAACATTAAAAAGTAAGATATAATTTTTGTTTCTACACGTGTAATGTAGGTACCTATGTATGAAGTCGAGCGACCATACTAAAAGAAACTACTTAGAAATCTATCGCTAGCAATTTACTCTTATCCATTGAGAAGTTTTGTTCTCCAGCTCCGAAAATATTCATCAGATCTTCACCAAATTTACATGGGGCCACCTGTAAAGTATACCCTTTCAAACAACAAAAAAATCCAAATCGATCCAGGCGTCTTTATAGTCATCGGGGAACACACTTACATAAAAAATAAAAAAAGATGTCGATGAATTGAGAACCTCCTCCATTTTTGAAGTCGGTTAAAAATACAAAACAATAATTTTGCTGCTAACGAGCTTGCCTATCATAATATTATGGGCCTACAGCTAAAAGCTCCGTCTCAAATCCATCAACGAAAATTTTCCGTACCACTTCAGTAACTTTAAAAACTGGTGCATTAAAAAAGCGTCGCACACAGCCTAAAAGCAAAAGCCCTAGACCAGACGGCTTCATTACCGCGCCCGGGTGGCACACGAAAAAAAAAAATTGGGCAAACACAAAAGGCGCACACACACACACACACATGCGACACGCGTCTCGAGTATCCTGTCTCGAGGACATGCGACGCGTCACACCTGTGTATAGTCTGTACATCAACTATAGTGTGGTAGTTTAGCACATGATTACGATAGTGCAGAGGGTGAACTTTATAACTGGCAAAATCTATTACATATAATAAAATTGTAGAAAAGTGGTGTCTGTACAATGGAAATATATAAAAAAAAAGTAGCAGGGGTTGTTATTATAGCAGGGGTTGTTATTATAACAACCCCTGCTACTTTTTTTTTTCGATGCCGAACCCGAATTTGTAATTAATTTTTTTTTTGTCTGTTTGTCTGTGTGTTTGTGCACGCTAATATCAGAAACGGCTTATTCGATTTAGATACGGTTTTCACTAATATATTGTAGTAAGCTTCACTTAACATTTAGTGTTTATTTCATGTCAATCGGTTCATAAATAAAAAAGTTATGTCAATTTAAAGAATCACGGCGAACATTTTTAACGTACAGAGTACGTACTACACGCCTCGCGCCTGAGCGTCCGTGGCTATATAAAGCGCGCTGATTCCACGCGAACGAAGTCGCGGGCACAGCTAGTAAATAAATAAAAATATTTTACTAGCTAATGCTCGCGACTTCGCGTGGATATAGGTTTCTTTTCAAATTTAATAGAAACTCTTTGATTTTCCGGGATAAAAAGTTGTCTATGTCAGTTTCAGGGATGCAAGCTACCTGTGTACCAAACATATAGATCGGTTAAACGGATGGGACTTTAAGAATCCCGTGGGAACTCTTTTATTTTCCGGGGTAAAAAATAGCCCGATGTCCTTCTCCGGGATGTAAACTAACTCTGCACCGAATATCATCAAAATCGGTCAAACTGTTGGGCCGTGTACTGTTGTTGTGTAAGGTTTAACTGTAAAGGAAAATATGTAAGTATTCCTAAGAGTTCTCCATAACGTTCTTAAACATGTGTAAAGTGTCTGCTAATCCATAATTTGCTAGCCCAGTGTGATGGACACTGGCCTAAACACTTCATATTCTGTGAGAAGACCCGCGGGCCCGTGATAGGTGATGATAATGATGAAAGTGTCATGAACATTTAAAATTCTACTAATTTAATTTTTTTTTTCCGTAGTAACTCGCTCCAACCTAACTACTCTCTTTTAGCATTTAAAGAGTGAGTATGACAAACATCCTACGAAATAAAAAACCAATGATAATATTTCAGATATGAGTAAACTTATAGCTTTAATTTGTATGGTAACAGTTTATTTAAATGTTTTAGTAAACATAAGTAACAAGAAAAAATGCACACAAAAAGGTCAGTTGTTCAGTTATCACTCTAAGCAGTCGATTATCCTTTATCCCTATATCTGTCTCTTTCTGTCCCGTATTAATTATAATTTTGTCTCTTTCCGTCGTTTTCATGAATCGCGACTGCACTTGAAGCTGAACCGGGAGAGCTTTTGAGTTTTTCGTCAATGACTAAATGGAGACGAAAGGGTTTTTGATGCGTAGAAAGTTATTAGAAAACTAGCTGACGCCCGCGACTTCGTCCGCGTGGATTTAGGTTATTAGAAATCCCGTGGAAACTCTTTGATTTTCCGGGATAAAATGTAGCCTATGTGCTAATCCAGGATATTATCTATCTCCATTCCGAATTTCAGCCAAATCCGTCCAGTGGTTTTTGCGTGAAGGAGTAACAAACATACACACACACACACACACACACACACACACACACACACACATACACACACACACACACACAAACTTTCGCCTTTATAATATTAGTGTGATAGAAACCTTTCTAGTAAATACATACGTACCGTGTTGCCAATCCGCACTTGGCCAGCGTGGTAGACCACACACGTCTTTGAGAACATTATGAAGAACTCTCAGGTGCATGCAGGTTTCCACATTTTCCTTCACCGTTAAAACAATTGATATTTTAATTGCTTAAAACGTGCATAGCTCCGAAACCTTGGAGGTGCATACCCGGGATTAAATCCCGGACTCCCCGAACAATTAACCAGTAGGTTATCACCGCTAACTATTGTCTAATTACGTTATTAAATATTAGCTGTTCCACCCGGCTCCATCCGGGTGGATATACCTCCCTTACATAATATTTATACTTAAGTTACTTCTGGAAAAGTATAGCTTTCTAATGTAGAATAAGGTAATTATTAAAATTAGATTAGTAGTTTTAGAGTTTATCAATTACAAATAAATAAATCTTTCCTGTTTATAATATCAGTAAGTAAGCACACTTGGCATCTTTTCTCAAAAGGATAAGTAGATAATAGAGCTAAAACGGAAGACCACCCACGCTTCTCTTGAACGAGTTATAGGATTACATTACATAGCCGAAAAGTTCCTAAAATAAGTAGATATGCTGGTTCTCTGAAGACTGACTTATGTGAAAAAATTGACCTAACGGATGTTACATGAAAAAAAGTGGGGGTTTCCAAATTTTTTTTTTGCTACTGTATCGAGTGGGGTGTCAAATGAAAGAGGAAAAATAATTTTACTAATATTTCAGTTTTTAGACGATCGCTGTCGGGTTTCAGTTTTCAACTTTATCTTGGACGTGAGGAAAATCCGTCACGGATACCACCGACTACGGGGGAGCACAATGGTTATGTCAGACAATTGAGCTAGGACTGCTAGGAGTGACTGGATGGGTGATGAAACCTCATCACCAGCCACTCTATTAGCTATTATCACCCTATTACCGGTGCCAATTAGGTTATTTATTATAGCCTATTAGCTACACGAATCTTCATATTTTTTTGAGACTCCACAATAGCACCGGCTCCTAAAAGTATTATTGTAGAACTACATTAACTCTTGTAGGTACGCATAATATATTCGGTGATGTTTTTTTTCTAGTGTTTGTGATTAGGTATAGTTGAAGGAAGTTGGTATGTATTTTATTTTTGAATTTATTTAAATACAAGAAACTGCACTGTTTGACTAACGGACTCTCATTCTGAGATTCTCTTACTCTGAATTCTGACCTTTGCTCAGTGGACGATGTGTTGATGATGATGATCGATAGTTTGAATCGCAGTATTATATTTGTATCGATCGCAAATTGGCAACCATCGCGAAACCCTACATTATGAGCATTTCCCTGTGTAATTTTGTAAGGCTGAGTGCACACCGGGAATCCGTATAAGGGCTTAAGGCGTAATGCTCACCGTCTGGTCTGTTCTTTGAAGAAATTCGGTTGAAATTTTACACTCTGTTAGTTTACTTTCTTTTATTCGCGAAGCCATTTAAATGACGAAAAAGATATTAATTTCAAAATAAAAACCTGTAGGTAGGAATGTGTATCCAACCTGTAATTGCACTGAGATCATTACCATTTGAACATTTACCATGAGAGTTGTGACCTTTTCGACTCATTTGTGAAATAGGTATATAATGTAAGAGTTTTTGTTGTGAGGCTGCTTGCTTAAAAGTTCTCCACAATGATCTCAAAGATTGTGAAGTGTGGCTAGTTAATTTTTTTTTATTTCATTTTATGATTCCCTGTATTTCAATATATTATTTTTGTTAATTCATAGTAATCTCAAGTGAAAAATATATGAATTTTTACGCCGATGCGATATTATGGCTAATTTGCTGAACAATGTTTCTTAGATTTAACACCGTATGTACTAACACAAATTATGCTAATAAAGAATTGTATTGCATTGTATAGCTATCCGTCCTTGGTCAGCGTGGTAAATAAACTATGGCCTAAAAGCTTCTTGGAGGAAACCTGTTCTCAGTAGTGGGCTGGTAATGGGTAGAGATGACCAAGAGTTTTCCTTGGTTTCCTTGTGGCCATATTTTATGATTACGCAAGCTAAGTTCCTACAACATTTTAATAAGAAAAGTGAAAACAATTATCTGAAACAGTTATACCTAGTAGAATAGAGTAACCACGGTTATAATAATAATACTAAGGTATATCAAAGAGTAAGTTTCGTTTAATCATGGACTTGTGTGTAGGTTTTCATTACTTTCTATCCTTTAATTTCTACAAACATTTTTGAAAAGTACCCTTTTCCATTAAATCCTTGAATGTTCCATTTCAGTTTTCCAGAGCGGATAATAGCAAAAAGTAAATACCATGTTATTCAGAGTATTCAGAGTGGATAATATCATTAATATCGGTCAAGTGTGAATCGGACTCGTACACGAAGCGTTCCGTACCATTGTACAAGAAATTATAACACTTCAAATCACACTAATATTATAAAGGCGAAAGTTTGTGTGTATGTGTGTATGCGTGTGTGTGTGTGTGTGTGTGTGTATGTTTGTTACTCCTTCACGCAAAAACTACTGGACGGATTGGGCTGAGAATGGAAATAGATTATACCCTGGATTAGCATATAGGCTACTTTTTATGCCGGAAAATCAAAGTGTTCCTACGGGATTTCGAAAAACCTAAATCCAAGCGGGCGAAGTCGCGGGCATCGGCTAGTTTTTCATAAATATAAATAGAAAATAAAAATACACATTTTGTGAAAATTTTAACTCTCTGCCTATTACGGTTTCTGAGATATAGCTCGCTGACAGACGGACGGACGGAGGGAGAGACAGCGGAGGCTTATTAATAGAGTCCCGTTTGCACCCTTTGGGTACGGACTACGGTACCCTAAAAAGCAAATACATATTATAGTACAGGAGCTGCTCAACTCAATAGCCAAGCCAGCACGGCGAGCTATTAACTTTTTATAAAGTTCAAACGGCGCATTGAATAAATCACAAGCTCTTCGCTTTATTCCTCTTGTTCCATTGGAATTCAAGAGGAACGTTTCTATTACAAATAGCGGGAAACCACATTCGTATAAAAATATTATGTGAGCTTTTTTATTTTTTATTTTCTATAGAGACGGCGCCATGCGAATTCATACTATCTACCCATAGACGATCTCTATTGCCGCATTGAAATCTTTTAATAGGTAGGTACTTATCCAGTATAATAAATTCGTAATTCTGACGGTATTGTGTTTATTTATAACTAAGTATTCTAGGTGATGAGGGGTCTCTCCGTCACTCGCTCCATACAAACGTAGTTCCAATTTCATTTGAATATTAACAGGGCTCTCTCCGTCACTCGCTTCATACAATCGTAGTTCCAATTTCATTTGAATATTAAGCAACCAAAGTCCATGAAATTTTGCAGACATGTTCTAGAAACTAATATCTGTGTCTGTGGTTTTAAAATTTAAATTTTTTTTAAAACCGCGTACTAATATCTATGCCTGTGGTTTTCCAGATTTCCGTTAAAATATTCGGTTTGAAAGTAACGCGGTCTTAAAAATTCACATACAAATTTTTGAGCCCCTGTAATTTTAAAACTACATATTTTTAGAAAAATCTAAAACACCACAGGCACAGATATTAGTTTCTAGAATATGTCTGCAAAATTTCATGGACTTTGGTTGCTTAATATTCAAATGAAATTGGAACTACGATTGTATGGAATAAGTGACGGAGAGAGCCCTGTTAATCAACAAAAATTACACCTTTGCATCACCAGCCATATTATTATGAGCTAGTTATTATGAATTGCGAAAGTGCGTTGGTTCAACGTGCAACAGGGCAACGGATCGACGTGATTTTTTGCATGGATGATAAGTTGAAAACCTGAAGAGAGACAAAATCAGAGTTCCCAGGGATTTTAAACATGAATCCACGCGGACAACGTCGCGGGAATTACCTAGCTAGTTTATAATATTGCGTATTCTGTCAATTGATTGAAATAAATGAATAATTAAATCTATTGAGTATCATTTGTCATCTCACCCCTAAATACCCTTACCTATCATAGGCTGAGTTTGTTATGGGCTCTTCTCAGACTTCGGCGCGTAAGAACCCTCGTAGCTTTAGTTAATTAATTATCACCACTATATCGTACAAAATTAACAATTTCGACCATCAAAAGGAGTACAATTGTACCCACTTTGGATAAATGATTTTGACTTTTTGACAATTATAATCTTGCCTAGGTCCTATATTTTGTCTCACACTAAAATAAATCAGCCAAATGCGTCAACTCTATTGGCACACGTAAACATCTCCAACTGAGCTTCCCGCATCTAAATTAGCACTGAATTTGCGAGCCAAAGTTTTGTAATTAACTGTGTTGATGACATGAATTTATACTTTGGACGTCGGTCAACCATGCCACTGTTATTGCCTAACTTTGATATAAGTATAACAGGGCTCTCTCCGTCACTTACTCCATACAATCGTAGTCCCAATTTCATTTGAATATTAAGCAACCAAAGTCCATTAAAATTGCAGACATATTCTAGAATCTAGAAACTAATATCTGTGCCTGTGGTGTTTTAGATTTTTCTAAAAATATGTAGTTTTAAAATAACAGGGGCTCAAAGATTTGTATGTGAAATTTTAAGAACGCGTAACTTTGAAAGCGAATATTTTAACGGAAATCTGGAAAACCACAGGCATAGATATTAGTTCTCAGGACGTTTCTACAAAATTCCATTGAGTATGATTGGTTAGTATTCAAATGAGAGACGAACTACGTTTGTATGGAGCGAGTGACGGAGAGACCCCTCATAATATTAATAAAATTATTACAAAACATGTTTTTCATTTGTCATGCTTGTAGAATTCTTCTTTATGCCGATTTTATAACTCAGATCATACATGACAAACGTAAAAACGGTCCTTCGAGTTCATATTTTGGAGAACTCTCAGGCATGCAGGTTTCCTCACGATGTTTCCGCAATTATGATTTCTTACAGCGAACATCCAACACCGAAAAGTTAGAAGTGCATGCCCGGAATCGAACCTGGGACATCCCGAATAGAAGGCCAATGTTTTGGAATACCGCTGAATGAAAATTGACTCGATTAATTGTGCCAGAAACGATTAATTTCTGCGTTTTTTTATATGATGTCTTGTGATATTACCTGAAATAAAAATCATTTATTTATTTACAAGATGATGCCCGCGACTCCGTCCGCTTGGATTTAGGTTTTTCGAAATCCCGTGGGAACTCCTTGATTTTCCGGGATAAAAAGTAGCCTATGTACTAATCCAGGATATTATCTATCTCCATTCCCAGCCAAATCCATCCAGTAGTTTTTGTTGCGTGAAGGAGTAACAAACATACACACACACAGACACAAGAATGGTCTTAGAATACATAATTGGTATGGTAAGTATAACGGTATGCATAATTTGATCGTATTATATCAGATAATAAGCCGAGTATTATTTCCAGCTGTTCGTTCTCAGGCTGTAGATCTCACCCACTTCCAGACCTTACCAAAATATCTCAAGGCTGTCTCTGGGCTATAAGTCGGCACTTTATGTATTTCTTAGGGTCATAGCAGACACGATGATTTTGCGACTGCGTCACGTTTTCATAACTTCTGCGTTCGATTGCTGCATTGAAAACGCGCGTTTTAGCAATAATAATTGTTTCATAAATAGCGTTTCAACGACATTCCGCGTTCGATTGCTGTATTGAAGTAAAAAAACCGGCCAAGTGCGAGTCAGACTCGCGCACTGAGGGTTCCGTACTCGGGTATTTTTTCCAACATTTTGCACGACAAATCAAAAACTATTATACATAAAAATGAATAAAAATCTGTTTTAGAATGTGCAGGTAAAGCCCTTTCATATGATATCCCATTTGGCATAGTTATCTTACTTTGAAAATTGAAACTCATTTTTTTTTTAATGATATAACCACAAATTCGCGGTTTTCAGATTTATTCCTGTACTTGTGCTGTACCTAAGACCTATTTACCGGCCAAACAGGATACTAGATCAACGAGAAGTACCCTTTAGGTTTTCTTGACAGACACGACGGACGGACGGATAGACAGACAGACAACTAAGTGATATTATAAGAGTTCCGTTTTCTTTTGAGGTACGGAACCCTAATAAAATCGACTTGATTACTGCGACTGGAGAGTGTAGGTAAATATGTGTGTGCAATGGAGCTTGCGAAAACGACTAAATCGCCCATGGCTGATACTTTCAAACGGCTGAACCGATTTTCTTGGATTACAGCTAAGAACACTCTCGATCAAGCCACCTTTCAAACAAAAAAAAACTAAATCAAAATCGGTTTATTAGTTTAGGAGCTACGATGCCACAGACAGATACACAAATACACAGATACACACGTCAAACTTATAACACCCCTCTTTTTGGGTCGGGGGTTAAAAAGCATCATCTGCTATGGCCCTGAACTGTTGACTTTTCTTGTCGACAAATCTTGCCTAGGACAAGCACAATACTTTTTAACAAAGCCTATTATAGCCATGACAAAGTTTTAACATTCGCCTTTCTTCATCTAAGCGTAAAACTTATACTAGAGGTACAACAATAGGTACAATAGCCTATCATTGTTCACAATTTCCAGCTTTTTCTTTACAAGCATTAAAATTCAAATTAAGAATGAATAAAATTTAAAATTAGCTATGTAAACAGTGATTTTTAACCACGGACTCAAAAAGAGAGGTGTTATAAGTTTGACGTGTGTATCTGTCTGTCATCGTAGCTCTTAAACTAATGAACCGATTTTAATTTAGTTTTTTTTTTTGTTTGAAAGGTGACTTGATTGAGTTGAGAGTGTTCTTAGCTATAATCCAAGAAAGTCGGTTCAGCCGTTTGAAAGTTATCAGCTCTTTTCTAGTTACTGTAACCTTCACTTGTCAGGGGTGTTATAAATTTTTAATTTACACTTGTTGTAAAAGAAATCTAAATATCAACATTTCAAGATTCAAACTCCCAGTAGTTTAGGCTGTGTGTTAATAGATCAAATTATTGTCAGTCACCTTTTTCTTTTATATTCTATTTAGATAAAACAAAAAGATAGACAATAACAATTAATTGTTCTAGGGTGCAAAGGCACCCATTATCACTAAGCGATGCTATTAAATACCCGAGTTATAGGCATCATAGAATAACGGTTTAAAAAGTTGAAATATCGTAAAAAAGAGGATAGGATAAAAACGGCCTGTCATGATTTTATACTCGAAATAGTGACTGGGCACTCTCTTTTTACGGCCCGAATTTTACAATGGAAAATTGGCAGTATTAAAATCGAAGGGTCGAAAGTGAAAACTCGGCTAAAATGATTTAGGTTCCAGTTTTGTACAAAAGCTGCGTTTTTGCGAAAAGGAAAAACGGAACCCTTATAGGATCACTTTGTTGTCTGTCTGTCTGTCTCTCTGTCTATCTGTCTGTCTGTCTGTCTGTCCGTCGTGTCTGTCAAGAAACCTATAGGGTACTTCCCGTAGACCTAGAATTATGAAATTTGGCAGGTAGGTAGTTATTATAGCACAAGTACAGGAATAAATCTGAAAACCGCGAATTTGTGGTTACATCATGTAAAAAAAAATTAAAATGTGTTTTAATTTTCAAAGTAAGATAACTGTACCAAGTGGGGTATTATATGAAAGGGCTTTACTTGTAAATTCTAAAACAGATTTTTATTTATTTTTATGCATAACAGTTTTTGATTTATCGTGCAAAATGTTGAAAAAATACCCGAGTACGGAACCCTCAGTGCGCGAGTCTGGCTCGCACTTGGCCGGTTTTTAGTGTTTTGTGGTTACTGCAGTCTTATTGTTTTTTTTTTTTCAAGAATATAGCCATGTTAAATGACTAATATCCCCCTTTCCTCTCCAACTAAGCGTCAGGCTTGTGCTAGGAGTAGGTACGGCAATAGTGCATCGGGCGGGCTTTGAACCGTCGACCTTTCGGTTTTCAGTCCACTCCTTTACCGGTTGAGCTATTGAGGCTCTATTGTTGTAGGTCCGTAATCTTTTGTTAAAAGTTTACGACCTTTCACGAGTTAAAAAACGCAAAAGAATGAAGTGGGCCGCCCACATAAGGGTTGTGTATTCTTTATTCTAAATAGGCTCGAGCTCTCTTGGATGGTCGTGTTTTTCTGCGGGTAATGACTACCACCGCTGTTTTTACAAAGAGTTACGCAATTAAAAAAATCGGTCAAGTGTGAGCCGGACCCGCACATGAGGAGTTCCGTACTATAGTACAAGAAATTACATTTTTTAATTATTTTAACATTAGGGCGGCCATTTTTTTTTAAATCACACTAATAATATTATAAAGGCGAAAGTATGTGTGTATGTTGAGTGTATGTTTGTTACTCCTTCACGCAAAAACCACTGCACGGATTTGGCTGAAATTCAGAATGGAGATAGATAATATCCTGGACTAGCACATAAGCTACTTTTTACCCCGGAAAACCAAAGAGTTCCCACGGGATTTTGAAAAACCTGAATCCACGCGGACGAAGCGTGGTTTCGCAGGACCTCGTAAGAACTCTTTGATGTTCCGGGCTAAAAAGTAGCCTATTTGTTAATCCAGGGTATAATCTATCTCTATCCCGAATTTCAGCCAAATCCGTTCAGTAGTTTTGGCGTGAAAGAGTAACAAACAAAAACACATAAACACACAAACTTTCGCCTTAATAACATTATTAGCGTGATTTCTTGTTATAACGGTAATAGATATACACATATATTTATACGGTTCACGAGATTCAACCCGCTGACAAGACTAGACGCCATAGTAAAGATCTCACTCCATTTTAAAAGCAGCCTCAGGCCGGGACTGACGAAGCACAACACGTAAACACCAACGAATTACTGTACTGAGGAATTTTCGGGCTGACTACCCTTCGAGCACCCTCGAGTGCCGGAAAAATAATTACGTTTCACGTCAACCCCCGGGCTCGTCACGGTCGGGCCTTAGTTGAGATATAATTAATGTAATGTTGACTATAATACTTCCATATCCATGTCACACATTAACTAGTTATATTATATGCTTGCTTGCTTCGCTCGTGCTAAAAATTTCTTAGTAGATACGCACATGCAAACTGTGAAATCCCTTCAGCGGTGTTCCCATTAGATAACAACATGGGGTTATTCAAGGGGCGGACTAACAAATTCCTGAAAAGCCGGCAACACATCGGCGCCGGCGGGTCCTCTGTGCTGCAATTGTGCATGGGCAGCGGTAATCACTTAACGTTAGGTGACCTACCTGCTCGTTTGCTCACTATTTTTATTTAAAAAAAGATAGAAATTATGTTTATTTAAAAAAAAAGATATGCATACGCCCAGAGGTGAATATTTATTATTTTAGTGAGTTCAATTTCTCCATAACTAGCTGATTTATTATTTTAGTGACTTCGTCCGCTTGGATTTAGGTTTTTATAAATCCCGTGAGAATTTTTTATTTTCGGGGATAAAATGTAGCCTATTTGACTCTCTAGGCCTTTAACTATACCTAATAATAGGTACCTACCATTGATTTAAGAGCCACCGCCACAGAATAATATAATCTGCGTAGTACCAATGCAAAAAATCACAGTTGCTCCGTTGCGACGTGATTGAAGGACAAACTAACAACGCAATAAATCAACAAATCAGTGAATAAACACACTTTCGCATTTATAATATGGGTAGTGATAACATTCGAGTCAACTAAATATCTACCATAAAACAAATTTCAAAGTAAATAAGCTTTAATCAATAAAGCCCTAGTCCATTACATGAACTCGCAATACAACGTGTGTATGAAAATCATCAAATATTTACTGTTTACCCCATCGCAAGCCTTCATCGGAATCCAAATCTTACATTGATAACATCGATGGCTCTGACTGCAAACATGATTCAACCTACATGCCATGCAATGCCCACGTAGGAAAATGTTAGTTAGACAATAGTGCATAGTGGCCTTTTCACAAAATGTCCTTTCTCATGATGTCCTTTTTGTAATTTCTCAAGATGTTATCACACTATCACACTAATAATATTATAAAGGCGAAAGTTTGTATGTGTGTGTGTGTGTGTGTGTGTGTGTGTGTGTGTGTGTGTGTGTGTGTGTGTGTGTGTGTGTGTGTGTGTGTGTGTGTGTGTGTGTGTGTGTGTGTGTGTGTGTATGTGTGTGTGTGTGTATGTTTGTTACTCCTTCACGCAAAAACTACTGGATGGATTGGGCTGAAATTTAGAATGGAGATAGATTACTATACCCTGGATTAGCACATAGGCTACTTTTTATCCCAGAAAATCAAAGAGTTCCCACGGGAATTTTAAAAAACCTAAATCCACGTGGACGAAGTCGCGGGCGTCAGTTAGTTTTCTCAATAAAATTCCTTTCTCATA
This sequence comes from Maniola jurtina, assembly GCF_905333055.1. NCBI lineage: Eukaryota > Metazoa > Arthropoda > Insecta > Lepidoptera > Nymphalidae > Maniola > Maniola jurtina. The sequence continues at coordinate 12,317,553 of NC_060046.1, read as the reverse complement.
ATACTTTATGCTCAAATAGTCCTTTCCCACATCTCAAAAAAAAATGCCCCAAAATTTTTTACTGTGTGCCCCATCGCAAGCCTTCATTGCACTACAGGTAAACCCTTTCATATGATACCCCACTTGGTATAGTTATCTTACATTATAGGTATATATTTTACATTATCATAAAGTAGGTACCTATTGAAATATAGAGCTACCTAGGGAAGACCTATAAATTAAACAAAACTTTCCATATTAAACATTTACTGTGTGTCCCATCGCAAGCCTTCATCGGAATCCAAATCTTACATTAATACTATCGCATGATAGAAGCTCGATGGCTCTGACTGCAAACATGATTCAATATTAATTTCCACATACCTACATCATGCCCTGCAATGCCCACATTATAGGAAAAGGTTGGTTAGACGAAAATGCCGCAGTGGCCTTTTCACAAAATGTCCTTTTTTCAAATAGTCCTTTCCCATAAAGTTCTTTTAAAGTAGTTTCAATTAGTGTGTACAATAATAACATGGTATATAAAATATGTAACTATTAAATGTTGCGTTTGAGAATGTAGGTACGTACGTACGTACGTTGTCATTCGTACGGTGATTCAATAGTTTTGAAAGAGCGATATGAGTGAAAACCGAACTCCCGAAGATCTAAAGCGCCGGTCAAATCACGTCGCTTACGCGTTTCTCCTAAAAAAATCTGTGAAAGTAGAAACGTTTAGCTCAGGCTTCTAGTACTTAGATAATGTATAAAATTGAACGTAGGAAAAGTTTCGTCAAATGAAAAAGTTTTTCATTCAATACCGCGTACAAAATGGGCAATAAATAGAATCTACGAACGAGGGAGAGACCCGTTTTAGAGGGTGTTCTGGATATTTTCCAATCTTGATACGGTCAATTCTTTTAAATGTGTCATTTTAACTTGCAAGGTCAAGGGGTGTTCCAGTTTTAGTTCCAGTAACATAAGTAGAAATGGATAGGCTTTTTCTGTGTTATTGGCGTGTTTCATTTGCGTTGGCCGTTTTAACTAAGCGAGAAAAGTCGGTTGTCCTCTTCCATAGACAAATAATAATTTACCAAAGTGTTCTGATTGATGAATAATGAAGTCCGTGTTATATTGTACCTACCTACTGAGAAGGAATCGAACCTGCTACTAATCGGGATGTCAGATGATGGCAGACAATGACCTAAACCCTTCTCATTTTGATAGGAGACCTGTTCTTAGTAGTGGGCCGACGATGGGGTGATTATGATGATGAATAGAGAAGAAATAAAAATAGCTGATAACGTTCAAACGGCTGAACCGGTTTCTTGGATTAAGTATAGCTAAGAACACTCTCGATAAAGCCACTTTCAAAAAAAAACTAAATTAAAATCGGTTTATTAGTTAAGGAGCTACGATGCCACAGACAAATACACAGAAACACAGGTACACACGTCAAACTTATAACACCCCTCTTTTTGGGTCGGGGGTTAAAAAAGCTATGTCAATCAACCCACTGCGGTCTGCGGTGCAGCGGCGCGGCGCCCAGGAGTCCTGTCTCCACTCTCCACTGACCTCCATGCATAATACATATCCCGGAGACCCTCGCCAGTTGGAACGGCGTCAACACGTTCGGAACTGCAGGCGTCTTACATTTTTAACCTGTCTATCTTGTATACTACCTAATATTATAAGTGCGAAAGTGTACCTATCTGTCTGTCTGCTAGCTTTTCCGACAGTTTAACCGATTTTGATGTAATTTGGCAGGGACAGAGTTAGTTTACATCCCGGGGACGGACATAGGCAACTTTTTGTCCCGGGAAGAGTCCCCACGAGTTTTTAAAAAAAATTGGTTGTCTGTAAAGTCGGTTTACTGACGATAGCTGAACGTGAAAACAAAGGCCGATCGTGCTTCTTTGTCGCTCGTTCCGCGCTCTCGCTTGCACTTCAAGCCTTACATGGAACGCCTCAGAGCGAGGTAACGCCGCATGAGTCATGTTTTTTCGTGCGTGCAGCCGGCTCTATCGAATTATAAGACGTTGTCACGTCAAAAACCTGAATTCACCCGGAAGAAGTGTATCTAGGTAAAAAATATTCATAGTTTGTGTGGCATTCATTAAAAGTAAAAAGCTTCCCTTCAGAAACTTGGCAACAAACAATAGGGCGCATAATAAAAAAAACTTGACACGGAAACGCCAGGAAAAGCCAAATTAAAAAGTTTCAAATCGAAATTCAAAGTATTTAAACCATTTAAACTGTCACTTGTCATTAAAAACTTTGAAAACTCGAATACTGAAATGCATTTTATTCGAAATTCGAGCGAACTCTATCACTCTTGTCTATGCCATAATATTTATTAGAAAGGTTTTAATTTAGAAATGGAATGCCCACAATTCTACCAGTTAAAAATTATATGCATTTTTTTGTTAAATTCTTGTTTGGGGCTGAATGCGGTGAGTAGATACTTATTTACGTTTATAAAATGAAATTTTAATGTAGAGCGTTGATAATTTTCAGTAAAGAAATAAAACGTCCGAATGAATATGTAATAACAAGTGTATATAATTATAAATATTAACTTTTAAAGAGATCCAATATTCATAAGTATAATGAACGTTTCTGAAATACCTACCGTATAAGTACGGTATGTAGAGCACAGAATTCTTAATAGAACCTTTCTCCGAAATAGAGCAATTCTTAATGAACTAGGTAATCACAAGAAACGTTTCTTTAAAACAAATTAAATTTTCAGTCATAAAAATCAATTCTTAGCAACTAGGTCGCACAAAATTGTCGAAAATGGGGCAGATGACTGATAAAAACCATAGGTAGGTACTTACTGCGATGCATATACCTGCTATAACTACATTATACATATGTATAATAGTAAGTAGGTATTACAGGCTATACTACAAACGCAGAAAACACAGAAAGATACCTAGTTTACATTAAATCACAGGAACAACGTTTTGAATTTATTTAAAAAAAGTCAAAAATATCAATTTCTTATTTTCTTTGCCGCTGGTAGCACGAAAATATTTATGGACTTGACATTGAACAATCATGAAATAAACTAGCTAAATTAAATTGAGCTTTGACAAAAGCAACTTATAGTTTGGATTTTAAAAATGACAGGAAATATGATCGTGTTTTATATGTAGTTAGAAAGAAAAACAAAGATAATGTTTTCAGAAATCGATTCGGACAGACTTTATTGGACAGTACAAAACAAAGCTTATTTATTATGTAAGTAGGTATATGTTCGCGTCACAGCTCAAGTTTAGTTTTTTATGCTAAAAATAAACAATCTACCTAGCTTAACGAAGCCCAGGCTTTGTTCCGTGAAAGTAGGAAAACATACCCAAATCTAATATTGTATTTAGAAAGTTTTTAAATGAAAAGTTCATTTATGAAATCGAATTGTGTCCAATTGTTATCCAAATGGAATGCTGAAATGCACGAATTCGAATGTAAACTTCACTAGGCATTTTTTTGAACTTTTAAAATGTTGGTAATATTAATAAATAATAATTTTAAAGTGGAATCGAAATTCGATATGTAATAAACGTCACATAACATTAACCATAATTTTATTCGTAACAAGTGTAAATTAAAAATTTATAACACCCCCGACAAGTGAAGGTTACAGTAACTAGAAAAGAGCTGATAACTTTCATACAGCTGAATTGATTTTCTTGAATTATAGCTATAAACACTCTCGATCAAACCACCTTTCAAACAAAAAAAACTAAATTAAAATCGGTTCATTACTTTAGGAGCTACGATGCCACAGACAGATTTTTTTTTATTCACTATAGGCAAGCGCTTGACCACAATCACACCTGATGTAAAGTGATGATGTGGTCTAAGATGTGACGCGTTTACCTAGAAGGTGCCTATTCACTCTTGTTTTAAAGATACACAGATACACAGATACACACGTCAAACTTATAACACCCCTCTTTTTGGGTCGGGGGTTAAAAAACGGAATGCTAAAATGCGCAAAATTCGAATGTAAACGACACTACTCATTTCGAACTTCGAAACTGTAATCAACAAAGGATTATTTTTAAAAAGGGGAATGCACAAAGTTCGCCAGTAATCGTCATTTTATAATGCGGTATTATAGGTACACTGTTGCAAACGAAAAATCAACACAAAATTCGAAAACATAACATTTCATTTGAAGCTATAATAACAAAGTAATTTTTAAAAGTGGCATAATAATCGTCACATAAAGATATAATACAGTATACCAATTGTTTAAAATGAAATAGGTGGTAAAACAACACAAACGTAATACATATTAATTTCAAAATTTGAAGCTGCAATAACAAACTATGATTTCATAGAAGTAAAATAAATTATGGATGAAGTTTGATAACACAGAATGTTAATAACAAGTCACTTATCATATTGTTATTTATCTTTGAACAATTCGCTGTAAGTATTTGATGGAACTTTTTCGAAATTTAAAAAAGGAACGCTCGTACTCACCGGCTCGTGCGGCGAGTAGCGCGACGAGCGCGAGGCAAGCGAGGCAGCGAGGCATTCGTAACATTGCTCGCGCGGCCGCGGCGCTGGGCGGACTGAGGACCGAGCCGCGCCTCCCCGCGTCCCCGACTGCGGCACTGCGCTTCTGTGCCTCGCACGTGAGCAAAGGGGTGATTTCCACAGCTGACGACATTTGTGAACTCATAGTCAAGATAGGGGCTTCTTTAGGGGACCATTCAGACGTCATATTGTGGCTCATTCAACCTTTCTTACAATCCAGGTTGAATATAGCACATGTATAGTTTCCGACAGGTCTACATGGCATTTCGATTGCCATGTCCACCTGTCGCGAACTATAGTCTGAATGGTTCCCTAAAAAAGCCCCTATCTTAACTATGAATTCCAGTGTTAGTGACTTAACAGCTTCGCAACTGTATTCTCTACAACTACGCTTGTAACTACTCAATGTATTTTGTACTATAAAGACGCGAAGAAAAGGTATGAAAATGTAGACCAGACAACAAGGGTCCCTATGGACAACGACACAGTGAATAATAATCTGTATTGCTCATAACGACAGGGCAAGTGGTAAACCGCGCTCTTATCGCTTCAATTTGTACTCGATTGGTTCCTCAATTGTAAGTCGTCTATACCTCAAAGCTCAAAATCACTGTGACCTTTGCATATGATTTTAACGAAAAAAGTAAAAAAAAATGGTTTTGAATTGTAATGGTAATCAATATTTAAAGTATGTACTTGAATCACCTAACCACATTAGGTGAATTAAGTCAACAAAGTAGGTAAATTAACTCAGGTGAATCAAGTGAAATTTAAATTTTGTGCGGCATTGCTAGTTCACAAAGGTACGCAAAATTAGGACAGGTAACACAAGGGTCCCTATGGACAACGACACAGTTAATAATCTATATTGCTCATAACGACAGGGCAAGTGGTAAACCGCGCTCTTATCGCTTCAATTTGTACTCGATTGGTTCCTCAATTGTAAGTCGTTTACACCTCAAAACTCAAAATCACAGAAATTATGACCTTCTCACCCGATTTGTTTTTTGAAATTCATATTTGAATTATACTTGTTTGTTGAAGTTACATCGTTATAGAGTTAATTGCATACGAAATTTTCTTTGTTTGGCCTTCGGATTGTAACAGGTTTTTCAATTAATTTTCTTTTATTTTATTCTGATACAAGCACACCATGTAAATGACGATGCAGTCTAAGTTGGACGTGGGGTAACTTGGAAAGGGTATGGCAGTTTCATTGAACCCGATCGGTTTCTACGCGGCATAGTATCGGAGCGTTAAATAGCTTGGCGGTACGTGGGGTAAAGTGGAAACTAGCCTCGGCCGAAACCTCCCACTAGACGAAACCAGAGACAAATTAGAAACATCAAACAATAAATTCTGAAATCGCCCTTGCCGGGAATCAAACCCGCGACCTCCCACTTAACAATTCCCACTTAATATGATTAACAATTTTTTGCTTTATATTCGCTTTGAGGGAGCCGTATGAAACAAATAGCACTATGCGCATAATCTTCGCTACATTTTCTCGTAGCGTAGAGTTTTCGTAGAGCCCCTACTGCGTAGCCTTTGCGTAACGCATTAACGGAATATGTCGTAGAGCCACGTAGCCGGAAGCGTAGACAAACTCAAACTCAAACTCAAATTATTTTTATTCAATTAAACTTTTACAAGTGCTTTTGAATCGTCAAAATAATCTACCACTGGTTCGGAATGCTGTTCCTACCGAGAAGAACCAGCAAGAAACTCGGCGGTTGCTCTTTTCAAATGTACAATTTACAATAATATGCCATACTGTATACAAGCAATTGCAGCGCCGTGTATTGCTGGAGCGCATCAAATCCAAGCTTTTTTGTCATTTACATAATCTTCGATTGTATAATAAGCTTTTTTCAGGAGCATACTTTTAATAGATTTTTTAAACTTGTGTAAAGGCAAGTCTAAAATTGATTGTGGAATTTTATTATAAAATATTACACTCATTCCCACAAACGATTTTCCAACTTTCCTGAGGCGGAGCGTAGGATATGCGAGCCTATCACGGTTTCTAGTTTGCCGGTCGTGGAAATCACCGATTTTTTTGTAACTATGAATGTTTTGTCGTACAAAAATTATGTTAGCGTAAATATATTGAGAAGCTACTGTAAGAATACCTATTTCCTTAAATTTCTCTCGTAGGGAATCGCGCGGTTTTAAATTATAGATTGCGCGTATTGCCCTTTTTTGTAAAACGAAAATTTTTCCAATATCTGCCGCTTTACCCCATAGCAAGATTCCGTAAGACATAATACTGTGAAAATAGGCAAAATATACAATTTTTGCAGTTTCCACATCAGTTATCTGTCGAATCTTTCTAACAGCGTAAGCAGCAGAGCTGAGTTTACCAGCAAGTGTTGTTATATGGGCGTTCCATTGAAGCTTTGCATCTAAAGTTATCCCCAGGAACACGGTAGTTTCTTCTACTTTCAACATATCATTATTTACCATTAAATTAAAATCATTTGCCGTCTTAGTATTGGGCAATGCGAATTCGACACACTTAGTTTTCTTTGCATTTAAAAGCAAATTATTAACAGTAAACCAATGAGTAACCTGCGATATGGTTCTATTTACATCGTCAAAATTATTATAATTTCTATCGACTTTAAAAATCAATGACGTATCATCAGCAAATAGTACAATATCGCAAGTATTTTGGACGAAATATGGTAAATCGTTTATATATACCAAAAACATGAAGGGACCTAAGATAGAGCCTTGTGGAACACCCATTAGTGAGGCTGATCCGGATGACTTCACATCATTTACACATACAGTTTGTATACGATCACTGAGGTAGGACGCAATGAGACTAAGCGCAGAGTCTTTGATTCCATAGTGGTTCAATTTAGCCAAGAGAGTCTCATGCGCAACGCAATCGAATGCTTTAGACAAATCACAGAAAATTCCAATAGCATTCTGTGAGTTCTCCCATGCATCGAATATATGCTTTAAAAGCATTGCGCCCGCATCGATTGTTGATCGACCTTTAGTAAAACCATACTGCTCCGAATGAAGTAATTTATTCAGATTAAAGTGCTGGATCAGTTGGTTGAGCATAATTTTTTCAAATATCTTGCTAAAAGTCGGTAAAATTGAGATTGGCCTGTAATTATTTGGGTCAGTTTTACTACCCGATTTAAAAAGAGGAATTAATTTACTGTATTTCATAAGATCTGGAAAGGATCCTGAATCTACGGACTCATTAAAGATTAGAGCAAGATATGGAGCAACAATATCAATAATATTGCTGATTACTTTTACTGAAATTCCCCATAGGTCTCCTGTTTTTTTGTACTGTAGCGATTTGAATACTTTAACAATATCATATGGGGTAACGTGTTCAAATTTAAATAATACACTGCACTCAGAAACATTGCTCCTTAGAAGAGTGTAGGCTTCCGCTGGCGACGAGTTAAGGGAACTGGTAGTGGTAACTGGAATGTTTCGAAAAAAGTCCTCAAATACGTTTGCTATTTCTAAGTCGGAGTCAGTAATATGGTTGTTAATTTTAAGTTCCAATTTATTATTTTCCACTTTACGTTTCCCAGTTTCATCTGTGATGATATCCCAAGCTGCTTTGATTTTATTATCAGAATTAATAATTTTCTGTTTTATGTAAATTGACTTAGCTTGTATGCAAACATTTCTAAATAATTTTGAATAATTTCTTACATACTGAACAAATGTTGGAGTATAATTATATTGCTTTTCTGCATACAAGTCAAACAGCTTGTTCCTACTTTTATAAATGCCAGCAGTAGCCCACTCACTAAATTTAAGATTTTTAAACAATCTTTTTTCTATGACTTTAAAAATACAATTAAATTGGGAGTTTATACAGTTAAAAAAAGCTTTATAGAGTTCATCCGGACCACCCTGTGTAAGGTCAATTGTAGGTAAAGTAGATAAAATATTGAGTTTGAATTGCCTTACTTTTTTGGTGGTGACTGGCCTATACTTTATAACTTTTGTTATATTTTGTTGAGAGCTGGGAACAGATATCATTTGTCCACAGTGGTCGGATCTAAGAGTGGTGATAATGGATTTTTTAACAATTTTACAATCACCAAAAATGTTATCAATACAAGTAGCTGAAGTTGCCGTTACACGTGTGGGCTCAACAAAAATGTTTTCTAAATTAAAACTTTTAAATAAGTTAAGTAATCTGTCTGTGAAGGAGGTGTGAAGTAAAATATCAATATTAAAGTCTCCACAAATCAATATTTTTTTTGATGACCTACATATCCGCCTCAGTGCCTCCTCCATGACGTCCTCAAACAGAGAAAAGTCACCCGAAGGAGGTCGGTATGCGCAAACTATAATATATCGCTCCAGCTCAACACAGGACAGCTCAATAGTGCGTTCAACCGAAAGATTAAGAATGTCTTTTCGTTCCTTGTAATTAATGTTGTTGCGGGTTATTATCATAGATCCTCCGCGAATAGCCTTCTTTCTTGTGAACGCACTTGACAATGAATAATTTCCAAGATTGACAATTAATTGATAACTATTGAGCCAATGCTCAGTAAGGCATAGAATATCGATATCTAATTTTTTTATAAAAAGTTCAATTTCATATTCTTTTCCAGACAAGCCTTGTATATTTTGGTGTACAAGATTAATCATACATTGCTTGTCTGTTGTGTTACTTCTATACTACTGACATAATACTATGTATAATCTGTGCATAATAATATTTACTTTGTCATTGAAATTGTAAGAGATCTTTGTACTACGTATTAAAGTTATATATTGAGAAAAGTAGCGATGTAGTTCAAATGTTAAGATGTCGGTTTCCTGTTGACGAGGTCTGGGGTTCAATCCCAGGCTCTAAGTTTTTCGGAGTTAGGTGCGTTTTAAACAATTAAATCCCACTTTCTTTAACGGTGAAAGAAAACATTGTAAGGAAACCTGACCGGCTCTTCAATAAATTCTTGGGAATATAAAAAAGACTTAAATCCATATCTACTAATGTTGTAAATGCGAAAGTGTGTCTGTCTGTGTTTAACGCCCTTGGACGAAATTGGTAGAGGGATAGATGCATAGAGATGCATGATGCATTTTCATTTTCTTGCTCATCTTCACAAAGTGCCAACGAAAGCAAAGCTTGGTCTTCCAACTCATTTGACGTGATGACATTATGAAGAGTGGGCAGCGAATGGCGCTCCAAGCCGCGACCGCGACCGCGGTGGTGTGTGTTTGTGGCGGCTAGAGCTGCGGTAGGCCGCCACCGCAGGCCGCGTCTGTTTGTGACAGGCTTAAATTGACCTTGATTTTGAAGGAAAATAAGACCTTGTCTTATTTTGTATTTGCCTGTTATTAGTGTTCACTAAAGATTAGTAAGTTAAATAATTGATTGCGACCGTGTTATGCAATTGCCCCACAAAATTAACCCGTTAAGTTCATTATGAAATGAAAAGACTGGGAGTTGGAAAGCCGCATCGAGTTAACAGGGCTCTCTCCGTCACTCGTTTCCACTCGTTTCATACAATCGTAGTTCCAATTTCATTTGAATATTAAGCAACCAAAGTCCATGAAATTTTGCAGACATATTCTAGAAACTAATATCTGTGTCTGTGGTGTTTTAGATTTTTCTAAAAATATGTAGTTTTAAAATTACAGGGGCTCAAAGATTTGTATGAAAATTTTTAAGACCGCGTAACTTTGAAACCGAATATTTTAACAGAAATCTGGAAAACCACAGATATAGATATTAGTTTCTAGAATATATCTGCAAAATTTCATGGACTTTGGTTGCTTAATATTCAAATGAAATTGGAACTACGATTGTATGAAACGAGTGACGGAGAGAGCCCTCTTAACCGTCGGGCGCGGGTTATCGCTTCAATTTGTACCCTTGTTTACATTTCACACGTGCGTCGGTTAGTTTCTGAACCCGGGAGCAATATTTACTTAATTAGACGACCTTAATTGATTTCGTATACAATCTTAATTGTATTGTTACCCGACTACGGCAAAGCCAAAAGGAAGGATTATGATTTTAGCACTCTATGTACTTATGTATGTTCCAGCGTAGCGCCTCAACTACTGGGACGATTTTGATGAATGAGGTGACAATTGATTCGTTGTAAAGGTCCGGGCGATATAGGCATATTTCATACGTAAAAATTGATTTCCAACATTTTTGTTTTGCTACTGTATCGAGTGGGATGTCAAATGAAGAGGAGAAAATTCTGAGTTCATGAATATAAAATATATACTACAACATTAATACCAATTAACCAAGCGACAGAAAAACAATTTGGTGGTCCGTATTACTTGCTTGGTGGCTGGCTTTATTTGCATGTACATGGGAGGGAGGGCGGTGCATATCACATGCTGCATGTTGCACCATACAGATTTATCTGTTTCAATGGATTATACTAAATTAAGCTTTGAGTTCCTTGTAGACCTTAATTGACGCAGCTGTGCGCGCTTAATGACGGCGTACAATAAATCTTTATAATTATTATCAAACTAGATTATGCTAGCGACTTCGTCCGCGTGGACTACACAAATTTCGAACCCCTATTTTACCCCCTTAGGGGATGGATTTTCGAAAATTCTGCCTTAGCGTATGTCTACGTCATAATGAACAGTTCGCTATAGTTATGACACTTACAATAAAGCATTTGATTTTCCGGGATAAAAGAAACCAATTTCCGCTTCCGGGGTGATCATGCAAACTACCTCTCTAATTTCATGAAAAACTGATAGACAGACACACTTTCGCATTTATAATATTATTAGTATGGGTTAATTCTTTTTTAAATTCCTAAGAATTTATTCCAAGTTTAAAACGTTTTTCGCTGAAGAAGGTAATTAAAGAAAATGAAGGTAATTCAGATTTTGAGTCCAGTAAAAGTAGGTACTTGTGTAGTTCAGCGGAGCTGGTAAAGTTAGCTCGCTGCACGAATGAAAAGAACTCAATATAACTTCATTTCATGGCTCTTGAAATTTAATATTTATTACAACCAGTAGTTTATAGTAAAAGCTGCTTCTGGGTACTTCGTTTTGATTAAATTGTTTTCATCATCATCATCATCAGCCTGTGGACGTCTATAACTGTTGAACATAGGCCTTCACCACATCCAGTCCTCAGCCTTCCTCATCCAGCCACTTCCCGCCAGTCGCTTTATATCGTCGGTTCATCGTGCTGGAGGGCGTCTCACACTACGCTTAGGTACTTATACGTGGTCTCCATTCAAGGACTTTCCGGCTCCAACGACCATCGCCTCTACGACAGGCATCGCCTGCCCACTGCCACTTCAGCTTGCTAATAGTTTGGCCTATGTTAGTGACCGAAAGAGTAAATTTTTTACTTGAAAACAAAAATCATTTCAGCAGTTGAAATGAACATATATACAAACATACTAACATGCAGTTTGTAAGTTCATTATTCTCCTACCTACTTGTGGCTCCTAAACTAAGTACATCATTACAATGTTTATGTTCCTATCTAACTTTAATTTTTTTCAAGAGTAGAAAACTAAAATGCAAACTTACTTCGGTTTTCGGATATCAGTCTTCTCCTTTTAACGATGAGCTATTGAGGCTATATTATTATCATCGATGAGCGAGCCAGTGAGCTATACAATGAGGATATACCTAAGTCGCGTCTACATCCTCTGGGTACTCAACTCTGTTTTGTAGTTTGAGTGTTATAATATAGACAGATAGACAGTGCAAATCAGACGTGAACAAAGGAGAGATATGGCCGGCTTTATTTGTGTCCTCTGCGCATTTCCGCAAAAGATCTGCAGTGCTAATGTGCCCGCATAAAGCAGTTACTGTTTAGTAGGTTGATATTTTTGAAGCCTTAGATTTGAGATAGGTCATGAACTTCAAGGTCGAGTCAGCGACATGCTAATTTTTACACGTATACAAAACCGTAACAAAAATAAGTTTTGGGGCTAAGTTGTTCAACAACTTGACAACCTACCTCGCGCAGTGGTAATCACTGTGGTGTTATAAGTGGGAGGTCCCGGGTTCAATTCCCGGGAGGGTTCGGAATTTTATAATTTCTCTACCGGCAAAGCTGTGCCGCTAAGCGACTAAGCATTCCGGTATGATGCCGTGTAGAAACCAAAGGGATATGGGTACTACTATACCCTTTCCAGGTTAGCCCGCTTCCATCTTAGACTATATCAACACTTACCACCAGGTGATATTGCAGTCAAGGGTGAACTTATATCTGAAAAAAAAAACTTTGAAGTTAACTTCTCGCAGTCTATGTCAATAGAGGCGACCAAGTCATAGGTAGGCAATGACCAGCATAGCTAAAGCGAAGTATGCGAGTAACAGATAATAGAGTAATAGACCTCTCACCCCGGTAGCGGCGGTGACAGTCACATTTTCACGGAGCAATAAACCAGCCTTGTTGCCAAACAACTCAGAGTTCCCGGTGGTTGAGCCCCAAAAACTTTATAATCTCGAAACATTTGTCCCCGTAGGAAAAGAGTTAATTCAAGGTCGCGGGAAGGTCGTGGGTCGTCTAATGCTCATTAGCTAATGACGTCTCCTACAATCCCTTTAAGAGATTGTGACGAGTTATTTTAGTAACCCTTCTGTGTACCTAGACCACTCATAAGAAAGGATTTTCAGAAATTCCTCCCAAGCGAAGCCAGAGTGGGTCTCCAATCTCCATCATCATCATCATTTAGGTAAGGTTAAGGTTAGGATACGATCTTTAAAAAGGGTTCCGTTTTTTGCCATTTGGCTACGGAACCCTAAAAATGATTGCTCACAATGTGCATACAGCTTTACGCTCACAGGTTTTACGCTGTATTTGTCATGCTTTGTTGTGCTGTGTTTGGCGCGCTTCACGCTAAATGTGCTTGTCGTGTTCACTTTAAATGTGTCTGGCTTGTTCACGCTGTGAAATTTGACAGGTTATTTACATTACGAAATTAGTGGCACGAAATTAGTTTCACGACATGAATTTCAGTATCAATTGCACGTGTAAACGTCTAATTTCGCAAAACATGCATCTAATTTTACGAAATTAGACGTTTAAAAGTGCAATTGATAATGAAATTAATGCCCTCAAACTAACTAAACTAAACTTCCGTGCCACTTTCACCAATTTCGTAATGTAAATTCCTAAACTTCGCTTAAATGTGTTTGGCGTATTCACGCTAATGTATGGAGCATGTTCACGCCGGGGTATTTGACAGGTTTCACGCTGTAGTATTTGGCGTGTTCACGCTGTGCTTTCTAGCACAATGCATAGCATAACATGTCTGGCAAAATCAAAGAGTTCCCGCGGGATTTTTGAAAACGGAAATCTATGCAGCATTATATCATAGTATAGTTTCAGCATAAGACAGTCCTATTAATAAGAAAGATATGATTCACCTAACTGTTTGGTATGTACGAACATGCAAATTGCGTGCTATACCTACACGATATTCAAGGGCAGGGACTAAACGTATTACGTCTGAATACTTAACTAAGTACCAACAATTACCTGCCTACGTACATTGCTGAAGCTACGTACCTACATTGTTATAGGTATTACCTTCAAATGCCTTCAAGTAGCAATATGGCGGCCCATTAGAAGTCTCGTGGCGACTGCATTAGCACAGATTGGGTATTCAAAAGCAAAAACGGAACCCTTATAGGATCATTTTGTTGTCTGTCTGTCTGTCTGTCCATCAAGAAACCTATAGGGTACTTCCCGTTGTCCTAGAATCATGAAATTTGGCAGGTAGGTAGGTCTTATAGCACAAGTACAGAAATAAATCTGGAAAACCGCGAATTTGTGGTTACATCATTTAAAAAAATTAAAATGTGTTTCAATTTTTAAAGTAAGATAACTATGAAAGGGCTTTATACCTGTACATTCTAAAACAGATTTTTATTTATTTTTATGCAAAATAGTTTTTGATTTATCGTGCAAAATGTTGGAAAAAATACCCGAGTACGGAACCCGCGAGTCAGACTCGCACTTGGCCGGTTTTTTTTACATTTATACGGAATAGCATTAGAAATGACGGCATGCATTGCCAGACACCCTTAAACTTTAATAAATTGTTAAACTGGCATATCTGGCATTTTTACTCGTTTGTTACCACAGTTTGTTACCTGTTATCTGCCAAAGCCACCATGATCCAAACTTCATAGTCGCGGATCGTTCCTGCCTATGCTGGGGACAATACGCAGAGAAACTTTCAGCTTTTATAAAATAACGAAGGTCTGGCTCTCGCTGGCGCTTAGGTTGAAATCCATAGAGCGCACTTTAACTTTGCTTAGACTTAAGACACTTATAGTTAAAACGAGATAGAGTATATCTCTCACATAAATCTGTCTCGTTTTAACTCAATCTTAAGTCTGAGCAAAAACAAAGTGCGCTCTATAAGACCTCAGCCTTAGTCCTCTAGTATGGACCATGTAATAGTAGTAGTAACAATGCATGGTACCAATCCGTACCTTATCCGTACCACCCCCTGCCTCTTGGCAACGCAAAACAACCCTTGACACCCTGTCACCATAGTGTCATATTGTCAATATGTCATTGTTACCAACAGAATCAGAGTGAACTATAAAGGAACTATACAACAAAATATAAATAAACCAAGGAATAAACTATCAAAATCACTCGAATTACCCGACAATTAAATAAATTATTGTAAAGAAAGTTTCAAACAAACTACTTAATTACATCTGAGATCCGAACTGAATTTAAAATATACCTAATTTTATTGGGAAAGTTTTACCAGTGGCAGAGTGAACAACCAGTGGTCATAGATCAGTTAAATAATTTTGGTTTTTCTAAACAACTTTTAGAAATGGCCGGGGTCAGTCGTCCTATGAGCCATATGAGGAAACTAGAAACTGTACGTATTACCTACTCAGTTATTTCTAGTAGATTAAGCAACGTTGATTTTGTCTTTAACTGGATGGGTGATGACCATGTGATGACTTTGCAGGTCTTTACCTTTCCTCCATGCGACTCTAATACCAGGCACCTGATTGATGGTATTATAAGTAGGTATATGTAAAGTAAAAAACCGGAGTCAGACTCGCACAGTAAGGGTTCAGACAGATAGACAGATAGACGGATAGACAGGCAGATGGACAGCCAGCGCACGCTTAGTACCTAATATGGTTTCGTTAGCACCCACGAAGCCCTAAAAATAAAGGAAAAGAGCTGAATTAAAACTTTTTTAGTGTCATGAGTGATCTTTTTCCAGAAAGAAGCTCTGTTCCGTGCAAGGAAACGCATCCTTAAGTACCTAGTCCTGGGCTTCCTGAAGCAGGAGGGCTTGATTCGCAGCGCCGAAACCCTGGTCTCGGAAGCCGCTATGACGGACGAGTACACCCTGTGTGACAACATCGACCTGGATATCATATTGCAGGTCAGCCTAGCTGTTTCTATAGCCTCAATATTTCAACCAAGTGCTGGGTTTCCAGAAGCAGGAGGGCTTGATTCGCAGCGCCGAAACCCTGGTCTCGGAAGCCTCTATGACGGACGAATACACCCTGTGTGACAACATCGACCTGGATATCATACTGCAGGTCAGCCCAGCTGTTTCTATAGCCTCAATATTTCAACCAAGTGCTGGGTTTCCAGAAGCAGGAGGGCTTATTCGCAGCTCCGAAACCCTGGTCTCGGAAGCCGCTATGACGGACGAGTACACCCTGTGTGACAACATCGACCTGGATATCATACTGCAGGTCAGCCCAGCTGTTTCTATAGCCTCAATATTTCAACCAAGTGCTGGGTTTCCAGAAGCAGGAGGGCTTATTCGCAGCTCCGAAACCCTGGTCTCGGAAGCCGCTATGACGGACGAGTACACCCTGTGTGACAACATCGACCTGGATATCATACTGCAGGTCAGCCCAGCTGTTTATCTGATGAAGATGATTGAGTCCTTTAATTCTTCCTTTGCTCCTTTTAACCACCGTACCTCAAAACGTCGAACGAGTTTCAACGTCGAAAGAAAATTTCAACTCTCTGCTATAGTTCACGAGATAGAGCAGACTGACAAACAGACGGACGGATGGACAGCGGAGGTTTAATTGGGTTCCGTTGGCACACTTCGGGTACGGAACCCTAAAAATGCTTGCGCTGATAAATAAACCAGTTCAATAAAACTCGCTTCCACTCACAATAGCTCAACCGGTAAAGGAGTGGACTGAAAACCGAAAGGTCGACGGTTCAAACCCCGCCTGTTGCACTAAATTGTCGTACCTACTCCTAGCACAAGCCTGACGCTTAGTTGGAGAGGAAAGGGGAATATTAGTCATTTAACATGGCTAATATTCTTAAAAAAAAAAAAAAAATTGGCAAACTGGCAAGACTTAGGTACAACTTGAGCCCTATATAAGGTGTAAAGATACCATGACATCTATCTTAATACATTTCGAGCCCAGTGACCTAAATAAAGGGAAAATTAGAAAGCGCCCTAAGCTCGCGCTCAATGGAGCACAATTTACTACAAACTGCCACATAAAGCTACCTTTTCACCAGCGCATTTACTCTGTATCTTTAACAGGGCTCTCTCCGTCACTCGTTTCATACAATCGTAGTTCCAATTTCATTTGAATATTAAGCAACCAAAGTCCATGAAATTTTGCAGACATATTCTAGAAACTAATATCTGTGTCTGTGGTGTTTTAGATTTTTCTAAAAATATGTAGTTTTAAAATCACAGGGGCTCAAAGATTTGTATGTAAATTTTTAAGACCGCGTAACTTTGAAACCGAATATTTTAACAGAAATCTGGAAAACCACAGACATAGATATTAGTTTCTAGAATATATCTGCAAAATTTCATGGACTTTGGTTGCTTAATATTCAAATGAAATTGGAACTACGATTGTATGAAACGAGTGACGGAGAGAGCCCTCTTAACGTTTAGCAATGCGCTATCTGTCAAATCTATGAGTCCAAAGCCGATTTTTAATAATATATAGACTAGTAGCTTATGTCCGTGACTTCTTCTGCGTGGACTACGCGAATTTCAGACCTCTGTTAGGGGTAGAATTTTCAAAAATCCTTTCCTAGCGGATGACTACGTCATAATAGCTATCTGCATGCAGCCCGATACGTCCATATTTTGAGATGTGCGTTGATATCTAGATCAGTCAGTCGGTTTTTTTTTTAACCCCCGACCCCAAAAAGAGGGGTGTTATAAGTTTGACGTGTGTATCTGTGTGTCTGTGTATCTGTGTATCTGTGTATCTGTCTGTGGCATCGTAGCGCCTAAACGAATGAACCGATTTTAATTTAGTTTTTTTTGTTTGAAAGGTGGCTTGATCGAGAGTGTTCTTAGCTATAATCTAAAAAAATTGGTTCAGCCGTTTAAGAGTTATCAACTCTTTTCTAGTTTTCTTGTAGAAAAGAAGGTAAGATAACCGTTAGGTTCATAATATTATGTCAATAGACAAATGTCAAGCTGTCAAGATGGACGTTGCCTAAATACATAATTATTTATTTGAAAATGATGTTTTGGAAAACTCAAATACTTTGAATCGTCGGGGGTGTTATAAATTTTTAATTTACACTTGTATATACAGGTATTTAGATTAGCGCACTAGAGCCGTGATAGCCAAGTGGTTAGGACGTCACTTATTCTGGAGCTCAGGGTTCAATCCCGGATATGCAGCTATAATTTTTCGGACAAGTTATATTTAATTTTTTAAAACGTTTTCCTTCGGGAAAACGTCGTGAGGAAACCTGCATTCCTGAGAGTTCTGCTATGGTAGGACTGGCTCTGTGAAAAGACTACATCAAAATACCTTCATAGATAGATGTACAGCATACGTAGATACACGGGCTAGCTTTGAGTTACACAAGTGGTTGTTTTACTGAACGAGCAGAAGGTTAAAATGATATGTTTGAGGTTTTTTCAAATGACGCCATCGTTTGTCTAGTTTTTCTCGTTCACGATCTCAAAACTTTCTTCTTTAATGTTTTCTTTTAAAAGCTGTTTTGAAATATCTTTACAAAAGGATAAACTGGTCATTATCATCATCGTCCAGTTTTTCTCGTTCACGATCTTAATTTTTTTTTCAAGCTTTCTTTTAAAAGCTCTTTTGAAATAACCTCTTTTACAAAAGGATAACCTAATCATCATTATCATCGTCTTCTTCGAAACGAAGTTTGGAGATCATCATAATCCTAAAAGCTTCTACATTTGAAGCCGCCTCTTAATAACTTTTGATCACTAAGGCTGAGATCTATAGAGCGCACTTTGACTTTGCTCAGACTTAAGACACTGTTAAAACGAGACAGCGTTATACTGCTGGCATAAATCTGTCTCGTTTTAACTGAAACTTAAGTCTAAGCAGAGACTAAGTGTTCTCTATAGATTTCAACCTAAGTCTTGTTCAGTGCCCACCACCTTATCGTCCACCCGTTTGCGTCTTTGGTTGGCGGCCTATTTAGAATCGAGCTTAAAATATATGACGCGGTGAATAAATAATAAAAAATTCAAAATGGTCACCATGAAAATTAAATAAAAGGGTTGCCTGGTAGAGATTGCTCCAAGCAATAAGGCCGCCTCTGCACACAATTATTTTTTCTGTTTTCTTCTTTCTGTGTTATGTTCCTTTACATGTGTTTTTAAATGTGCAATAAAGTGTTCTATCTATCTATCTTCTTATATATAAAAATCAATGTTTGTATGTTTGTGTTCTATAGGCGGCTAAACCGCTGATCAGATTTTTATGAGACTTTGGTAGGGTGTTCTGGGGGCGCCCGAGATGGTTCCTGCATCAAAAAAACTAAGTATATATTTATTATATGAATTTAAAAAAATCATGTTTGTTTACGGCATTGGAACGCATGCGGGTACAGCTAGTGTTCTATAAATAAAACTAAAAATTGTTATTAATTCTTGTACGATGAATCCTTTGTGTTTGACCGCTTTTATTTAGGTACAGTTTGACTGAGGTACCTGGTCTATGAGAAAATCCAAGTGGTTTAGGGTTAGTTATGGGAGTACTAATAGCCTAGGTACATAAGTACTCACCTATTGTGAAATACCTAACCTCCATTGTGCATCGTAGAATTGGATGGCTGCCACGGGAAATGTTTGAGACTCGCGGACGCCACGGTGACGTAGCGGTTAGGCCGCGGACACAGCTGTGATAATTATCTTACGAATTGAACTTTATTCTATCGACGACAATTTAGCTAGTAGGACATGCTGGTCGATGTCAGAAAGCTGCATTTTTTATTTTTTATTCCTGTCGAAAATGGAAGCGGCTTAACTTGGAAAGGCTATTAAATCAGAAGGGTAAAGTAATCTCTTAGTGGCATGTGTGTGACGTCAGATGGCAGAGTAGTTACTAGCCATGGCCGAAGGCTCCCTAGAGACAGCCAAGAGACGGTCTCTACTCGGGGACCTCATAACTTCATCCCAAGTCCGTAAGGTATCCGTTAATAAATAATCCGACAAACATGACCATGTTGCATAGTGCTAGCCCTGAAAGCTTTCGATTTCGGCGTGTTGCGATAAAAATGTCTCAACAGACTAACTTTACTAATTGATGAATACAGCCTTATGTATGTACGTCAAGTCCCGCGTTTGCAACTGAAACGGTGATGCAGGAAAAATATCCAAATATCTGCCGCAAAAGAGAAAACATGTTTCCGCCTTTTGCAATCAAAAGATTTCCATTTACAAATTATGGGGTTTTATGCTAACCATACTAATATGATAAATGCGAATGTGTGTCTGTTTGTCCGTTTGCTAGCTTTTCACGGCCCAACAGTCAACCAATTTTCATGAAATTTGGTACAGAGTTAGCTTACATTACCGGGGAAGGACATAGGCTACTTTTTATCCCGGAAAATCAAAGAGTTCCCACGGGATTTTTAAAGGCTCGTCCGTTAAGCCGATTTATATACTTAGAAAGAATTATGCACACAGGTAGCTTGCATCCCAGAAACTGACATAGACAACTTTTTATCCCGGAAAAACAAAGATCCATTCCATCCCACGCGATTTTTAAAAACCTAAACCCACGCGGATGAAGTCACTGCAGGCATCATGTAGTTCTCTATATCTTCTTTTCCAGGATTACTGCAGCTACTACATGATGCGCTTCAACAAGCAGCCTCAGTTCTGCCGGAAAGTGGAGGAGGCGCCAGTGAAGCGGCCTCAGACGAGGCGAGCCAGACCAGAGCCTGTGGTGGTGAAGGACGAGCCGGAACCCGATCTGCCTTCCACCTTCACTGTCACCAAGTTATTAAAGGTAGTGTATCAGTAAGGTGGGGGAGGCGTCAGTGAAGTGACGTAAGACGAGGCGAGCTAGACCAGAGCCTGTGGTGGTGAAGGACCATACGGACCCTAATCTGCCTTCCACCTTCTTTGTCACCAAATTATTGAATGTAGTGTATCAGAAGGTTTTGGGTAAATTAAACAGTTCCCCTCTTCCTGCCTACATCGTCACTATCAGGCACACAACACCCCCTTGTTCTGTGCTATCAGGTGCTTTAAGCTCAATTCTACCTGAACCTGACTGTCCTCTAAAATACTTTACTTTTTACAGGAAAATCAGCTGGCTAACTCTACAATCCCAGCCATAGAAAGGAAGCCCCTAGCAGGATTCTTGTCAAACATCTCATCAGAAAAGAAACAACTCGTAGAACTGCTCTACCAGGATATCATAAGACCTTCAGGAGCGAGTTGGGACGATATCAAGGGTCTGGCAACTGCCAAGAGCATATTAATGGAATCTGTAGTTTATCCTGTTAGGTAAGATATTTTTTTCTTTTTTCCAGACTCCAAAAAAGAAGGAGATTCTCAATCTATTGTTATTTCTTTCTAGATATCCTGAAGTGTTCACTGGTCTCCTAGAGCCTTGGAGAGGAGTACTACTCCACGGTCCACCAGGTACAGGCAAGACGATGCTAGCACGAGCCGTCGCCAGTGAGAGCGGGTGCACTTTCTTCAACATCACCTGCAGTACGGTCGTCAACAAGTGGCGAGGAGAGTCAGAGAAGATTGTCAAGGTCAGGAGAGTTTTACACTTATAGAATAACTTCGGCGTCTGTTGGTCTATCTGTCTATAAGCAGGTAGTAACATAACATTCTTAACTATGATAGGTACAATTTACTTAGTTACCTTTTGAGCTTTTTGGGGCACTAAGGGAAGGTATCTGAAGAAAATTCAGACCATCAAAATCCAAAGTTCAAACACACATTCAGTTAAGCCGGTAGCTCAAAATTGCAACAAACGCAACTGACTGACAGGTCACAATTCAAGGCCACGTAACTACCCTTAAGGCCCTAAAATAAATACAATAGAGGATCCTACTTATATCCTAGTCACCAAATTTTTTCTCGTTCCAGGTGCTCTTCGAAATGGCATCCTACTATGCCCCCTCAATAATCTTCATAGACGAGGTGGAAACCCTGGCATCGGAGAGGGGCGCTGGAGAGCATGAGGCCTCTAGGAGATTGAAGTCTCAGCTACTGACGGAGCTGGATGGAATCACTCAGAGGGATGGAATTGTGTTCCTGCTGGTTAACTCAAATATGCCATGGTAAGGACTAAAGATACTTTGAAATTGTCTGTGCTTCCACCTGCCACCTGCCCCCTGACTGTCACCTGTTGGTGCCATTTGCTTTCGGAATTTTAATATAAGTAGCAGGAGTTGCAAAGAAGATTTAAATAAAAAACTTCGTTAAATAAAGTCCCATCATCATCATCACCCATGTTAGAGCTGAACCAATGTAGAAAAACATTTCGAAAACTTGAAATCGAAATAAGAATCTCTTACTGCAGTGTCAATCCAAATTATTTAGGACCGCAATAGATTCTGGGACTCTTGCAGTCTTCATGACTGAATCATGAAGTCGGGATTCTGGAGACGCGTCCAAGCTTCGGATGCGTGCACATAAGCGGAAGGCTATGATTTAAGTAAATTATTATTGGCCTGGCTGTTTAGCAGACAGCGTGCTTGTCACCTGTAGGTACCTACCCTACGGGAGTGTTATGTAACTTAAAATATCAAAGTTAGCAAGTTATAATTTTCAAATGTCTAAATTATATTTCTATTTGGTTTCTCTATCAGGGAAATAGACCCAGCCATGCTAAGAAGATTGGAGAAAAGAATCTACATACCGCTACCAGATTTCAAGACGCGTGAGGAGTTGTTTGAGACGTTTCTAAACAGCAAGAGCATAGAGCTGGTGCCGAAGGTCAACTTCCAGGAGTTGGCTGCGAAGACCGAGGGTTACTCCGGCAGTGACGTGAAGCTGGTCTGCAAGGAAGCCTTGATGAGCAGTGTGAGGAAGATGCTGCCTAGTATGGGAGGCAAGAGTAAGTTGGCTTGATGTATGAAAGATCTTCCTCCAGGCTGGTGTTATACCCGAGGATCCAGCTGGCCTGATTGTTGTATCTTGAAACTTGTATATTTGGTAAGAAAACTCTGTTAGCGTGATAGAGAAGTTAGGAGCCGAAGATAGGTAGGTATAGTACTTAGTAAAAACTTACCTAAATTACCTAAATACAAAAAAAATTTACCACCGAACCGCAACACGTCGGGCGAGTTTCCATCCTTATGTCGTCGACATTCCATCTACACGCACAAAACGTTTTGCGTCTTCATTCCTCATACGCATGGCTAAGGTTTGGAATACTCTTCCGCGATCTGTGTTTCCTACCAATTACAATCCGGGTATCTTTAAAACAAGAGTGAATAGGCACCTTCTAGGTAAACGCGTCCCATCTTAGACCACATCATCACTTTCCATCAGGTGTGATTGTGGTCAAGCGCTTACCTATAGTGAATAAAAAAAAAAAAAAAAATTATACCTAATTTAGTTACCTACCTTTTTGTTTTATCCACAGATTATACCAACCGCAAAGATAAGATATCGCTCTCTGACATCCTTACGGCGATCGAGAAGACCAAACCAGTTTCCAAAAACCTGTCAAAAAGACACGAGGAATGGCAGAACGAAATGGGCTCATCTTAACATCAGACAAAACAAGCATGAAGGTGGTCACCTATCGAAAAATCGAGATTTAGAATAGACCTGCGCAGACGACGGACTTTTGTCTTCCGCGGACAAGTCTCTCGTCTGCGCAGGCCCTAAGGTTTTAATAATAGTTTTTTGACATTGAATATGTAGAAATTGTAAAATAAAACTCAATCTATATACAAGAATTATCATTTATTAGACATCTAATTGAATTCCTCTATACAATTACAAAACTTTGAAAAATACATATTATTATTTATTATTATTTCTTAATAAATAGATAATAGTAAATCATTAACTATTATACATACACAGCTCAATTCCAATCTACACTGGACAGCAAATAAACCGGGCCACCCACTACCTTGGAAGTCTGATTCGATTTTCTCAAAAAGTATAAAACTTACAACTATCAAAATTATACCTGCAGAAAGTGCATTTCATGATGATTAAAATGAATGGAAATTCATTGCGATTAATCAATTAATTAAGTGTTTATTAAGGATTTTACAAGGAAGAGTCGTTTTCCAGCCAGGTTAATCGTAAGTAATCATGAAATGAAAACAAAAATTAAATCCAGAAACAAAGATAAAATTAAAAAAAGTTTTTGGTCAGTATTCAGTATTCCCTCCCCTTGCTCGGGTAACTGCCAGCATCCTCGTATTCATCCACCTCACGAGCCTGACGATGAAATCTCAAGGAATTGCATTCCGCTCCTCTTCAATTGCTATTCGCAGCTCTGGAAGCCTTGTTGGAGCCGATATTCGGGCTCGAACCCGACGTTTCAGCTCATCCCATAAGGGTTCTATCGGATTCAAGTCCGAGCTTCGAGTTGGCCAGTCCATTGTACGAATGCCCACGTCGCATACATACTGGGTCACCACATGAATAACGTGACGTCGTGCATTATGATGCATTAACTGGCATATTCTGCGCGATATATCCTGCGTAAGGTACCACATGGTGTGCGAGGATTTCAGTAATGTACCAATGAGATCAATCCACGTGTACGACCCCCTGGTTCGATGAAAACTAACGCTGTACATGCGGTTAACGAGATGCCGCCCCAGATCATTACAGATCCTTCTCCATTAGCAACAGTTTCCTCGATGCAACACTGAGAATAACGTTCTCCAGGGCAACGATATTGTCTCAGACGTCGATCATTTCAATGTAGACTCACCCTGGTCTCATCAGTGAAGAGTACATTACCCCACTGTCCTAACGTCCAGTCCCTATGCTCTCGAGTAAATTCAAGTCGTGCTTCATGGTGGGCTACCGTCAATGCTGGGCCTGTTGCAGCTCTCTTTGGAGTCAGGTTCCATTCAACAAGTATCCTTCTGATGGCGTCTGGGCTTATGACCACTTGGCGTTCGTCACGCAGACTTTATTGGACTTGAACTGCGTTGAGGCGGCGATTTCGCAGAACAGAAGTTGGATATCGGACGTCGGCATTCGTACAATGGGCTGGTCAGCTCGAAGCCCGGACTTGAATCCGATAGAACACTTATGGGATGAGCTGAAACGTCGGGTTCGAGCCCGGATACCTGCTCCAACAAGGCTTCCATAGCTGGGAATTGCAATTGAAGAGTATTGGAAGGCAATTCCTCGAGATTTCATCGTCAGGCTCGTGAGGTGGATGAATACGAGGATGCTGGCAGTTATCCGAGCAAGGGGAGGGAATACTGAATACTGACCAAAAACTTTTTTTAATTTTATCTTTGTTTCTGGCTTTAATTTTTGTTTTCATTTCATGATTACTTACGATTAATATGGCTGGAAAACGACTCTTCCTTGTAAAATCCTTAATAAACACTTAATTAATTGATTAATTGCAATGAATTTCCATTCATTTTAATCATCATGAAATGCACTTTCTGCAGGTACAATTTTGATAGTTGTAAGTTTTATACTTTTTGAGAAAATCGAATCAGACTTCCAAGGTAGCGGGTGGCCCGGTTTATTTGCTGTCCAGTGTAGTTTATTAGTTTTAATATTATTTAAGTAGAAAAAAAAACAAAGATCTATGCAGAATAATGCTAGAAACATATCTACAATATAAATCTCCAATCAGTATCGTCGACAGTATATTTCTAATCTACTATGGTCTACAATCTGCTCAGTTGAACTACTAAGTTTTTTTTTGAGAAATCTTAAGCCGGGTCCAGACGAGTGTAACGAGTAATGTAATCCACCGTGTAATGTAGCACGAATTCTAAGTGTGGACGGCACTCCGAACATTTCATAATAAGGCGGTTCGCAGCGAAATTCTGCATGCCCGCGAAGTTTTCTAATCGCGTGACACAGTACGCGAATTTCTACCAGAGAATGCGCGAGCACGCGCGGGACTGCGCGCGGATGCGCGAGTATCCGCACGGATGCACAATTGATTTTAGATATTATTTCAATGAGGACAATGTCGATAATACTTTGACTATGAAAAATGCTCTGCGCCGCGCTCCGCCATATGTGCGCCGGCCCTAATAATAGATTCGCGTACACGCTTTGAATTCGTGTGCCGTCCCACACTGTTGACGCTAAATAATTACAAGTAATCTTACATTACACGTTACACTCGTCTGGACCCGGCTTTACAGCGCTTTTATAGAGAGCACTTTGACTTTGCTCACACATAAGTCAGGGTTAAAACGAGACAGATTTATGTGAGGAATATACATCTATCTTGTTTTAACTCTAGTCTGAGCAAAGACAAAGAACGCTTCATAGATCTGCCATTTTGTGGAAAACTTAAAAGAAACTTTATTTCTTTGGGCTGTTTCACAATCGTGGGGTTAAATTTTGTCCCAATCCCAATACAAAAACTGTCAAACCGTCTTTATTCGTTGGATGAAGTTTATCTGGAAGTTGTGAATCAGACCCTAAATAAATCAATCATTGTTTGATTTTAATTTTGTCTGTAACGATGGGTTGACATGCAGATTACTTATTATTGCCAAAGTAATTTTTCAAAATTTGGGAATATTTAATGCAAAGTAATTTTTTCCCTGGATGAAGGGAGTTACCTTTTAATTGTTTTGTCAAAAATTAAATCACGAAATTTTATTTTGGCACTGTTTAGTTTCGTTACAAAAATATTGATGTATAATGCATACATTCTGAGAGCTAACCCACCATATTTGCTCTGTGCCAACTGTCATGTCAAAATTACGGTTCACGTTTAAAATAGGGACCAAAATCGTACTTTTGACATGATATTTGACACATAAAGTTAATATGGCGCATGAGAAGTCATTTTTAACCGACTTCCAAAAAGGAATTGGTTCTCAATTCAGCCCTTTTTTATGTAAATATGTACACCGATATTTTCTTTCAAGGACCGATTTGCAATTTTTTTTATCAATAGTAGAAGTACATACTACTCCTTAATCCTGATGCTGCAGGCCCAGGGTTACTGCCCGCCTAAGTTACAGAAGTTGAGACAGAGCAAATACGGCGTGTGAGTTCTCAAAATGTATGCACTATATTTATTAAGTCACAGATTGGTATTATTTCGTCTATTTATACATGGTATATTATATCCGCGAATATCTACCTAGTACATAATACATTTTCAAGAAGGAAAATTCACAATTAGATTTTATACATACATTTAAATATATTAGATCGTATTAATACTGATAGAACCAGGCGTAGTTTTGCGAAAATAAAGTTACGCGTATTTTGTGAAAAACGTTCCAACCTACAATAATTCAAAACTGAGAGATTTTGAAAAAACTTATTACCAGCTGGGCGATTACGGTGAAATGACGTCATAGAAAAAAAAATCCTTGTTATTTATTTGTGTAGTCACATTCATAATTAATTTTTCCAGGATATGAAACGCCCTATATAGTAATAAGTACTTTCAAGTCAAGAGTGAATAGGCATTCTAGGCAAACGCGCTCCATCTTGGGCTGCATCACCACTTGCCAGCAGGTCTGATTGCAGCCAAGCGCTAATCTATAAATAAATAAATAAAAATGATGCCCGCGACTTCGTCCGCGCGGATATTTGTTTAACATCCCGCGAGAACCATGGATTTTTTTTAAGTACTGTGTTGTTACTGTGTGTGTTAGTCCAAGGTATAATCGATCTCCATTCAAATTTTCAGCCAAATCCGTCCAGTAGTTTTTGCATAAAAGAGTAACAAAGACACACACACATACAAATACAAACTTTCGCTTTTATAATATTAGTGTGATAAATAAGTCGCTGACCTGTCCCAGCTTTGATTTAGTGAAATTTTTGAAAACCGGTGAGGAAGTGGAATTTCAAAAACCTCTTACTATAGTTGCTAAAAAAATAGTAATCAATATGCATGCAGTTGGCTTTCAGCCCATAAGAAAATCTTTCACCATCCAAAACTGGATATGATATGTTTCGTTCAAACAAGCGTCATATATTTTAATGTAGTAATTATAACTTGTGATGGTTTTTTGAGCGGAAAGTAGGGAATTTGAGGGGATGGCTGCAGATTATCTCCCGACAGTTCCTGCTGATTGTATCACTGGCCCCGTCACAAACATATATACAGTATAAACGTTACATTCTATACCTATAATGCCTTCAGGCCCAAAATGTTGAATTTCTAAAATGTTGAATCTTAAAACAAAAAAGGAATCACCGACTTATCGTCAAAGTTGTCAGTTTTAGACCATTTTTGTGACGGGGGAAATCTCAAAAGTTAAGTTTTCTGAATCCAGTTTATCTTTTCGTTAGACAACTTTTTTTACATGCCTACAACTTTGTACGGAATCCTCCTCTCTTGGTGCGCGAATCCAACTCGCACTTGGCCGTTTTTTTTCTGTTAATTACGTTTAAGCATATGTAAATTAAAAACTTGCTTTTATGATGCAATATTTTGGGATTCAACATTTTGCAAATTCAACATTATGAGAATTGGGATGATGCCTATGTCTAAAATAAATTGTTTCTAAAGGCTCCTACACAGTATTCCGGCGGCACAGCCGGCGGCTTTTGCTGCAAGCGATTTGCCGCCGGCATAGTCAGGTCGCCGGCACTTGCCTCTGGTGGCCGCAGAGCATCATTTCAGTTGTGGCAGCCGGCCAAAGCGCTAGAGATGTACACTAGCGAGCGAACTACGCCGGCTTGCCGCGCAACCCGCCGGCATACCCCGGCGGCCATACCGGCGGCTCGTTTGTGCGGCAATCCCGGCGGCTCAAATACCCGCCGGGCTTGTTGGCGGCATGCCGCCGGGCTTGTTGGCGGCATGCCGCCGGGCTTGTTGGCGGCATAGTGTGTAGGAGCCTTTAGGGTCTTCCTAAATTCATAAAATCCACGTCCGCTGTTAGTTTTAAGTTTGCCAACCATTTTAAATTATCCATTTAGCTAAAAAAAGTACGTCAAATTATGTCAAATGTCTATGACGTTACTTCAGTGAATTTCATACAAGCTCCCTTACTAAGCGAGCGTTTTGACGTTTGATAAAAAGTCACTGATTTGACTAAGAGTCATCATCCCTATTCAACATTTTAGGAATTGAACGTTTTGAGGCTGAACTCTGAAGGCTATATGGATGCATGATCACATTAGATGTGGAATATGATGGCGGGGATCTGGCCGTCCTCGACGGAGGTGCCGTTGTTGTTGCCGGCGGCGTACGAGAACTGGAACACCACCTTCTCGCCGTTGTTGCAGTCCACGGTGACGCGCCGCAGCCCGCGCGTGCCGTAGTATGAGTCCGTGCCCTGCAACGAAATAATTTTACAAGGAACCAAAAACTTAATTTGCTATAATCCGCCACCCAACGAAATCTGTATAGTGCAACATATAATTGCAATTAGGCATTGTAAGGTCTACATCTCGTGAGAATGCTCCTGTGTCGGGGCGAAACGCGCGTCGAGTGGTGTTGGGATTTGTGTGGTGCTGCGTGGTGGTGGTGCGTGTGGCTTGCTTGGTGGCTGGCTTTTCCTGCATGTTTATCAGTGGGAGGGCGGGCGGTGCATGTCGCATGCTGCATGTTGCACTATACAGATTTCTTTGGATGGCGGATTATAGCAAATTAAGCTTTTGGTTCCTTGTATATCATGGACTCCCGCAAAATAACGTCTGCTTCTATAAGGGCTGCAAAGTTGTTATTGGGACCCCACCTAGGTGAGAAAACACTAAGTCTAAGTAGAAGAAAGTCGTGCAGGGCAAGGTGGAGGGCACCAGAGGGCGCGGAAGGTCGCCTATGTGATGGACCGACCTAATTAAGTACTAAGTAGTGTACCAGGCTGTCGGCCAGCAGGGAGAAGTGCCGAATGCTCGTGAGGTGTATAACATCTGCCCTCAAAGACGTTGCTTCGTGATGACCACGACCGCTCTGCCAAGAGTGATACGACGCAGAAGAAGAAGTTTGTATTGAGTCCTTAGGCTCCTTGAACACGATACCTTTATCATCCGTGCCATCACAACAGAACATGGTCATGTTGGAACACACACTTTGTCTAAGGTGCCTACCTTAAGTTTGGCGCTGGCTATGTAGGAAGTGTTGGGCAGGATCTCCACGGGCTCCTTGAACATCGCGCGGAAGGTGTCGTCCGTGCCGTCACAACAGAACGTGGTCGTGTTGGAACCACACACTTTCTTTGTTGCTAGGTGGATTATCTGGAATTATAAATGCTTTTTGTATTCACCTACCATTTGAGTGGCATATGAGACCATATGCAACTAGTGACCTGTCAATACCTCGTAGCTTTAGTTTTAATTTTAAGTTAACATAATAATTTACTATCACCACTATATCATTGTTTGGCAATCAGAAAATAGTACCCAATTTGAATAAATTACTTTGGATAATGGCATTGGTGACCCAAAACACTGGTAGTATTTAGCACAATAATTATTGAGAAGCATAGAGCTTTCAAAAGCAACCTAATCTCTCATAGAAGAGGCAAAGTCTATTCACTTGTCATTCAAATCAAATCAAATCAAAATCATTTATTCAAAGTAGGTACAATTGTACTCCTTTTGATGGTCGAAATTGTTAAATTTGTACAACATAGTGGAGATAATTAATCACGTAACTTAAAACTACGAGAGTTCCAAACGCGCCCAAGTCTGAGCACAGCCCACAACAAACTCAGCCGGCATTTGAGTGTCTTTTAAAAGTCATAAGAGCTCCAAAAGTACAAAAGTATTTACTGCTAAATCATTTAAGGGCCAGCTCTAAATTAGACATATTTTGTTATGTTCATTCACTTTATAAAAAGAACTTACCTGTAAATGAACTTCATATTCTGTTGGGCCAAAGTAGGATCCGTACAATCCGAATCCAACAACAAAGATCCTCTGGTCCACAGTAAACCTAATCCTATCAGTAGTGCCACTATACCCCCAACGAGATTCTGTTTGTGAAAACCGATTTACTGTCAGCTCTTTTCCTGTCATGCAACATCTTGGTGTATCTAGGAAGCCTACGTTCGGTTTTGGATTAACCGTAAAGTATAGAAATAACTGGACTATCTCTCGGTCATCTAATAGCCCGCTTTGAGCAGGCCCCATGGCAAATTCTTCAACAGACATAAGGGGGAAGCGTATGGCGTGGAAGGCTCTGCCGAGGACCATTCTTTGGTTGTTGGGAGTGACTGGTAGTTGACGTCGTATGCATTCGGCCTCTGACCATCGTAGGACTGCAGCGAAGATTTTTGCTTCTCGAATGCGGAGGGTGTCTCTGAAAGAGAAATGATTGAATGAATATTACTGTACTACTGTGAACTAGGGTGATTTAACCTTATATTTCCAATAAACCCTAAAATTAATGATAGTGGTTTTACAAACATTTGCTTCGTAAATCTGTTGGTTTTACCTGAGAGACATGTTAACAATTTTACTAGTTTTTCACTACATGCCTGTGACTATCCGCATGGATATACATAATATGTCTGTAGTGTCTGTAGGGGATAAACACATAAGTATAAAAATCATACCTTTCCAAAACAGCATTCAAAGTATCCTGATCTATATCAGTAAATCCCTCTGCATTCAATGCATCTGTAGTATTCTTATCAATCATTTCCAAACACAGAGCAGCCAGCTGGGGCTCATCAAACAATCTTGCTTGAGTCAAAAGCAAAAACGCATTGTCTGTACCCAAATTAACCTTTAAAAACTCCACACAATGCTCTTCTAATGCTGCTACAGCATATTTCTTAGCAGTATAGAGCGTTGTCATCACACTTTCTGGCCCAATTCTAACTTCATCGGAATACAAAAACTTCAGCAAGTGTAGAAATGCTGCAGGTTCAACGTCAGGTAGCTCAACCTCTTCTGCTTTCGTTGCTAATACGCCGTTGAACATTGCGTCGAACACTGCACTGCCTACTGACAAAACGAATTTGTGTGCGGGAATAACTTGCTGATTTGCATCTTTGCCTACTATGAAATGAACATCTGATAGAATTTCGTTGTTAAATAAAAATGATAAACGTTCCTTAACTGTAGTTTTAGTCGCTTGCCAGTTGTGGAGGCGTCCGCCTGAGTTGTTCGATGGTTGTAGGTTCTCTATGGCTGACGAAGAAGACGTAGGTTCGTTGGCGTGACCTTCTTCGTCGTTATGACTCCCTCGCGCCTGCCTGTTCGACGGCAGCATATTCTGTGGGGGGTGCTCCTCGCCACTCGCCCCCTCCTCCAGCCGAGCATTTAACAGTCTATTCACAATATCATTCTGGAAACCAGAAGCCATAGCTACGGTTTATTAACTTTTATCACACATTACATGAAAGCCGGTCGATTAAAATTTTCCTTCCAGATTGAACTAAGACTCGATTCTGGTACATTCAATGTGGAAATATCGAGTTACGAGAAATCAATTTGGTTAATTTGATTTAGTTTCTTGAATGTTTGTGTAGATATATTATTTATTTAAACGGTTTTCAACTTCGATAAAATTTTCTCATTTTTGACGTCCAATTTTTTCAAATTGACGTTTGCTTAAAGACATTGACAGTTGACATTGACAGGTAGATTTTTAATAAAAAAATCTGCGGCTCTGGGTACCTGTTGTTAAGTTCTTGATGATTGCAAGCGGACTGCGGAGAAATCAAGAACGCTGGGCCATGACTTTTGCTTTTGGAATTTAGCCGAGAATATGACCTAAGCCCTTACTCGCACGAACAATTAAAAAAGCGTTGCGTTAAAACCCGGCGTTGCGCTGAAAATACAAAGTGCGCGTTAAAAAAGCGTTTACGTGTGAACCGATACTTGGTAATTCATTTTTGTTCTATTTGAACGCTTTTTTAACGGACGTTAAAAAAGCTCTCGTGCGAATGAGGGCTAACGGGTGGCCTAGCTGTTGTGGCAGAGCATAGCGATTGTTAGGCAATATTGACTGGTACCTATCTGAATGGAAGACCGAATTTAGATTTTTGGCTTTTTCGTTTCCTCCGTGCTTTGGAAGAGACTTCAAACCATCGACCTCGGTGATTATTAATAACAGCTGTTAATCCATACTAAAAATACAAATATTATAAATGCGAGAGTGTGTCTGTCTGTCTGTCTGCTACCTTTTCACGGCCCAACAGTTTAACCGGTTCTGACGAAATTTGGTACAGGTCAGCTTATGTCCCGGGGACGGCCATAGGCTACTTTTTATCCCGGAAAATCAAACAGTTCAGAGGTCTTTAAAAACCTAAATCTACGCGGACGTAGTCGCGGGCATCCTCTAGTAAAATATAATAATAATTACAAAGAGTTGAAATATTAGGTAGACCGTATTAAATAACATTTATTCATACAATAATAGTCAGATGCGGAAGGAAGGACGGACGTGGGAACCCATTCATCATTCATCATCATCATCATGATCAACTCATCGTCGGCTCACTACTGAGCACGGGTCTAGTCTCAGAATGAGAAGGATTTGGCATAGTGTACCACACTGGCCAAGTGTGGATTGGCAGACTCTGAGGCATATAATAAATGTTTTCTTTCGACGTTAAAAAAATATTCAAATAATAATTTTACTAAGGACAAAAATTCGTGCGGATACCTGCGATTTTTTTTCAGCTAGATGTTTTATTTGATGGAGATAGCAGGTTTCTAGTCGCTGCTTTGCCTTTCACCAAAGTTTGCCTGGTGGAGATTGCTTTGAGCAATAAGGCCGCCTTTGCATACAATCGTTTTTAGCTTATAGTTTCTCTATTTTATCTTGGTTTTTCTTGTTTTGTGTGCAACAAAGTTTTCTATCCATCTATTTATCTAAGTAGGTATAGAAAGTAATAGCTTTGAAGGGAAAACCAACAAACCAATAAACAAACACAGGAAGTTGGGTATCTTTAAGATATTTCTCTTATAAAAGGCGCCTAAGTAAATAAATAGTAAAATCGTGCAGTCATCTCTTGCCCCTCACGTACAAAGACGGCACGGGATGGCAGCTGCTTTATTGCCTCTTTACCGCCTTCTGAGTAGTTAAGTAGGTGCGCAGAAATAGGAATGTGTAGAATTGGCAATAAATTTATACCTACTTCCATTCTTTATACTACCTAATAATTAAAATGCGTAAGTGTGTCTGTCTGTCTGCTAGCTTTTCACGGCCCAACAGTTTAACCGATTTTGATGAAAAGTGCATCGTTAGGTTACACCCTGGGGAAAGGCATAGGCTACTTTTTATCCCGGAAAATCAAAGAGTAAATATAATAAACAATGCTCATTCTATATCTTTGATGACTTTGGGCTTATTTCGTGGTTCAACTACATTTTTTATTCCCATACAAATTAACCCTAGAATGCGATCTCACCTGGTGGTAAGTGATTAATGAGTCTAAGATAGAGGCGGGCTAACTTGAAATAATGGGTTCATACCGGACACTGGTCCCGTCGTGACGATGTATCGGCTTTTTAAACTACTTGCCCGTAAAACTATGAACATGACGTAGGTTATGCTAGATCGAAAAAAAAATTCTGTTGTAGTAGCATAACGATCAATCATTGATTGCAGCCGCTACAAAAGAATCAGTCAACAACCTAATAAGCAGGTTTGTTAAAAGTGTTTTCTTTGAGTGCCAGAATGAAGGCCCACTGTCCTCAAGTCTATACCTATACAGTATCGAGCACATTTATGCTTGGCCTGTTATTATTATATTTATTGATTTCTTCAATCACTATTGGCAAAAATCCACATATTTTGATGTCGGTTAAAAATCAAATACGCACGATGTAACAACACTTCTATCACCAAGCAGTTCTATGGCTGATTTTCTACGTCATTGGGGCACGCACGCGCGCGATGGTCGATCCAGCTACAGGTGCTGGCCCGGCAGTCGGACTGTCGCCTTCGACGGGACAACCCTCCATCAACCCACACAAGGCGTTCCAAAAAACCATGTCTCTGACTTTTATAACAGACTGAAACCTTTTAAACCCATAAAAACCCCATACAATTCTATTTAAATTCATACTTGTAAAAACGCCTGTGATTATTTAATAGCAACGTGTCGGCAAAATAATTGCGATAAAAAATTCAACAGGCGTTCAGGTTCCACGCTCGCGATTAGAAACGTATATCCTTTTATATTTTAAAGTTACCCCTTTTTCTATACTATTGTTAACGTTTCAAGTTATTGATTTAATAAACTCTTGGTAGAATTATACAAAAGTGTCGTTGAGAAAGTCGATTGGATATTGTATCGATCATATAAATATTAATTATGAACGGTTCGAGTGAATTGTGAACATGAAACGTAAATACGGTGTCCTGAGTTTTGAAAGTGCTGTAGTGTAAATTTTAATGTAAGTATCAAATCAATTTAAATATTTATAATCATTTTGGTATCTAATAAGCTGTGATAGACTAGCTTAGTGGTTAAGTAAGACTTCATAAAAGAGAAGTCGGGGGTTCAATCGTGGGTATGCGCCTTTAGCTTTCAGAGTTATGTGCGTTTTTAACCCCCGACCCAAAAAGAGGGGTGTTATAAGTTTGACGTGTGTATCTGTGTATCTGTCTGTGGCATCGTAGCTCCTAAACTAATGAACCGATTTTTTTTGTTAGGTTTGCTAGGTTTTTTTTTCTTTGAAAGCTTGATCGAGAGTGTTCTTAGCTATAATCCAAGAAAATCGGTTCGGCCGTTTGAAAGTTATCAGCTCTTTTCTAGTTACTGTAAACTTCACTTGTCGGGGGTGTTATAAATTTTTAATTTACACTTGTAAGCAAGTGAATATCAGTAGCCTTGACACTTGACAGTATATCCTAAGCTATATCCTAAGTTCTTCTTATTTTTAGAGGAGACCTGTGCTCAGTAGTGGATCGGTGATGATAATGGATGACTATGTTATTACGTAAGACCAGTGCCTACTGATATTATAAATGCGAAAGTGTCTATCTGTCTGTCATCCCATCCGTTTAACCGATTTTGATGAAATTCAGTAGGTACAGAGATACCTTATATGCCAGGTACGGGCATAGACTAGGTACTTACTTTATATCCCAGAAACCCAAAGAGTTCTCCCGGGATTTTTAAAAAACAAATCCACGTGGATGAAGTCGCGGTTATCATTAATTTGGTAGATAGCTTGCATCTTGGAGACGGATAGATGTAGGCTACGTTCATCCCGGAAATTCAGTTCCCAAGGGGTTTTAAAAAAAAATCACGCGGACGATGTCACGAGTATTCAGCTAGTCACACTTCACACTAATATTATAAAGGCGAAAATTTGTGTGTGTGTGTGTGTGTGTGTGTGTGTGTGTGTGTGTGTGTGTGTGTGTGTGTGTGTGTGTGTGTGTGTGTGTGTGTGTGTGTGTGTGTGTGTGTGTGTGTGTGTGTGTGTGTGTGTGTGTGTGTGTGTGTGTGTGTGTGTGTGTGTGTGTGTGTGTGTGTGTGTGTGTGTGTGTGTGTGTGTGTGTGTGTGTGTGTGTGTGTGTGTGTGTGTGTGTGTGTGTGTGTGTGTGTGTGTGTGTGTGTGTGTGTGTGTGTGTGTGTGTGTGTGTGTGTGTGTGTGTGTGTGTGTTTCTCCTTCACGCTAAAACTACTGGACGGATTGGGCTGACATTTTGAATGGAGATAGATTATACTCTGGATTAGCACATAGGCTACTTTTTAAAATCAAAGAGTTCCCACGGGATTTTTAAAAACTACATCCACGCGAACGAAGTCGCGGGCAAGTCAATCAAGCAAGCAATCTCAGCTGGTAGTAAGAGATGATGCAGTTTAAGATGGAAGCGGGCTAACCTGGAAGGGATATGGTGATTTTCGCGTTGGCGAACCCCGGGCATCACATTCACTTCAGATCATCAAGACCGAAACACCTCGGTCAAGCCTGGCAAGCTCTGGCCCTCGTTTTCTACCACAGTTCTAATTACCTATAACCACAGCACATGTTGTAAATACCGCCCATGTAATACAAGTGATAATATTTGTTAGCGGCATTTTTATTTATCAGTTATCATACGCTGCATGGCTGCTACAGTACCTTTGGTTTCTACACGGCATCGTACTGGAACACTAAACCGCTTGGCGGTACGGCTTTGCCAGTAGGGTCGTGACTAGCCACGGCCAAAACCGCCCACCAGACCAGACCAGAAATTATAAAATTCCAAACCCTGCCGGGAATCGAACCCGGGACGTCCTACTAATAAGACCACAACGCTTACCGCTAAGCCAGGGAGGCCATCATATAGATAAGAAACCGATAAGGGGTGCGGGTTTAGTAAAAAATCGGTCAAGTTCGAGTCGGGCCTCGCTCTTGTAGGGTTCCTTACATAATTATAAATATCATATTTTTGATGTATAAAATATTTCTTTTCCTAGCTAGAACAATGCAATCACACCAAAAGGAAAATCCAAAAATTGTTTGTTATGGTTACAGCTAACAAACTATTTTATAAATCGTTGTTTTCAATATTTATGTTTGTGTATATAATATACCGAAATTTCATGTTCCTAACTAGTTTATTTTTTGAAATGGGCAGCCCCCGTCACAAAATTGGTCTAAAACTGGCAACTTTGATGGCCCCCCATTTCCTTATTTTTTTAAGATAAAATAAAAAAAAAAAAAATTCTTACCTACTCAATGCTTACTTTCACTTTAGCCCTATTGCTAAAGTGATCGGTGTTCAAACAGCATGTTTAAAAGATCTGAAGTCATTTGGATCAGCCTCACTAATGGGTGTCCCTCAAGGCACTATTTTAGATCCCTTTATGTTCTTGGTATACATAAATGATTTACCATACGAATACGATACAATATGAGCTAGTAAGTATAAAGTTTTGTTCCAGAAGTGAAGATGTTGAGTCCAAAGATTCAACGTTCAGTCCGCGTCAACGACGGACAACTTGTGACGCTGTCTGACCGAGCTCAGTACGACCACTCTCAGGTAAGGCCTCATTCAGGGAGACGCGGGGAATTTTACGATGCGTTTTGCGTGAGTGAAGATGTTGAGTTCAAAAATTCGACGTTCAGTCAGTTAGTATACATATACAGTAGAGTCTCAGTAATCCGGCACTTCAATAGACCGACACGTCCAATAATCCGGCACCTTCCGCCCGCGCCAAGTTGCACAAAAACAGACCTCAATTAAGAATCATTTTAAAACTATGTAATTACTTAACTGTGAGATATGTTACAGCTATAAAAACATGAACCCAAATAGATTGTATTGCCATTATGAAATGTTTGATTTAATTTACTGTGAATTTTCCTATACAATCCAGTAATCCGAACATTCCAATAGTCCACCCTATGGTTTTTAAAAGTGCCGGATTAGTGAGATTGAACTGTATATATTTCATTGAACAAGTTTAAAGCTAATAAAGCTATAAATAGTCTTTCATTTAAACTCCATTCATGTTGTTTGAATGTTTGTTTAAATACTTGTATTTGTTTTGGTGCAGGCCGGGTACTTGCACAAACGGAGTGCTGACAATACAAAATGGCAGCTGCGGTGGTTTGTTCTATATCAGGTGTGTACCTTCTATTGTATTCTTTTTTTTATTACGGGTAAGCAGTTATACATAATTAAGATTTACATATTGTTTTGTTACATAATATAAGAGCAAGTGCTGAGTTTCTTGCTGGCTCTTCTCAGTAGAACTTCATTCCGAAGCGGTGGTAGAGTTACAGATACATAAGAGATACTATGCTGTCCTACATAAAATAAATACTTTTTGATTTTGTGTTAGTACTAGTCTTGATAGGTTCTGCCGGGCAGCGATGGTGGTAGATGGTAACTGTATGTTGAATGTACAGAACCTGCTGTTTTATTACGAGTCGGAGAACAACACGCGCCCCACGGGAGTGCTTCTGCTGGAAGGCTCGTACTGCGAGCGACTGAGCAAGTCACCCATGGAGAGGAATGCTTCGGTAAGTAATATACAGGGTGTACTAATTACAACGCACAACGCAACAGGTGATAGTACTGACAAGATAGGGGACGATGGGGGAATTGCGGACGCTGAAGGGAAATTACGTATAAAACCCATACTATTAGAAATAATCAATCAGTCTTTATTAATTATAAAACTTTAGTTATTCAAGTACAAAATTAACATTAACTATTCTAGGAGATCAATCAACGACTACAAATTTTGATTGAAAAACAAAACCTTGTCTGTCCGTAATAACCCGTAGCCCTTGGGGCAAATACGGACGTGTGTTTCTTGAATTTTTTATTCTTGAATTCTTGAATTTTATTAAAAGTTGATTTTATGCCTTTTTTGGAACAGCCCTTTTTCACTTTGTCAAGAAATGTAGACTTCGGAATTCTGTATTCTCTTCCGCCTGACGAAAAGTTATATGTTCATCCTTTATTTCTTGTACGGCTTTTTGCAAGGTTGCGATGGTGTTGTACGTTCGTTCTTTTTTTCTGATATACTTTCGAGGCATCTGAAAATGAGCAGTAAATTGGTTTAGTTTTTGACAAATTATCTAGTCAGGGGCAATTACGGACGTCCGTATTCACCCCAACGAGCTTGTCCGCAATTAACCCAACCAGATCCAAAAAAAAAAGTTGGCAATAATTTGTAGGTAACAAAATTTCTCATAGAAAGTTATTTGTGTAATCTATTCTATATGAACGAGGCAATCGATAGAAAATATAGCTTTTTATTGTCACTTACTTTACAGACATAACACTCAAAATAGTAAACACTACAAATTAGATCAAAACTCACAAAAACGTTTGAGTTTATTTACCTTAACAGGGCTCTCTCCGTCACTCGTTTCATACCATTTCATACAATCGTAGTTCCAATTTCATTTGAATATTAAGCAACCAAAGTCCATGAAATTTTGCAGACATATTCTAGAAACTAATATCTGTGTCTGTGGTGTTTTAGATTTTTCTAAAAATATGTAGTTTTAAAATTACAGGGGCTGAAAGATTTGTATGAAAATTTTAAGACCGCGTAACTTTGAAACCGAATATTTTAACAGAAATCTGGAAAACCACAGACATAGATATTAGTTTCTAGAATATGTCTGCAAAATTTCATGGACTATGGTTGCTTAATATTCAAATGAAATTGGAACTACGATTGTATGAAATGGTATGAAACGAGTGACGGAGAGAGCCCTCTTAAAAATGGTGCACAGCCTTCCGTCGCGAATGTTTCCCTGGCAGTTGGCACTGAAGATGTCGGAAAGTAACTAGTGATCGTGGCAGACGGGCACGGGGGAAAGGGATTGAGTAGATATCTGCTAGTCTGTATTTACCCCGTGTCCGCAATTCCCCCATCGTCCCCTACCATGAAAAACCCCGAAAAAAATTCCTTTAGGTATTTTTCAAGAGTTCGCTATGTATTGCTAATAAAATATCTCACGAAAAGATAATGCCCAATGGACGTTGCGTAGATAGATTCCCCGGGGTCAATGCCGCGTCGTAGGCAAGGCATTGACCCCTATTGAGTTTGCGTGCTATATACCTACGTTGCGAGTTTGAAAAATACTAAATCACTAAAATTACTAAAGCATAAGGTATAGAGAGTATAAGGATGGGCATTGTAGCACATTGTAGTATATGCTCTTGATGATTCAAAAGTACTTGTAAAAGTCTAATTGAATAAAAATATTTTGAATTTTGAATTGGTATCGGATTGTGTTACGGTAGAATGACAATAGCGCTAAGTTTTTGCCAGCTTTCTAATTACATCTTGTACTTATCAAATTAAAAAAAAATATAAACACGACTGCTCTGCCATACTGGTTTAAGCAAATTAAGCTTTTGAACCTTTGTATATGATTGACTTCAGCAAAGTAATGCCTGCTTGTATACAATACTTTTCTGTTCAGTTCTGCTTCACCATCACGTATCGGCGAGAAAGCCAACGCCAGTACGAGTTGAGAGCTGCTTCTGAGGTTGACTGCGTGCACTGGGTCGACGCTATCCGGGAGGCCAGGTAAGTAATTATTAAATTACTAGCTGATGCCCGCGACTTCGTTCGCGTGGATGTAGTTTTTTAAAAATCCCGTGGAAACTGTTTGATTTTCCGGGATAAAAAGTAGCCTATGTGCTAATCCAGGGTATAATCTATCTCCATTCTAAATTTCAGCCTAATCCGTCCAGTAGTTTTTGCGTGAAGGAGTAACAAACATACACACACACACACACACACATACAAACTTTCTCCTTTATAATATTAGTGTGATTACCAGGGATCGGAAGCGTCCACTGCTGGGCATAGCATGGGTGGGCAATCCGTTCAGTAATATTCGCGTGATGCGCGCACATACAGATTACAGACAGACAGACAAAAATCCCAAATAAGCCTCGATAAGCCTCGATAGCTCAACGGTTGAGGAGCGGACTGAATTCCGAAAGGTCGGTGATTCAAACCTCACCCGTTGCACTATTGTCGTACCCACTCCTGGCACAAGCTTTACACTTAATTGGAGGGGAAAGGGGAGTATTACTCATGATTAGCATGGCTAATATTCTTTGAAAAAATTGTTTTGGGGTCTATATCGATACCTAATAATGTTTTCTCCCATCAAAATTTTTAAAATATGTTAAATTTGTTAAAGAATTCTTCAATAAGTTTACTTTCTATGATACCTTCCTTATAACAAGTGTACCTAAATTAAAAATTTATAACACCGCCGACAAGTGAAGGTTACAGTAACTAGAAAAGAGCTGATAACTTTCAAACGGCTGAACCGATTTTCTTGGATTATAGCTAAGAACACTCTCGGTCGAGCCGAGCCACCTTTCAAGAAAAAAAAACTAAATTAAAATCGGTTCATTATTTTAGGAGCTACGATGCCACAGACAGATACACAGATACACACGTCAAACTTATATCACCCCTCTTTTTGGGTCGGGGGTTAGTGAGATGTAAAATCTCCCATCGTTACCTAGTTAGGTACAGTAACATCCCGTCCATGGCAGGCATTAGACGCGACCTTGACCTGATTGCAAGAGTTACTTACGCGAGAGAAGTGCGGCCTCTGTAATTCAGTAATGGGCATGGAGCCAACTGAATAATACATTTGTGTGATTTTGATGGACTTTTATTCTGCCTCTGCCTCGTTGGTCCAGTGGTTAGCATGTTGACGTGGTCCTGGGTTCGATTTCCGGGTCGGGCCAATAGGGTATTAGATATTTAGGGTTCCGTACTCGAAACGGAACCCTTATTGGATAATATTTTGCGTCTGTCATGAAATTTGGCAGGTAGGTAGCTCTTATAGCAAACA
Source organism: Maniola jurtina (assembly GCF_905333055.1). Lineage (NCBI taxonomy): Eukaryota > Metazoa > Arthropoda > Insecta > Lepidoptera > Nymphalidae > Maniola > Maniola jurtina. The sequence goes on along the minus strand of NC_060046.1, from coordinate 12,275,428 downwards.
AGTAATGGAAAAAATCCTGTGAATTTTTGGAACAAAAAATAATTAAAATGAATATATGAGCAAATAATTAGTATTTTCAATTTCAAAGTAAGATAACTATACCAAGTAGGGTATCATATGAAAGGGAACCTGTACATGCGAAAACAGATTTTTATTTATTTCTTTGAATAATAAGTTTAAGATTTATCGTGCAAAAATACCTGAGTACGGAGCATTTATTTTTTCTATTTTCCGGGATAAAATGTAGCCTATACGGATTCGGAAGAATCCCTCTAAGTAATGGTAAAAGAAATTTTGAAATCGGTTCAGTAGTTTTTGAGCCTATTCAATACAAACATACAAAAATACAAAGGTTTCCTCTTTATAATATTAGTGTCCGTCCCAAAGTCCGTCCTATTGACAGAGTTCCCTATTTGCTGAGGAATCTATGATAGAAAAGCATGCATACGCTCTTCTGACAATTAAAATACATGTTGGAGCTCGAGAAATTACGCTATAGATCATAGCTTTAAGGAAGTAAATCTATGCAGCGTGTAACAATAGTCGGGTAAGGCGGCTCTCCCGACGAGCAGGGATTAAGGTCACCCCGAGCGACCTTGACACGCTTACTGCACTGGGTGTTATCATTATTGCATTTTACTAGGCAGTACTGGGAAGCAACTTCTGTTGCTTCTTGTGTAAAGAAAATCATCTGCATTACACATTAGCGATACCCAACCCCTCTTCCCCGGCCCTGCACGACTTTATTTTCGGTTGGTTTTTTTTAATAATAGGTTTTTAGGGTTCCGTATCTCAAAAGGAAAACGGAACCCTTTTAGGATCACTTTGTTGTCTGTCTGTCTGTATGTCTGTCTGTCTATCCATCCGTCGTGTCTGTCAAGAAACCTATAGGGTACTTCCCGTTGACCTAGAATCATGTTTGGTATGTAGGTAGGTCTTATAGCACAAGTACAGGAATAAATCTGAAAACCGCGAATTTGTGGTTACATCATTTAAAATAAATTAAAATGTGTTTCAATTTTCAAAATAAGATAACTTTATCAAGTGGGGTATCATATGAAAGGGCTTTACCTGTACATCCTAAAACAGATTTTTATTTATTTTTATGTATAATAGTTTTTGATTTATCGTGCAAAATGTTGGAAAAAATACCTGAGTACGGAACCCTCTGTGCGCGAGTCTGACTCGCACTTTTGGTTTGTTCGAGCTAGTTTTAGTAGATAAACAGTCCCTTTGTGTGGTTCCCCTACACTTATCTTTGTAGTCTGTACTCTGGACCAAATAGGTACTAGGAAAAGTTTTTTTCACGAACATAATATTGCAATCTGTGGAACCAACTTCCTTCAACGTGTTTCTATTACATTTTAATATGAGGTTATTTAAGGGGTGGAAGAACCCCTTCCTGAAAGGCCGAAGGCATTGACCCGTTCCTCTAGTGCTGCAAATGTTCATAGGCGGCGGTAATCACTTAACATCAGGTGACCCGGCTGCTTTTGCTACCTAGCTATTTTATAAAAAAAGAAAAGGTTTTCAGAAATGCCACCTGAGTGAAACCAACTTAAGTCAGCTAAAAATATTTGAAGAATGAAATCTGTGAAATCTTAAACCTGTTTTATATTTGAAGACAAGTAGCTACAGATAGATAGGTATCTGGAAATGCGAGAATTCCCGGGTGAAATGTCAATGCGTCCTCGACCCTGTCGCCATGGCAACGGGCTGCGATGACGTAGGTATATAAGCGTTTATCTGCGTACAGCATCCAGGTATACCGATCACAGGAATCGATGTAGGGTTACCATGATCTTGTGTTACAAATCTGGACATGCAGGCTTCAATTCGGGACATATAACTTTTCGAATTAACCTAAGCCTGCATTAATTATTATTTATGGCAAACGTGGAAAATTATTTTCACTTTTTATAAACCTAGGCATTTAAAGCTTTTACCTCATCACGTGTTTCTAGGAATGCATGTATTACCTACTGCAGCGACTAACCCAAGTTTTGTTGAAGAATAATAATTAATTAAAGAAAATGTTTTTGTTAGTTACCTACCTACTTTAAATTGATAAAATGTTTTTTTTTTTAATTGATAAGTAAGCCTATTTTACTTATAGGTACTTAATTCAAAACTAATTGTAATGCGGGTTCGGTAACACACATGGCCTGCCCCATCCCTTCAGCTTGCTAATTGGTGGGGCTATGCTGGTTGCTTCCGTTCTCCTGCCGATTTCCTCATGACGGATTTTGTCCCTGGCTATGTCGGGTGTCAGAGGGACACCCGACATCGCTCCATAGCACACTGGGTGACTTGACACTAAAGCTAGTTTAAACTAATTACACGGTGAGAGAGACCAACATTCATTCAGACATTCTGAAGCGCTGAACAGCCAGGCTCCTATTCTTTCTTTTCTGATACTAATTAGTATTGATTTTCCATCAGTTTCAACAAGCTGCTGCTACAGAAGGAGGAGCTGGAACAGAAGCAGCTGCATCTGCTGCAAGTGGTGGAGAGCGAGCGCACTTCGCGCTGGCAGTACGCGCAGCAGTGTGACGAGCTCGCCAACGAGGTCAAGAAGCTGAGGACAGAAGTAAGTGGCTTCTAACCTGCTTCAACAAGCTGCTGCTGCTTGGTTGTTTCTACATTGCTGCTTCACTGAGTGAAAATAAAATATTTTTTCGTAGAACACCTTCAATGGATTAATAATCAATGTCAAGTGAGCTCGGCAGCTATCTTTCAGGCTACACACTGAGTTCGAGAATCAATGGGCTGGTCTGGTAGTTACTGATTGGGGTTTTATAAACTCTGCGTTTGCTTCTATCCAATCTGGTAACTAAACTAAACTGTAAACTAACCTATTGTGATGTATTTATGATGTGAATGGAGTGTTAACTATGATATTGGTAAGTTTGAAAGGGGCGTGTATAGCCTGCAAAACTGTGTTAGATTTATTATTTTGTGTTTATCCTGTGTGTGTTACCGGGACATAAACTGTGTATATATTTAATATTTGATAATAAAGACATTTTTCAAACAAACAAACAAACAAACAATCTGGTACATTTCTGTCGCAGCTGTGCGCTTACAAGAAGGAACATGAGCCGTCAGCCACTCGCACAGCGTCAAGCACTAGTCTGTCCCCAACCGACTCCGATGATATCGATCCTGCAGAGCTGCGCAAGATAAAGAAAGTACAGGTACCCATATATTTCCTGCTTTGTAATTCTTGACATCATTGCTATAAAGTTAGTAGAGTTTAGCGAGTTAGTTGAGCATGCATTAGCGAATAGCGAGCATGGTAAAGATGAACAGGCGTAAAATAAATCCAATTTTGTAGATAAATATTCGTAAAATAGACGGTGTAGTTGGATAGCAAAGGTTAAATAATTTAAATTTATCTATCTAGATATTAAGTGATGGAGTAAGTATTTATACAGTTTTTATAAATCTTCATAAAATCCATCAACATTTTCATAGTAAGTAATTCATATCAGGCTATGCGTCCACTGTTGAATAGGATCTCCCTAGTGAGCGTCACCTTCTTAAAAAAAAAGTTAGCCCTTGACTGCAATATCACCTGGTGGTAAGTGATGATGCGGTCTATGATGGATGCGGGCTAACCTGGAAGGGGTATGGCAGTTTTTCATACTCCTTTGGTTTCTATACGGCATCGTACCATAACACTTAATCGCTTAGCGTCACAGCTTTGCCAGTTGGGTGATAACTAGCTACGGTCGACGCCTCCCACCACACCAGACCTGAAATTTAAAAATCATATAATTCCAGACCCTGCCGGGAACCCAGGGTCTCCCACTAATAAGACCACAGCGCTTACCACTGCGCCAGGAGGTCGCCTCTACGGTCCTAAGTCTAGAACTTTTTGGTTTCAACGGCCACAGCTCCGATGACATGTATGCCCTGCCAAGCTTTATAAATTCACACAGTTATGTTTCAATACAGAGCTTCTTCCGAGGCTGGTTGTGCCGACGCCGCTGGAAGCAGATCGTGGAGCAGTATATCAAGAGCCCACACGCTGAGAGCATGAGAAAGAGAAATAGGTAACATAGACCTCAGCATTTTTTTCTTTTTTTTAAAATTCAGATACAGTATAGTCCTTGACTGCAATCTCACTTGATGCAGTCTATCGCTTGACAGGACGACTTCGGCCAAATCTTCCACTAGACATTACCTTCTTACTCGTAGCTTTGTACCTTTTAAAACATGGAAATGTCTTTTCAGCCTTGTTTTCAAGATGGTGGAAGCTGAAGAGGAATATTTAGAGCAAATGGAAATTTTGGTAAGTTTCTAGAAACTACCTACTGATAGATTATTTTATAATAAGGATAATGATTATTATAGATTGAAAAGCAAGACTTTAGAAAAAAGCAGCGATTTTATTTCCGACAATTCTCTGAAGATGCATCATTGTTAGAGTTAAATAAAACGCCTTTAATCTCTGGGGTGTGCTTTTACGTCATGCAAATTGTAAAATCAATCACTTGTTTCTATTGTCATGAAATTAATAACAAGGAACTTTAAAAAACGGCAAAAAAACCGGCTAAGTGCGAGTCAGGCTCGCGCACCGAGGGTTCCGTACTTCCTCGGCTTTCGGATTTATTCCTTTACTTGTGCTATAAGAGCTACCTACCTGCCTTACACAATTCTAGATCAACGGGAAGTACCCTCTAGGTTTTTTTGACAAACAACAAAGTGATCCTATAAGGGTTCTGTTTTTCCTTTTGAGGTACCCTAAAACCCTTACTCTGTAGGTGACATGTTTCCTCCGGCCATTCAAAATGGCAGCCAGCTCGAAGAAGCCGCCGTGCACGCACGAGGACGTCAACTCCATCTTCCTGAACAGCGAGACGGTGCTGTTCCTGCATCAGATATTCTTCAAGGGGCTAACCTCGCGGATGGAGTCCTGGCCTACACTTGTCTTAGGTAAACTCATCAGGTCTTTTTTTTTTTCTTTAAATCTGGCTTTACTCTGATTAGCCCATGTCAAGTTTGTGATATTTTCAAGTTATTGAATTTACAAGTATGAACTCCGTCTGTGCCGGCGCCCGCCGACATACGCGCGGCGCCCTTTTAGAGCGCTTCCCAGTCAGTTCTACCACCAAAAAACACCAACTAACACAAAAACCAGCCACTCTTAACAAAAAAAAACACTCCAAACAAGCACAGCACGCGCGCCAGCAAACGCCACCACAGACGAAGTCCCTCATCAGGTCTTTCAAGTGCCTAACTGCTAGGGTTGCCACCTGCCACTGCTTGATTCACGGGTTAGCAGCATCAAAAAGACGAGGTTTAGATTTTTTTACGGGAGACGGTGTTTTGGATAGATATTTTTTAATACACTTATTGTTTGAAGAAACAGTTTTTAAAAGCTCTTCATTTAGGTTGAATTCGTAAAAAATACGGAAGCTTTATATACCCCGTATTTTATTTTCGCAATTACGGATTTCTGTATTATCATACCCTGGAATATGGGGTACCTTACCCGTAAAATATGGGGCATCTGGCAATTCTACTAATAGTCAAACTGTAAACTGAGATAGCAATCATCATGATCAACCCATCACCCGACCAATACTGGTCACGAGTCTCTTCTCAAAGTGAGAAGGATTAAGGCCTTTCAGGATTTATTGGATCTGAATATCGCTTGGTTATACAGCTGTACCAGTCAAAATTTTCAGGGTTTCTATCCAACAATAGGAATTAAGCTAATCTAGGAAATTCCATCTCCTAAACTGTTATCGAGGAAACATTTGATAGTGAAAACCCATACTTAATAGCTGGTTCATACAGGAGACCTATTCGACATGTTGCTGCCGATGCTGACGATCTACCAGGAGTACGTGCGCAACCACCACTACTCGCTGCAGGTGCTCACCGAGTGCAAGCAGAGCCAGCCCTTCACGCAGCTGCTGGCGCGCCTGGAGAGCAAGTCCGCTTGCCAGGGCCGCTCGCTGGAGACCTTCCTCACTTATCCTATGCATCAGGTAGGACTTATTTCCACCCATCTTCCATATTCTTCTTCTAAATATATAAAACTAGCCGATGCTCGCGACTTCGACCGCGTGGATTTAGGTTTTTCGAAATCCCGTGGGAACTCTTTGATTTTCCGAGATAAAAAGTAGCCTATGTGCTCATCCAGGATATTATCTTCTTCTTCTCTCTGGGCTGGTATCCGCACTTAAACGTTTCCGTCTGTTGTGCGTGTGTTGCCCCTCCCCGCCGAAGTCTTCACTCCAGCCATCCAAGCTCGCTCCAGAAGCCAAGTAGACCGCCCAGGTTCCCGAGGACTTCATGGAGTGAGGTTGGGGAACCCAAATGGCGTTCTCGTTGTTCTGCCACGACCATGCACTCCAGGAGCACGTGCGTCGGCGTTTCATCGACCTATCGGATATTATCTATCTCCATTCCAAATTTCAGCCAAATCCTTCCTGCAGTTTTTGCGTGAAGGAGTAACAAATATACACACACACACACATACACATATACACACACTTTCGCCTTTATAATATTAGTAATAAGTAATACACACACCCACATACACACATACACACAAACTTTCGCCTTTATAATATTTATATTATTAGAAAAGCTGGCTGACTGACTGACTGATCTATCAACGCACAGCTCAAAGTACTCGACAGATTGAGCTGATATAGTTATTGTGACGTAGACATGAATCGCTAAGGCTTTTTGAAAATTATACCCCTAAAATAGTTTTCAAAATTTGTGTAGGTAGTCCACGCGGACATAGTCGTGGGAAGAAGCTAGTAAGGTATATTTTTTTATTGTTTCATAGATCAAGAATAGTGAAATTACAAGGAAAGTTAAACTAGCAATTATTGTACAGATTTCTGTAAATTAAAATCAAAATCAAATTGAAACAATGATGAATTATACTTTTTCCTTCCGAAAATAACTTAGTAAGTTAATATAAAATTGTATCTGTTATCATTATTATTTTTCTTGGCCACAGTCAACTTCTTGGTTCACAATAACGCTGACAATTAATCATTGATCCAAAAACTCTAATAATTATTATTATTGGTCCATTTTGTAGCGTAAAACTAAAAAGAAATAACACGTTGAGTTTATACTCTCTCACACGTACCTGCCTGTGTTTTTAACCCCCGACCCAAAAAGAGGGGTGTTATAAGTTTGACGTGTGTATCTGTGTTTCTGTGTATATGTGTATCTGTCTGTGGCATCGTAGCGCCTAAACGAATGAACCGATTTTAATTTACTTTTTTTGTTTGAAAGGTGGCTTGATCGAGAGTGTTCTTAGCTATAATCCAAAAAAATTGGTTCAGCCGTTTAAGAGTTATCAGCTCTTTTCTAGTTTTCTTGTAGAAAAGAAGGTTAGATAACCGTTAGGTTCATAATATTATGTCAATTGACAAATGTCAAGCTGTCAAGATGGACGTTGCCTGCATACATAATTATTTATTTGAAAATGATGTTTTGGAAACCTCAGATACTTTGGATCGTAGGCGCGGAATAGTCCAAGAAAATCGGTTCAGCCGTTTGAAAGTTATCAGGTCTTTTCGGTCTTTTCTAGTTACTGTAACCTTCACTTGTCGGGGGTGTTATAAATTTTTAATTTACACTTGTAATTGTATTAACTGTCTGTTAGATACCTCGCTACATCATCACTCTGCATGAGTTGTTAGCCCACACACCACACGACCACGTCGAGCGCCGCAGCCTGCAGCACGCAAGAGCACAACTCGAAGAACTCTCTCGACAGATGCATGATGAGGTGATGGATGAGTTAACGGAATTTTTGAATTTAATCATGACTAACATTCCCCTCACCCCTCCAACTAAGCGTAAAGCTTGTGCTAGGAGTAGGTACGACAATACCCAAGTAACACAAAAGTGCTGCATATCAACTGAATCACTGTCCACGTTGGAAACTTTAGCTCCAAAACATGCTATATAAAAGCTGAATAATAGCTGAATAAAAGCATCCTCAGAAGATATAATTCTCTGATTTGGGCACAAATTATACAGCAACTAGCTGATTAACTGCGTTATATAAGTGCACTATAGTGCAACGGGTGGGGTTTGAACCGCCGACCTTTCGGATCTCAGTCCGCTCCTATAACCGTTGAGCTATTGAGGCTAATTTAAAAATAAACTTCAAAATCACGGTTTAAAACTAGGTATCAAAATTATCATCAAAACAAAACAATTTGAGAAATAATAGTTTTTTCTAGGTGAGCGAGACAGAAAATCTGAGGAAGAACTTGGCAGTGGAGCGAATGATCATCGAAGGATGCGACATCCTGCTTGATGTCAACCAAGTCTTCATAAGGCAAGGTAAAATTAGTATTTATAAGTTTTTCTGTCAACATCTAATACTGATCTGATTTTCCGAAAGAATTTTAACCATACTTTAATCAATAAAGCAATAATGACCAGATTCTCATATCATTCATCGATTATGTTGAAACTTTTTTGTTGACACTTGCGTGAACCATGTAGTACCTACCGTCAGTGTTATTAAGTCAAGGTATTTTCAATAAAAAAAATCTAAACTACAAAGTTTGCTCTTTTTAACCCCCGACCCAAAAAGAGGGGTGTTATAAGTTTGACGTGTGTATCTGTCTGTGGCATCGTAGCTCCTAAACTAGTGAACCGATTTTAATTTAGTTTTTTTTTGTTTGAAAAGTGGCTTGATCGAAAGTGTTCTTAGCTATAATCCAAGAAAATTGGTTCAGTCGTTTGAAAGTTATCAGCTCTTTTCTAGTTACTGTAACCTTCACTTGTCGTCGGTATAAATTTTTAATTTACACTTGTTAGGTATGATTAATAATAGAAATAAAATGCAATTAACTGAGGAACCCATTTGCATTTAAAATAAGGGAGATGGAGAGAATCACTTAGCTCTTTTTGACGTGACAATGTCTTATAATTCGATGGAGCCGGCTGCACGTACGAAAAAACATGTCTCATGCGGCGTTACCTCGCTCTGAGGCGTTCCATGTAAGGCTTGAAGTGCAAGCGAGATCGCGGAACGAGCGACAAAGAAGCACAATCGGCTTTTGTTGTCACGTTCAACTATCGTCAGTAAACCGACTTTACAGACAACCAATTTTTTTCAGTGTCATTAAGGATAGTAATTTCTTCTCAGGCACACTATCTCAAGTAGTTGGTAAAGGGCGTCGTGCATCATTGCAAGCTCGCCAGGCGTTCATATTCAGCAACCACCTGCTGCTGACCACTCGGGCAACCGGAGGACGCTTGCATCTACCACCGCATGGAAGACTGCCCTTACATGACGCCCTGCTCATTGAAGATCCGTCTAATCATGATGACGATGGTAGGAAGAATATTAAGTATTGTCTAATTCTAGATTACTTTGTTTTATTGATTCCAAAACCAAAGTTTAAAGTAATTGGTTCAATAAGCACTCGTAAGCACTTGACAGCTTGTCTAAACATTGCAACTTCTTCTGTTTTAAGTCTAATGCAGCATAAAGAAGTACATTATAGGTCGTAGTTATTTTACACATACTCGTAATCCTAGTTAATTCAGTTAGTACACACAGCTTCAATGGTTTTTAGCAAACTAGATCAGATTTTTTTCATAAAGTCATTCACATAGTTATTGAATAGGGCTGGAAAAGTAATACTTCCTTGGCGGACCCCGCGATTTATTTAGTCAATGATTTGACGGTAACTTTTGCAGATACCACATCAGTTTGTTCTTCGCCTGGAGGTGATATCTATCAAGGAAAAGATTTCAAGATACTCGTTGAAGTCAAAGGCGAACAAATCTGTGCACATTTAGGTACCTACTCATAAAAATATTTATCTATAGTAGAAAAGCTTAATACCAAAATAATAGTACTTAACTTCCCTTTTGTGGAATCAATCAGAAAACCGTTTTTACTACAGACCCCCTTAAAAAAATCATGCATTGGATTTTTTGCTACCCAAAAATTCAGTTGTTAATAATTACTATTGCGATACTCACCAAGATACCACTAGCTTATTTTATGTAGCCAACGTAAACATATTATGCGTACTACCTAATAAAATTTCACGATTTGCCTTAATCAAGTGGCTGCAACGCTCGAAGAAAAGGCAGCATGGACGAGCGAGCTAGCACAGTGCATGGAAAGTGCTGCCTTAACAGAACTCCTTCGCGCCTGTGGCTCCTGCGGTGCTGCATCAGCTAGTTTGCCAGCTTGCCGCTCAGACAGAGCCCTCTTCACTGATGATGTGGATATACGCTTCAGTAGGACCTTGAACTCTTGCAAAGTTCCGCAAATTCGGTCAGCTACCCCACAAAGGCTTTTGCAGAGATTGACAGGTAAGTTTCCTATTCATCGTCAAACTGCGTCTATTTACTCTTCAACTGTTTTTAGACCCTCACCACCACATACGATATCCTTCTTCATTATAATTTCATTGTTCTTCATTATAACTAACTTCATAACAACATCAATCAGGTTTTCAGACTCCCTTACATATTATAATACCCCAGAAAAGATAAAATATAATACCATTATATTTGATCTTCTTGGTCTGTCAGTATTCAATCCATAATTTAAAGATTGCTTCAATAACTTTTATTCTCTCCACCAGATCTTCGCTTTCTATCAGTGGATTTCCTGAATACGTTTCTGCTGACGTACCGCGTGTTCACTGACGGCGTCACAGTACTGGAGGCTCTGAAGCAGGTGTACTACGAGCAGTCGCAGCAGGACATGGAGTTGGCACCGCCAGCTGATGCTACGAGGAAGACCAGCGCCGCTAGCACTGTTTCTGGTAGGAGATTTCTAATAAATTAATAAAAAGGTATTTTTTTCTTATTATTTTATCGGCTTAGAAATGTTAACTTCTACCTAGCAAGTCTTCAGGCATCTATGGAAATCCATGGTGTAAAGTTTTGGTTTTGAAGTAAGCGGTCTGGGCATTCGTGGGGAAGAGAATTGTCTAGATAAGTCAATCACGACGTACCGGCATTTCGGATTTCCACTATAAAAAATTAAATAAATTATAGATTTGGTATACCCAGGCATACCTATTTAGAATTTTATATACTTTTCAAAATAGATTAGGCTTGACTGATAGAAGAAAACACCAGTCCGAAGCTTTTGACTTTTTTACTAACAGTATCACACCGAAATGTTTTTAAAATATAAATAGTATGCGGTGTGAGGTTAAATCCGAATTCCGAACAGTAAAAAAAGCCAAAGTAATATAGATCGTTGTCTGAATTTGATTTTCATAACCCATAATAGAGATACCATGACATTGGAATTTTAGGTTTTGTTTCAGGTTATGGTTCAGAACTAAGCGAACGCGACTGGCAGTCTCGATTTTGGAAGAATTCCAGGAAGAGTAAGTATTCATAGCAATAATGTTTTCTAAAAAAACATTAACCTTCATTAATAAAAAGACAAAATAAAGATAATAAAATCGCTTTTAGGCGAAGAAGAAGATAAGCTATCTCCCTATTTGATGGCACCTTCACGTCGTACTTCGGCGGTTAGCAAGGTAAGAAACGATATTATTTTTGGGATTCTCGTAACAACTGAGATAAAAGCCAAATTCAAGAACATAAAAAAAGTAATGTAATTAGTTAGACATATAGTCTTAGTTATCATAGTCAGCGTAGGCCGAAACTAAATAGTTATAATACACAGTTAGGTTTACAAATTAGATGCACATCTACACATATAATAAAATTGTGGAAAAGTGGTGTCTGTACAATGGAAATATATAAAAAAAAAGTAGCAGGGGTTGTTATTATATCGATGCCGAACCCGAAATTGTAATTAATTTTTTTTTGTCTGTTTGTCTGTTTGTCTGTGTGTTTGTGCACGCTAATCTCAGAAACGGCTTATTCGATTTAGATACGGGTTTCACTAATATATTGTAGTAAGCTTCACTTAGCATTTAGTGTTTATTTCATGTCAATCGGTTCATAAATAAAAAAGTTATGTCAATTTAAAGAATCACGGCGAACATTTTTAACGTACAGAGTACGTACTACACGCCTCGCGCCTGAGCGTCCGTGGCTATATAAAGCGCGGTCACTATTCCACGCGAACGAAGTCGCGGGCACAGCTAGTATTAAATAATATTGTTTCAAATGATAAAAACAAAGTAGAATTCTTATTCCCACGATTAGTATTGGAAAGAAGAATTGAAGGTAAAATGGCTCCAGATCACCAAAAACGCAATTGGTTGGACGATATACCTAAGACACTGGACAGGGTTTAGTTATCCAAGCAGGTGTAGAGGTGGCTAGAGATAGTGGAGCTTTTCGTATGATGACCACCAAACTTGATTTCAAAGGGGATACGCGATGATGATGACGAAAGTGAAATGAATAGTGATATTATACTTCTTAATTTTTAGGCTGAAGAGGATAACAGTCATCTACAAATACCAACAATAATGGCGACATCATCAAGCAACGAGACATTGAAAGGTAATAAATTATTTAATAACACTTGCATATATACATTATATTATATGACATAATGGGAAAAAATGGTTTGAACCTGAATCATTTATTAAATAAACTTCTCTCTGCTTCGTATACTTCATTTCTGAGGGTCGTGAGTTTTGACCTTTTCTTTTATTTATAATAGTAAGAGTTTTCTTTGTATAATAATGCGGTGGGCTCCCAGCTCCTTCCATATACAATTCGATTAAAAGAAAGAGGCTCTTGTGTTTTTACAGTTATTATCGTCATGTTAGTGAAAATAAACTCTCCAAGGCGTGAAAACCAAATCCAGATCTCGAAAGTCTGTCATCCGTCCAGTTACAGACTTAGGTCAATGTTGCTTAACAATCGCAATCAATTGGTATGCATTGTCACAACTCACAACTAGGTCACACATCACTCAAATAAATTTATTGTACCAATAACAAAATTACCAGGTACTCAACCATCGTCACCTAGTGCAGTGAGTTCAGTGACCCTAGTCGGCTCTCCAAAAAAAACAAGTCCAGTCGACAGTACATCAAAGCCACCAACCCCGAAAGATGCAGGATCTCCAACCAAGGACAACAATAGGGCGGCCGCCACCATCATGAAGGACGAAAGCATTGAAATGGTGGATCAAAGCGACGAAGATATCAAGTACAAGGAGGAAGAGCAAGAAAAGAATAAGTATAAAATCGACGATAAATTTAAAATTTCACAACGGTTTTCGGAGGTATGTAATGTTAGTGAACATTTTAGATATCCTCTCAAACCAAACTTATCATTCCATTGCTTGATTTCTTAAATTTAACCTTGCATGCGAGTTTAGTTAGGTTTGGTTTTAGTAATTTTATAGCTTTTACTTTCTTATTTTCTTCTTGTAACATTTTTATACTTACCTTCTATAAGATTTTAACATAGTTATTTTCAACATTAAGTTTATTTATAATGTCTTATTTAAAATCTTGCGTCTATAATTGTTGTCGTAACACAAGAACTACATATTTTTTAAAAGCTTTTTCTGGATAATTTAATTTACCTTTGCTTACTTCTGTATTCACATGATACTATGATGGCTTTCAGTCGTAGTCTAGCTGTGTTACGATCGCTATCACCTCTGTTTTGTTGATAATCTCACCGCTTTCACTATTGTCTAAAGTCACTCGATATAATAAGTTCAGCCAATCACAGCAATTGAGATTGCAGCTATGTGATTATCACAACTTTTCTGCTATGAAGTTTGATTTTGATCACATTAATTTCATATATCCAGCGTGTCCGCACAATGTCTGAGAGTCCTCGTCGCCTACAACCCTCAGCGGGCGCCGCGGCTGAGGCCCGAAGATGCTCCGAGGGTGCGAGGGAAGCAGCCTCCGCTAAAGAGGGAACTGAACCTCGGCGTGCTTCTGATACTGCTGCTAGATCTCTCCCTAGACGTTCTGTGAGGTATCTGCTTTAAAGTTAAACAATTTCATTTTACTCATTGTGTTAATTCAAAAATCATTAGATCCGAGGTGTCTTCACAATTTATGTGGACGGTAATCTTAAATAGATTTGAGGAGTTGGAACGCAAAATTTAATGACAATCTTCTATAACTTGGTTCCTGCAATATCAATTCACAATCAACACATTCTCAGTACCATCACAGTTTACCATCTACTATCGTAAAACTGTGGTACCTTGCGGCGTTTGGATTGAGGAATTGAAAAGAAATGAAACTGACAATTCGTGTTTATTGAGGATTTCAAAATTTACGTCTTTGATTTCTTTGATAACTTCTAAGTTTATTTATAAGCAAATTATCAGGTTTGTCTATTCAAATGGATAAGAACATTAATATCATTCTCTGATGTTATGAACCTACTCGTCTTTTATATATTTTGATGGAATTGCTTCGTCTCTTCCACTTGCAGCTGCTGGTACTACACTTATCTATTGAATATATTTTTAACTATGTATTTTTTAAACATTTATAGTGAAAGGCGTTACACCAACGCATCAATCAACAGCGAGCGTCGCCGCTACTGGGGTGGCTCCGAGCCCCGGACTTCAGTGACGTCACAAGTTTCACAAATGCAGGTAACATCATTAACATCAATAGCTTTTCCTTTAATTATTAAATTTCTAAACTCAAGAGATAAAGTCAATTCCAAAAGCATATGTGGGGACATATTAGATCCAACGCTAGAACGTAAAAGCTTCGTGAGAATTGATTTAAACGGTCTGATGGGTATTATAACCGTATCTTGTTTTTCAGTACAATAATAAATTGGGTGAAGAGCTATTTTAAGTAATGGACACTGTGGTTCATTCTATTAGGTCTAAAAACGTTTTTTAGAATTATTTATTAATAGCAAAATTGTTCTTACAAAAGTCCAAATACAATGTGCCGTGAAATGGCGCGCAATTTCTCACTAGTTACAATTTTATAGTTATAGTTATTTAATTCCAAAGAGAAAATATATAAAAAGTAAATGATGCTTCTGGGTGAAAAAGTTAGATTCGTTTAGTTTAAGAGGGGTCTCTCCGTCACTCGCTCCATACAACCGTCGTTCGTCTCTCATTGGAATACTAACCAATCATACTCAATGGAATTTTGTAGAAACGTTCCGGGAACTAATATCAATGCCTGTGGTTTTCCAGATTTCCGTTAAAATATTCGGTTTCAAAGTTAAAAATTCACATACAAATCTTGAAACCCCTGTAATTTGAAAACTACATATTTTTAGAAAAATGTAAAACACCATAGGCACAGATATCAGTTTCTAGAATATGTCTGCAAAATTTCATGGACTTTGGTTGCTTAATATTCAAATGAAATTGGGACTACGATTGTATAGAGTGGGTGACGGAGAGAGCCCTGTTAAAGATTGTGACCCTGTCAGATTAGTTTAGTTTAAAGATTGTGTATGACTAAATTAGCTACATTTAAACACTTATTTTGGCTAGTTATTGGATCAATTAGAAGTATTAAAAGCTATAACGCTCATTTTGGCTACAAAATCTTCATATGCACACGCTATATTAATTCTTGTAGAACTATCGTCGTGAGACTAACCAACCAAGAGCTGGGGTCGTGATAACTTCGTTCCGTCAATCCCATCGCAGGTACTATGATCTATTTTATTATGATTCATGATTGAAATAATTACATACATTTAACTACCATTTCTCAACTCAATGACGTTATCATTACGTTAACTGCTATAGCACAAAACGGGATCATTAAACTTATCGGTGTTGTCGCATGAACTTACAAATACTTTCAATCTGTGATCTCGAATATCTTTATCAATTTTAAGATTGTCAGCTTTTGCACGATGATCCATTTCTCAAACATTATTTTTAAACTTTTACATACTTGGATCATTATTGAATCATTCTGTTTTTACTGTTCTAGTTTCAATTTGATCTTGGTTTAATCTTTTGGTCCATTAGATGGTGAGTGAAGCTGTTAGTATTGCCACAGGCACTGGCGTGACTGACGAGTGATGGGTAGCCTACCGTCAAAGGCCCAGTATCCACCAAAGCGGAGATGGTCGGAAATGTGTTTAACAGACCAATTATATGACGTAAAGAAATTATCATGTCATCTCTCAATTATCTGATTGGTTGGCTGAACACATCTCCGCCTCTTTCCGCTTAAGATACCGAGCCTAATGAGATGTCTGATGTATGTAGGGCAGTATGTGTAAAACATTGATGTAGAATTTTACTATACACTTTACGTCAAAATTTTAAATTTAATGTTTGCCCCTAATTTACCAAGTCTTAGAATATAAAAGTCCAAACTGTTCTATGATAATACTCGTAATATCAGAGAACAGTGCGTTAGTAGCAGAGGCACGTTAAATTAGAATAATAACTAAAATATTTAGTTTGGCTTTGGCGCTTGCCAATGTAGACCTAGGTTTACTTAATAATGGGTTCAGTTTGTGCAGGGATTACTTTAATGTATGACGGGCGATTACTAGCCCGTCGTCAACTCGTTTCTAGTTTTTAGCTCAACTCGTTACTCGCTAATGTTGGAGGTCAGACAACTGCCCAAAGCAAATGACTGACGCAGAACCCATCGTCTAATGGATCCCTGTGAAACTAGATGAGGTTCAACCTTGATCCCATCATTGTAAATGGCCGCCATCAATGTTATTCATAATTTTTGAAAATTTAACAGCTTTGGAAATGACCTGTTGTGGTGAGTCCACGTCCGAGGTAAAAACTAGAGGAAACTCTGTAGAACTGAGTAGAGGATCTTGAAAAACATTTTTGCTTCTAGAGTATTCTGCAATTTTTCTCTTTTTACCACTTTTGTACCCCGTGAATACCTAATGTACGACTGTTAGTGTTTTAACTTTTAGGTTGCCTTTTCACGGGGAGAGTACAAGGACGTAAAGCGACATAATGTGTGAGAAACCTACTAATTATAAGAATCTACTAGAGTCTAGACGCTCTTAAAGTTGAATAAATTGTGAAAGCTTAAAGGTGTCTGGCAGGGGGTTGCCACAATACCAAGTACCTAGCAATGCATGACTTGATTTTAATATCTTGTTTTTTATTATATTTAAAATACCGAAGAAAATATAAAAAATTAGACTTTTTATACTTTGACGTAAGACTTTTTCCATCTTTATTACCTGTTATCTTCCAAAGCCAACATGATCCAAACTTCACACTCGCTGATCGTTCCTCCCTGTGCTGAGGACAATACGCAGAGAAACTTTCAGCTTTTATAAAATAACGAAGGTCTGACACGCGCTGGCTCTTAGAAATTGAAGTGATATAATAATTTGTAGATTTTTCACACATTTTTCGCTACGTATCCCGCGTAGATAAAGGTATCCCTGGTAGAAAGTCAGTATTATTCTAGAAATATTAATGTTATACGTACATAGCATTTCCTGAAAACCTGCCAGTTAAGCTGCCAGTGTTCTCCGCTAGATAAGAATCCAAGAACCTCCCAAAAGATAAATTAAAACCCCCAAATAGTGAGTTCTCCAATTCAGCCAGCTTCAGTAAGAAATAAAATAAAAACTAAAAAACTTTCGGCCAAACCTTCGGCTTCGGTTAAAATAGGCCGAAGTTTTGGCCGAAGGGGCTTATAAATTCAATCTGGCCTACTTAGCTTTTTTTACAAATTAATTATTAATTAGGTACGCATCTTAGCTAATTGGATTGTTTTTATTTTACAAAATTTTGTTCTTTACTCTTTCGGACCACGAGTAATTTACCTGTTTAACAAGTGTACTTAAATAAAAAAATTATAACACCCCCGACAAGTGAAGGTTACAGTAACTAGAAAAGAGCTGATAACTTTCAAACCGATTTTCTTGGATTATAGCTAAGAACACTCTCGATCAAGCCACCTTTCAAACAAAAAAAAAACTAAATTAAAATCGGTTCATTAGTTTAGGAGCTACGATGCTGCAGACAGATACACAGACACACACGTCAAACTTATAACACCCCTCTTTTTGGGTCGGGGGTTAAAAATCATAGGTATTGCTAATTAGATATTTTTATTATGTACCGCTTTAATATTACTAGGCACAATATTAATCATTGTTAGAGTTTTTTTCAACTTTCGTAGAGTAGACCGTACCTATTATGCAATTGTCCCAGTGTTATATTAAAAAATCCATATACTTACTTACTAAGATAATAAAATATGCGAAAGTGTGGCTGTATCAGGGATATTTTTATTCTGAAAAATCAAAGAGTTCCCACTGGATTTTTAAAAACCCCAAATCCACTCGGACGAGGTCACGGGCATCATATCAGTTACTTTATAAATATAATGTACGGACATCTGCAGTATATTTTATAAGTAGCTATTCACTAGGTGTTAGAAAACTTTAAGTATTACAATTTACCTACCCTTAATTTACCTACCCTTAATTTACCTACCCTTTTTTGAATACCTACCCTTGAAAGTACAACAGAAAGAAAGTCGCAATATTAAAATTAATAGCGTAATTATTTATCACTACTCAAATTATTATAACAACTCATTAAATAACAACCATCAGAATCACTTGATCATTAATTCTTCTGCGATTTAAATTTCTTTCTATCTCACTTTCTTCTTTAGGTACTTACCCCCATTTCTATGCATGCTTGCCTATTATTATTCTTGTCATGTTTCCAATTTTCACATTAACTTGTACTTATATTATTATTAAATTAAATGTAGTGTATGTATACTGGGTGAAACCAGAAGGCTTAGCAAAAACGAAAACAGGTGATAGTATTAATTATTACTGATAAGATACCTACCACAAAAAAAAAACGCGAAAAAATAAATGAAAGATCCTGTATTTTTTAAAAGTTCGCCACATATTAGCAAATAAAACACCTGACTGACGCTAGAGGTCAACGAACGTTACGTAAGTAGGCCACTCGGAGTCAATATCACATTGTAGGTGGGGCATTGATCTGAGTTTTGCACGCTATACAATGAGGGTTTGAAAAATAGTAAACCTAAACTACAAGATAAGGCAAATGGTCTTCTTATTTTTCTATCTGAGCTGGTTTCCGCACTTAAACGTTTCCGTCTGTTGTGCGTGCGTTGCCCTCCCCGCCGAAGTCTTCACTCCAGCCATCCAAGCTCGCTCCAGAAGCCAAGTGGACCACTCAGGTTGCCGAGGGCTTCATGAAGTGAGGTTGGGGATCCCAGATGGCGTTCTCGATGTTCTGCCACGCTCGTACACTCCAGGAGCACTTGCGTCGGTGTTTCATCGACCTCCATGCAGGCCCTGCACAGAGGACTGTCGGTAACACCTATAACGCAAAGATGTTTGTTTAGTGGGCAAGGCAAATGGTTTACCCAATGCTAATAACATAACATACACAACATAATATAACATAGCATTGAATTGTGTTAAGGTAGTATAACATATAACATATAATAATATCGCTAAGTTTTTGCTGGCGTTCTAGTCACACCCTGTATAACGAGCGAACAAAAGAAATGCCGGTGCACGGATAACCCTAATCAGGTTTTGATGCACCGGAATGTTCATCGTAATGTAATATTTAAAATGTATGTTTGTTTTCAAATAATTAATAGATAAATAAAGCAAAAATTAGGCAATCAAAAATAAAGCAACAAATTAATAACAAAAACTAAAAGAACACAGAACAAAGAAAAAGATAGACGGCGCGAAACGTGTTCAACAAAGTGAAGCATAACTGTTATCAAAGTTAGGTATAAGATGACTGTAAGATTATACTGGGAAAATAATATATTGCGTTCATTTGGTGTAATGAGTTAAGAGATACACTAAAATATTCAAAATGTCGGATGGTGTGTGGCTCATGACAATGGTCTTTGAAACCTGCTACAAATTGTAGCGCCAAGTTTGCCGTCTATTTTTTCCTTTAGTCCTAATAAAAGGACCATGCTAATAAAGGTCCTTTTAAAAACCTTACATCTTGCAAGTCGCATCCTCAATATCGAGTTGTTTTTATGTAGGAGCAGTACATCCACGGCTGCGGTTGCCTTCGCTGTTGCCACTTCAGCATCGTCTAATCCAAGGTCTCCACCACCAACCTCACCACCGCATGCACGGCGAGACTCGGTCATATCAACTGCTGCTACTATGAGAGTTTTGAATGTTCTAAGGTAATTTTTAGTACCCATCAGTAGGCTGTGCCAACTCAGTGTTCAACACTAAATGGTTGCCACTGAGCTCATTTGACATTGATTAGTTCTACATTGCTGCTTTACTGAATAACATTAAAATAAATTTTCATAGATAACCTTCAATAGATTATAAATATCAAATAG
The DNA here is from genome assembly GCF_905333055.1 of Maniola jurtina. Classification (NCBI taxonomy): domain Eukaryota; kingdom Metazoa; phylum Arthropoda; class Insecta; order Lepidoptera; family Nymphalidae; genus Maniola; species Maniola jurtina. The sequence goes on along the minus strand of NC_060046.1, from coordinate 12,255,176 downwards.
GTTCGGCTCGGTGGCCATTATTTCAGTATTAAACACTGAGTTAGTGAATCATGACAAAATCCATTCTCTATACAAGGTGCTGGATAATGTCCGTAAAATCCCGGTAAGCTGAAGTTAGGACCTATGTGTATAAGATATACCAAAGAAAGGATGATCCTCGTAGCTCGTGGGAGATATGAGGGATTAAATAATTTGTTCAAAACTCCATTATCAATTATCCATTCCAATATCAATATCACAGTTCTTGCAAACAGCTGGTCGCGGAAAGGAATTCGTAAAAACTTCTATGAACTCGAGTGAGAGGACTGTTAGAACGTTTGTCAAGTTTTCCTAACAATTTTACCCAATTCAGGCACTGGATCTCCAAGCACTCATCAGATTTCTGGTCGGACGAGCGTCTCCGTGGCCTCACCATGGACTTCCTCAAAGAGATCGAGAGCAGCCCAGGCTTGCTTCCAGCTGAGAATAAGTCGGCGTCACAGCTGCTACGACTGTTGGAGCGACCACCGGACAGGGCCGTGGATTTGAAAGCCTTGTTTATGCCACCAAGAGTGAGTCCAGATAACTGTAAAACTACTTTTAAGGGTAAGCCGCTTCTTAGCAAAAGGATGGCAGCCTCAAGTTATGACTACTTGGTAAATGTAGGCGTTTCTTTGAAGCCTTTGTCAAAAACCTTTTCGATAATGATGACAGTAGGTACACGACACGCCGAAAAGTTGAAGAAGTGAATGAGTGCGTTTGTGAAAAAATACCCCGAAAATAAATGACAGGGAGTTTATTATAGGAGTATAATATTGTAGCAGGGAAGAGCGTAATAGCGAGAAAAGACAACCAAAAACAGCATTTTTCTTTAAATTCACAATACTGTCCATTTTGTCAACCGGGGCTGGGGGTCCTATGTGGCCTTAGGCATTGAGTTGCAGCCTAAAAAGTCATCCATGCCATGGGTTTGAATCAATACTGTTATGAAGTCTTGTGTTGCTTGCGTTTAGCCACTCCCAGCAACACACATGATATTTTCTGTCCATCTAATGCGGTTTGCTTGGTGTATTTGAGCACCTTGGGGCCCGAACATTACAACCTCATATATAGCTTCAATTTTATAATTGGATGAATAAAAAGCTTTGTTTTGTGATATTTTAGGTACCCACTAAAGAAAGCACCGAAACATTATCAGCTCTTGAGATCGCCGAGCAAATGACTTATTTGGATTATCAGATATTCAGCTCTATTCACAGCGAGTGAGTTATGAACTACTTAATAATTATTTAAGTATACTGATCAGGCAATGTCAATACGGCACGGTCATAGTATGATGAAAAATGTATGCATCATTGAGGTGTAGACTTACACGTTTTTTTGTGACTTGGAAATAAAATAATTTGTTATAATCATTCTGGTTTTGATATACAAATCAATCAAATAATTTGTATAAATTTCCAAAAACATTGTCCTGTTGTGGTTGGTCTGTTCTAACAATTTTCATAATACAGAATAGCATTTAGTAAAATTTTAGATCAAGAATGGTTGTCATTGCTAGATTTTATCCATATTTGTAGGGGTCCATAATTTCCAATCCCACATTTTTGCTTCACTTTCGTATAATTATTGTGCTTGAACAGAGAGTTCCTGGGCCAAGCCTGGACGAAGGGTGACAAAGCGGAGCGCGCACCACACATCCTGATGATGACGGCTCACTTCAACCACATCTCAAACCTTGTCATATCGGAGATACTCAAAAAATATACGCTTTTGGGTAAATTAATTACTATAATTAATACGTATTTATTAACTATTAATTGAAGAGAAGTGTTTTTATCGAAATAGTAACGCTCGATTGTGTTTAATTCATTTTAATTAATGAATATGACGACATCATCCAGCCATCCATCATCGCGAGGGATTTATCTATCTCTTTCCTTTAGTCAGTGCATCTATAACCATTCGCATTAAAATGTGATTAATGGAAGAAGCCTCGAAACTTATCACTGATGATTACGACACAGATACAGAAAAAGAGAGACAGAATACGACAAAGTACATAATAAAATATATAATATCTCAATAGTTCTACTAATGTCTTAGTTTTTAGGTTAAGTTATTTACTTAAGTTTAAATGTTACGATACGATTACTTTATTTTCGATTTCTTTCTGTTCTAAGCGACACGTCCATTATGTTATTGACTGCATATGTACACACTTTTTTTTGGAGAGTGGCTAGTCTTTTTTTTCATGGCTTTATTGTAATATTGTATTATTATTGTCATTATCTGTATTGTGTGCTTAATAAACAAAAACAAAACAAAACAAGTGAGAGATAGAAGAAGGAAAGAGAGTTAAAAAAAGAGAGAGAAAGAAGGAGAGAAAAAAGAGACATATTCTGTGTATTGCAGGTCGCGTAGCAGCCATAGAGAAGTGGGCAGCGGTGGCCGACATCGCGCGCTGCCTGCACAACTTCAACGGCGTGCTGCAAGTCTGCGCCGCGCTCGCCAACACCTCCGTATTCCGCCTCAAGAAGACTTGGGAGAAAGTGTCCAAAACTGTAGGTCAAACCTTTTGTTGTATAGAAGCAGGCGTTATTTTGCGGAAGTCCATGACATGCAACTTTGCAAGGAACCAAAAGCTTAATTTGCTATAATCCGCCAAACCTCTGTATGGTGCAACATGCAGCATGCGACCTGCACCGCTCGCCCTCCCACTGATAAACATGCAGGAAAAGCCAGCCACCAAGCAAGCCACACGCACCACCACCACGCAGCACCACACAAATCCCAACACCACTCGACGCACGTTTCGCCCCGACACCGAAGCATCCTCGGGAGATGTAGACCTTACAATGCCTAATTGCAAAGTCCAGCAATCTTTGCTAAACTTAAGCTTTTGGTTCCTTATAACCTTTTGTTTTTAGGGTTCCGTACGTCAAAAGGAAAAACGGAACCCTTATAGGATCACTTTGTTGTCTGTCTATTTGTCTGTCTGCCCGTCTGTCGTGTCTGTTAAGAAAACCTATAGGGTACTTCCCGTTGACCCAGAATTCGAATCTCATGTTTATATTTAGGTAAGTATATTTTTGTTTTTACAGAGTAAGCAGACCCTGGACAAACTGCAAGTGTTGATATCTTCCGAGTGTCGGTTCAGGATTTTAAGAGATGCTTTACACAGGTGGGTAGATAAGTTCTTACTTGAATTATTTTTGACCTTATCACAAACAAGCATTGAACTAGCCTGTTTATCGTTCTTTTATTAACCCCCGACTCAAAAAAGGGGTGTTATAAGTTTGACGTGTGTATCTGTATATCTGTCTGTGGCATCGTAGCTCCTAAACTAATGAACCAATTTTAATTTAGTTTTTTTGTTTGAAAGGTGGCTTGATCGAGAGTTCTTAGATATAGTCCAAGAAAATCGGTTCAGCCGTTTGAAAGTTATCAGCTCTTTTCTAGTTACTGTAACCTTCACTTGTCGGGGGTGTAATAAATTAATTTACACTTGTTATCGAATATATGAGGTATATATACAAGAGTTAATGTAGTTCTATGATAATATTTTTTTAATTTTTTAGGTGCGATCCCCCCTGCATCCCGTACCTGGGCATGTACCTGTCGGACCTCTCGTTCATCGAGGAGGGAACCTCCAACTACACTCCCGACGCACTCCTCAACTTCTCCAAGATGAGGATGGTATGTATGCCATCAACCCATCGCCGGCTCACTACTGAGCACGGGCCTCCTCTCAGATTGTGATCTTTGCGCACTTTGACTTTGCCCAGACTTAAGACAATGTTAAAACGAGACAGCGTTATACCACTGGCATAAATCTGTTTCGTTTTAACTGAAACTGAAGTCTAAGCTAAGTGCGCTCTATAGATCTAAACCTCACAAAGAACAGGTTTAGGCCCATTGACTTATATATGTTAGGCCAACCAGATAGCCGAGTACGAATTGGTAGACTTCACACAACATGTTATTGAAAACTCTGAGACACTAACTAGGTAAGTAAGTACCTAACGTTTTGACGACTTCCCTGGCACAGTGGTAAGTGCTGTAGTCTTATTAGTGAGAGGTCCCGGGTTCGATTTCCACCAGGGGTTTCAGTTTTATAATTTCTAAATATTTGGTCTGGTCTGGTAGGAGGCTTCCGCCTTGGCTAGTTACCACCCTACCGGCAAAGCTGTGCCGCCAAGCGACAAAGTTCCGGTACGATGCAGTGTAGAAAAAAAAGGGATGTGGGTTTAATAAAAACTGCAATATCCCTTCCAGATTAGCCCGCTTTCATCTTAGACTGCATCATCTCACTTACCACCAGGTGACATTGCAGTCAAGGGCTAACTTTTATCTGAAATAAAAAAGTAACCTACCTACTTGGTACTAGGAACCTTTTTTTTAAAGCCACGTTAATATACACAAAAAGGACAAACAGGAGGTACAAAAAGGAGGTAAACAAAAGGACAAAAGGCAAGTGACCCTTATTACTAGTAGCCCGAACTCCAAAAGCCTCTCGAGCTTTTTTGACCCAGAAGGCGGTTTCGAGACCGTTACTAACAAGAAAAGACGCAGGAAAAACAAACCTAAGAACAACAAACCTACTCAATCGATAGGATCTGTAAAAAGAACTGGGACAGCTGTTGCATCGAGTAATATTAAGGTGGCACCACGATTGACATACATCTACGCGTCCAGATTCGATTCGCAAACCACCGACAGTAATATCACAGATTTTCTACTAGAAAACAACGTCGAGCCTGTAAAGGTTGAAAAGTTAATTCAATTCAAAAAGTCTAACTTTTCATCGTTCAAGATAACAGTAAATAAGACGGAAGAAAATACCCTACTGTCAGCCGATCTTTGGCCAATAGGTATAGAGTTCAGGCTATTCCAATTTAGACCTAAACGCTATTATCGCTCGATCGTATTTCCCGCTGATCAGCCCTCTACACTGATAGGCGTCGAGAGTACAGTCGTAAGCAAAAATGACTAGTGTAAAAATGATTTCATTTAATTGCCGATCGGTCAAACGTTCCTGCCAGCATATTCGAGATCTATGTAGTGACTATCAGGTTATCGCGATCCAGGAGCACTGGCTTCTACCTGATGACCTCGACTTCCTGAATACTATCGATGATAAGTTTAGAGCGTACGGTGTGTCTGCGGTCGATACGACGACTGGTGTACTCAAGGGTCGACCCTACGGCGGCGTCGCGATACTATGGAGAAAGGATATGTTCCCGACTGTCACCCCTATCGACTGTGGTAACCCACGTGTGGTTGCAGTTCGCCTAGAGCTCGCGCGTCGCAGTATCATAGTGGTGTCGGTGTACATGCCCACAGAGGCCGCGGATAACCTACCGGTGTTTACGGAATGCCTAGGAGTCATTAGTGCAGTGATCGCGTCACATGACGATGTAGAAAGTGTCATCTGTCTAGGTGATTTTAATGGTGATGTGTCACGTAAACATAGCCTATTTGGCCGCGAATTAGTTGCCTATTGCGAGGAGGAAGAATGGACTTGTGCGGATGTATGTACTCTAGGCGTTACATCAGGTACATACACGTACCTGAGCGACGCGCACGGCACGACCAGCTGGATCGACCATGTCGTAGTCACGAGCGCTGCCCTGCGCGCGCTCAGGAGTGTGCGTGTACTCAACAACGTCTATTGGTCGGATCACTTTCCTTTAGCTGTTGACTTTGATTTTGATGTAATTGTGCCAAAAAGTAATTTGATAAATAGAATACATGTGAATAAAATTCAGTGGGGATATAGAACCTCGGACCAGCAGTGTGAATATACCGAATTATGTAGCCAATACCTAGATAAGTATAAATATGATAACCTGCCGTGTTATGGTACTTCTTGTAACATGCATGGTCATCACCAGTATATAGATTCATTATATGCCAGCATGATTGAATGTTTGTCTAGGGCTGCCACTGACACCTACACAGGAGGAGCTAGGATCAGAAAAAAGACAGTGGTGGGCTGGAATCGACATGTGAGGGACTCCCATGCCAGGGCCAGACATTCATTTCTGATGTGGAATTGGCATGGGCGTCCTTCTCATGGCGATATTTACGAGGAAATGACTAATTCAAGAAAAACTTTTAAACAAAAATTAAAATGGTGCCAATCTAATCAGGACAAAATTAAAATGGACATAATCGCAACCTATAGACGAAATAATGACTTTGGAAAATTTTGGAAGGAAACGAACAAACTACAGCCTAAATGCAGTACTCCTGTGTCGGTGGGTGGTTTACACAACCATAAAGATATAGCAAACTTATTTGTAAATAAATTCCGCGTAGACTGCCCGATAGTCGGCGCGTGCCCTAGCGCTGAGTCACTCTCCGGTGGCGGCGCGAGCGCGGGAGACTCGCGCGCGCTGCATGTGTCGGCCGACGAGCTGGCGCGGTGCGTGCGCGACATGCAGCGCGGCAAGTCCCCGGGCCACGACCACCTCAGCGTGGAGCATGTGCTATATGGGGGCCCTAGGCTCTTCCAAATAATGGCTACATTATACAATACATGTATCGATCATAGCTATCTTCCTGTAAATATGACGAAAACAAATGTAATACCGATCGTTAAAAACAGAGCTGGTGACGTCTCCGACCCTAAAAACTACCGCCCTATTTCTCTTGCAACAATATTCTCAAAAATTTTTGAGAGATTGTTAATATCTCACTTAAATTGCAATATCGAATTACACTGCGGTCAATTTGGCTTTCGTAGCGGTTTATCAACAGACTTAGCTATTTTTGCCTTAAAAAGTACTGTAAACTATTATCTCGCCCGGGAAACATCCGTATATGGATGTTTCCTGGATCTGAGCAAAGCATTCGACACCATTAATTACAATATTTTGTGGAATAAGCTACGAGCTACAAAAGTACCTAGTAAGATAGTGGATTTGCTACAGTTTTGGTATACAAACCAAATTAACCAAGTAAAATGGCAAAATGACTTTTCCGATACCTACCGGCTGAACTGCGGTGTTAGGCAGGGTGGTCTGACGTCACCAATTCTGTTCAACCTCTATGTAAACGAACTGATCGAGGAACTGAGCAGTGCTAGGGTAGGCTGCCAGATTGGAGGCGTCAGCGTAAACAATCTTAGCTACGCCGACGACATGGCCCTGCTCAGTCCCTCGGTCTGCGGCCTGCGTAGCCTAATTAACATCTGTGAAAAATATGCAGAAAATCACGGTTTATTATATAATGTGGCAAAAACTGAAGTGATGATATTTAAATACAAGAAAGGCCCAGAAAATGTACTGCCAATAAAACTATGCGGCTCCGAACTGCGATATGTTACTAAATTTAAATATCTAGGACATGTATTAAGTGACACGATGAAAGACAATGAGGATCTAGAGAGACAAAGACGGTCTCTGGCGGCAAAAAGCAATATGCTGGCTAGACGTTTCACCCGCTGTTCCCGACAGGTAAAAGTCACCCTGTTCAAAGCCTACTGCCAGGCGCTCTACACCTCCCAGCTCTGGTACACTTACTCCAAAGCAACTTTTGACGCACTTCGAGTGCAATACAATAATGCATTCCGAGCTCTGCTGGGGCTGCCATGGAGGTGTAGCGCGTCAGGTATGTTTGCGATGCACAGGGTTGACGATTTCTACGCTATAATGCGTAAGGCCAGGGCGAGGTTCTTATCCCGACTGAATTACAGTCAAAACCTAATATTAGGAACTCTGAAGTATTATCATCATAATGAACCAAAATTTTTCCACGTCTGATGTTTTTATTTTATTTTATTAATTTTATTTTGTTTCATTTCATTTTATTTTTTTGGCACAATACACAATATACAAAACTTTGACTATAATATTATTATTTTAATTACTTCAATTATTTTAATTTTACATTATTTTATTTTATTTTAATTTTAATTTACGTAATTTAATTTAATTTGTATAAAATTATGGACAATTTATACTGTCTGAAATAAAATATTTTTATTTATTTATTTATTTATTTATATATACCAATACTCTCCTTTCCCCTCCAAATAAGTGTAAAGCCTTACTATCCTCTAGGATTAGGTATGACAATAGTGCAACCGCGGGTGGGGTTTGAACCGCCGATCTTTCAGAATTTAGTCCGCTCCTGTAACCGTTTAGCTATTGAGACAATACCGACCTATAAAATAGGTAGGTATCTCATATTTTGTCATGTTACATTAGATATTATGATGTATCAAACATGTTATATTAGATATTATGTGTTTTCAGATAGCTCATGTGATCCGTGAAATTAGAAACTTCCAACAGACTCCATACAAAATCGATCACATACCAAAAGTAAGTTTTTTTTTTAATTTGTACCTAGATTAGCTCTTAGCTGTAATTAGAAAAAAGGTGAGATTGCATTCGAGGGCTATTTTGTAAGGTTAGCAATTTTCGATAAGTACAGATTTTTTTCGTAATTTTTTAACTTTGGACGTATTGAATGTTCAATAAAATATAAAAAGTATCGATACGTTTTCGGCTATACTATTTCACACCAACAACGGTTACACCAAAATCAAAACCTAGTAAGTGCTAAAATATTACTGATGAACGAATGTATGAGTGAATGGGTTTCGAAAAGTAGTATGTTCGGAATGTTAGCTTCACAAATTCACACACACAATTTTTGTTCGACAATAAACTTTACTTGTAGTTTTTTACACTTCTTTTAATTTGAACATTTAATTAGATACCTAACTTGAATTAAGTTTTTCTACGCACTGACTCATGAAAATTTTTTACCACAGAGAATATAATCACTACTTTCGTTTCTGTCATACACTTAAATGTCACTCATTGTCAATGTCAAAGGGTCGGTCTATGGTGCGAACATGCCGGCCCCCAAGAACTCCGTTCTTCATTAACTCCTCTCCGTGGGTAACAAGACCAGCTTGGACAGCGGCCTCGTTAATGTTGATGACTTTGTCTTCACAGTAGCAACTCGTACAACATTGTCAGGACCAGGGCTGAGTTTGATAATCTTTGCCATCAGCCATTTAGCTGGTGGTGTGTCCTCATCTTTTATAACAACCAGATCTCCTACTTGTGGTGGTTCGATTTTGGTACGCCACTTATAACGCTGCTGAAGGGTATGTAAAAACTCTGCCGACCAGCGTTTCCAGAAGTGTTGCGTCATTCTCTGAACTAGGCGCCACCTATCGAGGATAGATAAGTGTGTCTCTTTGTAATTTTGTTCTGGCACCAACAGCAAAGGCTCTCCTACTAGGAAATGTGCAGGCGTAAGAGGCGTCAAATCTTCGGGATGATCGCTCATTTGATACAGAGGGCGAGAATTCAGGCAGGCTTCTATTTGGTACAGCAACGTTGTGATTTCTTCAAATGTTAGAGTCGAGTTTCCAACTACTCTGGCCAAATGTGTTTTAACTGATTTTACCCCAGCCTCCCAAATTGATCCAAAATTAGGTGCTCTAGGTGGGATGAAGTGCCAAGTGGTGCCATCATTGGCAAGCAACTCTGCAACTTCCTGACTGAAACTGCTTTTAGCTTGATTCAACATAAGAGTGAGCTCTCTAGCCGTTCCAACAAAGTTGAGTCCATTATCGCTCCAGATTTCGGCGCAAATTCCTCGCCTGGACGTGAATCTTCTGTAAGCAGCGAGGAACCCTGCAGAGGTGAGGTCAGTTACTGCTTCCAGATGAATCGCTCTTGTTTTCATACAAATGAATAGACATATATAGCCTTTGTAAGATCTATGTCCTCTACCCTTTGTTGCTCGAATCTGGATTGGACCTGCATAATCAACTCCAGCATATTTAAAGGGTCATCCAGGGTTGACTCGTACCTCAGGTAAATTTCCCATAGGGGGTTGTGGTGTCAATGATTTGTGTCGAATGCAAGTTACGCATTGGCGAGCGCATTTCTTTACTAACTGTTTCAATCCAATAATCCAATAACGAGATCTCAAATAGTTCATTAACATCGCATATCCTCCATGTAATAACTTGGTATGTGTATCATTCACTAATAACCAACTGATGTGGGATGTTTGAGATAAGATAATTGGATGCTTAATTTCTGTAGCTACTTTAGCACCTTGCAATCGACCTCCAACCCGTAGTAATCCAGTATCATCCAGGTAAGGAGATAATGTGATTAGTTTACTTCTCAATTTGATTTGTTGTTTCTCTTTTAAGTCTTTAATTTCTTCTTTAAAATCTATTTCTTGATCTATTTTAATTATACAATTCAATGTTGCTTGTAATTCTTCACTACTCAAATATTTTGTGGTTTGATTTCTAATTTTCTTTTTGTCTTTCAGTTGGAGCATCCTTCGGCAATAGGTAAGTACCCGGATCATCTTAGTAAACGAAGAGAATCTTGTGTAGATTGGATCTTCCTCAATACTAATATTAAAAGTTTTCATTTTTTGTTTCCGTTCCTCTTCCTTTGTTGCAGGTACTTGGGCCTTTTGCACTGATGATTTTTCTGTGGCTAACCATGAGGGTCCGTTCCACCACATTTCTTTGTCCACCAATTCAGCTGGATACACTCCTCTAGAAGCCAAATCAGCTGGATTGTGTTCAGACGTAACATGGCTCCATCGGTCATTTGCTAACAGCGTTTGAATTTCTGCAACTCTGTTACCTACAAATGTTTGCCATTTCATAGGTAGAGATTGAATCCAGGCCAAGACTATCATTGAATCTGTGTATGCATATACTCGTTCCTTGGGCACATCTAAAACTTCAGTGGCTCGAGATAAAAGTCTGGCTAGCAACACCGCTGCACAAAGTTCCAGTCTGGCAATTGAGATTTGTTTAAGTGGAGCAACCTTTGTTTTACTTTCAAGCATGGAAATTCGAACTTGTCCATTGTGTATAACTTTGACATATATCACAGCAGCATATGCTGAAATTGAAGCGTCTGCGAAGCCATGGAGTTCAAGATGTGTGTTTTCCTTTTGAATATGAATCCATCTGTTTATTTTTACATCCTGTAAATGATTTAACTGTTGTCTGTAGTTGATCCACTCTTGAAGAATCTGAGCTGGAACCTCTTCATCCCAGTCGGAGCTACACAGCCATAATTTTTGCATTAGCATCTTTGCAATTACAATTGTTGGTGACAACCATCCAAACGGGTCAAAAAGTTTTGCAACATCAGATAAAATATTACGCTTTGTTACTGGTGTTGTGGGTTCTCCTAGGTTCACTGTAAATTTGAAATCATCATTTTGTTTGTCCCATTTCAGACCCAATATCTTCATGTTGTTATCTAGTTTTATTGCTAACGGCTGTTGATTGTTGCAGGTGCTCTGACTAATTGCTTCTAAAAATTCTGCTGAATTGCTAGACCACTTTTGTAATTCAAATCCACCACAACGTAGTAACTTTGTTGTTTGCTCATAAATCTCTCGTCCTTCTTCAATTGTATAACATCCAGTTGTGAGATCATCAACGTAGAATGAATTCTTAACAATTTCAGCTGCCAGAGGGTATTTTTGACCTTCATCTTCTGCAACTTGAAACAATGTGCGGATTGCTAAATATGGAGCCGAGGCTGTGCCAAATGTGACTGTTAACAGTTTGTAAAACTTAAGTGATTCATCGGGGTGATTTCTCCATATAATACGTTGCAGGTCAGCATCTTCATTGGCTATCAGGACTTGTCTGTACATCTTAACAATGTCACTAACAATTGCAATCTTGTATTTTCTCCATTTCATAAGCAAAGTCAGCAGATCTTTTTGTATTGTAGGTCCGATCAACAAGGTATCATTAAGGGCAACACCCTTTGACCCCTTGGCCGAAGCATCAAATACTACCCGGACCTTAGAAGTCTCCTTGTCTTGTCTTACTACAGCACGATGAGGTAAGTATATGGCCCTTTCTGTATTTCCATCAGCTATTGCCATATGTCCAAGCTCCAAATACTCGTTTATGACTTTTGTATATTCTTCTTTAAGAATGGCATCCTTGCTTAACTTTCTTTCCAGAGACATGAATCTATTTATCGCCATTTGTTTAGTTTCTCCACAGGCAGCAACAGGATCCTGAATATCTTCTTTAAAAGGTAAGTTAACCTTGTATCTACCATCATTGGTTCTCGTTACTGTTTGTTGATAAATGTCTTCACACCGTTGTTCCTCAACACTAAGTTTTCTCTTAGAGGTGAGTGTTTCATTTTCTATTTCCCAAAATTTTCTTAAGAGATCATTCTCACATGTACATATATGCATACTGATCACTTGTTTATTTATTGCAGATTGATCACCCAAGGTGTTTCCGGATAATATCCAGCCAAGATGAGTGTATTGAGCGATTACTCCATTGGGACTCTTCTTCAAGCCGTTGTCTATGATCTTGCTATAAACTTCAGCACCTAGCAGGAGGTCGATTCTGTTCGGGGTGTTGTAACCTGGGTCTGCTAGTGTTATGTTCTCCAAGTCTGGCCAGTCACAGACTGTGGTTTCTTGCGAAGGTAAATAGCTTGTGAGTGTCTTGAGAACGTATGCATTGATTGGAAAAACTAAATGTGGTTTGTATCTTGATTGTACTTCCAGTTGAACCATGTATTTTGTTCGGAGTTGCTTGCCCTCACTTAATCCAGAAATGACGCCGCTGATTCTTTCTCGTTTCAAGCCACATGCTTGTACAAGACTCTCAGTCACAAACGACGCCTGTGAGCCCTGGTCAATGAGAGCACGGTAGACATTTGTTTGTTTGTTCCTTCCTATAATGTCCACCAAAGCTGTTGCCAATAGAACTTGACCAGGTTGATTGATAAAGTGAGTTGAAATTGTTGAAATACTGGTTGATTGCATAGTATGTGCTTCTGTGCTAGGTTCTTGAGTGCTAGAATCTTCTTTTTCGGGATGTAAGAGCGAATGGTGTTTCTTAAAGCATATGCGACAGCAAGTTGGTTTTCCGCACCGAGCTACTGTATGATTTGGAATAAAACAATTGAAACAGAGGTTTGCACTGCGAACAAAGTCATATCTGTCCTTAATGCTCTTTTTTGAGAATTGTTTACAGTTGTATAAGTGATGAGCTTGATTACAGAGTGCACATTTGGGGGAATCAGCTGTGGCTGTTGTATGAAAACTTTTAGGTTTGGTTGTTCTCGGAGGCTCTGGCCGTAACGGCTTAGATGGCTCTATCATCTCTAAGGATCTGAATCTATTTTCTATAAAATGTTTTAATGTTTCAAAAGTAGGTAGGACTTCGCTCTCTGAAGAACTATTTAGCTCCCACAACTTATGACTCTCTACATCTAACTTAGAAACTGTGAGGTACACCATGATAGGATCCCAGTGTTCTGTTTTGATACCTATGTTATTAAGCAGATTCAAGCATTCAACAGTTGTGTCTAAAAGTGACTTAATATTCTGAGCCGACTCTGACGTTAAGGGTTTTAAAGAAAAAAGCTTCTTAAATACAGAATTAGAGATGTACCTTTTGTTGCTGTACCTTTGCTTAAGCGTCGCCCATGCCTGACTATAATTATCACTAGTTATAGTAACTGATCGCAAAAGTTGTTCCGCCTCTCCTGATAAACTAGATTTCAAATAGTGAAGTTTCTTTACACTATCTAAATTTTTATTGTTGTCTACTAATGACGTGAATAAGTCGTGGAATGACGGCCACTCTGTATATTGTCCCGAAAAAGTAGGTAAGTTTATCGTGGGTAATTTTACTTCATTGCCTGTGTGTCCTGAGTTGTACGAACTTGTGGAAGATTTGCTGGCTAGCTCCTGTGGTGTTAACTCCAAGATCTTACTTTGTAGCTCACTTTTATAAGTTATATATGCTTCCTCGATGTCTTCATATATATCTTTTGTAAAGTAATTTGAGACCGCCTTAAATTCCGTGCTTGCGATTGCAACTATGCGGTCGTGATTTGACGTAAATAGTTCCCACGTTTTCTCCAACGACTCTAAGCGAGTGTTTACGTAAGCTAAGTTCAATCTTTGTTTGGGAGTTTTCCTGAAATTCGAGCAAGCTTTGTTGATTTTGGACGCCCTATCTTCTTGGACGGCCAACAACTGGTTGATGTCATCCATTATCGGGAATCGAAGGACCGTGTTCGGAATGTTAGCTTCACAAATTCACACACACAATTTTTGTTCGACAATAAACTTTACTTGTAGTTTTTTACACTTCTTTTAATTTGAACATTTAATTAGATACCTAACTTGAATTAAGTTTTTCTACGCACTGACTCATGAAAATTTTTTACCACAGAGAATATAATCACTACTTTCGTTTCTGTCATACACTTAAATGTCACTCATTGTCAATGTCAAAGGGTCGGTCTATGGTGCGAACATAGTAAGAATGAATTTAACTAGTATGACACAGGTAGTGAATGGGATTAAGTTTACCTAATCAAAGTTATCCCTGTTATTTTACATTTTGAAATAAAACAATGAGGGTTTCTAATAAAAATGGCACTACTATTTGACACCATTTAGGCGTGAGCTTCACCGGGCATAAAAAGTTATTATATTTTGACACAGCCGTCAAAACATATTCATATGTCAAATAGCTTTGATGCCTATTTGGTGCCAGGACCTGACATCTCAGTGATGCTATCTCGTGTCCGCTATTTCTGAAAATCCTCATTAATTTGAATCAGAGTAGATACATTAATTAACACACGGATTTACAAACGTTACTATGAGGTCACATAGTGCGCTCGAACGCACGGTGTAGGTTCCACCAATCAGATTACTGCATCACTTTACAATGATCTGATTGGTGGAACCTACACTACGCGTTCGAGCGCACTGTGAGACCTCACAGTAACGATTGTGAATACGGCCGTTTTCAGGTCTGTGAGTTCCTTCTGGACCGATCGCTGATAATAAACGAAGAGCGTCAATATACGCTGTCCCTTGAGTTGGAGCCCCGTGCGGCGCGGGGCTCCGCCGGGGGTCTCCCAGGCACCCCCGCGTCACCAGCCTCCCCAACCGCGCAGCGACGACGCCGCGCCTCGCTGGCTGCGCTTGCGCCGCTTGCTCCTCTACGTGGTGACCGTTAAACATCTTAACCCCTCATTTTCAGCTCACATTTTCCTTTAACGAATGTTGTTTTTTTTTGTAACAAGTACTAAGTTAATTTTTATTGTTGGTCTAATTTTTTTTTACTTTTAAAACAGAAGTACGTTAGACTAATCAATTTACATTACTAAAGTTACACTATCAGAGATTTCAGCGATTTAAGAAAAATTAGGTGAGTATATGATTTTTATCTTTGCTTATTTCGAAAAAAAAATCTTAAATATTCAAGATGTTTTTTGTTTTTATAAGTTCAATTCAGTTTTAACATCATATCAAATATCAATTTTGAATTTTGCTCAATATCAGTTTAGCATATCATTATAAACATTATAAAACCACGTCATTTATTGCGAAAAATATGTTTTTTATAGTATAAAGGTATCGTATTATTATTAAAGATCAAAGCACACATATCAAATCTGAAAGGAATTGTCACACGAACCGCGGTGAATTGCGTGATCACTGATCATGATCAATTTCCAGTTCCCACGCCCATGGCTCGTCGTCCTTACGCCTCTCCATACCCGAGCATATCCTTCGTCTACGCTGGCGTGGGTATGGTCATTGAGCTGTAAGAACGGCGTCATCTAGCCGTAGCCAACAACAATAAACCGGAGCTGCTGATCCAATTTTACGTTATGTTAACGCCTGGTTGACGGTGATACGGCGACGATCCCTTTTCAAATTGATATGTGGGCTATGAGTTATGATGACCTTAAGCCATAAATATAATGCTATTATAAAATTATATTCATAGTGACAGTTTTCAATTTTGTTTAGGTGTAGATTAAAATGCCTTTAAAATATTATGAATCATATTTTAACAATTTCATGTTAAAATCAAATATAAAATAAAATAACTACACCTAGTGATGACAATTATTATTTATGCAATTCTATTTATAATAATTTTATCAACTCAGAATAAATACTAATTTATAAAGATAAATTAAAATTATAAAATAATAAAATAGGTATTTACATAATATTTGTCCTTTATTATAAAAAATAGACAAAGTAGTCTTTTCAAAAACAAAATCCAAAATTAATAATTATTTATATATCATTAGATATTTGATTAAACTATTAATTAAACCAACACTAAAGTTTATTTTTAATACTTTAATGTAAATTTATTTTATTGGCTGTGATATTATTTGTTTTATAAGTCTTTTAATCTTGACTGAACTCTTTTCAAACTCATTAATGATAATGAAGAATCAGTATTTTATTAATTTACCTGTATTATAAATTAATAATTATTACGTAAGATCTAATGTTAGTGAAAAAAAATACTTTCATTAAGTGTCTATGGTCAACCGAGCATAAGAAATAGCTTTGATGTTTAATAATTGATAAATAACCATTATACTATATGATTGTTACATTCTATTGAAATGAAACTATACTTAATTCTTGACCCCAGGTCATTTAATTTTATATTAAAAAAAGATTTAGGGCCTGTTTCATAATTGCCAAATAAATTTTATCTGACAAGTAAAGACCTTTTGTCAGTTTTTGTTTTGGGAATCTGTCAAAATGTCAAATTTATTCATCAGATAATATTTGTTTGGCGGTTGTGAAGCTGGCCCTGGATATAGTTTCATTTCAAAAGGACTCTACTAACTAGCCCGTACCACCAAGCAATTTACAGCCGAAATTGATTATCAATATTATTACGACGTTAACTGGCTTATTTAATTTATTGAATAGTAAGTTAAATACGTTGTTATTTGTCCAAAATTGTAGAATTTCTTTAGACAAATAAAAACGTTGCTAAGTTACTTACTAACATGTCAGATAGAATGATTAATGTTATTAATTTCGGCCGTGAGTTTTGATATCATGTAGATACCGATTAAGTTATATGGGTTTGATGAAAAGTCATACCCACGTTAGCGCTACCATCTTTCGCTATATCACTCAACATAAGTTGAGACTCAAGTATGCGCTAACTTGTTTTTAAATAGATAATAAATAATTAAAGCATACTATGCTAAAAATGTCTGAATTAACCTAAAGTGATTTCAAGTGAGAATTGTCTTAAGCCTTTTTCTACGTCCTTTTCTATGTCATTTAATGTTAGTGTTATTGTTAGAGCCTATACACAATCAATTTATAGTTTGGAACATTGTTACTGAATAGTTACCTAAAATTTTAAATATGCCACTTTATTGGGTAATGTGCAGTATTTTGAAATATTAACTAGGTATATTATTTTTTCATAAATTGCTCAAATGTCAATTTAGGACCCGGCTAAATAAATATATTGTTGTTTTCTACGAGTTATAATTTAATTTTAATTGTAAAGTTCCCAGTACCTATACGCGTACCGAATTCAAAGTGGCATAAATGTAGAGTTTCATATCAGAGTTTTACAGTGTATAATTTTAACGTGTGTCTACATTAGGTACAACTATATTTTAAGATTTAATAAAATTTCTTCTTAGTGATCGTTGATCGAATTACGTACATTATATATTTAACAGGTTATTCCCATATACTTTAACAACTTATAATATCGAGACCTATAGGTACAACAATTATTTGGGAAAAAAACTAAAAAATACATAGTAACGTAGCATTGAGCCGTAATCCGTAGTAATCGTAAGTAAGATCTAATGTTAACTAAATCCAGGAAGGCTGTGAGTCGTATGTCATTCAAACTGATTAACTTACATAATATTAATTTATAATATTATCAAATTTATAAAAATGTTAACATCGTAATAAAACTTAGATACAATTATTAACTCTTAATTGACTTTTATAGAATACTAGCCGATGCCCGCGACTTCGCCCGCGTGTATTTAGGTTTTTTGAAATCCCGTGGGAACTCTTTGATTTTCCGGGATAAAAAGTAGCCTATGTGCTAATCCAGGATATTATCTATCTCCATTCTGAATTTCAGCCAAATCCGTCCAGTAGTTTTTGCGTGAAGGAGTAACAAACATACACACACACACACACACACACACACACACACACACACACACACACACACACATACAAACTTTCGCCTTTATAATATTAGTGTGTAAGTTATATCAATGTCTATTCAATTGTGCAATTCAAATTAATATATTTAACTAAACAGCAGTCATACTCATAGTCTATGACTTTGAGAATATCAAGTTTTATATATATGACTATTAAATCTTCTACTTCTAATCAGATAGGTAATAATTTTATTAATGGTAACAGTGTGAAAGTAATATACCTTTATTTATGCTAATCAAATTATAAGCTCATTATATATTCTTCGTTGTACCCCTAACCTGTCTGGTTGTGTCTTACGCTTTTAAAATTAAAATTAAAACGATCTTATGCGTATTTACATGTTGATTAAATGCTGTAGATAAACTGTTGTAGGTCTTAAGATAAAGTGGTTGTTTCATATATGTAATAAAGGAAAATTTAAAAAAAATCCCCTTATAACTGCACAATTTTAAAAGTATTTGGTCACTGAAAGGCTGTCGTAAGTGTTTATAAATGATAACTCTATTATTATCTTTACTTATTGTAAATATAATTATATATTTTGCAATAAGAATTTGATGTTCTTATTCGTTAAAAATCGTCTTCCCTTTTACCTTCTCTTTTTAAATTAACAGAATTTATCAAATAAATAATTATAATATATTCTCCACTGTCAATCATTTTGCACCCGATTTAAGTATCAACTGTACAGTCACTAATGAAATATTTAAAACCCTTTGAATTTGATAACAAGTACCTACGAACAATTCTTATGAGTATGCATTAAAATAATTCTAATACGTAAGTAAAGTAATCTATGTTAACATCTACCTCTTCGCTGAAATTCTAAACAGATTTTTTAATCACTAAAGAAGTTAATATACTTAATATATTTTTTCGATCATTCAACTTCATATTCGTGGCATTCTATTGAATAATGATTGTTAAAGATAATTAATATACATAATATATATTTGTGTACTAAATTATCTAAATAGATCAATGTTAGGTTAAATGTTACATTAAATATAATTTAGAGCTGTAAGTATTTAAATTTGAACAATAATGATTGTGTACCTATTTATTTGTTTTTAGCGTGTTTCTATTTCTTATAAGTTACATTATGATTTTTTGATTTTGAGTTTTGTGGTGATATTTATGATTATTATACTAAAAATTGTATGTATAATATATGTATATGTATTCAAAATTTAATTGATGATCTGTAATTATTCGTTATTAAAAACACTGTCCTCACCATAAGTAATATAAAAATCTCAAAGGAATACTTTTATAAATCATTATCTTTTTCTTTAAAATAGTTTATAATATGAAAATAAATGTGAAGAAACAGTTAATGTTGTATAGGTATTCTCTAAACTTGTATGTGTTTTTCTTATTATAATAAAATAATTTCATATGCATGTTAATTAATTTATAAAGATAAATAACTTACATATCGTTTCATGTTAATTAAATTAGAAAAATATGTGTCATAATTTTATTAAATTTACTTTATCATTAAAATGGTTATATTCTCCAATTGTGAATACACATTATTATTAACTATTAAGTACATTACATATAATTTTCTGTTGTATTTCATGCATAAAACGATATTTTATAACCTTGGAAAATCTGTTAAGTATCTTGTTAGCAACACTGGCTAAAATACTGTTTATTATCAGCAACACTGACCAAATTACTATTGTGTTAGCAACACTGGCTAAAATACTGTTTATTATCAGCAACACTGACCAAATTACTATATATAACGAGAGTCGGGCCAGCCCGCGCAGTCAGTGTATTTTTGTACTCCAATCGAGAAGGTGTGAAGTGGAATATTGTCGAGTGTTAAGTGTTAAAGTGGCAAATTGTAAAGACAAGTGGTAAAGTATAAGAAATACAGCATTAATTATGAGTAAGTTATGTTTTATTTTACTACTATTAATGATAATAAAATTAAAATCCTGAGATCACAAAATGTAGGTATCTGTTGGCGCGATCTGAGATAGCGCCAACATTTCAGAAGTGGGATGAATTAACGCAAAATCCACTAAGATATACAACATTTAAACTTTAAAATTTCTTTTTATCAAAATAAAATAAAATGAAACACACATTTTGTGATTATTTCATTTTGTGATACTAGTTACCAACAAATAAGAACCGTAAACTTGTCATTTATTTTTAAAATACCCATATTTTGTTAAATTAAAATTGATGCTAGTCACGTGACAAATAAAATACCGCATGCTATTCGTTTTTGTTTCAAGTTTTTCTTCTTCTGCAGTGATAAGGCGATGCTAACAGGAGGTTGATGAATCATCAAGGCAAATCCTTGATATAATCGACTTCTTGTGGGTATTGCATAAACATTAAAATTAATTCTCATTAGTTTCTCTGAGTGACTTACTCGTACGTCCTCACGGTGATAGTCAAGGAGAATATAGTCGCGTAATGATCAGAAAAATATCAATATCTGTATTTATAATTCATAATTGAATAAAACTAATATGTTCCACATGCATAGAACCTCATATTTTTTTCGAACTTTTATTGCCTCCCGTATCTGGTATGGCTTACAGCGAACCCTCCCGAACAAGATGGTGTCTACGTCTCAATCCACCGAGATGGTGCGGCATCGCGGAAGGAGGCGAAACGCTCCAGGATCTCGGTGGCCGCGCCAGCCGGCGCTCACGCAGCCGTTGCTCGGGCAGCCGCGCCAGCCGGCGCTCACGCAGCTGGCGCTCGGGCAGCCGGCGCCCACACAGCCGGTGCTCGCAGCCGGCGTCCACACAGCCGGCGCTCGCAGCCGCGCCAGCCGGTGCTCACGCAGTCGCCGCTCAAGCAGGCGCGCCAGCCGGCGCCCGTGCAGCCGGCGCCCACACAGGCGGTGCTTGCAGCCGCGCCAGCCGGCGCTCACGCAGCCAGCGCTCAGGCAGCCGCGCCGCCGGCGCCCACGCAGCCGGTGCTCGCAGCCGGCGTCCACACAGCCGGCGGTCGCAGCCGCGCCAGCCGGTGCTCACGCAGTCGACGCTCGGGCAGGCGCGCCAGCCGGCGCCCGTGCAGCCGGCGCCCACACACGTGGTGCTTGCAGTCGCGCCAGCCGGCGCTCGGGCAGCCGCGCCAGCCGGCGCCCTTGCAGCCGGCGCCGACACAGCCGGCGCTCGCAGCCGCGCCGGCCGGCGCTCACGCAGTCGACGCTCGGGCAAGCCGTACCAGCCGGCGCCCATGCAGCCGGTGCTCGCGCAGCAGCGACAGCCGGCGCCCGCACAGCCAGCGCTCGGGTGGCCGCGCTAGCTGGCGCTCACGCAGCCATTGCTCGGGCGGCCGCGCCAGCCGGCACTCACGCAGTCAGCAGTTGGGCAGCCGTGCCAGACGGTGCCCGTGCAGCCGGCGATCGCAAAAATGAGTATTTTCAAATATTTTTACGAAACTTTTAGATGCCTTGAAACCTAGGATACGCTCAGATACTCATCTAGTGGGTGAGAATGGCAAGCTAAATTGTTAACTGCGTTTCTTTCTGACGAAAATTACGATCGGATGCCATGATAACCGATGATAGCTAACCTTTCCCTATTTGGGGATTCGCTGGAGACATTCTACTAGGGTAAAATTGCTTTAATAAATATTTGTCATATGGATTATGACACAAACTGAAGTAAACCATTAAAAACGCAGTCCTCAGTTAAAACTATAAATATGCAGTCCAAACAGGGCCTGGAGAGCTCTCGTAGTTGTAACTATAAGCTCGAGGGTCACAAACAGACGGGTCGAGGGTCTTGACAGAGCCTTAGTCCAATTAAAAAAAAAAAAAAAAAAAACAAATGTGTCACGAACTTTGTGTGAGTGTGTGGCAAGTGTGACGTTGCCATGGAACCAAGCAGTACTAGTTCAAGCTACTAGCTTATTTTTTATTATTTCTCTTGCATTCAAGTCTTACGAGTAAATCATAAAATGTTACAACATGAAGCCCCGTCAGGGCGTTCCACAGTATAACATTGGTAATTATAATATGTTACAAGTATTATTTCAATTCTATTAAGTGTTAACATTTATGAAAATCATAAAGCATAAATAACAATTAGTAAATAATCATAAAGTATGACTGACAATTAGTAAGGAACAAGAAGTAAATAAATAAAAATAAAATATGACTTATAAATAAACGTTATAGGAGCGGTCATATCGTTAATCAATCTTAAAAGAACTTAAGTATAAAGAAAAGTGCATACATACAAAATCACTATCGTATTATACCCGGTCAGTCAAAGAAAAAAAATAACGGTTATGATAGTTTCAATTAATAATCACTTATCGTTTTTTTTATATTAACATCATAAGACTGTCAGAATAAATCAAATTTCGTTCAAGGCTTTCATTGATTTTGGCAGCGAATGTTGCATAATTAGAAATTTTAAAATCCGTAGTAACTAATATACTGACAAAGATTTGAGAAAACTGTGGTACACACAGTAAAATAGTTATATTTGCACCCGTCCAGTGTCGCGTAACACACACAAGCATATATATAGCACACGTAAATATTGAAGTTACAACTACTAAGGACGCCCACATATGTAAACAAAACCAGTTTAGTCAATGCGCATCACGTTGCGTTGGTTAAGTTGGAAAGAATTCTTAATAAATAGAGCAATGAGGATAATATTAATCACTCTACGGATTTAAGGTATCGTCATTCGGGCTAACACGCTTTGCACTTGTGGTGTAACAGGTAGGCCCACGATTAGAGGTTATGAGTTCAAATCTCTCTTGTACATTGTCTTTGATGTTTTGTTATTTGTAGTTTAAAAAAAAAAAAACAAAAATGCTAATGTCAGCATCGATAAAATGTCTCAAAAAAAAAAAAAACCAATAGAACAGCTGTTAACAAATTAATAGTAAGGGAGTTAGCTTCCATACTGGAAATGAGATCCCTGTTCTTTTCACTAAAGCTAATAAAAGTGCCATATTTACAAGTTAATCGAACAGTTACAGTTATAGACATATTTCTTTCTTTTGTACTTTTTATTATTTGAATAATTACATAGGTCTAAAGACCTAAAAACAAAATCAATTCTTATACATATTAAACTTATTCAACATATTATAAACTAAAAGTAAGAAGATAAAAAAAGGGGTGTACGTACTCTTCGATAATATTTATAAATTGCTTATGCAGTTTTGCAATACATATGAATTTTATTGAAATGGATGAGCTTTACATTTTATTAACAATATTAACTAAATGAGCCATTGGTGTTATGAATTAACATGATTAAATGAATGAATTAAAGAATTAAATAAATAAAATCTCTATTGTTTCTAATGTTGCACCTAAAAATTAGTTTGAGCTTCTGATGACCAAACTAAGCTTTATTTAACACTGATGCACTATCTATAACTAGAATTTAAAAAAAAAAAATATTTTTGAATAATTTAAATGTAGGCTTAACCTTTTTATAACTCTAGTTTTTATCTTTTTTTTAATCTTAAAATAAATTAATCTTTTTTTTGTCAGCCCTAGCACAGACTACGATCTATTTGCAAATCTTCAAACACCAATCTCAGTTTTTATCTAGTGCTTTGGTCTACAACAATTAGTGTAAAATGTTCTTTTTATTAAGTCTTTAATTAAATAAATAAATAAAAATAAAATAAATAAATAAACCCGTGTTATAGGTAACAGTGCTCTCGCCTTACAGACTAGAACTAGAACAATAAAGAAATTACACAGATAATTTAATTCAAGATTAGGTGACGTTAGACTGTGTACATTTTAATACACATACCTACATATATACAAACTAGATCACTTTTCTGGAGAGCCCCTCTCTGTTAGTATGAGATATGAGGATCTCTAATCTCATTAACAATAATTGTGAAATATTTCTGGCTGGACAATCACTAAAGTGGAACCATTGTATAACCGTTATACAGTTCACCCTTGCAGACAAATATACAAATTTACTTTATGGCAAAACATAACTAATCTTCCTTCATAATATAATTAAGGTTAATTAAATAAACACATATAATACAAAATACAAAAATATTTATTTCAGTAAAAAAAATATATAAACAAATATATTTTAAATATAACATAGAAATTGGGACCGTCCCAGTAAGTAACTGGTATTAAACTAGTACTTGTGGCGGGCGACCCCGCTCTTCCATAACATATTCTGTTATAATTGAAATAAATAAGTAGTTTCTAATAGTAATAAATTATATGGAATAATATATAGAATCTCTTTAATTTTCAATCTATATTTTAAAAATTTGGGTATACTGCTCGTATGATACTTACCAATATCATTAAGTGTCGTGTGACCTCACTAATGGGTAGGTTTTGTCCAAACAAAACAAATATATTTGCAACATCGTTAGATTTTTCATAGTTGTGAGACTTGTTTACGTAGAAGAGACACAAAATCACGGCATACAAAATTAAGTCGTAATTTCACGGAATTCCGTCTTAAGTAGGTGCGATATAACGGTATTTAAATAGTTTTTGTAATGATTTTGAATTGTCAAAATAATATAAAATTATAAATTTATCTGATGAAGGTAGTTAGATAAAATCGATATTTGGCTTATTCGATCTCATACAATCTATTACTAGAAGGCCAACAATATTGAACTTTCATAAACATGGGTGTTTTGAAGGTTTTAGTTTAGTCTCCATCTGAGATTCGGAGTGATATCGCATATTTTCGGTATTTGTATTGTGAACTGGATAATTAGATGTTGTGATAGCAATCACGCTCTAATTAAATTATTAATTTTGCCATTAATTTTTAAAAATTAAAACTCTTGAATAAACTCTTCGCATTGAACCTGTGTTTACGTAGGTTTTGGGAGGACATTTCGATAATTCGATAGTATTTAAATAATACCTGCTTTTCTGAGTGACGCTTATAATAAGTTTATATTATTGGTTCTTATGCTAAATGCGTGAGATGTGTATTATATACTTTTACGTATAAGTTTCACTTATATGTGCGGGTTAAGGAATTTACAGTTATATCGTTGGTAATATCACACGTGGATGCGTGTTGGTATGCCTTGCAAACTTTTGTTGTTTGTACATCCTTATCCAAATAATATTAAACACAAGAAAAAAAGTGTTACTATATATGCCCGTTACAGACTTTGAAACCATCCAACCAATGAGCCTAAAATCAGTGTCATTAGAAAGTTAATGATGCGAAGATTGTCGTAGACTACTAAACCAATGCGTTAGGCACATTTCTTCTAGCATAGTACCATACGCCAGGTTATACGCTGGTGTGTTGTAAAAGCACT
Organism: Maniola jurtina; assembly: GCF_905333055.1. Lineage (NCBI taxonomy): Eukaryota > Metazoa > Arthropoda > Insecta > Lepidoptera > Nymphalidae > Maniola > Maniola jurtina. The sequence continues at coordinate 12,229,844 of NC_060046.1, read as the reverse complement.
GCGTTTGTATTAAAGTTGACAAAACAAAAGTAGAACTGTTCAAAGTGTTGCACATTACAATCGTATACCAGTCATGGTAGGACAGTCCTCAACGGAACAGTCTCATATTGTTATTTAGGATATATGATAGATTGCATATGTCGCAGGACAGTAGTGAAGCTATTTTCAATAGACCACATGAACACTGCTTAATGTCTTCCAGTGAATCCTCAGAAGGGGACCCGTAATTGGCTAAACATCTAATTGAAATAAATATCACAACAGTTGATGAATTAACCATTAAAACGTAATCATTTCATTCGAATCGGATAGTAATTGCATACAAAAGATAGTTCACAATCATATAAAATGCTAAGTAACTGATGGATATAGTTCAAAGTTAATGGACAACCCTGGTCCTAAATGAAAATAAAAGGGTCATTCAAAAATATTTTCGTGTTGGAAATAAATGACAATAAGATTAAAGTTTTGTTAAATTTTATAAATGTAACACCAAATAAAAGAGAAAGAACTAGATTTTTATCAATGGAAAACAACCATTTTTAAATGGCAATCACTAACTTTAAATTCGCTTAATCTGGAGCTAAAATTTCAATCATCAAAATTAACTTTGCAGTAACGGATCGTAAATTTGCCTTTCCAGATAGCCTCATAAGAAAAAGTCAGTGAGGGTTAAACCTGGACTCCTCGGTGGCCAATTAACGTCGTCTCAATTACGCTCTTACTGTAGAATTCGAGTCAGTTGACAGGGTTATCGGGATTTATTTCCTGTACGGCAACAGCTTTATTAGGACGCAAGTGTAATGCCTTGTAATAATCGGCAGAACTGTAATTTATTCAAATTTAGAGTTTTTGGGACCAAACGCATTATAGTCTTATATTAGCTGAGACAGATGGACATATAGTAGACGGTTTTCCCCGTTCTTGAAGTTCTTATGCAACCCGGTTTTTTTGGCCGGCATTGTTTCCCCAGTCCCCTCTTGTGGACCCAATTGAATTTGCACTTAGAACATTTTTTTTACCAACATTAAATTAAAATATTTTATTGAGACGCCCAGTATTTAAAAAAAAAAAATCCTGATCCTTGTAAAAAAAAAAAAAAAAACCTGTAGACCTTTCCTCACCCTCTGTAACCTGCGTATGACAGACTACAGACAAAACAGAAACGAAAATATTTCTGAATCACCCTTTATGGGACAGCCCTGGTCCTAGAATAAAATATGCTGGGACAACCCTGGTCCAATATTTATTTTAAGGACCACCATGGTCTGTGACTATGTTTATAGTTAAGATAGAATTTGTTAATTTGAAATTATTAATTAGAGGCCTGGTGGCATACGAACAACGTTGGTCTTAGCATTTAACATTGGACAACCTGGTCCAATATTTATTTCGAGGACAACCATGGTCCATGATTACGTAAATACTTAAAATAGAATTTGTTTATTTGAAATTATTAATTATATTTATAGAAAGTTAGAAATTATTAGTGACACAATAACGTAAATCTGCCATGTTTTGTTGCTTGTCGCTCGAGGTCGACGACCCAATTTGGATGGCCGACTGTTAGCAACACTGGCTAAAATACTGTTTATTATCAGCAACACTGACCAAATTACTATTGTGTTAGCAACACTGGCTAAAATACTGTTTATTATCAGCAACACTGACCAAATTACTATATATAACGAGAGTCGGGCCAGCCCGCGCAGTCAGTGTATTTTTGTACTCCAATCGAGAAGGTGTGAAGTGGAATATTGTCGAGTGTTAAGTGTTAAAGTGGCAAATTGTAAAGACAAGTGGTAAAGTATAAGAAATACAGCATTAATTATGAGTAAGTTATGTTTTATTTTACTACTATTAATGATAATAAAATTAAAATCCTGAGATCACAAAATGTAGGTATCTGTTGGCGCGATCTGAGATAGCGCCAACAATCTATATTATGTTTTATTTATCTTGTTCCTAATTATCATATCACACTTAGCACTCATATGTGAAAATGAAGTATAGGTATATCTTAAAAATAATGCATTTCCATTACATTCTTACATTGAGCACAAAAAGGTTTCGTTCACAAAAAAAAACTCGAATTAGGAGTTCTTAACAACCGATTTCTATTAGACTAAGCGCAATATGCTTTTGTTTATTAAAGCTTGACGCACATCAAGATAAACCATCCTTTTTGCAAGAAACTTTTTTTCACTATAGACAAGCGCTTGACCACAATCACACCTGATGAAAAGTGATGATGTGGTCTAAGATGGGACGCGTTTACTTAGAAACTTATTTGTGGATGGACTTGATCGTGTGATATTTTCCACACTGCCGCTCACAAGCCTCAAGCTGATCAATTGTGCTACATAACGATTGATGATCGGGCAGTTATTATGTTACAATCTATGGGGGTAGCTACAGTAACCTATCTATATGCACTGGGCAGCTAAGTGTGATATGGTATTCCGTTCTTGTTATACTCAAACCTCAAATTGTTATGTTTCACAAGATCTTATTAAAGTTGTCAATGTGTAAAGTTTTCGTGTGTTTTTTTTTACCCTTACTTTATTTCAAGTAGGTAGGTGATCCAAAACCTAATGGGAGCTCCTAAAGTATGCTGCTTAAAAAATAGTTAGAAAGGTTACATAACAATTGAGTATTGAAACAACTTAACTGATACTTGAACTACAAATTGGGGGGATCAATAAGAGGAAAGAAACTAGTGACTACAATAATTCTAGTTGTCTATGTTTTACTACTTAATACTTATAGGAAATAGAACAGCGAAGTTATCGAATTTAATTTGCTAGCTTAGAAATTTCCACAAGGTATATAAATAATATAAACGACAGGACTTTAGTTATATACTAACGTCAACAATTTATGATACAAAAAATCCCAAGTGTAGCTTTCAAGTTAACATTAACTGTGCGTAAATCTGTCATGTAGTATTGAGATGTCACATTACGGTGTTTTTCCATCCCTCTTCTGTCCATACTAAATGGCAGATTTACGCAAACTTAACGTTAACTTGAAACTGTATGTAGCATGCACTGAAGAGCACCATATCGACATATCGTAGTGACTTTCATACGTTTACAAAGTTCTTACTTTACACTATGCGTACTCTGCGATAGTGACCGTGTGCGAGCATTGAAAAGCGATCGAACCATTCATTCATTCATTCGCAAAAATGTCACTTATGTAGTTTTCTTTCTCCACTGTCAAGGGCGATTACGCACTGCATCTGATCCGAGTCCGTGAAAATACGTTTCGAAGTAGTCGTAGAACAGCGAACTATTTGTATAGTAGCTTACGCACTAGTTCTGACTTCCGTCATCTGAGTTTACTCCGTCATCCGTGACAATATCTCGGATGTGCCTCGGATTCAAATCGGGTGTATGACTAGTGTTAACAACTACCTCAAGATGCTGCCTTATATCATAAGTCATAGACATCTAGACCTATATCAGATTAATTATTATTATTTATAAATAATTGGCGGGAATGGATTATAAATCACATTTGGTTATTAACTATTTAGATCAATACATATTGTGTCGTATTTTACATTTAGCTGATATAATTGTTACGTTAATTGTCTATTACATCACCTTGGTTTACCTCTGTGGTAATTTGTCAAATAGCTACCCGAAAACTAGTACCTACCTACCTTAAAAATATATCTGTCAAACTGATAGAAATAGCGAAGGAATCGAATAAAGACGGGTATTGAGAAATAATAATTGTAAGCGAAAACTATTCTCAAAAATACAGTGAAGTGAAATTGGAAAGTGTCTATTATTCAAACCTGTCCCTATACTTCTGCAACACTAGATATGTCAATGATGTTCACTGGGATTTGGATCAGAGAGTGGATTAGTGCGTAAGCTATATCCGAGTTTGGTCCGATTTTTAACCCCCGACCCCAAAAAGAGGGGTGTTATAAGTTTGACGTGTGTATCTGTGTATCTGTGTGTCTGTGTATCTGTGTATCTGTGTATCTGTGTATCTGTGTATCTGTGTATCTGTGTATCTGTCTGTGGCATCGTAGCGCCTAAACGAATGAACCGATTTTAATTTAGTTTTTTTTGTTTGAAAGGTGGCTTGATCGAGAGTGTTCTTAGCCATAATCTAAAAAAATTGGTTCAGCCGTTTAAGAGTTATCAGCTCTTTTCTAGTCTTCTTGTAGAAAAGAAGGTTAGATAACCGTTAGGTTCATAATATTATGTCAATTGACAAATGTCAAGCTGTCAAGATAGACGTTGCCTAAATACATAATTATTTATTTGAAAATGATGTTTTGGAAAACTCAAATACTTTGGATCGTCGGGGGTGTTATAAATTTTTAATTTACACTTGTTTAATAATAACTCGGATTGGATGAGTGCGTAACCGCTTTTAGGGTCAATGCACAATGACGGATAGGATGTGACATAGACGCGTAGCGATACAAATTACATTCTGCCATTTGTTTATCTTTGAAGCAAACTAAGTAAAACTGAAGTACCTACGTACCTGCCTATAGTAGATCTGAATCAAAATCGTAATGATAAGAGATAACTAAATCTAGGCCACACAACAAACAATAATACTAGCACTGTGTCGCCGGCGACGTGTAGGCTGTATTTATTTTGATGTAATCATTGTAACTATAATGATACTGTAATTTGATCCTGTAAGTGTACTTAATAGGTACCTATTGTTTTATGATGCCTATAAAATAATAGGTAACTGAATTAGAAATACACCTTAACGTACACATAACAGAAATGCAGGCATCTTGATGTAGTAGTAAAATCAAGATGCCTGCTGTTATACTGCGACTTTGTTCATATGGACTTAGGTTTTCCCCCAAATTCCAAGGGAACTATTTCCGATGCGGCATTCCGAACCAGTGATAAATAATTTTGACGATTCAAAAGCACTTGTAAAAGTTTACTTGAATAAAAATATATTCTATTCTATTTTCGATTTTCCGAAATAAATTTAAAAAACCGGCCAAGTGCGAGTCGGAATCGCACAAGAAGGGTTCCTTACCATCGTACAAAGTATACCTGACACTGATGTAGAATACTGCAAGTTAATGACGGATTTAGTAAATTATTTTTTTTCGTGAAGCCATTTTAATGAATTTTTTGTGATGTGTCCAGAAATTCACGGTTTTCGGGTGTTTTCCTTTACTTGTGCTACAAGACCTACCTACCCGCCAAATTTAATGATTCTAGGTCAACGGGAAGTACCCTGTAGGTTTCTTGACAGACAACGAAGTGATCCTATAAGTATCTTTTGAGGTACGGAATCCTGAAAATGAAACTGCATACAAAACGTAAATGCAGCATTTATTAAATACAATCTTAATTCTAATCCTTAATCCAAATCCTTGAATCCTAAGCTTTGGTATTCACACATGCATATGCACGGAGTTCTTAGTGCTGGTTCCGTCGTCCAGATCCTTCAGCAGCGGCGCCGAGCCACACATGCGCACATTGTTCGTGTAGGGGATGACGCCGACGCACACGCCCGCAAGTATCACCCACACGCCACCCACGTAGAAGGTTAGATCCCAGTTTTGGGTTATGTCGAAGAGGAGACCTGAGAAAAAAAACCGGACAAGCGCGAGTCGAACTCTCACATGATGGGTTCCGTAACATCACACAAGGTATGCCTAACGCTTTTATGTAGTACACTGCAAGTTAATAACGGACTGCGCCATCTATATGTGATTTAGTAAATTAAATTTTTCGTGAACACATTTTAATTTTTTTTGTGCGATGTAACCATAAATAGACGGTTTTTGGAATTTTCCCTTTGTGTTATAAGACTTACCTAGTACCTAAGTACATGCCAAATTTCATGATTCTAGGTCAACGGGAAGTAGGTTAGGTACCTTATAGGTTTTGATTCCTAAGTCTTGACAGACACGACAGAGAAGACAACGAAGTGATCCTATAAGGGTTCCTTTTGCTCTTTTGGGAAACCTTAAAAATAAAGATGAATAAACTTGTTTAAAAAATATCCTTACCCCCAAGAGGTGGTCCGCATAAATGTCCAATGCCTTGACTCAGCAATATCAACCCGTATCCCAAAGTAAAGTAATCAATAGGCACCAGTTGTATAAGTATAGCAGGGGTGTAAGCATAGGAGCTGGCATATGACCAGCCAAACACCACAGAGACGACTGCGAGGGCCCAGTAGTTGTGGATACAGAGGGGGTAGGCTGCGATGGATATGCCACAGATGAAAAGGCAAATGGTGAAGGCTTTAGTGACGTTTAACCAGGGTTGGTCACCAGCCCAGCCTAGAACCACCTGTAAATACATATCTAAATTGATTCTTCTTCTTGCCAGGTTTTTACACTTCTGAGTCATCATTTCAGCTATGCAAGCCTGCTCCAGTAGTCTATAAAAGACCGCCCAGGTTGCAAAGGGCTGGCCGTCTTCTAAATCAATGTTATTGTAAATTACTTTCAATTGGCACACTTAATAATTGTATTTTGGTGGCCCTACTATCCCTATCGGTCTTATTCAGTTGACGAAGAAGCATTTAGATTACTCCCACATCCTTTTCAATAAGTCAAATTTGGCCTAGTAAGAAGCTTTCAATTGTACCTATTTATTTAGAATCTAGCCCGCAGCTATAACTCAAACAAATATTTCATCATATCAAATTGCAACTTTTGCGACAGTATGTATGCATTTTTAAGAGCAACGTACTCGTATATCTAAGAGGTAGTATCGAAGATCCACCAATGGAACAAACTGATGAGATCACGGACTCGTTACTTCACCTCCTTTTCTTCTAGTATCCTTGAAAAAATTGGTTGTCTGTAAAGTCGGTTTACTGACGATAGTTGAACGTGACAACAAAGGCCGGTTGTGCTTCTTTGTTGCTCGTTCCGCGCTCTCACTTGCACTTCAAGCCTTACATGGAACGCCTCAGAGCGAGGTAACGCCGCATGATTCATTTTTTTTTGTGCGTGCAGCCGGCTCTATCGAATTATAAGACGTTGTCACGTCAAAAACATCGATGATGTCTAGGTTGGAGCACGCTTGCCTGGAAGATTCCTATTCACTTTTACCTTGAAGGTATTTAGGTCAAATACGTGGCATTAAACGCGGACGCCGGAAGGACCATGGAAACTCTTGCAGCGATCCATTAGATTTAAACTAACTTCAAAATTACAAAGGTTAAGAAACTTACAATACCAATTCCGCTGGCGATACCAACAATCGCGATCATAGTGGCACCACCCTCCATGTTCACGTCAGACATATAGGACTTGAGAAAGAAGTAAGGGATGATCGCCCACACCGCGAGAAGCAACGACGCCATGTTGAAAAGAAAGAAGTGGAGCTCGGTGAACATTCTGAAGTCGAAGGTGGATTTGAGGCCTTCGATTAAGCGGTTGTACCATTTCTAGAAAAAATAAATATAATTAGTACCGGCATATTTTGAGGCCGTGTGGCTGTTGGAGCTGGAAAGTCCTTGAGTGGAGACCACGTATAATTAAGCGTAGTGTGGGACGCCCTCCAGCAAGATGGACCGAAGATATATTATACAGAGGCTGGCGGGAAGTGACTGGATGACGAAGGCTGAAGACCGGGTGTGGTGGCGCTCTTATTAAGGCCTTTTTGATTGATGTAGGCAATGGTTTTAAGAAACCAAGTATTAAATAGTTTTGGGATACGAGTATAGGAAAAGTAAAAACCACGCACCAAATGCCTACCTTAATGAAAATAATATAAATTACTTTTTTATCACCTACAAGTAACTAAATGAGATCGTAAACAAACAAAATTACGTTTGTTGATAAGGAAACTATTATTTAAGGAAAATATTAGCAGCTATTGCATATTAATGTAACAATGGCATAATAAATTATTATGTACTTGTTAAGTTTATGATGATGAACCTAGTCCAGTCCTGACCTTGTCTTAGGGGTTTATTTATTCCAATTATTTTATTGAAAAATTAAAAAATATTCATAGAAAAACTGCTATCTACTGTCCATATTATCATCCAAGTAATTCCATATAATAATACCAAGTGGGGTATCATATGAAAGGGCTTTACCTGTACATTCTAAAACAGAATTTTATTTATTTTTATGTATAATAGTTTTTGATTTATCGTGCAAAATGCAAGGATAAATGTTGGAAAAATACCCGAGTACGAAACCCTCAGTGCGCGAGTCTGACTCGCACTTCCATATAATAGCCCCATATGTTTAGAACTTGAGATAGGTAACCTACACATTTCGTGTCTATTCAGATAGACCACATCAAAACCACGACAGTTTAACTGCTGTGGTATGATTGTGGTTGTAGTACCATTAAATGCTGCACTTAGATGCATATAAAAAAATACAATACTTATTGTGATTAATTTATTGAAAAGATTGACTTATTAACCCCCGACCCAAAAAGAGGGGTGTTATAAGTTTGACGTGTGTATCTGTATATCTGTCTGTGTCATCGTAGCTCCTAAACTATTGAACCGATTTCAATTTAGTTTTTTTTGTTTGAAAGGTGGCTTGATCGAGAGTGTTGTTAGCTATAATTCAAGAAAATCAGTTCAGCCGTTTGAAAGTTATCAGCTCTTTTCTAGTTACTGCAACCTTCACTTGTCGGGGGTGTTATAAATTTTTAATTTACACTTGTTCACATTTATTTTACCTTTTCATTATCAGAACCGGACCATATTGACCACGTAGAGTTCCTGTAGATGTCAGGCAGAGAGGATGCCCTGAGTTTGTATCTGGGGATATTCATCATTGCACCACGATACATGATCGCGTTTTTATATAAAGGCATATCCCTTAAATAGTGATGATCAGTGTAGATCTGTTTCGACAGCCAATTTGGTTGGGCAGGCTGAGTTGGTAATGCTTTACTTTGATCATTTTTAAGGCTAACAATATTTGGATTCGTATGCTTGACTTCTCCATTAACATTAGAAGTATCTGCAGTTGTTGCTGCGTCGTTAACAGCTATATCTTTTTTAACTTCTTTCTGTTGATCTTTTTTTACTTCTTCATTTTGTGCTTTAGGTTTCTTAGCCATTAGTGTTAAGTTCATTTTTGTTGGTTCCTTTGCGCCTAATGGGGGCTCTATATTTATATTTTCTTCTGAACGTCTCCTCATCAGCAAATCTGGATAGTTGTGGAGAATAATGTTGTATAAACGTTTGTTTGTCATTAGTTTTTCTATCACTTCCGCTGGCACCTAAAACGAAAGCATATCAATCAAGTAGATACAAAAATATTTGAAGTTTGAACATAGCAATATCATCACATTAGTAAACTGCGCTTTGTGTGGTGGCGCTCTATAGGGAAGGCCTATGTCCAACAGTGGACGTCCACAGGCTGATGATGATGATGATGATGATGATGAAACTGAGCGTCACTGCGAATTCAAAGGACTTTGCGTTTAGAATGGTTCTCACAAAACTCCTCAGTTAATATCTTAAAAATAACTAAGTACTGCAACGTACACCGTTTTAACTTTGATAGCTAGTTGTATGTGGACTTACTTGATCATGATGCTGAATAAATGTAGGCAAGTGTACATCAGAATTAACTCTTTTACAAGTCATTTCAGCATTCATTTGCGTAGTTGCCTCCAGCTTCTCTGCTTCTGCTAATGACGTTGTGAGCATTGCCAAAATATACTCAGGATTTCTGCCGCTTTTCAATAAATCATTCAATTCATCTGCACTCAGGTAAACTGATTCACCGCCAATCGATTTCGAAGAGATCGATCCGGCGCTCGAAGATTTTCTAGATCTTGTCTTCGCCTCCATTTTCTCTCTATGCTCCTTTATTATTATCCAATCCGGATCTCTCATTAGTGCACCACAAACACACATATTCAAAACCGTACCAGCTAATAACACCAGAGTATTCCTCCAGTCGTATATCTGTAGTAAATAATTCGTCAACGGCGAGTACACCAACGTACCAAATCCGACGCCAGTGTGAGCTATAGACACGGCCAAAGTCCTTCTTTTGTCGAACCAAAATGCAACAGATACTACTGCAGTAACATAGAAGATGCCCATTGAAAATCCACTTATGACGCCTAAGGTCACGCATAACATTACAACACTGTTACTGAAAGCAGCCAGTAAGAATCCAATAGTTGATAGAATTCCAGCTATCATGTTCATAGTTCTACACCCGTATCGGTCTACTAAAGCACTCATTATTGGTCCCGAAATTAGGGGTATTGATATAAATAAACTACCTATTAAAGAAGTTTTTGACTGTGACTCTTGGAAATAGTTGATGAACTCTTCATGTAGTATACCAAAAGAGTACGTCAGGCCATCGGCGCACGCAGCTGTTAAAAAAGCTGCAAATACAACCACCCAACCCCATCCCCCATCAGGAATTGGTGGTAGTTTGTCTCCTTGTTCTGAGAATATACTGTCTTTGTCATCTAGCCCTTCGAACTTTACTCTTTCACCCGGAGGAGACTCGTCCTTTGTGTAATGTGGTGTTACAGCTTTACTATAATCTTCTAATTTAAGGGAGTTAATTTTGTTAAGGTCTTTTAAGTCTTGATCGGTGTCAGCATGAGTAACATTTTTAGGTTCGTTTCCAACCATTTTTGTGTTTTGTCTGTTTTATTGATGGAATCTCATAAAATATCTGTAACAAAATTATGATTAGGTAGGTACCTATATTGATTGTTGCAGCGCTCAATCGTGTGCAAAATACCTACTTATACTCCTAGCATAATACCTGGGTCATTTTCAAAAAAACACCCCGTTTTTCTTTCGGAAACTTCCATTCGAATTATTACAAAGTTAGGTAGGTATATATTAGGTATATAGGCCAACAAACTGTGATGCAGTTTGGCGAGACATATTTTATGAGGGTTCTTTTGTGTCTGCAAATTAATAAATTAAAAAAAAAATTAAGTAAATAGGTGAAAATGGATTTTATTTCTATTTGTATGAGAACTATTTTTGGAATAGTCCACGTATTATTGCTCAAAAAGTGAGCGATGTGTGATATGATGATATTAATAATTATGATATTTTTAGTCTTTAATTAAATGATAAAATAGACACGTATACCTATTTCTGGTCCGAGAGTGTTAAATGATATAATTTATGTTCCGTTAGATACTTATTAGATCTTATACCTGTATACTAAAAATAAACCCAAGAATTCAATGATGTCTGTTTTATTACTCATATTGTTATGTATTTATAACAATAACGCACTTAGTAAGTATTTATCATTGTTTAATGGAAACTTTATGGAATGACTCAAATAGGAAATAAAGATAGTCCTTAAATAAACTTGAACATAAATATTTGGTAATAACTATAGGTTTTTTTTTACAAAATAAAATATTCATTTACCTGAATATAGGTAAGTAGGTAGGTGCCTACCTAAAGTACAAAAAAACTGGTCAAGTGCGAATTGGACTCGCATACGAAGGGTTCCGTACCATGGTACAAGGTGGTATGAATGAATATTTTTGACCAACAATAATCGGTGACATAAGCTTACAAGGAATCCTGTGTGAATGAGCTTTTAATTTTTTAATTAAAAAAAAAATATTATAACGTATTTTGTTGTTATAACGGCGATGGAAATATCGAAATTTATCTGTGAAACTGCTCTGTGAAGATTTCATGCCTGCATGCGGGCTGTATTTCATGCATGTTCATGAAATACAGACAGACAGACAGACGGACGGACAGAGGGTCAAACAGTGGAGACTTAGTCATACAGAATCCTGTGCTATACAAATATATAACAAGGAAGTTACTTATTTATTTTTGATAAAGTTAATTAAGTATATTTTTATTGATTGCTTATAATAATAATAATTAATATATTTCAGCAATCATAAGTTTGCCCTTATTAAAATGAATAAAAAATCCAAAAATACTCACTAATTACTATAAATATTTACAACAAATTCATAACACAACTTTTACAGGTATAACTAGACTAGATATATCACTTGGTACGGATCCCTATATTATTATGTTATTGATTAGATATTATTGTACCCTGCCGGTACCTACATATAACAGATCACACGATCTGTCGCACCAGATTCGGATGCTGGACTGAAATCTCGTTTAAATAGCAGCCTTCATAAAACCATTGGCCGGTAGGTTGACCATAATATCCCGTTTCCATAAGTAAAAATATCCTCTTATCTGATTTTTTAATCACACTATAATATTATAAAGGCGAAAGTTTGAATGTGTGTGTGTGTGTGTGTGTATGTTTGTTCCTCCTTCACGCAAAAACTACTGGACGGATTTGGCTGAAAATTGGAATGGAGATAGATAATATTCTGGATTAGCACATAGGCTACTTTTAATCCCGGAAAATCAAAGAGTTCCCACGGGATTTCGAAAAACCTAAATCCACGTGGGCGAAGTCGCGGGCATCGGCTAGTAACAAGATAAAGTTGAAAACTATAAGCTGACTGCGATTACTTAATAAACGCTGAAATATTATAGTAAAATTGTTTTTCTATCACTTGGTATATTTTAATGTTGTAGTACTTTTTATTCATGACCTCAGAATTTTCTCCTCTTTCATTTTTTGACATCCCACTGGATACAATAGCAAAAAAAGGCTGTTGGCCTCCTCAAATATTTTATTATTTCATTTCAAAAATTTAATTTATTTAGTTGTTTCAAGATACAGAATTAGGTATAATAATAATTGACCTTTCTAATCTTTCAGGACCATGTAAATAATATACATGTACCATATTCTAGCAAAATAAACATTTCTTATTCTTAATCTTATTCTTATACAAGTGTAAATTAAAAATTTATAACACCCCCGACGATCCAAAGTATTTGAGTTTTCCAAAACATCATTTTCAAATAAATAATTATGTATTTAGGCAACGTCCATCTTGACAGCCTGACATTTGTCTATTGACATAATATTATGAACCTAACGGTTATCTAACCTTCTTTTCTACAAGAAAACTAGAAAAGAGCTGATAACTCTTAAACGGCTGAACCAATTTTTTTAGATTATAGCTAAGAACACTCTCGATCAAGCCACCTTTCAAACAAAAAAAACTAAATTAAAATCGGTTCATTCGTTTAGACGCTACGATGCCACAGACAGATACACAGATACACAGATACACAGATACACAGATACACACGTCAAACTTATAACACCCCTCTTTTTGGGTCGGGGGTTCAAAATAAACTTAAATTTAAATTAAACTTTAAAAAATATTAAATTTGAAACTAAAATAAATTAAATTTATTTAATTTAAAATATTTAAATTAGGTAATTTATTTACTGTCCTGAAATAGCACTAGGCAATGTTGCTACCGTAGTACACATAATCAGATGAATAAGTACTGAAAATACTTCGAAGACAAATAAATATAGCGAACGGAAATAAAATAGACAAAAGATAACAGTTGGTGAGATAGGAGGAATAAGTAATCGAAAACAGATAAACACATGCAGGATGCTGTGACGTCCTGATGGCCTAGTACCTTACCAGTTCTTTATACAATGTTGCGGCTACGTTAATGTCCAACAACGCCATAATTATCGCGAAAATCAACGCATTAAACTGAGTGGTCACACTTGGGGTTAAAATCGTCTAACGCCAAACGGCATTGTGAATGTCGTTGCACGTTGATCGTGGCTACATCTACGTTTGACTGGACATCAGTGGACATCTTTGATATTCTACGTCCGATTTGAATCCGGGGCAAATCCGAAATATTCTCACGGATGTCGGAGAGAATTCGGATGAATGGAATCGGAGCTAATGCGTAAGCTATCATACAAATAGTTCTACGACTACTTCGGAATGCATTTTCACGAATTCGGATCGCATGCAGTGCGTAATCGCCCTTACCGAAATTTTCCCGAAATTTCCAATTTTTGACTTCTAGAATCAAGAATTGAGATGGTGGTCAACCGAAGACTTATCACGCTACTCTAGTAGGAAGATAATAATATGTAGGTAGGTATATCTATTATGGTAATAAACTTAGGCATAGTAATTTATGGGCAAAGATAAAAATTCCATAAAGGCAATAAGTCCTAATTTATTCATAGCACATCGCAAGATGTCTAATACAGCAGATAAGTATTTTAATACAATAGGAATCTAGCTATTATGTACATTTGCAGACGAAGTTTTGATGTATACCTACTGCCATAATATTTTTTTTTCATATAAGTTTTTTTTCCAAGTTTGATTGGATTGAGATGAGGGGGAATGACGCGGGCTATCATCCCATCCCATTCTCCTGTAACGGTCGGAGGCAGGCGTAGTCACCAATGGTCATATATAGGAAGCATTAAAGCAATTTCATCCTCACCACCTGGGTGCCTGGTGCACTTCGACCGTTGTGCCAGATCCTTTTTTCCACGCACATGCAAACTGTGGAAGCAACTCCCTTCTGCGGTGTTCCCACTAGATTACAACGTGGGGCGGACCAACGAATTCCTGAAAGGCCGGCAACGCATCGGCGGTACCTCTGGTGCTGCAAAGTATTCATGGGCGATAATCACTTAACATCAGGTGACCCGCCTGCTCGTTTACTCGCTATTTTATTATGAAAAAATAATTTAAAAAACCAACCAGCTGAGCTTTTAGATGCCCACAAGATGGTGTAGTTGTATTGTAACTTTTAACCGACTTCAAAAAAAGGAGGAGATTCTTTTTTTTTTTGTATGTCTGTTACTCGATTACTCCGCCAAATATGAACCGATTTCGATAATTTTTTTGGTTAGGTGGTGGAAAAAAATCCGAGGTGGTCCCATTTTAGTTTGCTGAAGATCTGATAACTATATTTGGAGCTTGGCTTGGTAAACAGTAGATTTTTAACCAGGTATAGCATATTTTAGTACAGTGGGGTCACTAAAAGATGTGAAAAAAAAACCGACTTCAATAACCACAAACACTAAAAAGTAAAAAATATTTTTTGCTTCTACACGTGTAGGTATGTATGTATGAAGTCGGGTGATTTTTTCTTTGATTTTTTACTTTGTTTTCTAATTTCTTTTATTATACTCGCACGACATCATACATACATATACACGTGTAGAAACAAAAAATATTTTTTACTTTTTAGTGTTTGTGGTTATTGAAGTCGGTTTTTTTTTTAATTTGTTTGTTTGTTTCTTATAATAGTTAATTTATCGAACTCCTGATTTTTTATCTTAACCAATTTTTACTAACCACTGCCTTCAATGATTAAAAATAACTAAATACCAATGTATAATATTATTATTACCTTGAACCAACTGGATTTGAACTGCTTTCTTCTGAGAACCACGTCTTGTCTTGACTGATAGACCAATCGGCATGCAGACGCACCCACGAAAGAGTCCCGCCCAATTCAGCAATTTCTGAATAAATCTTCAAACTGATAAAATATTTTAAAACCGGCATAGCGAGTCAGACTCGTTCACCGAGGGTTCCGTACTCGAGTATTTTTTCCTACATTTTACACGATAAATAAAAACTATTATGCTTAAAAATAAATTAAAATCTGTTTTGGAATGTATAGGTAAAGCCCTTTCATATGATACCCCACTTGGTATAGTTATATTACTTTGAAAATTGAAAACACTAATTATTTTTTCATGAACACATTTCAATTTTTTTTTTTTTTGATGTAACCACAAATTCACGGTTTTCGGATTTTTCCTTTACTTGTGCTATAAGACCTACCTATCTACCTACCAAATTTCATGATTCTAGGTCTACTGGAAGTACCCTAACTATATGTTTTCTTGATAGACATGCAAGACAAACAGACAGACAACTACAAAGTGATCCTATAGGGTTCTGTTTTTCCTTTTGAGGTACGGAACCCTAAGAAAACGGACCAAGTGCGAGTCAGACTCGCGCACAGAGGGTTCCGTATTACAGTCGAATTTTTTCGACATTTTGCACGATAAATCAAAAACTACTATGCATAACAATAAATAAAATCTGTTGCATATGAACATAGCGAAACTATAAAAGAGTACCGTGGTCTATTTATTTGTTTCTTTTATTTATTTGTAAGAGTTCCTTGTTAACGACGGAACCCTAAAAATTAAATACAAATTCTGAGAATAACAATCTTATGTCATGCAGTATAGATTAGTAATATGTAATGTTCAAGGCGATTTTTTCAATAAGATGCACAGATGCATACATTGCGATAATCCAGGATAACAGATAAGATTGAAGATTGCACCGGATGGATTGACGTTTTGACAGGTTTTATCCAGCCATTCTAATACCGACCTTAACTTCATAAGGTATAGGTTTTTTTGCTCTGGTAATAATTAATGAACAAACAATGCACTTGCAAAAAGTAGGTGATTCTTAATTCGGTCCGTTTTTTTTTTTTAAATCAAAACCCGACCACCTGAACCTGAAGTAATTTAGAAAAATATATGTATAGACTTCACGCCCTCAAAGTTTAAAAGTATAAGAGTGTCACTAAGAGTGGCAATGCATGTATCTGGCAAACAGTATTCCGAAGAAAATATTAAAAAAATTACATACTTTGACGTAAGTTTTTTACACCTTTATTACCTGTTATCTCCCAAAGCCACCATGATTCAAACTTCATACTCGCTGATCGTTCCTCCCTGTGCTGGGAACAATACGCAGAGAAGCTTTCAGCTTTTATAAAATAACGAAGGTCTGGCACGCGCCGGCTTTTGGCTCTTAAGTCCATCTCTCTCCGTCACTCGTTTCCACTCGTTTCATACAATCGTAGTTCCAATTTCATTTGAATATTAAGCAACCAAAGTCCATGAAATTTTGCAGACATATTCTAAAAACTAATATCTGTGTCTGTAGTGTTTTAGATTTTTCTAAAAATATGTAGTTTTAAAATTACAGGGGCTCAAAGATTTGTATGAAAATTTTTAAGACCGCGTAACTTTGAAACCGAATATTTTAACAGAAATCTGGAAAACCACAGACATAGATATTAGTTTCTAGAATATGTCTGCAAAATTTCATGGACTTTGGTTGCTTAATATCCAAATGAAATTGGAACTACGATTGTATGAAACGAGTGACGGAGAGAGCCCTCTCTGATGGATTCACTTTGAGTTAAGCGATAAAACGAGATTATATCTTGTCAATAACACACTCGAAGATAAAATCTCTATCATCCGCCGGGACACTACCGTAGGTACCCTACTTACAGCTTTATTATCAAAATCTGTGGATGTTTTTTGACTGATTTGTACGATAAAAAAACAGAGATTAGATTCGAGACAGGAAATAACTTTAACTAAGGCATGACCACAGGGTGTAGCTTTATTTATTAACAGCTTTTACCTACTTATTTTTATTAACCCCCGACCCAAAAAGAGGGGTGTTATAAATTTGACGTCTGTATCTGTATATCTGTCTGTGGCATCATAGCGCCTAAACGAATGAACTGATTTTAATTTAGTTTTTTTTTTGTGTGAAAGGTGGCTTGATCGAGAGTGTTCTTAGCTATCATCCAAGAAAATCGGTTTAGCCGTTTGAAAATTATCAGCTTTTTTCTAGTTACTGTAACCTTCACTTGTCGGGGGTGTTATAAATTTTTAATTTACACTTGTTTTATTTACGTACCTATACAGACATATAGTTCACGACAGGTCGAGATGACAATCGGAGTATGAGGCGGGGGACGCGCCGCACACCCGCACCACACGCACGCTACCCCGTACCGGTTCCGTGTGGGTGTGCGGGGCGACCCCACTCCGGTTGCCATCTCGACCTGACGCGTACTATGTCATCATCACCATCATGATCAACTCATCGCCGGCACACTACTGAGCACGGGTATCCTCGCCCGAATGAGAAGGGGTTGGCCATTGTTCTACTACGCTGACCAAGTGCGGGTTGGTAGACTTCCTTTAAGAGCATTATGGAGAACTCCCAGGTATGCAGGTTTCCTCGTGTCATTTTCCTTCACCATGCCTGGGTCGGGAGGCGACACGCCAGAGTTCTACTGGGCTTTAGATAGATAGATAGATTAAATCTTTATTGCACACAAAATATGAAAAGGAACACAACAAAGGAACAGGAAGAAACAGCAAAAAAAAACAACTGTGCGCAAAGGCAGCCTTATTGCTTAGAGCAATCTCCACCAGGCAACCTTTAGTGGGTGTTTTTTTGCCGCCTCTCGGCCGATGAGTCCCAAATACTCTCCCCGTTTATGGGAGGGATGCGTAAACGCGTAAAAAAAGGTAAATAAATACCTAGAGGTATACCTAAGTTAATAAAAAACACCTGTGTATTTTATTATTGTACCTATTTAGATTTTTGAAGAGTTTATTAACAACTATCTGTCGCGAGATAAAAGATAAAGATTTCCGTAAGATAATGTCAGGGACTGATTCAGGGAATTTACGTGTTGACTGATTTATAATATAAGTAGTTATTTATAATAAGTAGGTATGGATCAGGATTCAGGATTCAGGATTAGGAAAAACTATATACCTACTGAGTGAAACTTTATAAATTAACTAGCTGATACCCGCAGCTTCGCCCGCGTGGATTGGTCAGATCCCCTGCAGCATCAGGATTGAGGAGTTGGACTCCAAATTTTTTATGAAACAGTGTCGCAAAGTTCCTCTATCGATTAAAAAAGAAATGACGCAAATCGGTTCAGAAATCTCTGAGATTTCGGTGTACATAGGTAGAAAAACACAACTCCCTTTTTGAAAGTCGGTTATAAAAGTAGCCTATGTTACTCCCCGGTCAATTCTCTACTTGTCTGTGAAAATCCCGTCAAAATCGGTTCAGCCGTTCCCAAGATTAGCCTTTTCAAACAGACAGACAGACAGACAGACAGACAGACAGACGGACAGACAAAAATTTTAAAAACGTGTGATTCAGTTATAGTATCGTTCAAATAACCATATGACCTTAATATGCGGTAGTTATTTTGAAATTACAGACAGACACTCCAATTTTATTTATTAGTATAGATGGCATCCTAAAAACTGCTACTGTTTAACAATGTTACCCTTTGGCCCTCTCATGAAAAACAGGTATTTATATCGTAAATTGTATAATATGCATTTCTGGCAACACCAAACGTCAAGTGTCAAACTCGTCAACGTAAGCTGCGTTTAGTTTTGTTGTGAATTAATTTAGAATCTTAAAATAAATATAGAAAAACCAAATAGAAATGGCTGATAAGCCGCCAGAGGACAGTTACATATCTGTAGTTGACGATGAGCCGGTGTTCTTTGAGCTACTCAAGTGGGATTCGACGCAATCGCAAAAACAACCGGAGCCCCGGAGTTTGGAAAAAGCAAAAAGTCCTGAGAAAAGCGTGCCTAAACCTAGAGACGAATCCGATCCGTTCGATTTGAGTGATGCCGCGTTTGTAGAGTCGTATAGACTTTCAAAAGATCTGGCGCGAAACCTCTGTGAAGAATTGAAGCCGGTTATGCCTGAATCTACCAAGTCAATAGAATTTTCTGTGGAGAGCAAAGTAAGTTAACATCTTCAAAATGGCTGTTATAAAGTTAAATTCAGGCTTGCTTTTAAAAGATTTGAAAAAGTACTTGTTTATTATTTTGTATTGTTGATTTTGACTTACTTGTTAATTATTTTGTATTGTTGATAACCTATTTATTTTTCTTAAGTCTACTTGTGTTTGTCTATTATTTTTTTGTACTATGCCATAAATTCATCATAGTTCATATCTCTGTACTACTATGCATATATTTAAAAAGCTTTGAGGAACCTCAATGTGCTCTCTGAATTTGCAGTTTCATATTAGGTCATTTTGGTTACTCTATGCTTCAGACTCTGAAGCATAGAGTAACCAAAATGACCTAATATGAAACTGCAAAGTCGGTCACCCATCTAGTTACTAACTTACTAACATAACTTGGGTGCAATTGACTAGATATGTGGTGCAGTATCTCGGTCACAAACTAACTAGGTCACAAAAGCAGTATTATAAGATACAAAAAAATATATATTGATTACTTACCATCCATGCCGTGGTTGTGAACTATAACCTGAGTCCTTCCCATTATGAGTGGAGACCTGTACTTAGTAGTGGGCCATCAATGTGATGACAGGTGCTTTCTTATTCACAGGTGTTAGCAGCTCTCTCTTTCTACGCCACAGGTAAATACCAGAAGTCCATTGGTGGGAAGACAGATCCAAGTATAACACAGTACTTTGTGTCCACCGCGGTGAGCCAGGTCACGGAGGCAATGAACGATCCCACCATTGTGAAGAAGTACATACATTTCCCTCATTTGAGGAGTGAGCGGGAGGTTATTAAGAATGGGTAATTAAACAGTATAACAACCAGGATTTCATTTATTCAGCCTTATTTTTAGGGTTCTGTATCTCCAGAGGAAAATGGAACCCTAAATAGGATTACTTCATTGAAAATCTATCTACCTGTCTGAATGTTTTGAATTTTGAAAAGGATAAAATTCAAAAGTTGTGAATTTGTGATAACATCACAAAAAAAATATTGTTGTACAATTTTACATTATTTTGGAACCCTTTGTGCGAGTCTAACTCGTACTTGACCGTTTTTTTATATATATATTTTTTTTTTTTTAAAAAAGAATATCAGCCATGCTAATCATGACTAATACTCCCCTTTCCCCTCCAATTAAGCGTAAAGCTTGTGCCAGGAGTGGGTACGACAATAGTCCAACGGGTGGGGTTTGAACCGCCGACCTTTCGGAATTCAGTCCGCTCCTCAACCGTTGAGCTATCGAGGCTTTTATTGTCCATGTAAAGCAAAACGCCATTTTTGAAGTAACCTTTTAAGTTAAATTTTTTTTATTAATGAATTCTCCATATTTTCCTGCAAGGTTCTATGTTTGGATCATTATAAAAAATAAAAACCATGTATTTTGTTATTGGTATAGATTATGTGATCAATTGATGAGAAAGAAATCCAGAGCTATGTGAAATAAGACATGGAGAAAAACGAAGACACTATAATTTGCAGGTTCTACATGAAGTATGGCATCCCCAACGTGGTGGGTTGTGTGGACTGCATGCACGTGCCAATCGCCCGGCCAGATGACGACCAGAAGAAACACTTCAACAAGTCATATCACTCCAAGAAAGTGCAGATTGTGAGTACAAATTACTTACTAGCTATGGGCATGATTGCTAATTTTGAATAATGGCATGCAGATAGCTATTATGACCTAGTCATCTACTAAGAAAGGATTTTTGAAAATTCAATCTCTAAGGGAGCAAAATAGGGGTTTGAAATTTGTGTAGTCCACGTGGACAAAGTCGCGAGCATAAGCGATTATCTTATAAGATTAATAAATAAATAAAATATAATTTTTCTTCACATTGATTTCACAAGTGATTTTTCGCTGAAAAGTGAATAAATTTGTTTTTTCTTTGATTTGGGATTGATTTAGGATAAAATGTAGCATATTTTGTCAAAATCTGTTAACCGGATAGATCGTGAAAAAGTAACAGACAAATAAACAGACACACACGCTTTTAATAGCTACTAGAGTTATTATCTCTGTATTTATCACTAAAGTTTTGGTCTCAGATTTGCGACAGTCTCATGAACATACTCAGCGTGGACGCAAAGCCCGGTGGCTCCCTCTCACACGACGCGATCCTCAACCAGCACGCTGTTAAAATTGATCTCCAAAGCCTCAACCATGCTCGGGAACTGTGCTGGCTTATTGGTAAGACTATTATTTTCCTAGTTTTTACTACTACTGTTTACTTTGCACAGTGACTCAAAAAAAACCGGTCAAGTGCGAGTCGGACTCGTACACAAAGGGTTCTGTACCATCAAACAAGAAATAACACTTTTTAATTTTTTTAAATTTCCATAGCATCCATTTTGAAATTCTTATTACTTTTTGTTATAGCATCAATAGATATGTATATTCTGTAAAAATTTCAACTTTTTACCTATTACAGTACGAGATACACCCCACAGACAGACAGACAGATGGACGAGCGGATGGCCTGCAATGGACAGTAGAGCAAAGATTAAATTACAAATATTTTTGATTGCAGGTGGCCCCCACTACTTCCAAAAGAGCTACCTAATGACACCAGTACCAAAAATCACCAAGAAGTCCCCCCTCTCCCCTGAGAAATACTACACAAACATGCACGCACAAGCACACAGCACTGTCATAGAGACGATAAAACAGTTGAAATCAAGATGGAAATGCCTCCAAGCGACGTGTAACAAACAATTTGACCCATCAACTGTATCCATGATGATAGTGGCTTGCTGTGTGTTGCATAACATATGTAACTCCCATGGTTTGCCCGTGGTACAAATGAACCCAACAGAAGAACGTCTAGAAGCTATGAAGCAAAGAGTGGCAAATGCGTCGGTGCCGCGCAAGCATAACGAAGACGCTGGTGGATTGCAGGCGAGAAGTACGCTGATCGAACGTTTGTGGAATGAACGCAGGTTGGTTGTCTTCTTTGCACAAATGTAATCCTATCCCCTATGACTTGGATCAGTTGGTCACTTATCCAAAATGACATAGATTAGTTGAGGTTTTATCCCAAATGACCTTAGTAAGTGGAGTATCTATCCTGAATGACCTAGGTCAATCAAGTATCTATTCCGAATGACCTTGGTAAGTTGAATATCTATCCATAATAACCTTGGTAAGACAAGTATCTATCCCGAATGACCTTGGTAAGACAAGTATCTATCCCGAATGACCTTGGTAAGTCAAGTATCTATCCCAAATGCCCTATATCAATCGGGCATCTATCTTGAGTGTCATTATCCAGTCTTAAACCTATCCTACATACTCTTAAATCAGTTGTGTACTAATTAGGGACCTAACCTATCCTGATTCTCATTCTGATTCATATTTCATACACCTTACCTTTGACCTAGTAATCACACTGCATTTCTTATCTATTTCAGGGTTGCGCCAGAATCCTGTTCCAACGCAAAAAAAAGGATGTCGAAGAAGGACCGGATAGTGGAGCCTATTCCACCTCAGCAGCATTTACACGCGATGCCTCCGCAGCATCAGACCCTGCACGAAGAGCCGAAGCGACCCCGCATACTCATGAACAACCCCTACGGTATAGGGGTCGCGGTGCCACCGCCTTGGCCGCATTACCCCCAACATTAGTGTTACAACTTACAATGTAGATGGCGCTGTACGGAGTTGGATCGCGCTGGAGAGGTTTCATTCACAGGCGTATATAAAGAAAGTTGGATTTGAAGCAACTTACTCCACAAGATCTGGTACAGTTAGTGTCACGCAAAAATACCTCTGGACGTCAGTAGCGGAGATAGCTGCGGATGTGTATATGATTATACTGATCGATCCTAAATCCATTTCTATTTGACAGCATGCCTAAGAAGAGATGAGCCTCAGCAAACCTGTATAAGGAGCCCAAGCGACCCCACATACTTGTGAACAACCCCTACGGGATAGGGTCGCAGTTCCGCTGACTTAGCCGCATTACCCCCAACATAAGTGTTACAAGTGACAACCATCATTCACTTATTCAAAACTAGATGTCGCTCTACGAAGTTCGATCGCGCTGGAAAAGTTATCATCCGCGGACAATACTTAAAAAAACGACCAAGTGTGAGTCGGGCTTACACACGAAGGGTTCCGTACCATCATACTTGAAATGACACATCTTTTTTAATTTCATGGCAGTCATTTTGAAATTTTTATTATTTGTTGTAGCGGCAATAGAATAAAGCTCTACCTGTTACGTTTCATGAGCTACAGCCCGCTGACAGACGGACAGGCTGTTGGCACCCTTCGGTTACGGAATCCTAAAAATGACAGTATTAAAGAGATCTGTAAATATCTATAAGAGACAAAAGTATATGATATGAAGTTAGACATAATATTTTATTAGTACATAGGATTAAAAATTTCAATATAAGTAATATTGATAAAAAAATGGGATGTTAATATAAACAAAATGCAAATTTTTTGACAGAATTATGTGATTTTATGAATATTATAATTTTTATATGAAATGTATTAGGTGCAGTGCACATATTTTAATGTCTTTTGTTGAAAATACTTATGTCATCCGAAATCGAATGTACCTACTATTATACTTTTTATTATACAAAGTTCCTTTTTACTAATTATATAGTTTTATTTACCTATTACATTACTTCCAGAAACAAACAAGCACTGCTTACCCAAATTGGAAATAGCTCAATAGCTGTTTCAATTCAATTTGGGTAAGCAGTGCTTGTATGCCTCTATGACCTGCACGTCACTGCACACAACCCCTTTGCTTCGCCTTAGTCTGGGTCAAAGAAAAAATTCAGTTTCTTTTTTTAGTTTTTTTTTTAAAGAATATTTGCCATTTTAATCATGACTAACATTCCCCTTTCCTCTCCAACTAAGCGTCAGGCTTGTGTCAGGAGTGGGTACGACAAGTGCAACGGGTGGGGTTTGAACCACCGACCTTTCGGATCTCAGTGCGCTCCTATAACCGTTGAGCTATTGAGGCTTAAGGATTGTAATAACCTAATTGCAACGGGCTCGAACTACGACTTCACCAGCGAAGACGCCCTACAAGATGTCTTCGTCCGCGTGGAATACACTTTCAGACCCCTATTTACCCCCTTCAGGGGTTGAATTTTCGAAAAACCTTTCTCAGCGGATGCCTACGTCATAATAGCTGTTAGCATGCCTTTCAACCCGATCCGTACAGTAGTTTGAGCCATGCGGTGATAGATCAGTCAGTCAGTCAGCAAATCTAAATTCAAAGCAGTTCAAATCTAAATGTGCTAAAATTCGAGATTTCTTTGTTCTACTAATTTTAAACAATTTATATAATGACGTCATGCGTTTCAACTACAAGACGTGTAAATTAAAAATCTATAACACCCCCGACAAGTGAAGGTTACAGTAACTAGAAAAAAGCTGATAACTTTCAAACGGCTGAACCGATTTTCTTGGATTATAGCTAAGAACACTCGATGAAGCCACCTTTCAAACAAAAAAAACTAAATTAAAATCGGTTCATTAGTTCAGGAGCTACGATGGTACAGAGAGATACACACGTCAAACTTATAACACCCCTCTTTTTGGGTCGAGGGTTAAAAAAGAACACAGCCATTTTTGAAATGTAATGTCCTGTATTATTCGGGTTCTCTTCGTTATTCAGCTAATTTTTAAACAATTCATGTATTTTTGTTTGAATAAAAACAGCCAATATCAAGCGAAAATTTTATTTTGCTTTATTATACATATTTAACATAAAACAAGAATGAATATACTTTTGTCGATGATCTTTCTCAATTGGAATGCATAGTAAATCTATTCTCTAGCGAAAGCCTGCGCGATCTGATTGGCTAGTAACGACGCGACGGCCATGTTTGGACAGTTCGCAGTAACCGTGCTCGAGTCATCTTCAATCTTCACAGACAATAGCACCAGATCTTGGGATGACAGCATCCGCCCTGCGAACCTGAGAATCATTCAAACATTACAAACCTTTTGACGTGACAACGTCTTATAATTCGATAGAGCCGGCTGCACGCACGAAAAAACATGACTCATGCGGCGTTACCTCGCTCTGAGGCGTTCTATGTAAGGCTTGAAGTGCAAGCGAGAGCGCGGAACGAGCGACAAAGAAGCACAATCGGCCTTTGTTGTCACGTTCAACTATCGTCAGTAAACCGACTTTACAGACAACCAATTTTTTTTATTAAAGTAAGGAAGTGTCTAAACGGCCACAAACGGTCGTTTGATAATAAAAAAATATCCAGCCACAAGTGGTTGTTTTATTTTAAAAAAAAAACCGGTCAACTTCGAGTCGCACTCGCTCACGAAAGGTTCCGTGACATTGTACAAAAAATAACAATTTTTTTATATTTTTTGGTGATGTAAGCACAAATTCGCGGTTTTCAGATTTTTTACTTTATTTGTGCTATATGACCTACGTTCTCGCTAAACATGAATCTAGGTCAACGGAAAAATACCCTAAAGATTTGTTCACAGATACGACAGACAACAAAGAGATCCTATAAGGGTTCTTTTTTCCTTTTGAGGTACGAAAATATACTGCCGCAAATTATAAGCTTTTAAAAAAAAAAGTTCCTTAACACAATCCAAAAAGGTTTAATTTTTAATACATGTATCATGGTACTTAGATTAGTTGTATTGAAGTATTATCATAGCGACAGACTGCCAGAATTTTTTTGTTGGAAAGTGTTGCTTAACGTATTGCGCTTAAAGCACACATCGCAGTATAACTTAATTGCTTTTTTTACTAACGGTATTAAAAGGAAAAGCCTCAAGTCAGAAAAAACTCGGAACTTTTTTATAAATAAAAAAAAGAATGTATCTACCTAAGGAAGTTCCCTGTGGAAGTGATGCAGGCTACATTGGCGGTTTCAAACACTCGTTTGCAGATCGCCGATTCGTCTTCTAGTTTTGGTGCTTGTTTATTGCACTGTAATTAAATAAATAAAAATATTTTTTATTCAATTAGACTATAACAAGCACTTCTGAATCTTTAAATGCATCTACCACTGGTTCGGAATGCCTTTCCTACCGAGAAGAACGTATGTAATTGTATGTGAAAATCCCGTTAAAATCGGTTCAGCCGTTCCGAAGATTAGCCTTTTCAAACAGACAGACAGACAGACAAAAATTTTAAAAACGTGTGATTCAGTTATGGTATCGTTCAAATAACCATATGACCTTAATATGTGGTAGTTATTTAGAAATTACAGACAGACACTCCAATTTTATTTATTAGTATAGATTATATAATATGCTTTTTTCAGGAGTATATTTTGATAGTTTTTTTTAAACTTGTGTATAGGCAAGTCCAAAATTGATTGTGGAATTCTTCTGTTACAAAACTGCCATTGCAAAATTATAAAATTGAATAATTCCCATTGTAATTACTAGCTTATACCCGAAACTAATTCTAATTGTACATGTACTTTCTATTGTTTCAAAAAATATAAATATTAAGAAATTGTATTACTTTAGGTTAGTGTTAGATTAGTTTTATTATAAAGTGCACCTATAATTGACAACCATACTGAAGTTATTTTTGTAAATTTTATAGTCTGATCTGTATGGAAGTTGTTGGTGAAATAAATAAATAAATAAACTAGTCGGGCTTATATCGAATAAATACGTGAGTATAGCCGTAACCTTTTTTTTTTAATTCAAATATAAGTTGTCCCTTGACTGCAATCTTACCTGGTGGTAAGTGATGATGCAATCTAAGAGGGAAGCGGGCTGACCTAGAAGGGGTATGGCAGTTTTCATTAAACCCATACCACTTTGGTTTCCACACGGCATCGTACCGGATTGCTAAATCGCTTGGCGGTACGGCTTTGCGAGTAGGGTGGTAGCTACGGCCAAAGCCTGCCACCAGACATATACTTATAGCTAGGAGTCAATATAACGTTACCTCTGTCATGCCTCTCAGCTTCCTCTGCTCAGCATCCCACTTGCTCTCAGACATGGTGACAGATCGCATCAGCTCGCCCACCGGTGGGGTGATGGACACTGACACCTCACCTGTTCACATCAAAAAAATAGCTGAGTTTTAAAAAAATACGAGACATTTTACCGCAATTAGCCTCATCTGGTTACAAAAGGGCTGGCTCATTTTATGCGCAAAGAATCAGTCTGGCTGTCAAGAAATGCAACCAGTATTCTTGGCACTATTCCTAACGGGCATGGTTTGTATAGTGATTTGATGAAGGGCGCTTTACCTGTACCTTTTCAAACAGATTTTTATTTTTATTTTTTATTTCTATGTATTCTAAGTTTTTCATTTATCGTCAAAATGTCGAAAAAAATACCTAAGTACAGAACCCTCGGTGCGCGAGTCTGACTCGCACTTGGTCGGTTTTTAACGTAGAAACTGAAACCACAATTAATGCGATGGCTATTTTGAAAAACAATAGATAAATACAAGAAGCTTACCTAACGAGCTGATGACAGTAAACTCGATGGGTTGTATAGAGTCCGCGAAGTCCACGCCCAGAGTCCCACTCACGGTAGCGCCGGGGCCCAGCCGTGGGATTGGCGCGAACTCGTGGATTGACCGAGCGCCGGTAAGAGTCTACAAATATGTCAAAGTTATATTATGTATCACGGAAATTGGGCAAAAATGGATACGTGCATCCAATTTTAAATGAAACGAATCGAATTGGAAACAAAAATTGATATCAATTTTAGCATCTTAAAAAATTAGACCCTTATTGTAATTTTAAAATCAGTTTATTTTGAAAAGGGGCTTCATTTTAAGGGTTCCGTACCTCAAAAGTAAAAAAAGGAACGATTTTACACGATCACTTTGTGGTCTGTCTGTCTGTCAAGAAACCTATAGGGTACTTCCCGTTGACCTAGAATCATGAAATTTGGCAGGTAGGTAGATCTTATAGCACAAGTAAAGGGGAAAATCTGAAAACCGTGGCTTTGTGCTTACATGACAAAAAAAAATTGTTATTTTTTGTATAATGGCACAAAATGCTTACCGACTGGTTTTTGTAATCGGCTCCCTTTAAAACCTCAAATGCCATACTAGGTCGTCGTCGTCGTCTTAACCGACAGATTCCGTTTCTTGTCAGGACCTATCTCGTGGCTCTTGCGTCCAGTGATTCCGAGATACTCGCTTGCGGTTCTTGTGAGGAGGGAAAGGAGGGGGGAGGAAGGCAAGTCCAGCTGAGCTGAGGGTCTCTATGACTCACCTTCTTGTTGACGCGTATGTTCTCCAGCACGTCGGGCGTGTGGTTGGTGAAGCTGATCTCTATGGCGCACATCTTGTGCGAGTAGAGGTGGGGCGCGCGGCCCCACTGCCGCGTGGCGCCCAGCCCTCGGGACATCACGCGCGGGATCATCTCCACCTGCGCCGAGGGCACCAGCGAGGGGCCCACGGGGGTGATGCTGTCACCTGGGAGACCAAGGAACAACTTCATTAAAAGCATCTATCATAAAGCTAAACAGCACTAAAACCCGACTACTACCCGCGAACAGCCGATAGATAGCGACAAAAAAAATTTGAGACCCTCACTTTCTT
Source organism: Maniola jurtina (assembly GCF_905333055.1). Lineage (NCBI taxonomy): Eukaryota > Metazoa > Arthropoda > Insecta > Lepidoptera > Nymphalidae > Maniola > Maniola jurtina. The sequence continues at coordinate 12,200,817 of NC_060046.1, read as the reverse complement.
GGATATAACATCCGTCAGGTCTATTTTTTCATATAAAATGTGGTCTATGTCACCTGGACTATCATAACTAATCGATTGTTACCTCATTCATCAAAATCAACTCAGTAGCTTAGGCGCTACGGTGGACACAACAAATACAAACCTACATACATAGACTGCTAAAACCATAACCCTTCCTTTTGGCTTTGCCGTAGTTACGTAAAAATCTGAGTCCCCACGCCGTCATGGTGGACAGGAAGCTGGCTCCTTCTTCCAGCCCCAGAAGCAATTCCAAGCTGGACTTCACTTCTTCAGTTTACTTATGAGAGAAATCTCACCATCCCCAACTCCTGGCGGCAAGGCAGTGGGCGGCGACAGGAAGCCCCCACACGTGGGCGTCATGGTGGGCAGAGAACTGGCCACTTCATCCAGCTCCAGAAGCAGTTCCAAGTTTGATTTTTCATTCTTCTTGTCATTTACTTCTGCTTGTGGAGGTTCCTAAGGAGATTTATGATATAATATATAAAATGTGTTCACCTCAGAAGATCTAGATCCATACAGTGGGGATGACCTAGGTCAAAAATAAATTATTTCTCAATAATTGTTAAATAGAGGTTCTTCCAAAATTCGTAAAATCGACATTCGCTGCTAGTTTTTAGTTTGCCAACCATTTTAAATTATAGATTTAAGTAAAAAAGTACGTCAAATTACGTCAAATGTGTCACTCACAGTCACATCTGTGTATTTCATACAAGCTCCCATACTAAGCGAGCGTTTTGACGTTTGATAAAAAGTCGCTGATTTGACTAGTAGACATCATCCCTGTTTCTACTTTCTAGTATACGATATTGGGACATTTTAGAGCATACATACCTTCGGAGTCTCTTTCTTGGTATCCTTCTTCTCTTCACTGGTCTCGGAATTCTCCGACTCGCTCTCCGAGCCGGAAGAAGATTCACTGTCAGATTCTGAATCCGAGGAACCAGAATTTGATGACCTGATGATAGATTTTTTTTATTCGAAGATAATTTACAATTTGTTGATGGTTCAAGATAACTAAATCGTTGTTTCTTTACAAACTTACTTATAATTGCTGTTTTTTTTAGTTTTCTCCTCTTTTTTGCGTTCCTGAACGTTGTTCGTTTCTTCTTCCCTGATGAGAAATAAACAGCGGTTATACAAATATTACCGTATCTAACCGAACAGACTTTAAACAACTTTAGTCAAATCTCCATTCAATTTTTTTGTAAGTTCTACAAGAACTGATGCTGAAGGACTCACTCGTCCGACTCCTCGGAGCTACTGGAAGCCGCCGACGACCCTGAAGATGAGGACGCTGATCCATCGCTATCCGGCTCCGAGTAAAAGGTCTTGTTTTTCTGTTCAAACAATTTTAGTACACGTTAGTTTGTTACGCAGGCATAGTCAGGCCGTAACGCTAGACGTGCCTGCTAAAACCGTTCCCACAGTCGCCGCGTAACCTGACGCCTGACGCAGCGAAATTGACGGTCACCATGCGCGAGGACTGGGCACGGACACATCACAATTAGCTTTAGAAGCCTCCGCCACAAATCGGCGGAGCAATTAGGATTATTTTATGTAATAATTAGTTTATAATATGTATATTTTTAGTAATAAAAGTAGGATAAGGAACTGGTGTTTCCTTTCGCAGCCCCTGCAGCCGCCCTAATGTAACTAGTTATTAAATATTTTGTTTTGGTATGCCATTTTTGCTATGCGAGAATTTTCTACCATTGTGATTAACGAAAAGGGGTCACGACCCTCAGCAATGAGATACGATGCAGAAAGAGACAGATATGCCATTTGCCGAAAGAAGCGAGGTCTCCGAGTCTTTGTACAGTACGACAAGGATCTTTTGGCACTTGAATGACATTGACGGGGGGCGTAGTAGTGAACAAAGGCTGCCAGCAAATAACACATAATAGTCTAAGATCCCCATATACAACGACCTTCACCGAGCTGGTTAATGGATGAAACGTATTTTATATTCAACTAGCGACCCGCCCCGGCTTCGCACGGGTGGACATTTATTTTTTCTATTTTCCGGGATAAAATATAGCCTATACGGATTCAGAAGAATCCCTCTAAGTAATGGTAAAAGAAATTTTGAAATCGGTCCAGTAGTTTTTGAGCCTATTCAATACAAACATACAAAAATACAAAGGTTTCCTCTTTATAATATTAGTATAGATAACACACCTGCGTGTCATCAGAGACTTGTGTGGTGATGGGCGCAGCGGTGGCCTCTCGCAAGCTCGCGCCCACGGCCTCCCGCGGCGCCTGCGGCAGCGGCCGGTAGCCCGCCGCGGCTGACCCTATGTACTGCGATAGAGACCCTACTGTGAACTGGTCGCGATCTAAGAGCAATAGAATTGAAAGACTTTTTATTCAAATAAACTTTAACAATTATTTTTCAATCGTCAAATGCATCTATCATTTCAAATGGTTCGAAATACCTAGAAGAACCAGCAAGAAATTCGGCATATTATACATGTACTACCTCATGCCCGCGACTTCGTCCACGTGGTCTACACAAAATTTAAATCCCTAATTCACCCCCTTAGGGGTTGAATCTTCAAAAATCTTTTCTAAGCGGATGTCTATGTCATAATAACTATCTGCATGCCAAACAGCCCAATACTTCCAGTAATTTGAGCTGTATGTGATAGATCAATCAATCAATCACCTTTTCCTTATTTAGAAGATAATACATACTTTTTTTGAAATTACTCACTTTGACTTTACTTTTACTTGAAATTACTCTGTAATCATAGTGATTTTTTCTGAATATTAGTCTGAATATTAGCAGCTCTGCCCCAAAATAAGATTCCCTACGACACGATTATAGAACACTGAACAACACTAGATAATGTCACTTACCCTTGAAGTTACTCTGTATCGTCGGCTTCGGCTTGTCGGGGCAGAATATCTGCGCCGCGTACTGGCTCAGCAAACCGCTCTGCTGCGGGTCAATGAACCGGCGGAGCATGCGTGCTCGGTCGCGCACGTCGTAGCTCGCGTCGTACCGTGCTAGCGAGAGCACGTACTTGCACAGAGGAACTGTGTCCGGCTGGGTTATGGACAGCTTTACAGCAAGGGATAGGAGTTGGAGCTTCACTAACTCGTCCTAAAAGAAAAAAGCCTTGAGGAGAGGAACACTTGACAGAAGAGAAACTTCTTACGCATGCAATCTAACATTATAAACGCGAAAGTGTGTTTGCTTGTTGAGTTGCCTTTCAATCGCCCAATAATTGAGCAATGGATCGACCGATAAAAGGCCGACAAACATTGCGTTGGTACTGTAAGCTGTGCAATTTTAACTACGTAAGTGATTTATCATAAATAATTCCAAAACTTAGCCGGTTGCGGAGCTGTAGTGAAGGATTTCCTTCACTTCAAGGGCTCTCAAGGTGCTGAAATGGCGACCTCGCACTGGAAAGCGCAGCGTTGTAAGACCCCCCCCACCCCATTAGGTGGACGGACGACATCAGGTGAGTCACATGGGGCCGCTGGATTCAGGCGGCGCAAACCCGTGTGGAATTCCTATCAGAGACCAGCGTCTATCGGCTGATGATTATTTATTGACCGAGCAGCTTTCGCTGATGCGTCTATATCAGACGTGGTTCGAGTTTTCCAAATTTTTGTCCAATCTATTCTTGAACTGGTTAACAGAACTTGACATAACCACATCCTTGGGCAATTTATCCCATATATGAACATCTTGGTTGGAAAGTGTTTTAATGGATTTGACGATGACAATTGATATTGTAGCTTCATATCATGTCCCTTTAGTCTAGTATTGTTCTTTCTCGGAAACATGCTCTCAAAGTTTGGGACATTATAATATAATTATTTAGTATTTTGTATGTTTCAATTAGATCGCCTCTTTCGCGCCTGCTTTTAAGGGTGCTGAGTCCAAGTTTTGCAAGTCTTTGTTCATAGGGATGATTTTCCAGTTCCCTAAGCAACTTATGATGAACTTTGGTACTAAGTAAGACGCACCTGTTCAGCAAAGTTGGCGGCCATGTGTGCCAATATGGCGGCCGCACGCGGGTGCTTGGCGCCGTGCTCCGCCACCAACCACACAGCCGCCGCGCGCGCGTTGCCCGCTAACCTGTGTGACAGGACAAGTATCTTTAGGGTTCCGTACGTCAAAAGGAAAAACGGAACCCTTATAGGACCATTTTGTTGTCTGTCTGTCAAGAAAACCTATAGAGTACTTCCCGTTGACTTAGAATCGTGAAATTTGCCAGATAGGTAGGTCTAATATCACAAGTAAAAGAAAATATCTGAAAACCGTTAATATGTGATTACATCACAGAAAAAATTGAAATGTGTTCGTGAACAAATAATTAGTATTGTCAATTTTCAAAGTAAGATAGGTTAAGAAGATGTGATGTTAAATTACCTGTCAGATCGCAGCAGCTTGGCGGCGCGGGAGACGGCCGCCTGCGCGGAGCTGGCGCCGCCGCCTACCACTCTCTTCACCACCACCACCGCTTCACATACCACCCATTCTGAATGAAGGAAAATGGGTTTTTGCCCAATGCCCGCGACTTCGTCCGCGTGGATTTAGATTTCTATAGATCCCGTGGGAACTGTGTGATTTTCCGGGATAAAAAGTTGCCTGTTTCGATTACAGGGACGCAAGCTACTTCGGCACCTTTCACACAAATCGGTTAAGTGGATGGATCTTTAGGAATCCCGCGGGAACTCTTTTACCGGGATCAAAGGTAGCCTATGTCCATCCCCGGGATATAAGCTAACCCTGTACCAAATTTCATCAGAATTGGTTACACTGTTGGGCCGTGATTAGGTAGCAGACAGACAGACAGACAGACATTTATAATATTAGTATGGATAGAATACAAACTCTCATGTACATTTTGAAACCACAATAAGCTGAGTTCGGACCTTTTCATTGGCACGACACATTTTAGACTAGGTATTTAAGTTAAGTTAGATTTTAAGACCGAACTTGTGTAAATGTATATTAGGTTTATGTGTCTGATCAATGAATAAAACATATTCTATTCTATTGTCTATGTATTCTGAGAACGAAAGAGACAGTAATAGCGAACATCTATGAAAGAAAAAGACAAAGAGCAATCTTTGCTAAACAGCAGATTATGCAGTAATCTATTGGCAGGTCTCAGTTTCAGTATGAACAGCCACAGCCATTCTGTCTATCGACTGTATAGTGGTTGCCACCAAAGCCTTATTACTCGATGTTGGGATGAAAGAGACAAAAATAACAAATATCTATAAGAGTAAAAGAGATAGAGATGCCACGAAAACCTTGTCACAAAATGTCCCATAGGTTAGGTATTCTCTCAATACGACTGCCGTGTTTGCCTTAGTGAATAAGGAGATGACTATAGCAGTTAACTATGAAAGTAAAAGAGTTAAAGATAACTCACCATCTTTACTGGACAGCAGATGCAGTAACCCATTAAGGCAAGTCTCAGTTTCTGTATGAATGGCCACGGCCAGTCGGCCTATCGCCTGTATAGTGGCTGCCACGAAAGCCTTGTCACTCGATGTCACGTAGGTTTGGTATTCTCTCAGTACGACCGCCGCGCTTGCTTCAGTCGCTAAGTTAGTTAGAATCTCCAGTTTTAAGAGTTTTAGATGTGTTGCGTCTGAGTTTCTCACGAAGAAAGATTTTAGGAATGGTTCGAAGAGCGACTGAAAGGAAAAATTGATTTTCACTTTTCTCATGCATAAAGGTGTTGTATCGGAATTTCTATAGAGCGTAAGGCTAACCTCCTATGCCCCTATGCTCTCCTGGTATTTTATTCATGAAAGTTGATGTCATGTCATAAGGTCGATCTTGAACTTATGTTATACTGGTGGAGATCTCTCATAGAGGTGCTTTATCTTTTTTCTTTTCGGTTTTAGTAATTTTTGGTACAAAAACCTTGGCAATGCCGTGCTGTGCAGATCAATGTAAAATGAAATGGAAATTAATAAAAAAAAATTCGCTGCCTTAAAACGAGTAATGTATAATATCACTCTAACCTGCCCGGAGAGAGCCCTGTTAACGGAAATTGTAAGCTAACTAAGGTTACAATTTCCGTTAACAGGGCTCTCTCCGTCAGTTGCTCCATACAATCGTAGTTCCAATTTCATTTGAATATTAAGCAACCAAAGTCCATGAAATTTTGCAGACATATTCTAGAAACTAATATCTGTGTCTGTGGTGTTTTAGATTTTTCTAAAAATATGTAGTTTTAAAATTACAGGGGCTCAAAGATTTGTATGAAAATTTTTAAGACCGCGTAACTTTGAAACCGAATATTTTAACAGAAATCTGGAAACCCACACACATAATAAATATTAGTTTCTAGAATATTTCTGCAAAATTTCATGGACTTTGGTTGCTTAATATTCAAATGAAATTGGAACTACGATTGTATGAAACAAGTGACGGAGAGAGCTTAAGCTTAAGCGGTAGGACTGCTAGATATTTTCTGACCCCTATTGGCGTGTGGCATTTCGCGATTTTCAAGCATATTATTATTGTTTACATTTAGGGATAGTTCTAGATTCTTACCCGCCTGCTGACAGTGATTGAAGCAATGGTGTTCAGTACTACGCTTTGCACTTCGACGGGGGCTCGCAACAAGCGAACCAGGGCTTTGGCCACTGGCGGCAGTTCTTGAGCTGCAACAATGTCATTTATTGTGATTTGATGGAAAACATATAACGTTCAAAATAATTTTGTTTCAATATATTTTAATACATTTTCGATTATTTTAAATTTACTAAATGTTGAAAATATATTAAAACGCCACAGTGAAAGAATAATTATTGTGCTACGGCCATAATGACGCCTGCCTTACTTCCTCGAGGTACTGCTATAGCGGCCTGCAGTAGCAACTAAAGATCTGCTACAAACTAGGCGAGTTGGACTGGCATCACACTCACAGGGTCCACAGTGAAATTATAATAGTGCTACGGCCATAATGACGAAGCGTTCCAGCGTCGCAGAGCAACTTTCTGGAGTAAGAGATTCGCAACCCGTAGAAACAGCTTAAGGTCCAATTAGATGCATGTTTACTATCACTAAAGCTGTGTTCACACTTACCGGGCCCACAGTGAAAGAATAATTGTGCTACAGCCATAACGACGCCCGCGTTTCTGCTCTGCAGTAAGGGCTTAGCGGCCCGCAGTAGCAGCCTTAGGTCGGGTTCCACAGTGGGCGAGCTAGACGCGCGTTTATCACTTCCATCACTGTCTGAATCGTAGAAGGGTTTGTCACTGTCGCTTGAATAGTTCTGGAAGCAAATAACTCTCAATACAATTGGAATAAATAGTACTCCGGACAAGAAAGCTGTTTAGAAATTTCATTCCAGAGTTAGCATCGGGAATTTTGGTGCTGGTGGACTTGCATTGAGGGTTTTGTCTGTAAAATTTACTTTTTGATTGGAAAGCAAGATAATTTCGTCTGGAATTTTAAACTCAACGAAGATGGGAGTAGGTTAAGATGGTAAAAGAAAATAAAGCCATAGCCAGAGGAAGAGAGCATACTAAATGAACTTATTTTTTTCGTAATAGGGCAGCTTGTGTCACTTATGAATATTATGGCGAGACTCTACCAGCAGTTTAGAAAGGAGATTTTACTTAGAAAAGAAACTCAGCTATTGCTCTTTAACGTAAGAAACAATTTTTTTTTTTAATAAAAATAGCGAGCAAACGAGCAGGTGGTCACCCAATGTTAAGTGATTACGCACCCCATGAACATTCGCAGCACCAGAGAACCACCGATGCGTTGCCGGTCTTTCAGGAATTTGTTAGTGTTATTATCAAAGGTCATAAGTATCATAGGTATCAAAGGTCATAAGTATCAAAGGTCATAGGTCATAAATGTAGTAATTTAAGAATTAGGTTAGAATCATTATTGTAATCTGTTTTGGTTGCCTAATAAAAAAAAAGGGATTCACTAAGGAGCTCCTCCAGCTTTTTGTCACACTTACATCAGTATTAGGATCGGGGAAGCACGTCTTGGCGTACACCGTGAGCACGTTGAGCAGAGTCAACTGTCCCCACTCGTCCACGTCAGCCAAGAGAGCACACAGCTTCCTATAAAGAATGTATGAAATTTACCATTTTCCACTAGCTGATGCCCGCGATTTAGGTTTTTCAATATCCCGTGGAACTTCTTGATTTTCCGGGATAAAAAGTAGCCTATGTGCTAATCCAAGATATTACCTATCTCCATTTCAAATTTCAGCCAAATCCGTCCAGTAGTTTTTGCGTGAAGGAGTAACAAACTTACACACACACAGACACATACACACAAAAAAAGTATGAATGAACATAATTTTCTGCATTTTTATGGTGCAAGTCAAGGCTGTAGCCTGCAGGAGTTGATTTGGGAAAGATTTTATCAGAGCTAAATTTTTTATTGAACTCTTTCATATAAATTTTATTTTGGATTATATTCGACACTTTTCAAAAGAGGCAAAAAAACGAGTTTTCTGTGAATAATTTGAAGTTTTTTGAAGGTTTTGATGCAATAGTTTCGCGGAATTGCTACTCGAATTCTGAGGCCGGCCGTACCTGTAACTTCTGTGAATGAGGCTCATACGATCTCCACACACTTCGTTGAAGGCCATAGCGGCGGAGCCGACCACCAGCGGCGCCTTGTCAGAGAGCAGCTTGTCTATTACTGCCACTAGCTCTTCTTTCTGGTCTGGATCTAGACTGTAACATAGATAAAAAGTTTTGATTTTATGTGCTTACTAGCCGATGCCCGCGACTTCGCCCGCGTGGATTTAGGTTTTTTGAAATCCCGTGGGAACTCTTTGATTTTCCGGGATAAAAGGTAGTCTATGTGCTAATCCAGGATATTATCTATCTCCATTCCTCAGCCAAATCCGTCTAGTAGTTTTTGCGTGAAGGAGTAACAAACATATACACACATACACACACACACACACACACACACACACACACACACACACACACACACACACACACACACACACAAACATACAAACTTTCACCTTATAATATTAGTGTGATGAGTCTGAACGATTCTATTATTGAAGTCTGAATCTCTATTATTGAATTGAAATGTCTTTACTAATGTTAGTAAATAGGGTCTTGGAATGCAGTAATAAAATGATGTAATTGTGATAATTAGTACCTATTGTGGCAACCCCTTGCCAGACACCCTTAACTTTTAAACTTTAAGTGCGTCTGGCAGGGGGTTGCCACGACACTAAGTGTCTGGCAAACGCATGCCGCGATTTCTAATCCCGTTTCAAAGAAAATATAAAAAAAAATACACTTTATACTGTATGTGACCCACGGCATTTGAAGCACCTATGTAATGTTACGCACCTTAGATTAAGTAATCAATATGATTAAAGCACGCTATACACCTACAAATCTTTGTTTGGGCCTCCAACATTACAATACTTTGATGTGAAATTTTTTAACCTTTATTATCTGTTATCTCTCAAAGCCACCATGATCAAAACGTCATAGTCGCTGATCGTTCCTCCCTGTGTTGGAACCAATAAATTCAAATTCAAAATATTTTTATTCAATTAAACTTTTACAAGTGCTTTTGAATCGTCAAAATAATCTACCACTGGTTCGGAATGCCGTTCCTACCGAGAAGAACCGGCAAGAAACTCGGCGGTTGCTCTTTTCAAGTATAATATGCAAAGTCACTTTCAGCTTTTATAAATTAACGACGGTCTGGCACGCGCTGGCTCTCTGTCTATGAGTTTAAGAGCATGCATCCATTTCCTACATGGTTAGTTACCTTTTTTTTTTTTTTTTTTTTTCTTTAAATCTGGCTTTACTCTGATTAGCCAATGTCAAGCTTGTGATATTTTCAAGTTATTGAATTTATACAAGTATGGACTCCGTCTGCGCCGGCGCCCGCCGACATACGCGCGGCGCCCCTTTAGAGCGCTTCCCAGACAGTTCAACCACCAAAAAACACCAACTAACACAAAAACCAGCCACTCTTAACAAAAAAAAACACTCCAAACAAGCATAGCACGCGCGCCAGCAAACGCTATCACAGACGAAGTCCCGGTTAGTTACCTGTACAGCTTGGGTATAGCATGCGCCGCGGTCTTCCTCACATAGGGGCTCATGTCGCTGGCCGAGTCGCGGATAGCCAGCATCACTATGGGCACGATCATTGGCACGCGGATGGACGACAGCACGCGCAATGCACTCGCGCGAATCAGCTGGTTTGGATCCTGCATTGCAAATAATTTTGTCACAAAATACTCGCAAAAAGTTCGGATTCGCACATGAAGGGTCCGTAGTCCGTACCATCATACAAGAAATCACACTTTTTTTAATTTTCATGGTGTCTATTTTGAAATGCTAATTACTTGTTGCTATAGCAGCAATAGAAATACACATTCTGTGAAAATTTCAGCTTTCTACCTATTACGGTTCATGATATACAGCCCACTGACAGACACACAGATGGACGGATGGGTGGAAGGACCATAAGTGCTCTCTGGGGGAAAAAATTTCAAAAAAAAACCAACTTCAATATACACAAACACTAAAAAGTAAAAGATAATTTTTGTTTCTACACATGTAATGTTTGTATGAAGTCAAGCGAGCATAATAAAAGAAACTATAAATCTAAGTGTGAAGCCCTTTTTGAAGTTGGTTAAAAAGTAAGCTATCAAATGATAAGAGTAGGTTCAAGGGACCAAAAATAACATTTATAAAAAAAAGTCAAACCTTGAGTGCTCTCTGGAAAGTGCTAATAGACAACAGAGCAAGGTCTTGTTGCTCTTCAGCATAACGGACGAGATATACATAGACTAGCTTCTTGACTTCTATGTTTTTTGATACCACATTCTTGACTACCGCTGGAAATCTGTAGATAATAAACATCTATACATATAAAAATATACCCTGACTGGCTGATCACTCACAGCCTAAACCAGTCGAGATAGAAACTTGAAATTTTAACAGTAGCTTCCTTTTATAACTTAGTGTGAAAAGATTTCTGGAAAATTAGTTAAATAGTTTGTATCAAAGTCTGCAGCATTAGGATTAATGAATTGGATCCAAAAAAATTATGGGAACTTGTAAACTTTTTCTGTTGATAAAAAAATATGAATCGGTCCAGAAATATGTATAGTATACATAAATATACATAGGAAAACCACTCCATTTGGAAGTTAGTTAAAAATATTTACTTACAAATCAGAAGCGTTTCTGCCTTTTGCAATCACACCAATAATTCTTTTCATAGCTTCCAGCTTCAAAGAGTCCTTGGATCCATCCAGCATAAGCTTCAGATCTTCATTCCTTAAAAAAGTATATTATTTTAGAGTGATCCACTGTATGTTAGGTGAGTAGATAATAGTGCCTACAAAATAAGTAGTCAAATCTGAAGTTGCAAGATGTCGGTTGTCCACAGGTACAGGCCCCCTGAGATGTTTTTGGACTCTGTACAGTCAATATGTTGGCCACATCATACTTGAGTTTGGACTAATTGTTTTACAATATCTGTAGGTAACTGTAATAATAAAAACCGGCCAAGTGCGAGTCGTACTCGCGCACCCAGGGTTCTGTACTCGGTTATTTTTTCATCATTTTGCACGATAAATCAAAAATTATTATGCATAAAAATAAATCAAAATCTGTTTTAGAATGTACAGGTAAAACCCTTTCATATTATATATACCCCACCTGGTATAGCAATCTTACTTTGAAAATTACAACATTTTAATTTTTTTTTCTGTGATGTAACCAGAAATTCACGGTTTTCAGATTTATTCCTTTACTTCTGCTTTAAGACCCACCTACCAACCAACCAAATTTCATGATTTTAGGTCAATGGAAAGTACCCTATAGGTTTTCTTGACAGACACGACGGACCTAGATATAGGCCTACCCGAGAGCTAGCCACCACACACGATCCTATGCCTTCCTCATCCACCCAGGATGGAAAAGGAAGACCACTTTTGAGCACTTACTTCTTATAATCTGGTTGGAAGAACGCTCCTGATGCAGGATCAGTGACCGGGTACTCCACTTCCCCCTGGACCACCTTATCATTGTTGTAGGAAGTCGTGCTCGACATTTCGAGAGCAAGTACCTATTCACTTTCTAATTAAATTGATTTTAAAAACTCAAAATATTCATTATTCAGTGAAATGCGTCCAAAGAGCATCCAATGTTGACGTTTTTTGACACTAATGGCATTGTCAATGTCACATTGACATTTTTTTTTTCTCTCTCGTCTGGCTTTACAAAGATTAGCCAATGTCAAGTTTGTAGTTATTTGTAACAAGTTAGTTAAACTATACAAGTGTGGACCCCGTCTGTGCCGGTGCTCGCCGACATACGCACGGCACCCCCTTTCGGAGCGCTTTCCAGTCAGTTTTAACAAAAAAAATACTCCAAAAAGCCAGAGCACGCCCGCCAGCTAACACCAACACAGACGAAGTCCCACATTGACATTAGACATCATAAACCTGACATGTGCTTCGCAGTGCTGCCATTGTAGATTTTTTTTTTACCTCAGTCCAAGTTTGAGTTCTGAAAATAGTGTGAAGTAATAATTTAGTAATCCGATATTAATAATAAGAATATGATATCTATAACTACTTTTTCTTTCTTCTAGCAACCAACCTGCATATTTAAATCTTATTTGATAAAGTTGTTGCTGAATACTTAACTAAATAAAAAAAATATTATTATTGGATTAATAGGATTGAGCTCATGAGTTATAATGTTGTTCCAATCTTAGCTGCAGTAAGTAAATAATGCTGCTTCAATTATTGTAAAAGAAAACAATCAAACTACTTACTTTATTTTTCCCAAATATTAAGGGAAGGTCTAAACACTGGCTACACTTTAACTGTCAGTGTCACTGGGATGTGATACCCGTATCGAATAAGTGGTACATACATACACATTATTCTTCCAAGGAGGGTACACCTATAATTTTGGTAGATAGGCCAAATAGGATAGGTAAGGTAGGATTGGAATTTGGTGGGATTTGGTAAGTGAATTTCTATCATAATTAAATACAAAATTGGTTAACTATTATGTTTTAATCTACACTTTTGTTGAGGATTTTTCCCAGGTTCCAAACGTTCGTAGATGGCGCTGTTCGTGCCTTTCCAAGGATGTAGGAAAAGGATAGCTGTAAAATAAATAATCAAAATCAGAGTGAGGTTCTAATAAAAACACCAAGTGAAACTAACTTTCCTTAGAAGGACATGAAGAGCGCCATCTATGAGGCTTTAAAAGGAAAACGGATAGTTCTATCGTTCTATCCGTTTTCTTTTGCAAGATGTTCCTTTAAGAGGAAAACCTATGCGAATGACATTGACGATTTCCCCTTCAAACTAGCAATTTTGACATGTCATGACCCTCTATTGACAATTAATCAAGCAGACATTTCAATCTGCGAAAGGAGATCATTATTTTTGGGCCTTGGGCCTAAAAAAAATGGTACGGATCGTTAGAACTAGCCATTTGGAGTAATAGTTAATATGGCAGAAAAGTTGTAGGATTGCTCTGAACCAAGTTATACAAGGTCGAAGATTCGTCATTTTCATACATTTTATTGATTTCTAAAAGTGCTGGGAAACATAAAATAATGTTAGATATTGCTAGAACTAATGATTTGAAGCAATTGTCATTATGATCCGGAGGCTGTGGGGCCATTATATGTCATGTTATACAAGTAATACAAAAAATTAATATACTTTGTATAATTAATTGCAACCGATTTTATGATTTTGTTACTGTTCTGATTGTTTTATACGAATTTGAATACACGTACAATTATTTTGACTCCCACGAAGTGCTGGATCAGCTGCAATGTGGACAAAATTCGTTTATACATACCTGGATTGTATGCGGCCTTGTAATAATACTAGGTAATCTCATCCAGCCACCTCCCAAACTTCTGCCACTGGGATATCTCCGGCGAGCTCTGTGATGAATGCACCATTTGGTTATAAGTACTTAACTGTTTATCATAGTAACTACGGGCTTGCTTCAGTCGATAGCTGCCCAAAGCAACCTGCGTCGATTCTTCTGTGAATCTAGGAAAGTCATTGAACGGAAGATGTCGGCTTCCATAGCCTGGAAATGAGCTCTCCTTCTATTATAATTACATATTGTTTGTGATAACAAGTTCTGCTGAACTGTTTTGCTCACTTGCCGTCCATGGATTACGTCAAGAAAATCACGTGCATGCACGTTGTTGTCTACCAGAACATGATAGCCGTTCAGCATTGCTGACAAAATCCTAAAATAATCGATCATGTTACTTAATGCCCGGTCACTCTGATCAATCCTGAGCAAACGAAAATCTCTTTTAAAGCAATTGTTCATCACTTCCACCATCCAGCGGTATGGTAACAAGCTTAGATTTATTGGTTTGGTCAGTAATTAGCTAGGTTTCATTTAAATGTTTTGTTTCTAGCATTTGTGTCACATAACCGCATGCCTCAAGAAAGAAAGGCTATCTATAAAGGGCATATACAGACAGACACAAGCATGTACATATATCTTCAGAAAAGCACTAATTACTTTTTTCAGTGAAAATCATACCCTAACCACAAGTTTCGAAACCACTAAAATCCTTTATATTTGTTGCGATGGAACAATAATCTACACGCTGCAGCAACTTACAATGCCTAGATTTTAAATGATACCTTAAATGATATAGAAGATTTTTACTAGATTTTTATCTTAGTCCATGGTTTTAGAGATACCATAAACAATCTTGAGGTAATCTTTCTTTCTTGAGGTGTGCGGTTATGTGGCACAAATGCCAGTAACCAAACATCAGTAAAAACCCAGCTAACTACTGACGAAGCCAATAAATCTAGCCTTTTTACCATTTGCTACTGGATAATGTAAATGATTAACGACCGCTTTGGAAGAGATTTTTGTTTACTCAGGGTTATTCAGGATTTTTAACCGGACATTAAGTAACATGATCGATTATTTTAGGATTTTGTCAGCATTGCTGAACGGCTATCATGTTCTGATAGACAACAACGTGCATGCACGTGATTTTCTTGACGTAATCCATGGATGGCCAGTGAGCAAAACAGTTCAGCAGAACTTGTTATCACAAACAACATGTAATTATAATAGAAGGAGAGCTCATTTCCAGGCTATGGAAGCCGACATCCTCCGTTCAATGACTTTCCTAGATTCACAGAAGAATCGACGTAGGTTGCTTTGGGCAGCTATCGACTGAAGCAAGCCCGTAGTTACTATGGTGAACAGTACTTATAACCAAATGGTGCATTCATCACAGAGCTCGCCGGAGATATCCCAGTGGCAGAAGTTTGGGAGGTGGCTGGATGAGATTACCTAGTATTATTACAAGGCCGCATACAATCCAGGTATGTATAAACGAATTTTGTCCACATTGCAGCTGATCCAGCACTTCGTGGGAGTCAAAATAATTGTACGTGTATTCAAATTCGTATAAAACAATCAGAACAGTAACAAAATCATAAAATCGGTTGCAATTAATTATACAAAGTATATTAATTTTTTGTATTACTTGTATAACATGACATATAATGGCCCCACAGCCTCCGGATCATAATGACAATTGCTTCAAATCATTAGTTCTAGCAATATCTAACATTATTTTATGTTTCCCAGCACTTTTAGAAATCAATAAAATGTATGAAAATGACGAATCTTCGACCTTGTATAACTTGGTTCAGAGCAATCCTACAACTTTTCTGCCATATTAACTATTACTCCAAATGGCTAGTTCTAACGATCCGTACCATTTTTTTTCGTTGGCCGGCACTTTCAGAAAAGGCCCAAAAATGTATGGAGCTAGAATGATCTCCTTTACGCGGACTTTTAGTATTTTGACGTAGGAGGGTAAAAGATCCAGTAAATGAACGAATAAGGACTACCCTGACTTTGACCTAAAATTAAGATTTATGAGAATCGTTCTATATATAATTTTTATATTTTTTTTTATCTGTGTCTATACACAGTAGGTATACACTCTTAAATTATTTAAATATCAAAAACGCAAAAAAATGCGTGGTATTAATTATTATAAATTATTTTATTTAACAAAAGGATAAATTGCCAGTAAATGAACTGGGAATTTCAGTGAATGAACGAACTCTATCTAGTGCATAAACTCTCGATTCCTATTAATAAATTCTTAAGTATATTTTCGGCTTGGAATTTTAAAAAAAATGTCAGATTTTCAGTTTTTGACTTATTGTATATTTTTTTCTACATTTTGCGCGATAAATCAAAAACTATTTTACATAATAATAATAAATAAAACCTGTTTTAGAATGTATAATACAGCCCTTTCATATGATATTATCCCCTTTGGTATAGTTATCTTAGTTTGAAAGTCACCTAAATTTTCTGGAAAACAGTCCAAATGACTACAGAGAAAATGAAACTTAACGCCCTTGTTGCATCCAAGTCGCTGGAAGTGCAACATCAGCTACTGAATGTGTTAAGAGTAGAATGGTAGATTAGAGGTACTGGGTTGGGGCTGAGGTACAGATTTATCACCAGAAGTCAGAATCGTTCAAATTGCAGACTGCAAGTTACAATAGAGCCGCTTGGAACAATTTTTTTTGCTGTTTCTTCTGGTAATATTCACAACGCAGAAATAATAATCATCATGGTGTTTAGATGGTTTGCGCCAAATTATAAATTTTTTTTAGTAGTTAACTATTCTTATTTGCTCATAAACGCAACGAGGAAATACAGCTTCCACATATAAAAATTGGAGTCCAGGCCTTGCTGTTAGCTGCTAATGGGTTCTCAAAGTAGCCCGAGTATGCTTGTTTTACTGGGCACAAAAGGAAAGAATGAAAGGAGCTTACCCAGTACATCTTAAAAGATCCGTTATAGATACATGCATCCTGCCATGCCTTACCTATGCCAGCCAAACATGGGTCCAGACAAAGAATATAAAAAGAAATAGTGACTTGCTAAAGGGCGATGGCAAGGTGCATAAATTAAGCAAAAAATATTCAAAGTGAGAATTGAAGACATAAGAAAAAAGACAAAGCCTACAGACACCTTGAGACATGCCCTAAAACTGAAATGCAAATGGTCATATTGTATCGATTTTTACAGATGAAAGAAGGACAGGTAGGTAGACCGAAGACGCGTTGGTCTAATGCTATTGTGCAAATCGCGAGAGAAAATTAGCTTGATAGTACCAAAGACAGAGAGAAATGGGGATACCCAAGAGGGATCCATATACAAGAAAGAAGAATACCAGAATAAATATTAAAAAAATTCAGAAGAAAAATAAAACCGACTTCAAAATCACAAACACTAAAAAGTAAAAAATAATTTAAGTTATTGTGGTTTTTGAAGTCGGTTTTATTTTTATTTTGAAAATTTTTTATTTCAAAATTTTTAGTGGCCCCACTGTACTATAATAATATGCCATGCCCAGCTAAAACCCTACTGTTTACTAAGCAATTACACTGATCGCGAGCAATTTGCTCTTATCCATTGAGGAGTTCTGTTCTCCATCTCAGAAGATATTCATCAGAACTTCATCAAATTTATATGGGACCACCTGCAAAGTATACCTAGCTTTTCAAAAAAAAATAATTTCCAAATCGGTCCAGGCGTCTTTGAGCAATCGGTGAACATACATTAAAAAAAAATTGAATTTGCTCTTATCCATTGAGGAGTTCTGTTCTCCATCTTCAAAGATATTCATCAGATCTTTACCAAATTTATATGGGACCACTTGCAAAGTATACCCTATCAAACAAAAAAAAATCCAAATCGGTCCAGGCGTCTTTGAGTAATCGGGGAACATACATAAAAAAAAAGATACCAACGAATTCAGAACCTCTTCCTTTTTTTAAAGTCGGTTAAAAATATACTAAGATTTACTAACATGGTGTTATACCATAGAGTAGCAAACAGAGGCAAAGCTTCTAAGAAGCGAGCAAAATTTATAACTATTTTGGTAGGGCTGGCACTGGAGGATACAATTTAATTAACAATAGTTATTTGTTCAACAAGATGGTAAAGTTTGTTTTTGTTGTGATTGCCTAGTTTAAATATCGATCTTTAAATATCGATCGATAGATCTAAATATCGATTTTGAACGAAATCAGTCAATTTAGAAAGAATTATAAATGGTGCCAACTTTTTTAAATTTTGGTTACAGGTTCCTATTTTGTGATCCCAGGGAGCTCTAAATATCGATTTTGAACAAAATCGGTCAATTAACAAAGAATTTCAAAATGGCGTCAACTTTTTTAAATTTTGGTAACAGTTTCTTATTTTGTGATCCCAGGGAGCTCTAAATATCGATTTTGAACGAAATCGGTCAATTAACAAAGAATTTCAAAATGGCGTTGACTTTTTTAAATTTTGGTTACAGGTTCCTATTTTGTGATCCCAGGGAGCTCTAAATATCGATTTTGAACAAAATCGGTCAATTAATAAAGAATTTCAAAATGGCGTCAACTTTTTTAAATTTTGGTAACAGTTTCTTATTTTGTGATCCCAGGGAGCTCTAAATATCGATTTTGAACGAAATCGGTCAATTAACAAAGAATTTCAAAATGGCGTCGACTTTTTTAAATTTTGGTAACAGTTTCTTATTTTGTGATCGCAGGGAGCTCTAAATATCAATTTTGAACGAAATCGGTCAATTAACAAAGAATTTCAAAATGGCGTCGACTTTTTAAAATTTTGGTAACAGTTTCTAATTTTGTGATCGCAGGGAGCTCTAAATATCGATTTTGAACGAAATCGGTCAATTAACAAAGAATTTCAAAATGGCGTCGACTTTTTTAAATTTTGGTAACAGTTTCTTATTTTGTGATCGCAGGGAGCTCTAAATATCGATTTTGAACGAAATCGGTCAATTAACAAAGAATTTCAAAATGGCGTCGACTTTTTTAAATTTTGGTAACAGTTTCTTATTTTGTGATCCCAGGGAGCTCTAAATATCGATTTTGAACGAAATCGGTCCATTAACAAAGAATTTCAAAATGGCGTTGACTTTTTTAAATTTTGGTAACAGTTTCTTATTTCGTGATCCCAGGGAGCTCTAAATATCGATTTTGAACGAAATCGGTCAATTTACAAAGAATTTCAAAATGGCGTCGACTTTTTTAAATTTTGGTAACAGTTTCTTATTTCGTGATCCCAGGGAGCTCTAAATATCGATTTTGAACGAAATCGGTCAATTAACAAAGAATTTCAAAATGGCGTCGATTTTTTTAAATTTGGTAACAATATCCTGTTTTGTGATCCTAGGGATCCTCAAATATTGATTTTGAACAAAATCTATGACAGTTCAAGAAAATAGATTTTAAACACTATTTAAATTATTATCATTAACATTAAATTAAATGAAAACACGACGCGCGACGTGTACTGCAGCCCCTGAGCTTGAGCACAGGCCGAGCCGGTATAAACCGATTTCTCTCCGTACGCGACGTAGCGCCTGTGCTCACGCACACACGCGCCTCAAGCTTGTAGTAGTGTACCTATCGTAGCGCGCTTGTATGAAGCTTTGACTCTGTTCGCTACTCATGTGGTTATACAACGCAATACCACACTAACAAACACTCGTACAAACATACAGACAAGTATATACTCACACACACTCACACACACACATGGACGCACGCACACACACTTTTGAACGGTTTGAACGGAACACGGTTTTGAAATTGAAATTGAAAAAAGTGTAAGAATTTGTAAGAAAATATTTAAAAAAGGTATATCAGCCGGTTTTTTATTCCAGCTCTTAATACATGTAAAAACGTCCAATCTGTTCATTTACTTGAGCCTTTACCCTAGTACCTAATTATATCGACCGCCCCATATCAAAACAAAGTAAATGTCATTTTTCCGAAAATCGTTTTATGTCATAAGCCTAACTTTCATAGTATGTCCCGTTGTATTGTAAGGACACCCACATTAAAGTAAAATTAAAAGCTAGTAAGTCGCTTTGACCATTTTAAAACATAGTAAGTCTATGAACTGGCTAGGTTTTTTATAGATTAATGCGCCTTACTAAGTTTTTCAAAGGAATTAGATTAAATAAAATAAATATCACCCATTATCTAAATACCATGTCAAAACAGTAAATACTTAATGATGCATTAAAACTTAAAAGTAAGATAGGAAAAGTCAATGACCTCTACATGTCAACTGTTAAATATGGCTTGCAAGGGAAATACTTTGCATACTTACATAATGTTTTTAGGGTTCCATATCTCAAAAGGAAACACGGGACCCTTATAGGATCACTTTGTTGTCTGTCTTTCTGTCCGTCTGTCCGTCTGTCGTGTCTGTCAAGAAAACCGATAGGGTATTTCCCGTTAACCTAGAATTATGGGCAGGTAGATAGGTCTCAACTCTCATAGCCCAAGTAAAGGAATAAATCCGAGAACAAATTTCGTGATTCTAGATCAACGGGAAGTACTGTATAGGTTTTCTTGACGGACGGACGGACAAATGGACAGACAACAAAGTGATCCTTTAAGAGCTCCGTTTTTCATTTTGAGGTACGGAACCCTAAAAAAGAAAGTGATGCACATCTAATGAATAAATGTGTAGGCCAGTCTTCACACTAAAATATTTAAACCCCTTTAAATTAAAAACTGTCATAGCCTAGTGGTTAGAACGTCCGCCTCCTAATCGAAAGTCGGGGGTTCGATCCTGGAATCACGCACTACTAACTTTTCAGTTATGTGCGTTTTAAGCAATTTAATATTGTACATCAAATCTTTGAAAAGAGCAACCGCCGAGTTTCTTGTTGAAGACTACGGCCTAAACTTCTCTTGAATTTAAACCACTTACTAGGTTTTGATCTGAGAAAGAAATTTGACATTAATTGACAAAATTGAGAGACCTAAGCTTGTATAAGAACACAGAAGTGTCATAATTCGTGTTCACTTTGCCTAACGTCTCTCAGAGAGAGATTTAAACTGTTTCTTATAATCACTGGCCATATTTCAAATGCGAAAGTGTGTTTGTTGGTTTAATATTCAATCACGCTGCAACGGAGCAACCAGTCGACGTGGTTTTTTGCATGGATACATTTAAAGACCTTGAGAGTGACATCTCTCTCCGCATCGTATTCTTTATTGCTGAGGGTTGTGACCTCTTTCCATTATTCCTACATCTAATGGTAGGTTTTCTTGGGATAATAATGCGGTGGGTTCAAAGAGCCTACGGAACTCGACTAGAAAAACGAGATTTTGACTCTTAGTTTTAACGGTTATGAATTAGTTATTATTATCAGTGATAAAATTGATTAGGGCTGCCAGGTAAAATTACATTTATCTCGGAAAATCAAAGAGTTTCCACGAGATTTTTTCCAAGTTTGCGCTACTAAGTACATATATTATGAAGAGGAAAGGTTTGTTTGTTTGTTATCGATAAACTCTGAAACTACTGAACTACTTGCACTAAAGACATAATCATCAACATCAACCGACAGACGTCCACAGTGAACATAGGTCTTTAATAGGGTCTTCCACATGCTACGGGTTTGCGCCGCCTGAATCTTTGCGCTTGCGCTTGACGACAATCATGCTTTAAAGAAAGCAATGATGAGGTCCAAGTTGGAGCACGCTTACCTGGAAGATGCCTATTCACTCTTGGCTTGCAGGTATCTATGGTATATATGGCAGGAAACACGGCCGCCGAAATGGCGTTCCAACCTTTAGGCTCTCCCCATTGCCCGCAGCATGAATCTGAGCTTCCTTATGATGGTTATATTATGTACATATAATATCTCATAAGAAATCTCTAACACACAATCCAGCTAAGTAGGTCCAATTTCAAAAAAAGCTAGCTAGCCGACAAATCTAACTCAGTTAGGCAGCCTTCGGGAACCTTCGAGATGTCTCTCGTCCAAAATTCCTCAATGCTTGAAGACCAGTCTTTGAATAGTGCATGATGTCAGTGATGAAAAATGGATCCGAAATATAGGTCTTTTTTTGTACACAGGAAATGCCTGACGCATACCCCTCCGTCATGTGGGGCTTGCACCAAACTTGCACTACTACGAAATCCATTTCGGAACACGGCGCCCGAAACGAGGCGCGCTATCTCCTAAAAAACATAGGTATAATACCTATTTAGAACACTTACTATCTGTCATCATAATCTATGACAACCTCCGAGTATTTACCTGGTAAAACCGTAACTTTCGAATAAATTTTAGTATATAAGCAGGCTTCATTTAGAAATGAAAAAATCCCTATTTTATTTTTCAACGATTATAAACACAACTTTCATTCAAAAATAATAAGCTTAAATTCATTTTAAATAATATTTTGCGACGAAATGACGCGCCTTCCGCCATGACAGTCCAGTGGACACTGAATTCCATAGAGCGCCTGCAAGAAAATAAATAGCACAGGAAGTTTTTTGGTTAGTTTTAGATTATTTAAGAAATGAAAAACATTTAGTATAAAACTAACAGTTCAAATTGATTGCTAAACCTAAACATATCATTTTCTGGAGGTTGGCTTCAAAGTATCAAGATGTTAAAGAAAACTTTTACAGAACAAGTTGCGAACAGCAATGTTTTCAACTTGTTTTTTTTTTATTATTGGGATAATGTATACTAAATTAAAAAAGGCCCTTATAATCTTCACAAACTGAAGTTTTTAATTGCATGTATTTAATAGATGTTAATGCTTTAGAAAAATAAACAATTTACTTCAAAGTACAGCATTTTTGCGATTTGTCAAATAGCAATTACCGTTAGGACAAATCCTGACAGTCTGGTAACCACAGATTTATAAGACTATATTTGGATTTCTGTGCTGGTAATCCTGGTTATAATCCTCCAACACACAGCACCTAGGTCCTAGACCAATAACATGACACACACTATCAAAGACGTAACCGTGGACTATCAGCGAGGCCCCTTTTCTTTCGTTCCCAAGATCTACTAAATAGATCTAACCTACCAAAAAATGCTTTGACACGTCACACGACATGCCCATGGTAAGGATTTCGTGTCTCCCGACCATTTTTCGTTCACGGGAATTTTTGGGTTTCCCGGGAAATCTCGAGAATCGGGAATGTACTTTGTATCTGATTCACTTATATCCAAAGGGTGCCAATGGAACTCTATTACTAATCCTCCGCTGTCCGTCCGTCCGTTTAGTATACTGAAACAAAGAAACGTTAAAAATCTTTTAATTTGACTAACTAATTATAAAATGTTAATCAAATCAATTTAAACAGCGACAATCATTAATAAAAAATTAGCCTCAAGCTCTTATTATTTCTAGTCACTTTTGCCATAATGCTTTAAAAAACATAGACTTAATCCATAGTTTTGTGTTTCGCTAATATTCTTAAGCTTTTCGTTAATTTGATCATGGTTTTCAGAGCACAAACCACGAAAAAGTTCCCGGGAATTCCGGACTGGCGAGGCCCTTTTAAGTTCGGGGCCGTGGGCGAGGGCCCACATCGTCCACGGCTAGCTACGCCACTGCACAGTATAGTGTGTTTTGCGCCTTTAATCCCGATTTCCGCCATCGGGTAAACAACGGAGCATGTTGGAACATTAATAGTATGTACGGAACGATCTAGTTTACCAAAGCTCTGTTTGTATTGTTTGTAGGTAGGTATACCTTTACAACCAAATGCAACTCCAACAGAATTTAATAAATTCATAGCACGTGCAGTATTGTAAACTTTAAATTTTACCTAACCACACTCATACTTACAAATGCGAAAGCGTGTCTATCTATTGCAATTTCACTTATCGCGAAAAATCAAAGAGTTCCAACGGGATTTCTTAAATCTTAAATCTCCGCCCGTCCGTCCGTCTGTCTGTCTGTCAAGAAACCTATAGGGTACTTCCCGTTGACCTAGAATCATGAAATTTGGCAGGTAGGTAGTTCTTATAGCACAAGTACAGGAATAAATCTGAAAACACCGAATTTGTGGTTACATCATTTTAAAAAAAATGTTTTAATTTTCAAAGCAAGATAACTATACCCGTGTAGTTAGTGCAATTGTGTAAAGCCATCGACTAATTGAGCCTCGATAGCTCAACGGTTGAGAAGCGGACTGAATTCCGAAAGGTCGGCGGTTCAAACCCCACCCGTTGCACTATTGCCGTACCCTCTCCTGGCACAAGATTTACGTTTAATTGGAGGGGAAAGGGGAGTTTTAGCCATAAATTGTGAATTAATAGTATTCTACCTCCTATGTCCACTGTCCCTCTAAACTCTAAAGCGGAAGTTACATTCCGAAATTAGTGGCACGAAATTAGTTTCACGACATAAAGTTCACTATCAATTAATTACCTAATTAAAATTAATGTCGTGAAACTAATTTCGTGCCACTAATTTCGCAATGTAAATTATGCACCCGTCGAAATCGGTTCATCGGTTGAACCGTTGAGTGGTAAAGAGGTTTACAGACTGACACACTTCCGTATTTTAAGCCCTAGTATGGATAGATAGATAAACGTATTGATAAGATTTGAGGGAGGTACCTATTGATGATTATGAGTGTTCGTCTAATCTAAATCGAGTCGCGTGCGGCGTAGTTTGGTTGTGTTTCGAGTTGTTTTGTTTCCTAAAAGTGTCTTATGTGCAGTGACATTATAATTGGATTGGAATTAAATGAATTCTTCATAAAAGTGAAACAAAATATCAAAAAAAAAATTAGCCACTTACCTAATATTTATGGCTAAAAGCGTCTTGTCTATAACTGGCATATTAGGTACCTCCAATTATATGTAGATTTGTTTAAAAGCGCTTCAATAGGTGGGTCCACACCGGACGATCCATCGATCCCGCGATCCGCGATCCAGGATCGCGGATCGTGGATCGTGGATCGTGTTATGCCGATCCACTCTTGGAAACTTGCGATCCCAAATATGCGCTCCAAGCGATCCTAAGGCGATCCGTGATTCAGCCAGTCTAACTCTTGTACGATATGGAGTCACACGTACAACGGCGGCGTCTTGCCGTTGCAGCAGTAACTTTTATTTTGCTTAAATGCTTGCGCAAAAAATCACAAAAAAGAAAACGACGGTTTTGGGTGAAACAAATTTACAAAAATCGCTTGGAATCTGGGACTCAGCTGTACGCAGAGTTAGTGTCAGATAAAGTTGAACACAATTTTGCAAGAATGAATGCTAATCAATTTGAGATATTGTGTTCATTATTAAATAACAAGCTAAGAAAGAATGATACAAATTATAGAGATGCCATTACTGTGAAGGAAAGATTATTACTAACATTGAGATTTTTAGCAACTGGAGATTCGTACGTCAGTTTGCAGTATCTGTTCCGCATTTCCAAACAGTCTATATCGATAATTATTCCTGAAGTTTGTGAAGCCATCATTGACCTGTTAAATGATTATGTAAAGGTAAGTAAAACCATACTTTATTACTCAATAAAAAAGTAGTGTATTACAATCATAATTTAAAGAAGTAACATGTTTACAATTATTAATTATTTTTTGAAAACATGATATAGGTAGGTACTTATTTAATTCGGTGGTGACTGTGGAAGTGAATAATCCTGAGGTTTCAGAAACTGGGACTGCGATGAATTGGAGGCTAGATGAGCAGACGGTGATGTCTGTGGAATTGGAGCTGGATAATTTTGAGGTTGTAGAGACTGGGACTGTGATGAAGTGGATGCTATTGGTGTGCCAGGGTATGAATTAGTGTAATATCCATAATTGCTATCCCCATATCTTCCTGTGTCAGCTTGAAAAATAACTTGGCATATAGCATTTTTGACATTAACTAATGTTACTGCATCATATTTCCGCAATTCAGTAGATATATACTGCCCGAAAGCAATGTAAGAATCAGTTTCCGGTTGTGGTGGCTGAGCACATTGTTGCAGAAGTTGGAAAGCCTCTGAAAGAGTTTCATCTGATATGTCATCTGCATTATTAGAAGTAGTTTTCTTTCTTTTTTTTGTTCTTTTGTTTGTTGTTTGGACACTGGATTGTGCATTCTGATCATTCTGCTCTCTACTCTGATCTGTGTGGTGGTTGGCTCTCTCCGGTTGTGTGTCACTAGTAATGTTACTGTTCTCGTTTTCGCTCACTGTAGTATTAACTTCAAGTTCCCCATCAGTCGTATCAGATTCTACCTGTAACAACAATTATTATTACTATTTACTGCTTATTCTTATTTTCAGCTTTATATTATAATTAAGATCTCCTTTATTTTCAGGTGCCGTCAACTAAAGAAGAATGGCGTACAGTTTCTCAGCAATTCGAGAATAAGTGGAATTTCCCACACGTGATAGGAGCGATGGACGGCAAACACGTCGCTATACAATCGCCTTTTAATAGTGGCAACGACTTTGATAATTACAAATTATTTCCTAGTATTGTTCTTTTTGCATTAGTAGATGCAAATTATAGGTTCCTGTATGTGAATGTTGGGACTAAAGGCAGAATATCAGATGGAGGCGTGTTCAAAAGCACAAATTTATATAAAAAACTTGAAAAAAAAGAGCTAAATATTCCTCCACCGGAGATATTGCAAGTTCCCTATAAAATTGAGGTACCCTATTATATACTAGGTGATAAAGCTTTTCAGCTTAATGATTATACTATGAAACCATACGATGGTACACGGGAAAGGGGTTCTTGTGAAAGAATTTTCAACTACCGACTGTCAAGAGCACGTAGAGTAGTTGAAAACGCGTTTGGAGTACTTAGTTCTGTCTACAGAGTCCTGCGTAAACCTATGCTTTTGGAACCAGAAACTGCGACTAAAGTCGTGCTGGCAACGGTTCATTTATATAACTACTTACGCAGTAATCCTAACTTTATATCGCCAGGAACGTTTGATACAGTACAGGAGAATGGAGATGTAATACCTGGAAGCTGGCGAAATGAACCGCCATCACAATCGCTACAACCGATGGCCGTCGTACCAAGAAGAGCAACAGAAAATGCCACTACAATACGGTCCCACTTAGCAAGACACTTTGTTACAAACCATACAATAGTTTGGCAAAATGAATATCAGTAAACTAATAGCTCACAATATGTTCCAATGTATCGCGTGTGGTTCCGGGTTCATTTTTATCCGCCATAAAGTCGAAGTCATCATACGCAAACCACTTTGATTTATATGTATCTTGAGCACCTGAAATAAACAAGTTACTCATTAAAATAACCACGTGTATTTCTAACAGCTTAAATGTAAAAAGCGAAATCACGTGAAATCCACAGTAAATATTATGATGTAATTACTTATAATAAAATATATAATTTTAATACCTACAGATAAAAAGTAGCTTTGTTTTCTTACCGGATCCAGTTATACGGCTTTGCTTCTCTCTGTGTTTCTCCCTTCTGTAGCCTCCCGCCAGAGATCGCATTTTTTTCTTTAGGTTCTCGATCGACTTATTCCCCATTTCACGAGAAATCTGACACCAAGCATCATCTCTAACACCTCTATTGGTGTAATTAGAATCTTTGGGATCCCATAAACATTTAAATTCTTTATAAAGCGATATCAAACGGCGACTTTCTGAGATGTCCATGGCGAGGTGGATCGCGCGAACCAACACAACCGTCCACACCGCGCGCATCACGCAACTGAGGCACCTTTGAGGCTGGCACAAAAACCGACCGCACACGGATCGCGCGAGGTAGGGAGCGCGCGCTCCAATACGTGCGCATGGATCGCGCGCGGCACGTCCACACCGCCTGCATCTTTGGATCGCGCTGCTGCCGCGCGCGATCGGAGCGCGATGGATCGTCCGGTGTGGACCCGGCTAATTAAAGACGGTTTTTTTTTTTTTTGTATAGAAATATAAAGCAAGCCTCTACTTTGTAGGTATGCCTTAAAAACTGACAATGAGTAATCGCAAATAGATAAAAGTTTTACAAACTCATCGATGACTGAACATGACGTTATCGAATATGTGTTACGTGCTAACCAGTTTGAATGCTTCTCGTATAATCGTTCTAGTCATCACAATCTACATGGTTTTCCTCGTCTACACTTACAACGAGAAACTGTATCAAATAAAAATTCAGAGGAAGGACATATCGTACCTTAACCACAAGAAAATAAAGTACATACTCCAATGGACGCGAAGGTTCAGCGCGCCATTCGATTTCATGGGCGAAGGTAATTCAATGTTTATAAAGCAGAAGTGTAAATACAACAACTGTTTTGTAACAGATGATAAAGGTTACTTTGTCGAGCAGTCCGATTTTGATGCGATCGCATTCAACGGCCGTGACGTCATTAATCTGTGGCCGTTTCAATTTCCATCCAATCGATCTCCTAAACAGAAATACATATTTGGAGCAATGGAGTCACCAGACAATTTTCCTGCGTGTGATGAATCCCTCGACGGATTTTTCAACTGGACATGGACTTATAAACTCGACTCAGATTTTCGTTGGGGATACATAACTATATTCGATTTGAAAGGGAATGTAATTGGTCCCGCGATAGACATGAAGTGGCCTGAATTAAACCCAATTAGCGAAGAGCTAAAGGTCAAATTGTCGAGTAAATCCAAAGCTGCCGCGTGGTTGGTTTCACATTGCGATACTAAAAGTCAAAGGGAGATCTTCGTAGATGAGTTACAGAAGGAGCTGGTAAGCTACGGGTGGACAGTGGATATCTATGGCAAGTGTGGCACACTGAGTTGCCCGAAAAGCGAAACACACACCTGCTTTAAGAAGATAGAGAATGATTACTACTTTTACTTGTCGTTTGAGAATTCGTTCAGTGAGGACTATGTGACGGAGAAGCTGTTGGTTGCTTTGGAAAATTATGCTGTGCCGATCGTGTTTGGTGCGGCTAATTACTCCAGGTAATTTTTATTTCGTCGTCGTCATCCGATGGACGTCCACAGCTGGACAGAGGTCTCATTTAGGGTAGCGTGGTGGACTACGGCCAAACCCTTCTCATTCTGAGAGGAAACCCGTGCTCAGTAGTGAGCCAGCCATGGGTTGATGATGATGTCAATATCATCATTAGCTTGTGGACGTCCACTGTTGGACATAGGCCTTCCCCAAAGGGTCACACCACATCCAATCAGCCTTCCTCATCCAGTCAGTCTCTTTACATATATCGTCGGTCTATCGTGTTGGATGGCGACCCTACGCTTGTTTATACGCCATCCAACGACCTCTACGACAGACCCGGCCTGCCACTTCAGCTTGCTAATAGTTTAAGCTATGTCAGTGACCTTGGTTCTCTGCGAATCGCCTCATTTCAGATCTTCTCCCTCAGGGATAAGATGTAAGTACCTACCTATCTATCTATTTGGTAGGTAGATATGATTTAATACTGGTATTTGAAATAGTTTCATTATCAGTTGTATTGATTACCTAGTAAATCAGAATCACATTATTTTGTGGCTGGCACCTACTGCATGCCTACGCATTTCTTATCAGCGTATATTACCTAGGTGTGAATTATAGTAGTCCGATCTCTAATTTGGTCTATGAATTTATTACTTACATAGTAGGTACCACAGAACTCCTAAGGTAGGTACCTAACTGCAGAAAATCTAAACCGGACAACTCGCGTCGCTTACGCGTTTCTCCGAGGTTTCTGAGATTTGTTTACCTTTTAAGCAAACTAAGGAAAAACGGGCTATGTGTCTGTATGTATGTAATACTTTATTGCACCACGAAATATGTACAAATGACGGCTATAGACAGGATAACATAATAAGTAGGTAAGTAGATACTCGTAGGAACATACTACGCGGAATTTTATAATTAGATTTTAGATTGAAGTACCTAATACCGATAAACTGCAAAGTTGCAGCCACAAGACTGTAAGCGGTACAGCATCTCATCTCAACAAGCGCAAGATAACAATATTCCCAAGTGCTAATAAAGTTAGCAAACTCCTGGCATAGTATTCGTCAGTCTTATCTGTAATCTGTCGATAGGTTACTTAGCAACGTTGGTATACTTCGCGCCGATTTTCTTGACTTTCTCTAAACTTTTTCTCGTCCCAAAAAGAGGGGTGTTATAAGTTTGATGTGTGTATCTGTTTGTGGCATCATAGCTCCTAAAATAATGAACCGATTTTAATTTAGTTTTTTTTTGGTTTGAAAGGTGGCTTGGTCGAGAGTGTTCTTAGCTATAATCGAAGAAAATCTGTTCAGCTGCTTGAAAGTTATCAGCTCTTTTCTAGTTAGGTTTTTGTGTCGGGGGTTTTTTAAATTTTGCGTTATTAGTATTGCTAAAAAAGGATGTAACATGAATTTTACATTTGAAGACTCTAAAAATTGCACACAAATTCAAACGATGGGCTCGTGACTGACAGCTAAAGCCACGAGGTTTGACAGCTCTAAATTAAAACTGTCAAACTGTGTCTATCTTTTTCATATTACATTAGTAAGAAGAGGATACGACTACTCTATTTAATTGTGCTCACAATCATGTCAAAAATTGTAGGGTATTTTTACCCGATTGCGGCGAAGGCCAAAAGAAGAGTTAAGTGTTTGTCCTGTATGTACCACATGGCACATACAATTACAGTTCAACGGTTCAACCGATATCGATAATAATAAAATTAATGGACTAAGAGCCCACGAGGGCCAGGCCTTCGTTATTTTATAAGAGCTGAAAGTTTATCTGCATATTGTCATCAACACAGGGAAGAACGATCAGCTACTATGAAGTTTGGACCATAGTGGCTTTGGGAGTTAACAGGTAGGTATATACCTAGGTAGGTTTTTTCAAAAAGCCCGTAATCCATAATCCGTTTGACCTAAGATTTTTCATGGCGTCATCTAATAGGTACCTAGTTAAGTACATATATATTTATGAAAATAAACTCGTTACCTAATGTACCTGAATATAATAAATGATTGTATCCACAAGGTTATCTGAAAGGATCAACCTAAGGTTTTTTAAGCGGCATAAAATATAACAGTACAAACTACAAAGTAGGCTTTATTTCGACCGAATCTATTTTTTTTTTCTCTCTCGTCTGGCTTTACAAAGATTAGCCAATGACAAGTTTGTAGTTACATATTTGTAACAAGTAACAAGTTAGATAAACTATACAAGTATGGACCCCGTCTGTGCCGGCGCTCGCCGACACACGCACGGCACCCACTTAGAGCGCTTTCCAGTCAGTTTTAACAAAAAAAAAACACTCCAAAAAGGCAGAGCACGCCCGCCAGCTAACACCGACACAGACAAAGTCCCGACCG
This sequence comes from Maniola jurtina, assembly GCF_905333055.1. Lineage (NCBI taxonomy): Eukaryota > Metazoa > Arthropoda > Insecta > Lepidoptera > Nymphalidae > Maniola > Maniola jurtina. The sequence continues at coordinate 12,169,627 of NC_060046.1, read as the reverse complement.
AACCTAATGTACTTACTTACTCCCAGTATACTGTAGTGACCAACTAAGTATAGTAAAATGGCATTTTTAGGATTTCGTAGAAAAGAAGGGAGCTTAGTTACGTCATGTTTATCCACAGAGTGGTCTGTGTGTTCATCCGTCTGTATTACAGCCGTTTGCTTCAGAAACTATCATAACTAATATTCTTAGTTTCTAACGGATAGTTCACCACTGGTATGCCCTTGCGGCTTAAATTAAAATTAGCACAAATAAAGGAATGAATCTGAAAATCGTAACAGCACATAAAAAAAAATTAAAATGTGTTTCAATTTTCAAAGTAAGATAACTATGCCGAGTGCGGTAATATGAAAGGGCTTTACCTGTACATTCTAAAACAGATTTTTAAGTATTTATTTTATGTTTAATAGTTTTTGAGTTATCGTGCAGTGTTGGAAAAAATACACGAATGTGATGCGCGAGTCTGACTCGCACTTGGCCGCTTTTTTTTTAAATTTTGTATCTTGTTGCAGGTTCCTTCCACCAGGCAGTTACCTGGACGCGAGAGAGCTCGGCGTGGAAGAGCTAGCGCGAGAAATGAGCGAAATAATAGGAAATACCACCAGATACCACGACTTCTTCCGCTGGAGGAACCACTACGTGTACAAGGAAACATCTCAAGAAGAGGACATTTGCAAGCTATGTGAAATGATGAACAATGAAGAGAAAGTCTCTGAAGTCAGTGTGTGGAGTGATTTCAGGACGTGGTGGAACGGTGAACGGTATGAGATGAACTGTAGGTAATAAGGGAGAAACAAGAATGATAGAACACTGTAGATAATTTAAAATAAATAAGAAAGCGTGAAAAACTATTAATATTATTTAATCACAATTAAATATTAATAGTTATTCAATTATTAATATTAAATCTGTCTGTGATCAGGTCGATATAAAAAACCTCGATAGCTTAGCATATTGAGGTCGCGGTCTTTGTATTTTATTGAGGTCTCTATATTTTGATAATTCAAAAGCACTTGTAATACTTGAATAAAAATCTATTCTATTCTTTTCTAGTGTATACCTAGAGCGAGGCTGATTTCGATGTCACACTTGACCGAGGATATAGGTCATCATTTCAGCGCTTGAAACAAAAACTGTGTCTAATTGTTTTGTTATTGTCATGGTCGTGATGGCTCAGTGATTCATAAAATGGATTTTGTCGAGCGTGGAATCGAGTTTTTTTATAAAATCTAACACTGGTTCCATTTCAAATTACTTGTGCAAACAATCATATCAATCCGCTGTTAGCCGCGGCTTATTGGATGCATCCCATTGCATGGTGTAGCTTCACGCTTTTTTTTATTCAGATACAAGTTAGCCCTTGACTGGAATCTCACTTGGTGGTAAGTGATGATATAGTCTAAGATGGAAGCGGGCTAACCTGGAAGGGGAATATAGCAGTTTTAATAAGTACTCTTTGGTTTCTACACGGCATCGTACCGGAACGCTAAATCGGTTAGCGGCACGGCTTTGCCGGTAGGGTGGTAACTAACCACGGCCAAAGCCTCCCACCAGACCAGACCAGACCAGAAATTTAGAAATTATAAAATTCCAAACCCCTGCCGGGAATCGAACCCGGGACTTCCCACTAATAAGACCACAACGCTTACCACGGCGCCAGGAAGGTCGTTATAAGTAGTTACTGTTTCCCTGTCCTAAGGATAGGTAGGTATTATACCAATTACCTACTAGGTACTTAATGGGTTTTTAACCCCCGACCCAAAAAGAGGGTTGTTATAAATTTGACGTGTGTATCTGTCTGTGACATCGTAGCTCCTAAACGAATGAACCGATTTTAATTTAGTTTTTTTGTTTGAAAGGTGGCTCGATCGAGAGTGTTCTTAGCTATAATCGAAAAAAATCAGTTCAGCCGTTTGTAAGTTATCAGCTCGTTTCTAGTTTTCTTATAGAGGTTTTTGTGTCGGGGGTTTTTTAAATTTTGAGTTACCTATTCTATGATTTGTTAATACATAAATGTTATAGTGTTAAATAATATTCAAAACAAAATATTTCATTATTTTTATTTATATTTCATAAGGCAGATACAGAATTTCAGGCAGCCATTAATTTTAACCTAGGTGATAATAAGGCACCTAGGTTGAGAGCACATTAATATAATTATTATTATCAACTAGGTAACATGTATTTTGCTCTGAAAATATTATTTTGTACGTAACATAGGTTAAGTACCTATGTAGTACCTAGTACAGTGGACCCCCGGTAATCCGGCCCCTGTCTAATCCGGCACCCCCTGTAATCCGACATGTCTATTACATTGCGACATGTATTATTATTGAATATTTTTGACAATCTTCTTATTTTAATATGTACATTTGTTTGTACATATTTAATTCCTAATGTAAAGTTATTATTTTTTGTAAGTTCTATAGCATTAATGACGTTAATATTGTTTAATTTACTAAATTTGACATACATAATGAAGTATGATTTGTACTTCAGAGTAAACATATACATATAACATATAGAATCTTATCATTGGATCTGTAATTTGTCGGATTACAAGGTACTCTTATGTAAACATTTCCGGACTATAGGGGGTCTTAGGCAGTACTCTGTAATCCGACAAATTCGATAGTCCGACACTGCCCTGCAAAATGTTTGTCGGATTACCGGGGGTCCACTGTATTTTCAAATAATATTTAATACAGAGTGTATCCAGAACGCTAACAAAAACTTAGCGTTATTATTATACAAGCTTACTTTTTTGTGGTATCTTATCATTTATCAGTAATCATCAGTACTATCGCCTGTCTTGATTTTTGCTAGCGTCCTGGTTACAACCTGTATGGTAGGTAATATTTGTAATCAACCAAAATCCTTTTTCTATAAGAAAAAGTTGACCGACTGATCTTTCAACGCACAGCTCAAACTAATATAATGGACGGATGTATGTATACTATTGTATGAGGTAAGAGGGTAAGTTATTATTTCCCACATCCATGGGGGTTGAAATATCTGAAATCTGTTAAATATTCGAAAATTAAATTCTTTTCAGTCTCAATTGACATAATAATATAATCAGTTTAACTCCTATCTTTATTCAATAATACAATTATTTATTAAGTTGCTCAATACAGGAATTATCAATAGGTAATTATATAACGTTATATAATAATTATCATATTTTTGTTTGTTATATTTTTGTAATTATTTAAGTATCACATCATTAACTTGCTTAATTTGCTACAATATTTGTATAGCACTGCTATATGTCTTATATTACATAGTGTTAAGTATGTTCTTTTGTAACAAAGTATTACTTTGTAATATTCTGTATAAATTTATTTAAGAAATGTTACATAACCACATAATTAAAACTATTGAGACTTTAAATAAGCTCCTTGTTTATAGCGCTCTGCAGACGAATATTTTAATAGGGACGATGCCTAGGTCAAAATAAATTATTTTTTAGTATTTATTAAATAGAGTTACTCCAAAATTCGTTAAATTCACATTAGCTGCTAGTTTAAACTTTGCTAAGTATTTTAAATTATCAATTTAACTGAAAAAAGTAAGTCAAATTACGTAAAATGTCATGACGTCACTTCTGTGTATGTTTTGACGTTAATAATGTCGCTGATAAAAAGTCGCTGATTTGACTAGTAGTCATCATCCCTATTGGTACCTATATAATTTCAAAATTTAATTTTCGATCCTACCTAGCTAATCTAGAGCTAAACTAAACTGAGATCTCTGTTTATTGACCTATCTCTTAAAAATAAATAATTATTATTAGCAAAAACAATGGGAAGAAAAGTGAGTACTAGGTAGGTAGTTCTAAAACATTATTTCTAGAATAAATTAGCTGTAACGGAGAAAGCATCCATGAGGCATTCAACTTTTCACCTTATAAAATGGCATCCACACCAATTAAAATTTTCGTCGTGCTCCACGTGCGATACTTATGTAGAAATTAGTATATTTGACTGACTAAAGACATCGACACAATCATTTTGAGCAACAGGCCGAAAAGTGCAATTTTTGTGTGCACGTGACTTAACATTTTCCACATTTAATATTACTGAGGTACCCAGTTTATACACATAAATGCTTTACATATTTAAAATCAAACGTTCTGATAAAAAATATATTAAAAAAAAAAATATACGAACTCAATTATAATTTTTTCGTAATAAGATTTCGTCTGACTCTTCGAAGTTATATAACAGCATCTCTTGAATTAGTGACGGGAGATTCATTCAAATAACAGAGGAATCAATCGACTGTTTTCAATAACAATCGAACAAAAAATAATTGAAAAACAATCGACCGTTTTAGACTACTTAGCGCGCGGGTCTGGGGCAAATGAATCGAACATCGAAGCAATGCGCAAAATTGATTTAGATTTTCGATCCAGACCGTGCACTCCGCATTCATAGACTTACTTAATAATCGAATGAATAGAACAATTGAACAATCGATTGTCAATTGTTGTTTATTTTTGTGAAGACGAATGAATCGACAATCGCAATCGATTGTAAATCTATCTCCAGCCTTAGGGTGTATCCAAATTATATAACTGTTATGCAAAACACGTCCGTCGTCCACATTGTTTTTTGTTATACATAGGTATAACAACATGTGTCTATATGACATACTACTAAAACATGTTAGGTATAAAACAATGTTCAATAAAATGTTATACTATCTGAGCAAACTGTGAGAAATTCTAGTACCTCTCTAAAGTTAATAATTTTATTATTATCAAAAATATTTAGCATGGTAAAACTGTATTTAGGTAAGGCATAATTCACAAACTATAATGCCTATTTAATAACAATATCAAGAGTATCTTAATACAAAATAGGTTCATACAGGAAAACCTCCTTAAAATTACAATCTGTAGACCGTAAGTAACAAATAACAATAAACAAGCTCGTAAACAAGTAATTTAAAAGATTTCAAAAAACCCGACTGCTGTGGTTTGAACTGCATCATCTCTGGGTATTTAATAAATGAACAAGAATAGGTATATGTATTCCTACTTACACAACTTTTACCAATGTATGCCAATCGTTTACGGTACGCAATTTTTGTTTCGTCTCTGCCGCCATTTTATATAACTATTTACGGGAGCCATTATAGTTTTATAACTAAAAATTAGATGCCATTCCACTACTTAGACGAACCGATATACACTTCATTGATTAAAATCCAAGTACGTATTCGTTGGGATACTTTGAGGGTATAAAGAATTCCAGATGCAAAATATCCAGATAGTCTTGAAAAATATAGCCCTGATTTTGCTATCGCGCAAATAGTCGGGTAAGAAAGGTAACAAAACTGTAACTTAAACAATATACCTACTTAAATGTGTTATATAAAAAAATATTTTCGTAAGTTCAATAATACTAACATATTTGGTGACAAGGGTACCATTTATATATATATATATTATCTTTATTTATTTAAGCAACAAAGGCCCACAATATTATGTTAGTAAACATCTTAACCTATGTTAGTAACTAAATTATAATGTAATGTATGTTAGTAAGATACTTATTCTATGTTAGTTAATATAATTAATATACTTATTAACTAATGCAGACATCCAGTGCGCTTTGAGAGCGCTGTCCTGTCTGTCTGCTATCACCTTCAGGATAATGTTGGGACTTCTCTCTAGCCTGCTTTTAATTGAGGCGATCCGTTTCCGCATTATTGCGAAGAAACCGTCTACACGGTTCTCCGCAAACATACCGGACGCGCTACAGTATCGAGGCAGTCCCAACATTATTCTGAAGATGTTATTATACTGGTTATTATTATATATATTTATGGTTAACACTTAAATACTAAGACATTTGAAAGGGGATCCTAAGTCATATCCCAAAAGAAAAGTACCCACCGTACTACCACTTTCAGAAGTTAGCCGATGTGCCTGCGCCGAAATCTTATTTTTGAATGGCGCGAAAATATCTCAGCCAATCATAGCGCGCGTCCGTCTGCTATTGGTTGCCGCCTACGCGCCATGTTTTGTATGCGCGAATTATGAGCGAGATAGCATGAATCTGCGTTGTTCTTGTGTTTGAAATCTTAATATCTATCAATAAGGTCTATATTTCATTGGTGTACATTCGGTTCTGGTCGGTGATAGGTTGCGTTTTTCTGCGACTTATGAAGTATTAGTACTGTAAACCCTTTATAATTTAACTTGTTGTAACTATCAACACTTGTCCTTTAAACTTTCTCCATTCCACCAAGTCCTGAAATCATCCCACACGGTCACTTCAGCTACCCTCTCTTCGTCGTTCAGCGCTTTGCACAGTTTACACACCTCATCCAGGGGATAGCTCTCTCGGTACCTATAGTGGTTCCTCCAGCGGAAGAAGTCGTGGTACTTGGTACTGTCGTTGATGATCTCGTTCATCCGACGAGCCAGCTGTTTTGGGCCCAATTTCAACGCGTCGAGGTAGCTCCCAGGGGGAAGAAATCTGAAAAAAAAAATGGATACTTATTAAAAAAATATAATTACTTACTTACAGTATCTTTAATATGTGTCGAGATCCGAAAAGTGTTGAATTAAGCATATAGATACTTAATTCATCACTTTTCGGATCTACCTAATCGTTTGAAAAGTATTGAAGACATTGCTATTATAACTGCCTTTCATGATTCTTCGTCAACGGGAAGTACCTATAGGTTTTGATTCCCTTGAATTGATAGACACGATAGACAGACAGACAACGAAGTGATAAGGGTTCCTTTTTTCCTTTTGAGGTAGGTACGAAACCTTACAGTGCAGGTGCAGTTCTACTTGCATTGTTAAGGTTTGCACATTATCGATAATTCGATACCCTGTGCTCTAGAGTGGCCCCGTGCCAATCGATTAAAAGGTTTCCAATTTCCGTATCAAAGTATGAATCACAATTTTCCCGTTATATTTTTTTTTGCGGTCTACAGGTGCGGCCTATATTGTTTTAGAAAATATATCGAAAACTGGGTGTCCTAACCACAGATCATTTAAAACTGACCAATCCCATACAATATCAAGCCGTACTTTATTTCTAGAACAAGAGGTTTTTTTTTGGATAATTTGATCGAGGTATAAGTATCTAGAAAAATGATTGGAACCATATTGGAACATTGAAGTCAGTTGTGAAGAAACGACTTATTCGTGGCCTCTACATTCAAGGTGAAGCGAATTTGCCTAAAATATTACAACAATACATAAGTACAGGCATAGCGCATAACTGAGCAGGATCCTGCGGTAGTGGAGCGGTGCGGGAGGGGTGTGATGACGCGACGCGAGAGCTCAGTGATTCCTCGACTTGTGACATCTGTCACATCTCACCCGCTCGAGCTCGATTCCGTAAAACCTGCATCAATCATCATTACAATCGCAATTGTTATTGGCTTTTATGCTAATCTTGTTGTAACAATCCATTGTAGCCAATGGTTAGCGAGCGTCAACCAATCAGAGGTAATTGCAATCGTGACATTGTAGCTGTTATTCTACCACAATCAAGCCGCAGTGACCCGTCAAACTGTGTCGTCAACAGTACTAATGACAATAGTAAGTCCTCCCGCACCGATCCACTGCCGCACAAGCCTACTCATGCGCTATATTTATAAAAAAGGATAATTTCTTTTTTTACCTTGAGTAATTTGCTGAACCGTAGACAATAGGGACGGCATAATTGTTCAGTGCACTCAGCAACTTCTCCGTCACATAGTCCGCAGCGAACGAATTCTCAAACGATAAGTAAAAGTAGTAATCAACTTCTATCTTTTTAAAGCAAGAATCCTCATTATCCCTCGTGCAACTCAGAGTGCCACATCGGCCGTAAACATCGACAGTACGTCCATACTGTTTCAGCTCCTTCTTCAGTTCATCTACAAAAACCTCCCTACCACTATTTGTGGTACAATGGGACACGAACCACGCAGCTGTTTTTGATTTACTCGACAATTTCAACTTCAGTTCTTCATTTATAGGATCAAGCTTGTCCAGCCATTTCATATTAAGGGCAGGTCCAATGATGTTATCCTGCAAATCGTAGATGACTATATATCCCCAAAATATATCTGAGTCGATTCGATACGTCCACGTCCAATTGAAAAATCCGTTGTACATCGGCGAGCATACGGCATAGTTATCTGCGGATTCGGACGCAGCGAAAATGTACTTCTGTTTCGGGGACCTTTTATACGGTAGCTGGAACGACCAGAGTTTCATGGCGTCCATTCCGCCAAATACCACAGCATCGAATTCAGTTTGATCGATGAAATAATTCTTGTCATCGGTAATGAAACAGTTGGTGAAATTGCACTTGCCTCTAACGAAAACAGAGTTGCCTTGGCCCATTGGGATGAGAGGGTAATTGAATCTACTTGTCCATTGCAGGATATACTTGAAGCTCTTATGGTTCAGATACGAGATGTCCTTTCTCTGTGACCTTATGGAGTAGAGTCTTGCATTGTAGGTGTACATGAGGGAAGCAGCGTAGAAAAGGATCAATATAAATATTATTCGGGAAGCATTTAGTCTGGTTATTAGGAAACACATTCTTGTGTTCATGGTGCATGGACGTTTACATTAAAAGGCACATTATTTATTTTTGTACGCTCTGTTATCGGGCTGTTTTCCTACGCTCCAAATCATGAACATCTGTTTTTGGCGTCATCTAGGCACACTCCACTGACTTTCGAAGGTCAACATTCATTTCGACTCATCGGATGTTTTAATTATTATTTACGATGGATATTTATGCCTGGAAACAAAATTCTAATATCAACAACGTAACAGTCAGCGTCATTTTAAAATTTGAGTAAGCATATCATTTGTTGTTACAGCGCTGTAGAATTACGCAATCTGAAAATTTTAACTCTACCTATTACGGTTCGTGAGATTAACAGCCCGCTGACAACAGACAGACGTTTAGAGTCTAGACGTTTGTCTAGACTAGACGGATCAACAGCGAAGGCTTAGTAATAAGGATCCTATTAGCACTCTTCGCGTACGGAACCCTAAAAATGGACTGTTATATATTTTATCAAAATTAGATCATAATAAAGTTCTATCGCAATGACTTATTATTTCATGGCCATAGAGCATTGTTTGAACACCATCCATTTCGTAGGTGTATGACCTCAACGATTTTATTAGAGCCCAATGCAAATGAGATAAAAGAAAACAGTACAGGTCTACCTAGGTGCTAGTTTGGTGTCCATATTGGTGTTGGTAGTATATCCATGTTGAAGCTTCATGCATGCTTTTTGCCGGATGCAAATCACACTAATATTATAAAGGCGATAGTTAATGTGTGTGTATGTGTGTGTGTGTGTGTGTGTGTGTGTGTGTGTGTGTGTGTGTGTGTGTGTGTGTGTGTGTGTGTGTGTGTGTGTGTGTGTGCGTGCGTGCGTGCCTGCGTGCGTGCCTGCGTGCGTGCGTGTGTGTGTGTGTGTTTGTTCCTCCTTCACGCAAAAACTACTGGACAGATTTGGCTGAAATTTGGAATGGAGATAGATAGTATCCTGGATTAGCACATAGGCTACTTTTTATCCTGGATTAGCACATAGGCTACTTTTTATCCCGGAAAATCAAAGAATTGCCACGAGTTTTCGAAAAACCTAAATCCACGCGGGCGAAGTCGCGGGCATCGGCTAGTATGAAATATTTCAATCATTTTCGGCTAACGAGCCGTAATGCTAAGGATTTATTTGAATATAAATTATCCCTACGTAAGTAGGTAGGTACAACACAGCCAACAGGGCATGCGCGTCAAATTCGGCGCCACAATGTCGACCCCATGACGCCCCCATACCAAACTGCCAGTAGTTAGGGTTGCCAGATGGAAGGAACCGGCCAAGTGCGAGTCAGACTCGCGCACCGAGGGTCCCGTACTCGGGATTTTTCCGACATTTTTCACGATAAATCAAAAAATATTATGCATAAAAATAAATTAAAATCTGTTAGAACGTACTGGTAAAGCTCTTTCATATGATAATCCACTTGGTATAGTTATCTTACTTTCAAAATTGAGACACATTTTAATTTTTTTTTGTGATGTACCTACTTAACAAAAATTAACGATTTTAGATATTTTCCTTTACTTGTGCTATAAGACCTACCTACCTATCTGCCAAACATGATTCTTGTTCAACGGGAATTACCCTATAGGTTTTCTTGCCAGATAGACAGATAGACAACAAAGTGATCCTATAAGGGTTCCGTTTTTCCTTTTGAAGAACGGAACCCTAAAAATTAATTTTTTTTTCAACCAAGTGCGTGCCAGAAACTCCCGCTGCTCGACTGTGGAAACTCTACACCAATCATTGACTATTATAATCGCAATTATTGTGATTGGCTAAACGGTATTCTCGTTGGAACAATGGATTTTAGCCAATAGTGAGCGAGCGTCAACCAATCAGAGGTAATTGGCATCAGTATTTTTCACATAACTTCAGAATAATTTTAGTAGATGGCACTGTCGATGTCGTCTATTAAAATAAATACTTACATATAGTTAAAACTATCTTATGGGATTATGGGATACCGCGAGGTCTCAGTTCGGTGCGAAGCACTACTAAAATTCCTATTTACTTAACAAAATTCCTTGAGGGGGTAAGTAGGTACCTAAAGCGGAATTTACATTACGAAATTAGTGGCACTAAATTAGTTTCACTATCAATTAATGCACGTGTAAATGTCTAATACATGCATTACGAAATTAGACGTTTACACGTGCAATTCATGATGAAATTAATGTTTGAATTTGTACAGATATTTGATGTATATATATATGATGTTGCTGGATATATAGTAGCGCCGTGTTCTCTACCAGGGTAGTAATAAAAACAAAAGAAATGAACACTAAAAAAATATATATTATAATTCACTATTTAAAGTTACAATTTCTTTGGAAAGTACTACACGCTACAACGGGCTAGATGCAACTAACGAATTACGCTACGTCGTCGCACGCGTAGCCTCTAAAATGATTACTCGCTAGTGCCTCTACATCACACCACCCCAAATTTTTATCTTAATAAAAATTAACTAAATACAAATTTCCGCAACCTTAATTTTATTTCACAATATTCGTTCTTTATTTTTCGACAACCCTAGCAATGTTTCCGATCCGCTTACCCAACGAATCATAATTTAAACACGTCACCCAGTTAAAGTGTTCCTTTGATTCGATACATGGTACATCTCTTAACACATCATACTTGAGATGAGTCACTACAACTTGAGCGGGTGGCGACGGGGTCGCTGTGGCAAGTCCACTTACAATTGTTGCTATTCCCACGCCATCCAGCCTTCGTTGCACTCAACGCTTCGAATGTTTGTTACATTACATTTTACATTTACACACTATCCAATAAACTATAACAATCGTCAACCACTCTAACACTCCCAATAATAAGGTTTAGTTATGTCTTCTAATGAAAAATAATATATGCGGATCGGGGCCATTTTACAATACTTATTTCGTAATGCTTATTGCTTAATTGCTAGTTGATACTCAAATTATTCTACTGATACCTAACGGGCGTTTTGCTGACTCTCCCACTCCGAGTAGTACGGATTGTATGAGTCGGCAAAACGTCATCGTCACTAAATCTACATTTTTTCTTACATGACGTTTCACCCGGCGTTTGTCGTGGATTTTCGATATCCAGGACAAAAGCCGGTTTCAACCTGTCAATAGAAATAAGTGCTTGTCTATTGGGTAACTGTACTAAGTATGCTTTTTCCAACCGCTTTATGACGTCATAGGGACCGTCATATGGTGGTTGTAGACACTTACGCATTACATCGTTTCTAACAAAAACTTTTTTACAGTCTTTTAAAGCAGGGTGCACAAAAATAGTTCGAGAGTCTCTCTGTGTCTCGGGTTTCGGTCTTAAATTACTAATTACCTGTTTCAACTGCTTTAGGTACTCCTCACCGTCCGTTATCTTACTATCCGATGGTTCGAAAAATTCTCCAGGGAGCCTCAGAGTTCGCCCAAAGGTTAATTCCGCGGCACTTACCCCTGTGTCACTGCGTGGTGTTGCACGTAGTCCCATCATAATGGTGTGCATTTCTTCAACCCACGATCTATTGTCCTTTAATCTCGCCATTAAGGCGGCCTTAAAACTACGATGCCATCGTTCGATCATGCCATTACTTTGTGGATGGTACGGTGTCGTCCTGAACTTATGAACCCCTAAATATTTCATTAACTGTCTAAAGAGACTGCTTTCAAATTGCTTTCCTTGATCTGAGCTCAAATTAATAAAACACCCATGTCTAGTAATCCATCCTTCATACACGAGTTTGGCTACTGTCTTCGCACAAATATCTTTAATTGGAAATGCTTCCGGCCAACCTGTTTCTCTATCTATCATTGTAAGACAATACCTGTAGCCTTCCTCTGAAATAGTGAATGGGCCTGTAATGTCAATGTGTAAATGACACATTCTATCTACTTTTGCAAATTGCCCTAAAGGTGACATAGTGTGTCTGTGAACCTTTGCTTTTTGACACTCTATGCACGACCTAGCCCAAATACCTACATCTTTATTCATCCCAGGCCAAAAATAATTATTAGTTACCATTTTCCTTGTTGTTCTAATGCCTGGATGGCTGAGGTTATGTATTGTTTCGTATGCGATACGCCTAAACTGTTTTGGTAAGTAAGGTCTAGCCTTATCGCCTCGCAAGTTACAAACAATCGGCTTATTTACACTCGGCAAGTCAATTTTTATTAGTCTCGTATTACCGTTTTTTGTTCCTAGCAATTCTGTGAGTTCTTTATCGTTCGCTTGCGCAATAGCCACTTCTGTGAAGTCAAGTACAGACGGGCACGAAATTGTTTCAACGCGCGATAACGCGTCCGCGGGCGCGTTTTCTTCGCCTTTTGTATAGCGTATATCCGTCGTGAACTCACTAATAAATAATAACTGACGGGTCCTTCGCGGCGTTTCTTTACTACTACTTAGCTTTTTAAACGCAAACGTTAACGGCTTATGATCTGTATACAAAACGAGATCTCTACCTTCGAACATGTTCCTAAAATATTGCACTGACAAATAAAGCGAAAGTAACTCCCTGTCGTAGGTACTGTACTTTTGTTGCGTGTCAGTCAATTTTTTCGAAAAATAACCTAACGGAACCCATTCGTTATTTACTCTTTGTTGCAATGCGCCTCCAACACAACTATTTGACGCGTCTGCCATTATAGCAAGCACTTGACCTGTTATCGGATACGCTAACAAAGCAGCGTTCTGTAAATTCAACTTGCATTGTTCGAAAGCTTGAACAGCACTTTCTGTCCACACTATACTACTTTTGTCACGTTTCTTTGCTCCGTGAAGATACTTATTTAATTCAGCTTGATATTCGGCTGCCTGACGCAAATGACTTCTATAGAAATTTACCATGCCTAGAAATCTACGAAGTTCCTCTACCGTTTTCGGTCTGGGAAAGTCTACAATTGCTTGGACCTTGCTTGGCAACGGCCTTAAGCCACTGGCTGAGACCTCATGACCCAGAAACTCAACTTTATCCTGCGAAAATGCACACTTTGCTAAATTAATAGTTAGCCCAACTTGTTGTAATCTTTCAAAAACGGTCTCTAAATGTTTTTCGTGGAGCGAACTATTTTCGCTAGCTATTATTAAATCATCTAAGTATGAAAAAACAAATTCAGTTTTATAATTCGCGCAATCCGGGTTATTTTGCTGAAAATTTGCTTCTAAATCCTGTAAAACATAATTATTCATGAAACGTTGAAACGTCTGTGCTGCGTTTCTTAAACCGAAAGACATACATGGCCATTCAAATAAACCAAAAGGTGTAATGATTGCTGTTTTCTCCACGTCATCCTCTGCTATCGGAATAAAATGATACGCTCTGTTAATATCAATCCTACTAAATACTTTCTTATCGGCTAAAATAAACGTAAAATCCTTTATGTGAGGAATTGGGTATCTATCAGGCTTCGTAATTGCATTCAGCGCTCTATAGTCTCCACACGGCCTTATATTACCATCTTTTTTAGGTACAACGTGTAGAGGACTCGCCCACGCACTCTTTGACGGGCGGCAAATACCCATTTCCTGCATAAGGCGAAATTCTTCTCTTACCTTTTTAAATCGGTCCGGCGGCAGCGGCCTTGGACGCGCATGCACCGGAGGACCTGAAGTCTCGATGTGGTGTCTTACGCTGTGACGTGGTGGTTCTTTGAACGTCGCTGGCATTGTCAATTCCGGAAACCTACTTAGAAGAGAATAACATGGATGCGACTCGGCTATAGTAAAAATAGATGAATACTCCGAGTTTACTATAGTGGAAATTACATACATGTTAGTCTCCTGATCTAACAATCGTCTGTTTCTTAAGTCTACTAACAAATTATACTTAGCTAAAAAATCCGCACCTAAAATGGGTTGTTTAACGTCGGCTATTACAAAAGTCCACTTAAACGCACGACGCAATCTTAAATTTAACACTAGAGTCTTTGTTCCGAAAGTTTGTATTTCACTACCATTCGCGGCATAAAGTTTGTATTTATTATTCATTGCACTGTCACACACTGATTTATAACTTTTAGGCAACACTGAAATGTTCGCACCTGTGTCTATTAAATAACGTATGCCATTGTCCTTATCTGTAATACATAAACGGTGGTTCCCTAATTCGACGCAGGTACCCACCGGTTCCACCTGCATCTCCACTAGTTTTCCTGCTTCGTATTCCAGGTGCACGGCTGTTCGCAGCGATTAGCTCTCTGCCTGTATCTAAAATGATGCACGCAGAGCCAGTCCGGGCTATCCGGGGTACGTCTGGATCTGTTTTCCTCTCGTCCTCGGGAACGCGAACGACCACGGAAACCTCCGCGACCTCGCCTACCTCGCCAACTGTGTCTGGACCTGTCCAGCTGGTCCAACCTCGCATGGATCCTGGCTATTTCAGCTGCCATAGACGAAGTTCCGGGTACCGCCTCCTTAACTGCCACTTCTGCTATCGGTTGGGACTTCATAGTTTCCATTACTTTGTCAGCAATCACGGCTAGTCTGTCTAGATCTTTGGCTTCTGTCGCAGCCAGAACGCCTCGTGCTGCTGCTGGTAGCAGATTCTGCCATAAAACGCTTAGGGTCTCATTATTAATTTTACCCCTGGCCAGATCTTGCATCTTTCGGAGGAGGTGGCTGGGTTTCTGATCACCCAGTTCCATCTCCCCGATGAGCTTCTGTATTTGGCGGTTCTCCGACTCTTCATATATGTTCAGCAACCTTTCTTTAAGTACCTCGTACTTACGCACTTCCGGAGGATTGATAAGGATGTCCGTCACTTGTTGTATGACATCCTTACCCAGCTTGGATACCACAATATTATACTTGGATGCGTCTCCTTGTTTTTGTGGTGCCAATATTGCCTCCAGCTGGATAAACCAGACCCTAGGTTGGTCGGTCCAAAACTCCGGGATCTTCGACGTGAGAGATATCGACGCTAGATACGTGTCTTCGTCCTTCACTACTGTCGTAGGTTGCGCCATTTTTAAAGTTTTTTAGTTTTTGACTTCCTACGTGTTAATTTGAGTTGCCCTAGCTTACGTTACTTTACTTTATTTTAATTAAGAAAATTAACACGCGCTACCCTGGTAGTTCAAAGTCCGAGTCACCAATGTACAGGTATATTTGTACAGATATTTGATGTATATATATATGATGTTGCTGGATATATAGTAGCGCCGTGTTCTCTACCAGGGTAGTAATAAAAACAAAAGAAATGAACACTAAAAAAATATATATTATAATTCACTATTTAAAGTTACAATTTCTTTGGAAAGTACTACACGCTACAACGGGCTAGATGCAACTAACGAATTACGCTACGTCGTCGCACGCGTAGCCTCTAAAATGATTACTCGCTAGTGCCTCTACAGTGTCGTGCCACTAATCTCGTAATGAAAATTCCGCTTTAGTCAAATTTTAGAAGGTAGGTACCCTGAAGTAGGTAGAACTTAAAGGCCTTTAATACTACCATAAAAATATTATTATACCAATTATTTACATTATACATGGCCACGGTAACGATCCGGTAGACAGTTATTGATAGGTAGGTACATAATATGGACAGTGACAGACCCCAGCCGTTTATCGATAACATAAACAAACAATTGCCATTAGTAGATACGTAGATAAGTAATAGAACAGGTGTCGTAACACCTTGTGCCTTTGCTTTAGTTGTTGTCCTATAATATAACCTATCTAAAAAGCCGTTAAGGGGCAAGCGACGGGTCTGCCCGCGAAATTCAAATTTAATTTGGTTTTTCGCAATTTGTAAACTAATACGACAAAGCAGACTTATGGCATTCTATTTGCGACAATGGCAGTATCATTTCTACGTGTTTATATAAAAATCTTTACTTGATAAGGTCCAATCATGGTCCAATTTAAAAAATTAGCTCTAGTATCGACTAATTTGTGAGTTACAGTCGATACTAGAGCTAATTTCTTAAACTGGACCCTTTAAGTAAGGCTTTTTATATAAATAGGTGGGGATGATACTGTCGTATTAGTTTAAAAATTGCGAAAAACTAAATAAAATTTGAATTTCGCGGGCCGACCCGTCACATCCACCTTAACTGCAAAAAGAGGGCTTTTTAGAGTTCCGTACCCAAAAAGTGCCAACGGGACTTTTATGTCTAAGCCTCCGGTGTCCGTCGGACCGTCCGTCTGTCTGTCAGCGGGCTGTATCTCGTGAACCGTAATAGGAAGAATTTTCACAGAATATTATGTATGTATTACTATTGCCGCTCAACAAATAATAGAAACTCCAAAATGTTCGCCATTACAATTTAAAAAATTAGTGTTATTTCTTGTAAGATGGTACGGAACCCAAAGTGTGCGAGTCCGACTCGCACTTGGCCGGTTTTTATATAAAACGGATGGCAGTTTTACGAGCAATGACTTCTAAATATGGTTGCCGGACGGTCTATACCTATACCTAGTACCTACCTATTAGAAGTCGTTAGCTATGATAATAATAAGAACCATATTAAGTATTTACCGTTGGAAAAACTTTTGAAGAACTTTTGATGAATAAGTTTTGCTCCTAAAGGCAAAGGCGAGCTTTATTTACCATTGAAAATCTTGTTTACACTTTTACAGTGTAATGGGTACGCCACTAAAAAGCACTCCAAAGTTCCAAACACTGTGCTATTGCCATTGACTTATAAGTTACACCATAAACCACAATTCTACTTACTTAATATTAATATCTAAGTGGTATTTGCTTTATTCTATTTGTTCTAGCACTTCACATAATAGATAGATACTTTTTTCAAGATTACAAGGCTAACACGTTACACGTCCTTTTGGGGCAATCACCGACTTACAACTAACCTGTGTTCATGTTGTTATTATGGTGTCGACTCGAACTCAATTTTCGTGTGCGGCGTTCACGCTGACTTTTTTTTTCTTTAATTTAGTCAGTTTTTCAAGTAAGTTTTTTAATTATCAAAAAAATTTTTCCTAATCTATAGGTAAGTAAGTAGGTACTACATATTATGTAAATCTGTGAATCTTCAAATTCTATGGATTTAAAAAATTGTTGGATGATTGTAGATGTAGGTGCACAAGTGTAAATTAAAAAATAACACCCCTGACAAGTGAAGGTTACAGTAACTAGAAAAGATCTGATAATTTTCAAACGGCTGAACCGATTTTCTTGAATTATAGCTAAGAACATTCTTGATCAAGCCACCTTTCAAACGAAAAAATTTAATTAAAATCGGTTCATTAGTTTAGGAGCTACGATGCCACAGACAGATACACAGATACACACGTCTAACTTATAACCCTCTTTTTGGGTCGGGGGTTAAAAATGTATGTCAGCCTCGTCTGCCATGTCTGTGAACCCACGTGTTAGTCGGAGTATGCCCGGCTAGTTTCCAATCCATCCGGGACCCTTTTTCAATAGCCTTTGTTCGCGAAGTGGCGCCAAGGAGTCTTCTTGGCACCACGTCTCAAGCAGAGGCCAACGTCGAAAGACGTTCATTATCACTCTTTACGTTACACATGTCGTAGCGAAATGGCATAAGCCGTTAGTTAGCCAACTTCCTTAGTGATATGGCTAACACCCGGGAGATGTCAAAACGACAACTCAATTAGCTATTTACTATCTATTTACTCAAATAAACAAATCTACTTATATCATAGAACTAGTGTTTTGCTCGGTGCGTGAGCTGCTAAAGCAGCTCACGTGACGTGGTTGGGTTAACTTTATTATACTAAACCAAATTTATTTATTAAGATATACAATTCACCCCAAAAAACCCACAAAACGACACCCATATCAATTTTTTTCTTAAAAAGTGCATGTCCGCCATCTTGGATTTCAAAATAAATGTCGTTATCAAAATCAGCGCCCTGGAAAACTCTGAAAACGACATCCATATCATTTTTTGTAAAAATGGGGTGGTTGAGGTTAATAAAGTAGGGTGCGTGGGTGCGCGGACCACTAAAGTGGTCCGCGAGCATGCAGAATTTGTTCCACCGAGTAGACCTTCGGACCCTGATCATCTTTTGCCAAGAAACCCCTCTTCCATCTTTTATAGCCTCCGAGATAGACACCGACGAATTTTGTACGGCGGCCATCTTGTTTTTTCAAAATTTTCCACTTTTTCTATTAATCGTTTACTACATTCTTTAAAGATTGCGAGTTTCAACGAAATCGGTTGGAAAACAAAAGAGTTGCAAAAATCACGTCGGTCGCCATCTTGTTTTTCTGAAATGTCATAATTTTTCCCTACTCATATCGCGCACCAAAACATATCTCCCGAACATCATCGTATCGTTTTCTGTCTCTTTCTAGGAGAATAAGACATTCGATATTCGCCATACAAAATGTATGGAAAAATAAATTCCGCCATTTTGAATTTTTTTTCTATTCATCGAGTAGACCTTTGTATCCTGATCCTCTTCTGCCAAGAAACCAACCTTCCATCTTTTATACCCTCCGAGCTGGACACTGGCGAAATTTGTATGGCGGCCATTTTTTCTTCGCCATTTTGAATTTTTTTTCAGCTTTTTGGCAATTGGATGACGTCATGAATGACATTTGCTCGAACACCCCCCACCTATCTTCCATACCTTAAGCGGGCCCTCCACCCGTCTCCGACATCCTCAATCATCAGCTATTTCCAAATTTTTCCTCGATTTTTTTTTTGTTTTCTATACGAAACCATCAGTGAAAAAAAAAAATTTCATACAAAATTTTACAGGAGGAGTTTTTGGGGAAAATCTCGAAAATCTCCCCAAATGTGGCAACACTGTTTACATATTTCGATACTGCTGGTTGAGTCACACAATCGATTGATAAATGTCGACTTTCCAAAATGTTGCCAAATGCCTCAAAAACGTGATCAAAATTTCGAAAAATGAAAAAAAATACAAAATGGCCGCCAACTCGTTTCACAGAAAGATTTTACACGGTTTCATAATTTTCCTATAAACTACAGGATATACCGCGCCCGATGACGTTTCAATCTTTCCTCTCGCTCGCACCCACACGAAAGGGGATACCGTGAAAAAGACCGTGTCGAAAATCACTTTTACTTTGATAAATTCCAGTGTTGCCAGTCTCCGGTGACAAAAATACCCAAATGTCATTTGTACGAGACAAACACGTAATCACTCATACTCGGATTTTGCTAAAAGTGCGTATTTCGATTTTTTACAATTTCCCGAAAATCTTGAAATTTCCCTAAAAATGGGGTAATTTTTTCCCACCGATCTATACCTCGAGTCTATACGTACAACCGCTTCATAGAAGCCGAATCGCTCCGATGTTGCCAACTTTGAGATATTTAACTTTTAAAATTGCGTTTTTTCGTACCTCGAACAAAACGGCCGCCATGACAGCCGCCATCTTGAATTTTTAAAAACCACTCCCGTTCTGTCAAAATACAGGATAATCGTGGGCGAAACACGAAGAAATAATTATCCTCGACTACCCCGTCTCGGATCTGTGGCGCCGTGGTTCGGGGTCGAAAAATCAAAATTTTGAAAACGCTACGGTTCGGCCGCCATCTTGTTTTTTCAATTTTTTCGACATTTCCCATTAATCGTTTACTATTTTCTTCAAATATTGCAAAATTCAACGAAATCGGTTGGAAAACAACGGAGCTGCAAAAATCACGGCGGCCGCCATCTTGTTTTTCTGAAATGTCATAATTTTTCCCCAGAGGGTTCCCGAAACCGAACACAACTCCCCTACATCACTATATCATTTTCCATCTCTTTCTAGGAGAACAATTATGTCAATGAGTCAGTGAGTCAGTGAGTGGTAATCGAGCTATATATAGTATACTAGTGTTGTGCTCGGTGCGCGAGCTGCTAAAGCAGCTCGCGTGACGTGGTTATGTTAACTTTATTATATTTAACCAAATTTATTTATTAGATACACAATTCACCACAAAAACCCACAAAACGACACCCATATCAATTTTTTCTTAAAAAGTGCATGTCCGCCATCTTGAATTTCAAAATAAATGTTGGTACCAAAATCAGCACCCCGGAAAGCTCTGAAAACTACATCCATATCATTTTTTGTAAAAACGGGGTAGTTGAGGTTAATAAAGTAGGGTGCGTGGGTGCGCGGACCACTAAAGTGGTCCGCGAGCATTCAGGGTTTGTGTCATCGAGTAGACTCTGGGATCCTGATCATCTATTGCCAAGAAACCATTCTTCCATCATTTATAGCCTCCGAGATAGACACCGACGAAATTTGTACGGCGGCCATCTTGTTTTTCCAAAATTTTCCACTTTTTCTATTAATCGTTTACTACGTTCTTCAAAGATTGCGAGTTTCAACGAAATCGGTTGGAAAACAAAAGAGTCACAAAAATCATATAGGCCGCCATCTTGTTTTTCTGAAATGTCATAATTTTTCCCTACTCGCCTCCCCCACCCGAACACATCTCCCCTACATTATCGTATCGTTTTCCGTCTCTTTCTAGGAGAATGAGACATTCAATATTCGCCATACAAAATGTATGGGAAAATAAATTCCGCCATTTTGAATTTTTTTTCTATTCATCGATTAGACCTTTGGATCCTGATCCTCTTTTTCCAAGAAACCGCACCTCCATCTTTTATACCCTCCGAGCTGGACGCCGGCGAAATTTGTATGGCGGCCATCTTTTCTTCGCCATTTTGAATTTTTTTTCAGCTTTTTGGCAATTGGATGACGTCATGAATGACATTTGGTCGAGCACCCCCCACCTATCTTCAATACCTTGAGCGGACCCTTCACCCGTCTCCGACATCCTCGATCATCAGCTATTTCCAAATTTTTCCTCGATTTTTTTTTTGTTTCCTATACGAAACCATCAGTGAAAAAAAAAAATTTCATACAAAATTTTACAGGAGGAGTTTTTGGGGAAAATCTCGAAAATCTCCCCAAATGTGGCAACACTGTGTACATATTTCGATACTGCTGGTTGAGTCACACAATCGATTGATACATGTTGACTTTCCAAAATGTTGCCAACTGCCTCAAAAACGTGGTCAAAATTTCGAAAAATAAAAAAAAATACAAAATGGCCGCCAACTCGTTTCACAGAAAGATTTTACACGGTTTCATAATTTTCCTATTAACTACAGGATATACCGCGCCCGATGACGTTTCAATCTTTCCTCTCGCTCGCACCCACGCGAAAGGGGATACCGTGAAAAAGACCGTGTCGAAAATCACTTTTACTTTGATAAATTCCAGTGTTGCCAGTCTCCGGCGACAAAAATACCCAAATGTCATTTGTACGAGCAAAACACATAATCGCTCATACTCGGATTTTGCGAAAAGTCCGTATTTCGATTTTTTACATTTTCCCCTAAATCTTGAAATTTCCCGAAAAATGGGGTAATTTTTCCCACACCAATCTATACCTCAAGTTCATATGTACAATCGCTTCATAGAAGCCGAATCGCTCTGATGTTGCCAACTTTGAGATATTCGAATTTTAAAATTGCGTTTTTTCGTACCTCGAACAAAACGGCCGCCATGACAGCCGCCATCTTGAATTTTTAAAAACCACTCCCGTTCTGTCAAAATTAAGGATAATCGTGGGTGAAACCAAAAAAAATTATTATCCTCGATTACCCCGTCTCGGATCTGTGGCGCCGCGGTTCGGGGTCGAAAATTGAAAATTTTCAAAACGCTACGGCTCGGCCGCCATCTTGTTTTTCCAATTTTTTCCCCATTTTCTGTTAACCGTTTACTACTTTCTTCAAAGTTTGCAAAACTCAACGAAATCGGTTGGAATACAAAGGAGCTGCAAAAATCACCTCGGCCGCCATCTTGTTTTTCTGAAATGTCATAATTTTTCCCCAGAGGGTTCCCGAAACCGAACACAACTCCCCTACATCACTATATCATTTTCCTTCTCTTTCTAGGAGAACAATTATGTCAATGAGTCAGTGAGTCAGTGAGTGGTAATCGAGCTATATATAGTATAATATATACTAGTGTTTTGCTCGGTGCGCGAGCTGCTAAAGCAGCTCGCGTGACGTGGTTAGGTTGATAAGTATTAAAACGAATTTATTTATTAAGATTCAAAATTCACCCCAAAAACACCATAAAACGAGACCCATATCGATTTTTTGCTTAAAAAATGCATGACCGCCATCTTGGATTTCAAAATAAATGTCGTTATCAAAATCAGCACCCTGGGAAACTCTGAAAACGACATCCATATCATTTTTTATAAAAACGGGGTAGTTGAGGTTAATAAAGTAGGGTGCGTGGGTGCGCGGACCACTAAAGTGGTCCGCGAGCATGCAGAGTTTGTTCCATTGAGTAGACCTCCGGAGCCCGATCATCTTTTGCGAAGAAACCACTCTTCCATCTTTTATAGCCTCCGAGATAGACACCGACGAAATTTGTACGGCGGCCATCTTGTTTTTCCAAAATTTTCCACTTTTTCTATTAATCGTTTACTACGTTCTTCAAAGATTGCGAGTTTCAACGAAATCGGTTGGAAAACAAAAGAGTCACAAAAATCATATAGGCCGCCATCTTGTTTTTCTGAAATGTCATAATTTTTCCCTACTCGCCTCCCCCATCCGAACACATCTCCCCTGTATTATTGTATCGTTTTCCGTCTCTTTCTAGGAGAATGCGACATTCAATATTTGCCATTCAAAATGTATGGGAAAATAAATTCCGCCATTTTGAATTTTTTTTCTATTCATCGATTAGAACTTTGGATCCTGATCCTCTTTTGCCAAGAAACCGCACCTCCATCTTTTATACCCTCCGAGCTGGACGCCGGCGAAATTTGTATGGCGGCCATCTTTTCTTCGCCATTTTGAATTTTTTTTCAGCTTTTTGGCAATTGGATGATGTCTTGAATGACATTTGGTCGAGCACCCCCAACCTATCTTCAATACCTTGAGCGGACCCTTCACCCGTCTCCGACATCCTCGATCATCAGCTATTTCCAAATTTTTCCTCGATTTTTTTTTTGTTTTCTATACGAAACCATCAGTGAAAAAAAAAATTTTCATACAAAATTTTACAGGAGGGGTTTTTGGGGAGAATCTCGAAAATCTCCCCAAATGTGGCAACACTGTTTACATATTTCGATACTGCTGGTTGAGTCACACAATCGATTGATACATGTCGACTTTCCAAAATGTTGCCAACTGCCTCAAAAACGTGATCAAAATTTCGAAAAATTCAAAAAATTACAAAATGGCTGCCAACTTGTTTCACAGAAAGATTTTACACGGTTTCATAATTTTCCTATTAACTACAGGATATACCGCGCCCGATGACGTTTCAATCTTTCCTCTCACTCGCACCCACACGAAAGGGGATACCGTGAAAAAGACCGTGTCGAAAATCACTTTTACTTTGATAAATTCCAGTGTTGCCAGGCTCCGGTGACAAAAATACCCAAATGTCATTTGTACAAGCAAAACACGTAATCACTCATACTCGGATTTTGCTAAAAGTGCGTATTTCGATTTTTTACAATTTCCCGAAAATCTTGAAATTTCCCTAAAAATGGGGTAATTTTTTCCCACCGATCTATACCTCGAGTCTATACGTACAACCGCTTCATAGAAGCCAAATCGCTCCGATGTTGCCAACTCTGAGATATTTAACTTTTAAAATTGCGTTTTTTCGTACCTCGAACAAAACGGCCGCCATGAAAGCCGCCATCTTGAATTTTTAAAAACCTCTCCCGTTCTGTCGAAATACAGGATAATCGTGGGCGAAACCAGAAAAAATAATTATCCTCGACTACCCCATCTTGGATCTGTGGCGCCGCGGTTCGGGGTCGAAAAATCAAAATTTTGAAAACGCTACGGTTCGGCCGCCATTTTGTTTTTTCAATTTTTTCGACATTTTCCATTAATCGTTTACTATTTTCTTCAAAGATTGCAAAATTTAACGAAATCGGTTGGAAAACAAAAGAGCTGCAAAAATCACGTCGGCCGCCATCTTGTTTTTCCGAAATGTCATAATTTTTCCCCAGTTGAATCCCCCACTCGAACACATTTCCCCTACATCACTATATCATTTTCCGTCTCTTTCTAGGAGAACAATTATGTCAATGAGTCAGTGAGTCTGGTAAGGTTAACTTTTATTATATAAAACCAAATTGATTTATTAAGATAATTCACCCCGAAAAACCCCATAAAATGACAGGCATTTCTATTTTTTGTAGAAAATGTAAGTCCGCCATCTAGGATTTGAAAATAAATGTCATTATCAAAATCAGCACCGCAGAAACCCTGAAAACGATATCCATATTATTTTTTGTAAATTAGGATAATAAGTTAGTAGGGTGCGTGGGTGCGCGGACCACTAAAGTGGTCCGCGAGCATGCAGCGTTTGTTCCACCGAGTAGACCTTCGGACTCTGATCATCTTTTGCCAAGAAACCACTCTTCCATCTTTTATAGCCTCCGAGATAGACACCGACGAAATTTGTACGGCGGCCATTTTGTTTTTCCAAAATTTTCCACTTTTTCTATTAATCGTTTAGTACATTCTTCAAAGATTGCGAGTTTCAACGAAATCGGTTGGAAAACAAAAGAGTTGCAAAAATCATATAGGCCGCCATCTTGTTTTTCTGAAATGTCATAATTTTTCCGTACTCATATCGCGCATCCGAACATATCTCCCATACATCAATATATCGTTTTCTGTCTCTTTCTAGGAGAATGAGACATTCAATATTCGCCATACATTTTCTATGGGGAAAAAAAATCCGCCATTTTGATTTTTTTTTCTATTCATCGAGTAGACCTTCGGACCCTGATCATCTCTTGCCAAGAAACCATACTTCCATCTTTTATACCCTCCGAGCTGAACGCCGGCGAAATTTGTATGGCGGCCATTTTTTCTTCGCCATTTTGAATTTTTTTTCAGCTTTTTTGCAATTGGATGACGTCATGAATGACATTTGGTCGAGCACCCCCCACCTATCTTCAATACCTTGAGCGGACCCTCCACCCGTCTCCGACATCCTCGATCATCAGCTATTTCCAAATTTTTCCTCGATTTTTTTTTTGTTTTCTATACGAAACCATCAGTGAAAAAAAAATTTTTCATACAAAATTTTACAGGAGGAGTTTTTGGGGAAAATCTCGAAAATCTCCCCAAATGTGGCAACACTGTTTACATATTTCGATACTGCTGGTTGAGTCACACAATCGATTGATACATGTCGACTTTCCTAAATGTTGCCAACTGCCTCAAAAACGTGATCAAAATTTCGGAAAATTTGAAGAAAATACAAAATGGCCACCAACTTTTTTTGCAGACGCAAATTCGATAATTTTACAACTTTCTCATTAACAACAGGATATACCGCTCCCGATGACGTTTCAATCTCTCATCTCGCTCGCACCCACGCAAAATGATCGTCCCTGAAAAAAGACCATGTCGAAAATCACTTTTTCTTTGATGAATTCCAGTGTTGCCCGTCTCCGGCAACAAAAATACCCAAATGTCATTTGTACGAGCAAAACACATAATCGCTCATACTCGGATTTTGCACAAAGTCCTTATTTCGATTTTTTACAATTTCCCGAAAATCTTGAAATTTCCCTAAAAATGGGGTAATTTTTTCCCACCGAACTATACCTCGAGTCTATACGTACAACCGCTTCATAGAAACCGAAACGGTCTGACGTCGTCGACTGGGAGAAATTTTAATTTTAAAATTGCGATTTTTCGTACCTTTAACTTAACGGCCGCCATGACAGCCGCCATCTTGAATTTTTAAAAACCACTCCCGTTTTGTCAAAATACAGGATAATTGTGGGCGAAACACGAAAAAATAATTATCCTCGACTTCTCCGTCTTGGATCAGTGGCGCCGCGGTTAGGGATCGAAAAATGAAAATTTTGAAAACTCTCCAGCTCGGCCGCCATTTTGTTTTTCCAATTTTTTCTACCTTTTCTATTAACTGTTTTTTACTTTCCTAAATAGTTGCGAGTTTAAACAAAATCGGTTGGAAAACAAAAGAGCTGCAAAAATCACGTCAGCCGCCATCTTGTTTTTCCGAAATGTCATAATTTTTCCCCAGTCATCTCCCTCACCCAAACACATCTCCCCTACATCACTATATCATTTTCCGTCTCTTTCTAGGAGAACAATTGTATCAATGAGTCAGTGAGTCAGTGAGTGGTAATCGAGCTATATATAGTATAACTAGTGTTTTGCTCGGTGCGCGAGCTGCTAAAGCAGCTCGCGTGACGTGGCAATGTTATTTTTTTATTGAGATAGACAATCCACCCCGAAAACCCCATGAAACGACACCTTTATCATTTTTTTTCTAAAAAGTGCACGCCCGCCATCTTGGATTCCAAAATAAATGTCGTTATCAAAATCAGCGCCCTGGAAAACTCTGAAAACGACATCCATATAATTTTTTTTAAAAACGGGGTAGTTGAGGTTAATAAAGTAGGGTGCGTGGGTGCGCGGACCACTAAAGTGGTCCGCGAGCATTCAGAGTTTGTTCCACCGAGTAGACCTTCGGACCCTGATCATCTTTTGCCAAGAAACCATTCTTCCATCTTTTATAGCCTCCGAGATAGACAACGACGAAATTTGTACGGCGGCCATCTTGTTTTTCCAAAATTTTCCACTTTTTCTATTAATCGTTTACTACATTCTTCAAAGATTGCGAGTTTCAACGAAATCGGTTGGTAAACAAAAGAGTTGCAAAAATCATATAGGCCGCCATCTTGTTTTTCTGAAATGTCATAATTTTCCCCTACTCATATCACGCATCCAAACATATCTCCCATACATCAATGTATCGTTTTCTGTCTCTTTCTAGGAGAATGAGACATTCAATATTCGCCATACAAAATGTATGGGAAAATAAATTCCGCCATTTTGAATTTTTTTTCTATTCATCGAGTAGACCTTTGGATCCTGATCCTCTTTTGCCAAGAAACCGCACCTCCATCTTTTATACCCTCCGGGCTGGACGCCGGCGAAATTTGTATGGCGGCCATCTTTTCTTCGCCATTTTGAATTTTTTTTCAGCTTTTTGGCAATTGGATGATGTCATGAATGACATTTGGTCGAGCACTCCCCACCTATCTTCAATACCTTGAGCGGACCCTTCACCCGTCTCCGACATCCTCGATCATCAGCTATTTCCAAATTTTTCCTCGATTTTTTTTTTGTTTTCTATACGAAACCATCAGTGAAAAAAAAAAATTTCATACAAAATTTTACAGGAGGAGTTTTTGGGGAAAATCTCGAAAATCTCCCCAAATGTGGCAACACTGTTTACATATTTCGATACTGCTGGTTGAGTCACACAATCGATTGATACATGTCGACTTTCCAAAATGTTGCCAACTGCCTCAAAAACGTGATCAAAATTTCGGAAAATTTGAAGAAAATACAAAATGGCCACCAACTCTTTTTGCAGAAGCAAATTAGATAATTTTACAACTTTCCTATTAACTACAGGATATACCGCTCCCGATGACGTTTCAATCTCTCCTCTCGCTCGCACCCACGCGAAATGATCGTCCCTGAAAAAAGACAATGTCGAAAATCACTTTTTTTTTTATAAATTCCAGTGTTGCCAGTCTCCGGCGACAAAAATACGCAAATGTCATTTGTGCGAGCAAAACACATAATCGCTCATACTCGGATTTTGCGAAAAGTCCGTATTTCGATTTTTTACATTTTCACAAAAATCTTGAAATTTCCCGAAAAATGGGGTAATTTTTCCCCACCAATCTATACCTCAAGTTCAAACATACAATCGCGTCATAGAAGTCAAATCGCTCCGATGTTGCCAACTTTGGGATATTTAACTTTTAAAATTGCGTTTTTTCGTACCTCTAACATAATGGCCGCCACGACAGCCGCCATCTTGAATTCTTAAAAACCACTCCCATTCCGTCAAAATTCAGGATAATCGTGGGTGAATCACGGAAAAATAATTATCCTCGACTACCCCGTTTGGGATCTGTGGCGCCGCGGTTAAGGGTCGAAAAATGAAAATTTTGAAAACGCTCCAGCTCAGCCGCCATTTTGTTTTTTCAATTTTTTCTACTTTTTTTATTAATTTTTAACCAATTACTTTAAAGATTGCAAAATTCAACGAAATCCGTTGGAAAACAACAGAGCTGCAAAAATCACATCGGCGGCCATCTTGTTTTTCTGAAATGTCATAATTTTTCCCCAGAGGGTTCCCGAAACCAAACACATCTCCCCTACATCACTATATCATTTTCCGTCTCTTTCTAGGAGAACAATTATGTCAATGAGTCAGTCAGTGAGTGAGTGGTAATCGAGCTATATATAGTATAATAAATACTGAGCATTTGATAATATTTAGATAATATTTCCCAATATATAACCTAAGTGCGTGTGAATATTTATGTTCCAACCTAACCTAACCAAACTAGATTTTGGCGCCCTTCTTCCTCTGAGATTTTACGATTACATCGAATGTAGTTCAGAACGAAATCTGAGTACCAAAGTCTAAAGTAAGGTTAAATTAGATTACAACATAAATATCCATGTGCCCGGCCGCAGTCGTTTTAACATCTCCCGGGCGTTAGCCATATCACTAAGGGAGTTGGCTAACTAACGGTTTATGCCATTTCGCTGCGACGTACACATTGAAACACGGCTAAGTTCAGAAGTGCCGTAAGTATTGGCGATTGTAACTGTGTATGAGTCACTATGAAGCAATAATCGTTACATCATAGCCACTATGGCAAGTTCTTAGGTTACGGGTCTTTGACATTCGAAGGTCAATCAAAACGTTTGCGTGTTTATGCGGGTGGCCCTCTTGTATGAAAAGCTTCTCTGTCCCTCATATCGTCATAAGGATAGTGACTACTTTCAGGTGGAGTATTTTTGTGTTTTATTTTATTACTAGCGACCTGTCCCGGCTTCGCACGGTTAGTATATTACGATTTTCGTAGGGGTTTTTTTTAAATAAAAAAATAATTATAAAACAGGCATTTGTTTTGTAATTCTAAACATTGCGTCATTGTTTAACGTTACGGTATGAGTGACGACCACGTGTCGAGAGAATGGACACATACCTAGGACTTTTTACATGAGAATGCGAATAACTAACGTCCGCTCGCCTCAGGTAGACCGCGCCGCGCCGCAAATTTTTTTTTGAAAGCCTTTTATGGTTTATTACCCGCAACTCCAAAAGGTAGGGTAGCTCTTGTAGAATAACGATTTCTTGTTTATAGGAACGGGGCATCGGTGTAGGGACTCTCAATGTGTAACCGTGGTGTAACGGCGCATCCCCACTATGTCGTCACCGTTATTTATCATTGTATAGTTGTTAGAAAAGGGTCGTGGACGCATTGAACTAATAATACTACCTCAGTGTCGTGGACGACAGTTCTTCTCTCTGGGCTGGATTCGGTTTCCGTCTGTTGTGCTTGTGGACGACAGCTTAATCGTGCCGTTATATATGTGCACAATGAACACCTCCATTCAAATATAGCCTAGACGCTGTAAACTGCACGATTATTTATCGCCATAATAGAGTGGGAACGCGCCCTTAGCCGTACAGCTGTAAGTATCTAATAAAAATAATTAAAAAAAACTTTTCAAAAAGTTATTGCTTGTGGTCTCCACACTAGGTAACCTGTATCCTGGCGTTCCTAGAAATCATTGATTAAATTACATTCGGTGTGGACTTGCCTTTACTATGTTTGTAATGCCGGGCGCCGCGGACACGGCCGCGGACGTCTTGAACAAAATAGAAATACCTACACGGTTCGACCTCTTTCACCCA
The DNA here is from genome assembly GCF_905333055.1 of Maniola jurtina. Lineage (NCBI taxonomy): Eukaryota > Metazoa > Arthropoda > Insecta > Lepidoptera > Nymphalidae > Maniola > Maniola jurtina. Next base: position 12,139,314 of record NC_060046.1, on the reverse strand, counting down.
ATTTGTGGCAAGTTTCGTGGTTAAAAATAACTAGTGTTGTTACATCGAAGTTTACTAACTACTCATGTGCTAGTTCTGTACTGCCTACCTACATGGTTTCTTACTGCTAAGGGGGAAAATTGCAAATCGGTCATATTATTATGGTGTTAGGTTTTCTTGACATAGCTAGGTATTCTTGACAGACACAATAGACGGACGGACGGACGGACAGACAGACAGACAGACAGACAGTCCGTAACTCAAACAGAAAAAAAACCAGCCAGTCAGACTCGCGCACCGAGGGTTCCGAACTCGGGTATGTTTTTCCGACATTTTGCACGATAAATCAAAAACCATTATGTATATTATACTATTATAATATAAATAAAAATCTGCTTTAAAATGTACAGGTAAAGCCCTTTCATATAATATCCCACTTGGTATAGTTATCGTACTTTGAAAATTGAAAATAGTAAATACTAATTATTATTATTATTTGTTCATGAGCACATTTTATTTGTGATGTAACCACAAGGAGTGGAGGAGGAGGTTTTCGGAGTTTTTCCTTTACTTGTGCTACCTACCTAACAAACATGATTCTAGATCAACGGGAAGTACTACTAGGGTACTTCTCTATAGATTTTCTTGACAGACATGACAGACGGACAGACATACAGACAGACAACGAAGTGATCCTGCAAGGGTGCCTTTTTGCTTTTGAGGTACGGAATCCCAAAAATTAAAAAAATGATCTTTACGGTTAGGCCACTTTTGTTAAGGCGGTAACCTTGCGTGACATCACCGCTTCACCAATTAAACCATTGATTAGTGCTAATTCAGTAGGTAGCATTGCCATCCTCTTCACAATGGTCTATTCGGAAAAGGACGGCACTACTTTGTAAACTAATACGACAAAGTAGGCATATGGCATTTTAATTGCGCCAATGGCAGTATCATCCTCACAGGTTTTTATAAAAATCTTTACTTGAAAGGGTCCAGTTTAAGAAATTAGTTATAGTATCGACTAATTTGTGAGTAACTGATGTCAAACTCATTATTTTGACTAATTTCTTAAAATGAACACTTTCAAGTAAAGATTTTTATGTAATCTTGTGAAGATGATACTTCCATTGGCGGAATTAAAATACCATAAGCCTACTTTGTCGTATTAATTTACCAAAAACCAAATTAAATTTGAATTTCGCGGTTAGACCCGTTTAGTGCGCCTTAATTAGGAGTTTGTGTACAACAGAATTCGCAACAATGTTTGGTAGGTGACATCATATTTTGGCCTTGGTACAAAATGAAACAGCTATAATATCATTCCTCCTTTTCTTACACAATGGAAGTCACCTCCCTGGCCCAATAGTAAGTGTTGTCTTATAAGTGGGAGGTAGTGGATTTGATTCCTGGGAAGCATGATTTATAAGACGAGGATTTTATCCATGGTCGCTAACTATAGGCCTTATAAGATTAAAAAGCTCAGACTGACTCAAAAGTCACTCAGCCGGCGATGAAGAGTTGTTTGGTTTTTAGGGTTTTGTATCCGATGGGTGCCAACGGTACCACAGTTTACGATCCATACGTAAAACTCTGTCTGTTCGTCCGTTCGTCTTTCAGTGGGCTGTACCTACCTTGTTGACCATAATAGCTAGAGACCTGAAATTTTCACAGAATGTGTATTTCTATTGCCGCTATAACAACAAATAGATCTATCTACCTACTAAAACTTTTGTGATTGCCGCTATGAAAATTTAAAAAAAAAAGTGTTATTTCTTGTACGATGGTACGGAACCCTTCCTGTGCGAGTCCAACTCGCACTTGACCGTTTTTCAAACTAGGTAGATTCCTTTTCTTTGTAAATCATTGAGCTATGTTGCTTATCTAGTTCTACTAATTTCTTCATCTCCGATTTGATTACGTAGAGAAACTCCTGACCACTCGTTTCAACTTAATCTAATAATTCCGAAAGGCTTGAAAAACGTTAAAACGTGGTTAAAGCTATCCACACTGGCACGGTTGGACTTCACGAATGCAACAAAGAAACCAAATCAAACAATATTCTGTAGGTATATAGGGTTGCCATCCGTCCGGGATGGACGTGATACTTACCTATATCCCCGATTTTATCCTAATTTGGAGGGAGTCTGGGGAACGAACGACCAGGCAGGGTTCTGCATACTGTCTGAGCTGAGTTACAATACCCCTCGTGCACAGGTCTGTAGCCAGGGGAGGCATAAGTTAGGTAGAAGCTTATTTACTAGCTGTCATGTTGAAAAATGATCATTGAACTTTTTGAATCAGGGTAAGCAGCGCTTTTATGCCTCTATAACCTGCACGCCGCATTTTTCGGGTTCTGCCACACATGACACAGTTTATTCTTGCGCTTTTTCTGCTCGAGGAATTTTGGCTTTAATGCGTAGAGTAAGGGCCGCGCCACCGGGGTAACCAACCCTTAGGTATAAAGTGATGAGTGGCACAACTTATCAAAGGTCTCTTCTCAGAATGAGACGGGCTTAGACGGGCACAGTCCACAACGTTGGTCAACTACCCGATTTTGATAAATGATCAAGTCATTAGATATGTCTTGATGGTGCGAGTATTACTTGTACCTACATAATTTTTTCATAAAACAAAATCGCGGATTTTATGCGCTTTAAGAGGGGTCTCTCCGTCACTCGCTTCATACAAACGTAGTTCCAATTTCATTTGAATATTAAGCAACCAAAGTCCATGAAGTTTTGCAGACGTATTCTAGAAACTAATATCTATGCCTGTGGTTTTCCAGATTTCCGTTAAAATATTCGGTTTCACAGTTACGCGGTCTTAAAAATTCACATACAAATCTTTGAGCCCCTGTAATTTTAAAACTACATATTTTTAGAAAAATCTAAAACACCACAGGCACAGATATTCGTTTCTAGAATATGTCTGCAAAATTTCATGGACTTCGGTTGCTTAATATTCAAATGAAATTGGAACTATGATTGTATGGAGTAAGTGACGGAGAGAGCCGTGTTAATGTGCGGGCTGACAAAGATGCAGTGCAAACCGCAGTTTAGATCTTAACAGATTGACAGCCCTACAGTACATATAGGTATACCTGCCTACTTCAAAGCGATTCAATTTCGTTGCCGATCCGATACCGATTGTGTGCTTTGTTTTTCAATCCGTGATTATAGTTTATCGGGGCGATTTTATGGAGTTTAATTTACCAACACGTTTAGTTTATTGAGCAGGAAAGGAATATCAAAAGGAGGGTTATTACTTATTTTAGCCATGGAATTCTAAAGCTGAGTTTGTTGTGAGCTTCTTCTCAGATCAGGGCGCGTTTGGAACCCTCGTATTGGTTACTAGCGACTCGCCCCAGCTTCGTATGGATAGCTTATTATCGTCTTTGCTTCTCTGGGATAATGTAGCTTTCTACAGGTAAAAGAATTTTCAAAATCGATTTATTACAAATTTATTATAAGAAAAAATGCATTCTATTTTTTTTAGAAAATGAAAACATTTATTATTATCCGTACGTAGTTGAAATTCCGCGGACGCGTACGAAGCGATTTGCTTCCTCGTTTCTAATCCGAACCGCTAGGATATGGAACGCCCTTCTGGCATCAGTTTTCCCTTCCACTTTTAATATGGGTACCTTCAAGTCAAGAGTGAATAGGCAACTTCTAGGCAAGCGTGCTTCATTTTAGACTGCATCATCATTTGCTAGCAGGACTGATTTTCAGCCAAGCGCTAGTCTATAAATTTTAAAAATAAATAAATTAACAAACAGTTAAAATAAATAAAAGTAAAATAACTTAAAATTTAAAAAACTCCGACACAAAAACCTCTCTCTACAAGAAAACTAGAAAAGAGCTGATAACTTTCAAACGGCTGAACCGATTTTCTTCGATTATAGCTAAGAACACTCTCGATCAAGCCACCTTTCAAACAAAAAAAAAACTAAATTAAAATCGGTCCATTAGGTTTGGAGCTACGATGCCACAGACAGATACACAGATACATAGATACACAGTTACACACGTCAAACTTGTAACACACCTCTTTTTGGGTTGGGGGTAAAAAATAAGGGGCCTGATGCGGGTGTACCGACACTGTGTTACCGAACCTGACTATAGTTAATGTAATTTTTAACTATAAACCGTTTTTCCTCATTTCGGTCGGTTCTGGGTTTCAGTAATCGGTTTACGGACGCGTGCGAACGCTTCCGTCCATCGGATTATCGTCTATTCAGCACGAAAATTGTGAAAGGATTTTGTGGCTTTATTGAAATTTGTCATTTATAATTCTTCTTTGTACAATTTTAACAGAGCTCTCTCCGTCACTTACTCCATACAATCGTAGTTCCCATTTCATTTGAATATTAAGCAACCAAAGTCCATGAAATTTTGCAGACATAGTCTAGAAACTAATATCTGTGTCTGTGGTGTTTTAGATTTTTCTAAAAATATGTAGTTTTAAAATTACAGGGGCTCAAAGATTTGTATTTTTCTTTAAAAAAAGGCCCAACTTTGTGCTCGTTTTTCTAGACAACGAAGCAATTTAATGAAATTTGGAAAAACCACAGACCTAGAAAATTTAATGAATATTATGTAGTAAAAAAATTATCGTTATATATTTTATATTGTTATAATTATGTGGGAACTACGAAAACCAGAAATTACACCCAGAAATCTTGAAAATTTCGTGCTGTCTCGATTTGTGCAAGCGGGGTGGTGAAGTGCGGGGGACGACACGTGAAACTGACAGAAACGGACAGTCTAAACACACGGGCCACATTTACGCCCGAAATTAATAATCAATCCTGATCCATTTTTTCTTATCTGAGATTGATGTTTTAATCTATTTCTGGGATAGATCACGCCAATAAGCGATCCTCGGATTAAGTTTGCTATCTTAAAAAGCAACCAATCGTCGGGAGGGCGGATCACAGATTATAGATAGGCCTCTGTTCGAGAATGACAGTTTGGGCGTATTAATAACCAATCCGTCCAGTTTGACATTTACTTCGATCGCTGTAAACTATCGCAGATTGCAATCCTTTACATTCCATGGTTTGTTTTGATCCAAGTTTTGTTGAAGAAAAGTTAAGTATAGAAATAAGGAAAAATGGCAATGTTATTATTTAGCGATAGTGACGATAGTGATATGGAGCTACTAGCTTTGTTATCGGACTCGGATACTGAAACCGACAGCGAGTCTGAAGGCAGACAACGCGCTAGTGTTCGGAGAATTAAAAGAGTGAACTATATGCAAAGTCTGGATGATGCCGAGTTCACCTTCAGGTTTCGGCTACCTAAATCTGCAGTGAATACGCTATTAACACAATTGATGCCATTAGTTCGTGTAACCTCCACAAGGTAGGCTGTACCAAACTATGTATAATCTTATGTATGACTTATAATGTTACTGTTAACTTAAAACTAATGTTTTTATTTTAAAGGAATCACGGCGTTGCACCACTGCATCAATTGTTGCTAACTTTAAGGTTTTACGCATTAGGTACTATGTTGATATCTGTGGCCGACTTTGTTGGAGTCTCTGCATCAACAGCAGGCCGAATTGTACGCGATATATCCATAGCAATCGCTAGCTTGTATGATGAATATGTTGTTGTTCACCAACAAAGTGCTGAAAAATTCTACCGTATTGCACGGTTTCCTCGTGTTCTTGCTGCAATTGATTGCACTCATATACGTATCCAGTCACCATGTGAGTGTTTGATAGCATAATATACGGTTGAGTTTCATAATATTAAATTAACTAGGTAAGTACTTAAATTACCTTTTTTTTCTTGCAGGTCATGTTATTGGAGAAGAATTTAGAAACCGCAAGGGTTACTTTTCCTTGAATGTCCAAGCAATATGTGATGCTGATTTAAGATTCATGAATGTAGTTGCTCGATGGCCAGGTTCAACACATGATGCCACAATTTTCAACAATTCTGTTCTTAGAGGTAGCTAATTATGCTGTAGAATGTTTTAATTTGCTGTATTATGAATCTTTTTAAATATACATACATTACACATAATATGATGTACTTGTCTACAGCTCAATGTGAAGCAGGTCTGTTTGGTAACCGCTGGATGCTTGGTGACAGTGCTTATCCAAATAGATCTTATTTATTAACACCAGTTTTAAATCCTGTTACTGAAGCGGAACAGCGATACAATGAAGCACACATTAAAACCCGGAATACCATTGAAAGGTAATTTTTTAAAACCTTAAATCTAAAATCCTACCCTAAGGAGTGTATTCCTTACCCAAACAGTAACTAAGGTTAATTTATTTACAATTTGTCTCCAATACTATTGTAATACCTGCCTGGGCCAGTAAGGCTAGGGGGCAACATAACATCATATTATATATATAATATAAATGAATATAATATTATGTAGTGAAGCCACCTTAATTATTGTGGAATGTATTTGTTTTATTTCTGCTATTTCAGAACTTTTGGTGTTTGGAAGCGACGATTTCCTGTTGTGGCACTGACATTGCGCTTATCTTTACCAAAAGCCCAAGCGGTTATAATTGCCACTTCTGTATTACACAATATTTGCAGAAACAATAACTTACAGGAGCTTCCTGCAGAAGTAGATTTACCACCGGAAGATAGAATTTTTGAGGATTTAAATAGTGAAGTTACAAATGTCCAAGAAAGAGCTGTCCTTATTAGTAATTATTTTCAGTAGCATATTTTGAAGTGAACCTATTTATTTTTAACCAACTTCAAAAAAAGGAGGAGGTTCTCAATTCGTCGATTACTCAAAGACCCCTGAACCGATTTGGACAATTATTTTTTTTGTTTGAAAGGGTATACTGTGCAGGTGGTCCCATATAAATTTGTTGAAGATCTGATGAATATCTTCGGAGATGGAGAACAGAACTCCTCAATGGATAAGAGCGAATTGCTCGCGATCAGTGTAATAGCTTAGTAAACAGTAACTTTAATAAATAATAAAGAATTGTATTTTGATTCACATATTTTATTTCAATTGCTAATATCAATATTTATCAATATAATAATTACATTTAACGTAACATATTTAGCATTAACAAAAGAAATTTTGAATCATTGATTGGTTGATAACAGTATGATACACAGTATTTGATATTAAAAAAGAGGATATTGCTGTAAGATTATTACTCCTTTCATCTGCTTCCTATTGTGTAAAACTTAAGATTAAAATATTATGAAACTTCAAAAACAAACAGAAAGAGATTAAACAGGAATCAAAATTTTAAAAATTAAATTCTGAAATAACTAATAACTACTATATATAATTTATAATGAATTGTTAGAAAATGAGTCACTTATTATTCTAAACATTATAGTACAAACATTACTTATTACCTATTAAAAGAACTACTTGCTACCTACTAAATGTCTATCATGAAAAGGCAATATTTTAAATACTACATACATACATCATCATTAACAACCCATCGCACAGATAAGTCTTCCCTCACAGTAAAAAGGGTTTAGGCCATAGGCCACTACACTGACCAAGTGTGGATTGGTAGACTTCACACACCTTTGAGAACATTATAGAAAACTCTAAATATGCAGGTTTCCTCATGACGTTTTTCCTTCGCCATTAAAGAAAGTGATATACAATGGCTTAAAACACATAACTGCAAAAGTCATCTGTGCATACCCCAGATTGAACCTGTGACCCCAAAATAGGAGACCAGTCCTAACCACTATAATAACTACATATAATTATATGTACATTAATATTAAGTAAAACTTAAGATTAAAATATCATAAATTTACATATTTTAAGTATTTATACATGTGATGATTATCGTGAAATAATGTAACTATTTTTATTAGGAAATCAATGATTTACAATAAAGTATTATTTTTTTGGCAATATTAAGGGTATTTGTTATCAAATTAAATAAGTGTAAACTACTACTTTTATGCACTAAACTTCCCAGTTTTCAAGATAGCTATATTACAGTAGGTACTTAGATGCAATGTTAGATGTCTATTTAGGCTAATAATATAATAAGGCTTTAATTATTTTAAAAAAACTATGTCTACCAAAACAAATCAATCTACACTAATATTATAGAGGTAAAGTTTGTAAGTTTGTTTGAAGGGGCTAATCTCTGGAACTTCTGAACTGATTTTGAAAATTCTTTAACCAGTATAAATCTACAATATGAGGCTATATTAATTCAATTTCAAAAAATTTGAGATTCTTATGAAAATTGTAGGTGCATGGAAGCCGAAGTGGGTTACTACTATACTATTTCTTTAATTTTTCTATTTCTAACTCTAGTTTTTGGATTCCCAACTGGAGCTGGGCATTTTTTAGCTTATAATTTTCATTTTCTAATAAAATGTTATTTAATTTTGCATCCAAGCACTGCTTTTTGACTGCAAAATATTCGGCTATTGCATTATTCTTGGCAGTCTTGCTGTCGTCAGGTCTTCGTTTCTTTCTCACTGAAAAATGATCAAATGTTACATTGATGGGCACATAATATGTCAATATTTTTTAAGACCTATTTTAATCTTAATAAGTACCTACCTACTTGAAATGTAAAGAGTGGAGTTAGCTGAATCTTAACTATAGAGATATATACACTTATATTTAAAATCACAAGATTTTAGCTATTGGCTTATTCTTTAATTTGTGTTATGCTATTTCAAAAATAAGTACTTTTATAAAATAATTTTATGACTGACAGACAAAACACTGGACAAATGGTGGACCTATAGACAAATGAGTAGGTAGGGGAGTGAAAAATTTGAAACAGAATGATCTTAAAAATCATAAATCTATGCAAATGAAGTCACAAGAACCAGTTCAGAATATATGATATTACTTTATCAAAAAACAAACCAAATTTACAGTAACTATTACCTGTCCTAGGTGTAGCGAGTGTAAGTCTTTGTGGCTTATTTGGTGTTACATTTTGTAACCCTGGGCAATCAGTGATAATACTACCACCATCACCACTGCAGACCACAACCTCAATATCATTGTTAATAATTGATGTTGGCAACAGATCAGGTTCCTTGGCAAGTTCCGCTGATACTGTTGCGTTGTCACCAATACTGCCATCACAACTGTTGCTGCCATCACCACTCGGGCCAGCAGTATACACCCCTGATTCTTTGTCACCCCCAAATGGGACAGTGAACCCACTGCCCGTGCTTCCGAGCATGCCCGATACTCTGTCCAATATATCATCTGGGGGTATATAATCAGCAGGACCACCACCAGTCTAAAAAAATAATTAGTGTAGGTAAGTAAGTCACTACATAGGTATTGAGGTTCGATTAAAATATAAGTAGGCATGAATAACTACTAGCTAACCTTAATTTGGTTCATCCTTATTTTAGTGCTACGTTTGCGTGAATTCTTTTTCAAATTCTCCCATTTTAGACGTAGCTGCTGCGGTGTCCTTGGGCAATTTGTAGCTGATGAATTAAACCTCTCGGTTAACCTAACCCATTCATCGTTTTTCATCTTGTTGTTGAAGGCGTTTGTGGTTTTAGATGTAATTATCTTGCTGCCTTCTATAAGGTCTAATAAAAACTTAGACTCCTCTTTTGTAAGAGGCTTGCCTTTTGCCTAGAAATAAAAATAAAGTTTAGGCGCGAAATTATGCGTTCCTTCCAATGAACAGCGTCACTTTATGAAATAACAAATAGGTACATGATAGATACTTACGATTTCAGAATCCATTGTTTTAACTTTAAGATTGTATTTGTTAAAATTTATACAAAATTGGTTATTAATTATCAAAGTAATAACTTGGCTCCTGTCTCCCGTTTGCAATGTATACAATGCCGCAGCAGTCTAGTAGTAGGCCAAGATACGTTCCATTTCGCCTAAAGTATGTTTACTTAATACTGTAATACCTAATTCATAAAATATTATTTCCAGTATTATTATTACACGTTTCAAGACATGCAATTACTTGGTTTTGTATGGAAAATATTTTGAGTATTAATTATATTCTTTTAAGAGTGTTTTGTTTTTATAAAACGAAGAGTCAAATATATTGCATAAATCAAACATAGTACTGAGAACGGAACGTCCAAGAGGGAAAAGATCGCTAGTGATCCGGCGTCAAAAAAAAACTGGATTGTAAAAATTTGTTATTGGCATGCGGATCAGAGATCGATCGAGCGACACGCAATGATCCAAGATCGATCCTAATCTTGGATAGAAGATTCATTATTAATTTTGGGCGTTAGACTGCACCCGACTCCAAACTTGTCGATAGGTCTAACTAAATACATTTCAACTTGCGTTAGACGTATGCGTTACCTACTCAGACGTTGCCTGTAGATAAAAATATGTCTCACGTTTGCTGGCAATAGCGCATGCATCAAACCCTGCAAGTTGCAACTCTCTTGCAACCTATTCCTCACGCAATACGCACAGCTTTAATATTATAATTTTTGACAATGTATACTATATGTAATGCCATATCACAGGTCACTCTCTGATTTATTGCTAACAATTTACTTCCAAATGCAAAGAAATCTAAGTGTGTTGAATTCACACTGCCCAATACCAGGACCTTAAATGACATAAATTCATTGATAAATAATCATATGTTGAAAATAAAGGAGAACCCCGTGTTTCTCGGTATAATGTTAGATGCAAAGCTTCTATGGAACACCCACATATCAACACTTGATGGTAAACTCAGCTCTGCTGCTTACACTGTTAGAAAAATTCGACAGTAACTTTACTAAACTTTAGTAGTCAGGTCCCCTGCAACATCAGGATTGAGGAGTTGGAATCCAAATTTTTTATTGAACAATGTCGCAAACTTTCTTTATCGATTAAAAAAACTACCCAAAATTACGCAGTTAGGTTACCTGCCAAATTTCATGGTTTTGAGTCAACGGGAAGTACCCTAGAGGTTTTCTTGACACACACGACAGACAGAGAGATAGACAACAAAGTGATCCTATAAGAGTTCCGTTTTTCATTTTGAGGTACGAAACCCTAGAAAACGTAGGAACGGCATTCCGAACCAGTGGTAAATTTTTCTGACCATCCAAAAACACTTTGAAGTTTACCTAAAAGTTTACAGGAATAAAAATTTATCATTGTATTCCATTCCATTTCATTCTATTCCATTCTGTTCAAAGATAAATCTATACATATAATAAAATTGTAGAAAAGTGGTGTCTGTACAATGGAAATATATAAAAAAAAAGTAGCAGGGGTTGTTATTATATCGATGCCGAACCCGAAATTGTAATTAATTTTTTTTTTGTCTGTTTGTCTGTTTGTCTGTTTGTCTGTTTGTCTGTGTGTTTGTGCACGCTAATCTCAGAAACGGCTTATTCGATTTAGATATAGTTTTCACTAATATATTGTAGTAAGCTTCACTTAGGATTTAGTGTTTATTTCATGTCAATCGGTTCATAAATAAAAAAGTTATGTCAATTTAAAGAATCACGGCGCCTCGCGCCTGAGCGTCCGTGGCTATATAAAGCGCGAAAAGTCACTATTCCACGCGAACGTCGTCGCGGGCACAGCTAGTAGATAATAAAAATATTTGTCACCGAAACAATAATTTACGATACATCGACCAATATCAATTTTACTGATGACAATCTGACTATTACCAAAGTGAACGACTACTATAATATCTATTATATACGACTAACATAATATGTATTATAAATTGTGTGCCGTTTGCATTCTCACTAGGTTCTCATTAAGTTTGTTTTATTTGGTTAAACTTTCTGGCATTTATATTGTTATGACGTTTAATTGGCAAACAGTCTGTTTATTGGCTGAAACTCAAAAATTCAGCCAATCACAACAAAGAAAATATTGTAATAATGATTGATGCAGCTTTCTGTAATTGAAAACAAAATATTTGACATTAACTTGAATGTGACAGTGTTTTCCGAATAGGGTTGCCAGAGGCCCCGTATTTTACTGGTTACCCCGTATGTTAGGATAGAGAAACCGGTAATTATGAAAATAAAATACGGGGCAAATAAAACTAAATATTTTTAGGGTTCCGTAACTCAAAAGCAAAAAAAACTCTTATAGGATCACTTCGTTGTCTATCAGTCTGTCTGTCTTTCCGTCTGTCCGTCTGTCCATCTGTCCTTCTATCCGTCTGTCATGTGTTCATGAACAAATATTAGTATTTTCAATTTTCAAAGTAAGATAACTACATATATCAAGTGGGTTATCATATGAAAGGGCTTTACCTGTTCATTCTAAAACAGATTTTTATTTATTTTTATGCATATTTTTTTTAATGCATAACAGTTTTTGATTTCTCGTGTAAAATGTCGAAAAAAATACCCGAATCGGAACCCTCGGTGCGTGAGTCTGACTCGCACTTGGCTGGCGAAACCGAACACTGACGTTATGTCCAGTAGAAAGAATATTTTCCTTTTGCGGCAATGCGTAGCCGAAACCCACTCGATATTGATCATGGTCGTAGCCAAGGCGGCGGGGCTTGGTTTGAGGATGTTAGCCTTTTTTTATACAAGTTAGCCCGTGACTTTAATCTTTTCTAGTGGTAAGTGATGATGCAGTCTAATTTCTTGGCCGTTAGGGCCATACTAACCATATAACTAGCCATGACCGAAGCCTCCCACCAGACCAGTAATTTAGAAATGGCGACTGCGCCTGGGAAGCCGTCAAAAACCTAAGCCTAAAATAATACTTACACTATTTCTTGCATTTGCTTACCAATTTTTTTTTGGAAATATATCAAACATTTCGCGCTTTGAATTTGTATTACTTGGTGTAAGCCCCGCAATTTCGTTTGCATGAATTTAGAGTTTTAAAAATTCCGTGGGGGATTTTCCGGGCTAAAAAGTTTATGTCTTTTTTTTTTTTTTTTTAATTTATTTAATCAAAAAAAATTCACAAGAAACTATAATATTATCGCTCGCCAAACTGGTGTGCCAGTTTGTTGGCGAGGTGGCGCTCTTATTTTAACTTATATAACTAACTTACACATTACATTACACCTTAATCTATACTTATAATAAACTATACTACGACTAAATATTTATTTAAACCTACCTACTCCGTTAGGGAGTCCCTAAGTAGGTGTTCCTTTAACCTCTTCTTAAGGACTCCCTCACTGAGCCCATCGCTGTCCTCCTCAGCCCAGCCGATTACATTATATAATTTGGGTACTATATATGCGTTTATTCTTTTGCCATAGTAGTTATAGGTTTTTGGCATTGAGAATCTCACCTTCCTATTTATTCTAGGATTATCCCCCATTTTAACCTTTTTTTTATAAATAGTTGAGAAAAAATTATTTTTTACTATTAAATATTCTACTTTTTTGTTGATAGGTAAAATTTGTAAGTCTTTAAAAATACTGTCATATTGTCCTTTGTATTTTTTTTTCTCTTTTTTTCCTAAAATATGTTTTAAAAGTCTAATTTGTATTTTTTTAATTTCTGTGAGATAGGTACTAAATGTTCTGCCATAAATACTCAAGCCATAACTAATTACTGAGTCTGCTAACGCATAGTATACTACTAGTTTTGTATGTTTACTTAAAACTCGGTCTAGGTGATAAAATTTTCCCAATATTGACCTTAGCTTGTTGCACACAGCTCCTATGTGAGATTTCCAATTAAAATTTTGATCTATGATCAAACCTAGGTACTTATAATTATCTACATATTGTAGCTGTGGACATACACACGAGTCTTTAGCACCATGCAAGCAGTCATAGCTGTGGCCAACTATACCTATATCTTTATACTGAACCATTTTAGCCCGTCTGTTGTATGGCGAGTATATATGCATGCATTTCGTCTTTTCCATATTAATAATTATACCATTATCATGCGCCCATTTAATCACATTTTCAAAGTCTGACTGGATATGATCGCGCGCCTCCCTCACGTCCTTTGACGCGTACAGCAGACACATGTCGTCAGCATACATATATACTCGACATTTTTTAATCACATTGACTACACTATTAACGAGCATCAGGTAACCCACTGGCCCGTATATTGAGCCAGTCGGTACTCCCAGGGTTACGTGCCACTCGTCGCCCTGAGTCCCATCAATATCGGTGCGTATGGTTCTTTCCGACAAATAATTGCGGAACCACTCATTGGTGGGACCTGCAATGCCACACTCCTGCATGGCCAAGAGTAGCACTTCTTTTTCCAGCGTATCGAAAGCCTTCTTATAATCAATAAAAAGAGCTAAAATTTGCCTACCACTATTTAAATTGGCATTTACTTCGTCTGCAAACTGAGTGAGGGCTGTAACTGTACTCCTGCCTCTCCTGAAACCGTGTTGTGCGTCTGTCAATATGTTATATTTTTCTAAGAACCTTGATATCTGGCCCACAATTACTTTCTCAACTATTTTATTAATTATAGATAGTATGGCTATCGGTCTATAGTTTGTGTATTCAAGATGGCTACCACCTTTATAAATAGGTCGTATGATTGCTTTTTTTAACTCTTGAGGATATAAGCCATTTTGAACACACAAATTCACAAAATAAGCCAATATTGGGCTCAACCGGTCTGACATAGCCTTTACATCTTGTACCCTAATTTTATCAAAGCCTGGAGATTTTTCACTACTTAACTTCCTAATTATTTTTTTTATATCTTTATCATTAACTTTTATATATCTAAACGAGACCTCACTGTTTTTGACATATGTGTTTCTCTCTAAAAATTTAACACTGCAATTATGTTTTATTTTCTCTATTTCTTGAGTAAATGTTTTAGAAAACTCATTACAAATACAATGTATACTATTTATTTTACCTAAATATCTCTTAATGACACTATCTACATTCGGCTTGCACCTTCCTAACCAGCTATTAATAGTTAACCACACTTTTCTATAATCCCCTTCACAATTTTTAACTTCTTGCCTTCTATAATTATTTTTAGCGTTATTTATCAACTTGTTTACTTTATTTCTAAATTTGGTATACTCTAAGCGTTTACACATACAATCAGGTGACGATTTCCATGCCCGGAACAATCTATCCCTCTTTAGAATCATGCTGTATAACTTTTCATCTACCCATGGTTGTGTTATTCGAAACGGTCTTACAGTTTTTTGTATAGTGCTATCACTATAAACACTCGTAAAAACATTGTAAATTTTGCTAAATAATAACACTGGGCAACGTATACCCAGAAGTTCAGTCCAATCGTAATTATCTAATTTTTCATGAACAAGATTGTCACGTAATACATACTTTTTATTGCATTCGGATGCAAGTTACCTCTGAATAGTAAGTACCAAAATTTTGGTAAAGAAGATGGGCCGTGAAAGGGTAACAAATAGATAGGCAAATAGATATACTGTCGTATTTGTAATATTAGTATGGATAGGGAGCTTTAAAAATAAAATCTTGCTATGGCTAAACTCGTTTCCCTTTCACTTTAATTCTTTCTGTAATTGAACCAAAAACACTTACGCTCACTGCGCTCGCGCTTTTTTATTGTTGTATTTTATCTCACTGTCAAATTGAAAGGCGAAATTCCACTAACCAGGTAATTAGCCCATAAAGTTGAGCGAATGTTTTTTTCCTCATGACAGGATTCAGTTCCGGCCCTGATAAAACCTCTCCCGAAATCGATTCCTGGCTACGGCCATAGTATTGATACTGTGAAGGTGGAATTACAAGTTAAATGTAAATTTAAGTTAAAATGCAAAGATTGTATGCATGAAATGTATAACATTTTGCTTTACAAAACTAGAGTTTTTAAAAGCTATTTAAATAAATAAATCTTTTATTTAAAATCACATTGCAAACACAGTTCACCAATCAAGACACGGCAACATACAGAGAAAAAATACAAAACTTACAAATAAACTGAAATATCTAAATAGGCTTTCCATGCATTTCAGAGAGAACCACCGCCTATTTCTTCAAATACTTCAAATTTTTAAATTTCTTCAAATCTAAACCCCGTATTTTTGATGGTGGTAGCCTGTAAATCAAAAAGAGGCAGGTGGCAACCCTACTTGCCACATGACATTACAGAATGAAAAATTGTTTTCATTACTCGGTAAGCCTACTGCCATAGTTTCATAGAAAGTGTGACGGTAGTTGTGACCTCTGATTGGTCGACTCTCTTTCACTATTTGCTAAAATTGATGATTGCAACAACAATTTTTTCTTTTTTGTAATCAAAAACAGAACACGGACGTCATACAGGTTGACTAATTGCAATCATTTCTGACCGGCTAACATTGTTCCGCTAGTGGCTCAAACTCACTGTCGCAGCAAGAACATGGTAAATTCAGCCAATCACAGCAATTAGAATTGGTTATCACAAATGCACCGATCTAGGAACCGAGAATACACGAACCAGGGCAGATAGAGATGAGAACAATAATATCATACGTAGGAAATCGACGGGGGATCGTTGACAATGATCCTCGTTAAAAGTATGCTCCTGAAAAATGCATGTTATACAATCGAAGATTATGTAAATGATAAAAACCGGCTAAGGGCTACTCAGACTCGCGCACTGAGGGTTTCGTACCGTATTTTTTCCAACACGTTGCACGATAAATCAAAAACTATTATGCATAAAAATAAATAAAAATCTGAAAGACAGATAGACGGACGGACAGACGGACAGACGGACGGACGGACGGACAGACAGACAGACAGACAGGTTCCGTTTTTCCTTTTGAGGTACGGAACCCTAAAAAGAATGGATTTGACTCGCTCCAGCAATGCGCGGGGCTGCAATTGCTTATAGTATGCACAGAAATCCTATCCCAATGCTGTGATAGTATGGCACAATATTAATGTAAATTGAACACTTGGAGAGAGCAACCGCGGAGTTTCTTGCTGGATCTTCTCGGTAGGAACGGCATTCCGACCCAGTGGTAAATTATTTTGACGATCCAAAAGCACTTGTAAAAGTTTTAAATAAAAATGTACCTATTCTATTCTCGAGCATGCACTGGAAATTGTGGACGAAAATTATAGTGGAATGTGTCTCCCAGGCTATACATACATACACCTGGGACACACATTCAAGCTAGCCGTTGAATCGAAAATAAAAAGTGGATCACCTATAACTTACTTGTAACAAAATCCATTGCGAACCAAGCGCCACTCCTCGCCCACTGTGCCCACACTGTCTAAGTTGTCCTTTCAAAATCAGTGCCTCGATGCCGTCCAGCTAGACTTTCATAGAACTTCAGAGTTTGGACTTTGGAACGAGTAGGTAGGTACTTAGTTACAACTTACAATATAATATTACATAACAGTTAAACTCCAATTTAACTCACTGGCTAACTTCAGTAATAAGTAATAACAGCTTCCCGGGAAAGCGGTGCCCGCCGCCCACATACCGGCCATAAAAACCGGGCAAGGGCGAGTCGGATTCGTACACGAAGGGTTCCGTAACATGAACCATCATAGGTACAAGATATAAAACTACTAGAGGATGCCCGCGACTTCGTCCGCGTGGATTTAGGTTTTTAAAGATCCCGTGGGAACTGTTTGATTTTCCGGGATAAAAAGTTGTCTATGTTAATTATAGGGACGTAAGCTACCTCGGTACCAAATTTCATACAAACAATACAAACAATCGGGCGAACTCCCACAATTCAGCCCATATAACCGAGAGGTTGATGGAGCCATGGAAAGTGCAGGGTTGTCCCGAGTTCATAAGATACAGCCCGCTGAGAAACAGACAGACGGATAAACAGCCGATGCTTAGTAATAGGGATCCTATTTGGTACTAAGCCTTGGCTGTCCGTCCGTAATAAGGTCCCGTTGGCATCGTTCGGGTACACAAACCTTAAAAGAAAATTGAACTAGTGTCCGACCGTACCTTCGGTCGAAAAACACACCTTCGTCTATGCCTTCGACTTCCGTCAATGGGCCGAAGTTTTGGTCGGAGCCGAAGGTTGGTTGATTTCAAAGTAAGATTAATATAGCAAGTGGGGTGTCATATGATAAGGCTTTATCTGTATCTACATTCTAAAACGGATTTTTATACATACGAGTAACATTATTTTTTGTGCAAAATGTCGAAAAAATTACGACTGTACTACGGATCCCTCGGTGCGCGAGTCTGACTCGCACTTGGCCGGTTTTTTTAACCGACTTCAAAAAGGAGGAATCTTTTTTTTTATTCTAAAGATGTTTGAATACCTAAATAATATATATAAATAAATAGGTGCCTACATTGGCTATGTAGTATGTCGGTGGCCGGTGCCAAGACACCAATCCAACTGTCCATTGTGAAATGATCTAAACTGGTCTAAACTATCACCGAATGCAATACAACACCGTCCGTCTATCCTTCGATCACGGAACTCGTTCACTCTGACAGAACTGTGATCGAAGCGTCTATCGCACTCGCCCGATAGTTCTGCAACTTGATTGACTATTACAGGTCGTTTTCACTAATCCCACAGTCAGCCAACAAGAGCCCTGCAGCTTTATTACGGTAAAATGACAGCTCCTGCAGTGTAACGTTCGCAACCACCTCTGATTGGGTGACGCTCGCTGACTATTGGTTACAATGCATTGTTGCAACCACAACATAAATTCAGCCAATCACAAGCCTTTTATAAAGGTTCGAAAATAAGACTGAAGTTGCAAAGGTGCAGGATCCAAAAAGTATCGTATTTTTCGTACCCATAACGCTGTTCTCTACCACCTACCACAGTCCACGACAGTTAGGTCTGTAACAATACGTCGAGACTTCACCTACGCTGGCAGGCGTCAAATGTTACCTACATTTGACGCTAGGTATAGCCTATGAAACGACTGGGTATCTTTGATTTCACGTCACCCCTAGCCTATTATTAACAGATCTCGATTCAGGATCAAAACAGAGTTCTCTAGTTCACACCTGACATTATGTACCTATTCTGATTTTTGAGCTTTGACTCTAGGATTAGTTCGGAAACAAAAGACGGATTAGTGGAACAGTACTTTATAAACCCCACACGTGCGCCGCCCACAGCGTCCGCGTCCCTATAAATATGACCATGAACACTCATAGTTTCGCCCCAATCAACTGAGCCTAACAATATTAGCTTCAATGGGCAACAATGAATTATGTGCCTACTGTTAAAAATATCACCACGCCCGAACTACAAATAGGAATTATCATCATCATCATCATCAAAACCCATCACCGGTTCACTACAGAGCATGGGTAGCTAAGTGCGGATCGACAGACTTCACACACCTTTGAGAACATTATGAAGAACTCTTAGGTATGCAGGTTTCCTCCTTCATCGTTATAGCAAGTGATATTTATTTACCCCCGACCCAAAAAGGGGGGTGTTATAAGTTTGACGTGTGTATCTGTGTATCTGTCTGTGGCATCGTAGCTCCTAAACTAATGACCCGATTTTAATTTAGTTTTTTTTTTTGTTTGATAGGTGGCTTGATCGAGAGTGTTGTTAGCTATAATCCAGGAAAATCGGTCCAACCGTTTGAAAGTTATCAGCTCTTTTCTAGTTACTGTAACCTTCACTTGTCGGGGGTGTTATAAATTTTAATTTACACTTGTCTAATAACTAGTTGCTTAAAATGCACATAATTTCGAGAAATTAGAAAAAGTGTGTACCCGACCTTCCGAATAGGGGCTTGTGTGCGTATTTTCAGTTTGAAAACCGTAGTTTGAAACCATATTAACTCTGCATGGCCACAGTAAATTGGTAGAATAATTGCCAAAACGGCTCACCAAAAGCATTCATTTGTGCAATAAACGAGTTTAGACTTTAAACACGAAATTAGATGGTTCATTTAACATTTTGGCTATCATTTTCGATGCTTCATCGATGCATAATGAATATCGATGAAAATTTAATATCTAAAGTCTAAACTTTAGATATTCCATTTCCATCGATATCAATATTCATCGATTAAAAGTTCTCCGCTCTCGATTGTTTGTTTTCACTGGCATTAACAGGGCTCTCTCCGTCACTCGTTTCATACAATCGTAGTTCCAATTTCATTTGAATATTAAGCAACCAACATCCATGAAATTTTGCAGACATATTCTAAAAACTAATATCTGTGTCTGTGGTGTTTTAGATTTTTCTAAAAATATGTAGTTTTAAAATTACAGGGGCTCAAAGATTTGTATGAAAATTTTAAAGACCGCGTAACTTTGAAACCGAATATTTTAACAGAAATCTGGAAAACCACAGACATAGATATTAGTTTCTAGAATATGTCTGCAAAATTTCATGGACTTTGGTTGCTTAGTATTCAAATGAAATTGGAACTACGATTGTATGAAATGGTATGAAACGAGTGACGGAGAGAGCCCTCTTAACATATGCCTCAGACCATCATTCTTGATTCTACCAAAATGAACGACTAGTCTAATGTCTTCTAATCCATAGTATTAAATGGCGGCTTTGTTCTATCAATCTATATAACAAGTGTAAATTAAAAATTTATGACACCCCCGACAAGCAAAGGTTACAGAAATAACTAGAAAAGAGCTGGTAACTTTCAAACGGCTGAACTGATTTTCTTGAATTATACTTAAGAACACTCTCGATCAAGCCACCTTTCAAACAAAAAAAACTATATTAAAATCGGTTCATTAGTTTAGGAGCTACGATGCCACAGACAGATACACAGATACACCGATACACAGATACACACGTCAAACTTATAACACCCCTCTTTTTGGGTCGAGGGTTAAAAAGTACCAAAAGTAAGTAAGATGCTCGACTTCATATAGCAATAGTTTGATTGCTGCGATATTCTCGTACCTGTTGAGCAGGCACTCCAGGATTATAGGTATTGTCAAGTTGAGCGTGACTACGCGAGTCAGTACAATCATGTATGTATTGTGCTTGTAGGTGGGCGGTAGGTAATATGTATGCAAATTGCAATCACCACTGAGAGCATGTACATACATAAACCAGCGGACGACACTTTGTCCGTACTTACGTTTTACTACAAGTAACAATGACACAGTTAACAATCGCTAATTCAGTGTTAAACACTGAATGATAGCCACTAGGGCTCATTTGAAATCTATTTTAAATCAGTTGAAGGTTTTTTTAATAATAATAATAATATCTTTATTTTCTCAAGCAACAAAGGCCCACAATATTATGTTAGTAACCATCTTAACCTATGTTAGTAACTAAATTATAATATAATGTATGTTAGTAAGAAACTTATTCTATGTTAGTTAATATAATTAATAATGCAGACATCCAGTGCGCTTTGAGAGCGCTGTCTTGTCTGTCTGCTATCACCTTCAGGATAATGTTGGGACTTCTCTCCAGCCTGCTTTTAATTGAGGCGACCCTTTTCCGCATTATTGCGAATAATAATAAATTAATATCACTCAGTGATGTAGAAGCGACCAATGTCAAATATGGTATTAAGTGACGAACGGTGATGCAATTTAGATGGAAGCGGGCTAACTTGGAAGGAATATGGTTTATATTTTAGTTTAACCACTACAGAACTCTAATTTAGTTTTAAATTGGTGGATCAAAACCTTTGTCGGTGTTCTATATCAATTTAGAAATTACTTATTCCCAAATCTATATCTAGCGAATCTAAATACTAGGAATTGAACTCGGGACTCTCACATAGCGCCAGGATTTTATGGCAGCCGTTTTGAATTTTTGGAATTAAAAAAAAATCCGTTGGCCACCCTTCGGGTAGGAACGGAACCAGCGCTGCTTCCGGTTGGGATGCGTAAAAGCATTTCCCAGCGTTAAATAAAAGGTACGGAACCAGAACCCAACCTGCCCCTACAGAAAGAAATCTTTTCCGTAGCGTAAAATAGGGAAATGAAATTTGTATCCACGACAATCTGTCACGTGATTTTATAAGGCTAATAAAATTCCGGTTTATTGGTTTCCGAATTCATGAAAAATTGATTTTTTGATTTAACACGTTTATTTTTAACCGACTTCCAAAAAAGGAGGAGGTTCTCAGTTCGTCGGAATCTTTTTTTTTTTTAATTTAACGAAACCAATACCTAATCTCTCGCTTCTCCCTCCAACGTGCAGCAAACCGTTGTCATCATTGGAAAGGGATAGTGATCCCTCAATAAAGAATACGACTCTAAAGAAGAGAGAAGAAGAAAACAGCTTTACAGCTCTTATACCTCCTTAGTTTATTATTATAATGGTTGTGACAAACAGTCAAACAGACGGACTGGATGAAACTTAAGCGTCTCTTGTTTTAAAAAAGTTAAAACGATTGAAAATGTATAAAAAAGACAACAGGGAAATCTACTGATTAACAGGAAATGAAATTCTTTAATATTTTTCAATGGATGTTCAGAATAAACGGCGCGAACGCGATGCAAAAAGCAACACGAACCTTCTTGTAGAGGGAGACGCTTTACATTTATTTCTCTATCTGTTAGGTATAAAGTATGACCATTGGGTCCGCAAATGAGGTAAGGGCTGGTTCGCATTGACAACAAATTTAAGCATGGCAGTAAATTTGTCTAAATTTTCATACGGTTTTGCTCTAAACATTTTCAATTTATCGGCAGAGTGGATTTACTTACTATTTACGCTACTGTATCAACTATTTACGCATGTCCAGTTAATTAGTATTTTTTATCACGGTTTCCAGTTGATGATTTTTTTTTAATCATTTCAAAACATTTCTATTTATTAAGTTTAACATTAACTAGATGATGCCCGCAGCTTTGCCCGCGTGGATTGGTCAGATCCCCTGCAGCATCAGGGCAGCATTTTATGGAACAATGTTACAAAGTTCCTTAATCGATTAAAAAAAAATTTACACAAATCGGTTCAGAAATCTCGGAGATACCAGTGTTACTTAGGTAGAAAAACACAACTCCTCCATTTTTCAAAGTGGGTTAAAAAAGTAGTTCATGTTACTCCTCGGTTAATTCTCTACTTGTCTGTGAAAGTCCCGTTAAAATAGGTTTAGCCATTCCGAAGATTAGCCCGTTCAAAAAAACACTTCAATTTTATTTATTAGTATAGATAATTTTATTTTCATTTTCATTGTCAACTCTATGTTTCAATAGTATTACTGAGGGTGACTCGTTCTGCCGCGGGAAGACAACCATTACAGCGTGCAGATATCACTGTGAGACAAAGTCTGCTCCTAGGCGTATTGCTACTTGCTCCAATTGTGTACGCTCGAACTAATTACAACTATGCTCCACTGGACTTATCGCCGTGCACGTGCCGAGGCGCAATAACACTTTCAGAACAATAAAGACTAGTGTAAATTAAAAATTTATAACACCCTCGACAAGTGAAGGTTACGGTAACTAGAAAAGAGCTGATAACTTGCAAACGGCTGAACCGATTTTCTTGGATTACAGCTAAGAACACTCTCGATCAAGCCACCTTTCAAACAAACTAAACTATTACAATTGATTCATTAGTTCAGGAGCTACGATGCCACCCTAATAGAGTGAGGCTCGACTCGCACTTGACCGGTTTCTTATAATATGTGTAGGTACTTATATTATGACCTCTGCTCATACAATCGTACAACACCTTTGTCTTGCTGTCGTGTGCGGTGGGTTTGAATTGCTCTCAACTTTGAGCATATTCATTGATAGGTAACAGGCAATGTTATGTGTGCACTGTGCACGTGGAAACCGTATAGGTGTAAGAGAAATGCGAAATCCGAGAGGCAATGTAAAATGGGAAATATTATAGCATATTTCTCACTTCTCTTCAGCGATAATAAAATATAGGTAAGTACCGTGCCCACCTGCCGCAGAAATCTTATTTTTGAAAGGAGCGAAAATATCTTACCCAGCTTTCTGTACCTACCTGTAAAGCTGATTGGGCTTTGGGCAAAATTTCATGAAGTCCATGAAATTTTGCAGACATATTCTAGAAACTAATATCTGTGTCTGTGGTTTTCCAGATTTCTGTTAAAATATTCGGTTTCAAAGTTACGCGGTCTTAAAATTTTCATACAAATCTTGGAGCCCCTGTAATTTTAAAACTACATATTTTTAGAAAAATCTAAAACACCACAGACACAGATATTAGTTTCTAGAATATGTCTGCAAAATTTCATGGACTTTGGTTGCTTAATATGCAAATGAAATTGGAAGTACGATTGTATGAAACGAGTGGAAACGAGTGACGGAGAGAGCCCTGTTAAACACCCATTTTTGTGAACTTGAATGTCTATTGTTTTTGTTAATGAAAATATTACAATAAAACTTAAAGCTAGCCTTATCTAATTACTATACAAATCATGCCCGCGTGGAATGGTGCCAAGAATACTGGCTGCATTTCCGCGTTGGACAGCCAGGCTGATCCGTTGCGCAAAAAATGAGCCAGCCCTCCTGTCACCCGATGAGGCTATTAAACGCGGTGAAATGTCTCGTAAAAATTTCTTTGCACTAAGATAATGTCTATTTTGACCGGACTATATAATGTAATATAATATATACCATAGTCAAAAATGAGCTTAAAGTAGCATTCGGTGTTATTATAGGCGCGATTCACACAGATGAATTCTAGTATGAGTACAATTTCTTTTTGGAAGAATATTAGCCATGCTTATCATAACTAATACCCCAATTAAGCGTGAAGCTTGTGCCAGGAGTGGGTACGAGTTACAACGATAGTGCAACGGGTGGGGTTTGAACCGCCGACCTTTCGGAATTCAGTCCGCTCCTCAACCGTTGAGCTATCGGGCTCTAATCACTTAACTACGGAAAAGGCCCGTTGATACCATTTCTATCATTTGATTCAATATTCTTTGGCGCATACTCTGGGGAAAAGTTAGGTATTTGCATCAGAAAATAAGTCTGAATTAAGCAAAGTTCCGACATATTCAGATATATGATCGGGTTAACTAGCAGCGCTTACCTTCAGTATCTTGCTATCTAGTATATTATTTCAGTCGCTTAAAAAACTAGCCTCGCGTTACCCGGGAACCACGCTACGTTACCCTGGGAATAAGGACGGCCCGCCTGTGTATTTAGAGTTTAGACTTTAGACTGACCCATTTGACATTGATATTATGAACCTAGACACACATTTACTCAGTGCGAGAGACGTTAAATTAATTGCAGTAGACTCTGCTAACGGACCGAACTCTCCTGGGAATAAGGATGTATGTATCTCTTTAATAAACAGCCCGCTTGTTTATAGACTGAGCCATTTGACATTGATATATGTTGATATTATGACACACATTTGCCCAGTGTGAGGGACGTTAAATTAATCGCAATTTGCAATCTACTCTGCTAAGGACTGAACTCTCCTGGGAATAGGGATATATCTGTAATGAACCGCTCGCCTGTTCATTTAGAACCATTTGACTTTGACATTCAAAACCTAGATACAAAGTTGTTTAGAGTGAGAGTGCTACCGAATTGAACGCCCTGGTAATTTAGGATGTATCTCTATAATAGACCACCTGCCTATATGTTTAGTGACCATTATGACTTTGACCATGACTTTGACATTCAAAATTTTTTCCATTCCATGATTACTAACGATTAACACGGCAGAAAAACGACTCTTTTATGTAAAACACTTAATAAACCCTTAATCAATTGATTAATCCCAATTTTATATTCATTTTAATCACCATAAAACGTACTTTCTGCAGGTATAATTTTGGTCAGAGGGCACAGTGGACGAAGCGTAGGATGGGATGCGGGCGACGTGCGTGTCCCGGGGTCGGGGGACGCACTTCGTTGGTGCGTCCCGGAGGTGCGGTGGTGGGGACCGAGTAGGTCCCCGGTGCAGGGTCTGCCTCGGCAGACGTCGCTGGCTGGGTCGCGGTTGTTTGCTTCGGCGTTCCCGTGACCCAGTCGCCAGGCGACGCGCAGTAGCGCCGGAATACCCACTAAACCCCAGGTTTAGTGGGTATTCCGGTCGCCTCTCGGCCGGCGAGTCCCACATACCCTCCCTCAGCTGGCTGGCTGCCTCACGGCTGGCTGGCTAGCTTCCGGAGGGATGCGTAAATGCATTCCCCAGCGTCAACAAAAAAAAAAAAGGTATAATTTTGGTAGTTGTAGGTTTTATACTTTTGAGAAAATCGAATCAGAGTTTTGAGGTAGCGGGTGGCCCGGTTTATTTGCTGTCCAGTGTACTAGAATAACATACTCAGAGCCCGGGTTGATATTGATGTTATTTTAAGCTAAAATACACAGTTTTCCTACGTGTGGGAGTAGTTAGGACCTTGGCTACGGCCTGAACTGCCTTGGAAATAATAATAATAATAATAATAAGTTTCTTTATTAGGGTAAAAACCCAAAAACAAAAATGTACAAAAATGAAATAATATTACATAATAATAATAATATTATTTAAATTAAATTCAAAATAGCACACTGAAGGTGAGCAATTTTGAGCTATTTTCTGTTTGAATCTCGATGCATCAACCTCCAATGAGCTATTATTGGACTGCGTAGGTCCTGGCCTACCACCTGGAGGATGCTGTTATCAGAGCCACGCAATCTTGCCCAGAAGGAAGATATCCGCGTCCTGATAACAGCAAAGAAATCGGGCATTCCCGCCTCGGCGAACATGCTCGATGCGCTGCAGTATCTTGGAAGCTTCATAAGGATGCGGTATGCATCATTATATTGCACCCTTATGGTGCTAAAGGACGCCCTCTTGTACCGGTACCATAACTGACAGGTATAAAAACACTGGCAGTAAGCCCTGATGAGGGTGCCCTTTACTTCTTTACTGCATTTAGAAAATCTGCGCGCGAGCATGTTGCACCGAACCGACAATGCCCGCCTTTCTCGCTCCATGTCAAGATCGTCCTTACAATCGTCAGTGACGATGTGGCCAAGATATTTGAACTGCCTAACAACCCGAACCGCTGTCCCGTCCAAAAACACTTCGGGAATCCTCTCCGGACCCTTCCCTGCTTTAAAAATCATCATTTCAGTCTTCAAGACATTGTACTTCAGTCCGTGAGATTTAGCATAATTCTCACAGACTGACAGTAACTTTCTGAGACCTTTGACCGACGGGCTAAGGAGCACCATGTCGTCCGCATAGCTCAGGTTGTTAAAACAAACACCATCGATATGGCAGCCGACTCCAGTGCTCCTCAGGCCGCCGATCAGGTCATTGACGTACACATTAAAAAGATCCGGAGAGGTCAGTCCGCCCTGACGAACCCCGCACTCTGATCTGTAGGCATCAGAGGTCGTGTCGCCCCACCTTACGTGATTTGTTTGTCCCCCGTACCAGTATCTCAACACCTCTACCACTGATTTAGGGACACCTGAGCCGCGCAATTTGCTCCAGAGGATTTCATAATTCACTAGATCAAAAGCGCGGCTCAGATCCAAAAAGCAAGCGTAAACTGACGTGTTACGGCTGACATAATAGTCAACCGTGTGCTTGAGGCTGACGATGGCAGAGTCTGTTGAGACACCGGGACGGAAGCCAAACTGTGCGTCATCTATACACACCTTCTGCAGCAGTTCGGGCTGCAACAGGCGCTCAAACACCTTGCCCACTATGGTGCCCAGAGAAATAGGCCTATAGTTGTTAGACGAGCCCAAGTCTCCTGTTTTGCACTTGACGATGGGCACGACTACTGTTTTCATGAGAGGATCAGGAAGGTATGCATGCTTCACACATAAATTGTAAAGCACACATAGCTTGGACCATAGGACTTCACCCGCATATAGAATGTGCTCTATACTAAGATCGTCATGGCCAGGAGACTTGCCTCGCTTCATTCCACGTACTGCCTTGGCTACATCGTCGACTGTGAACTGCACCACTGGTTGCGCAGCAACGACAGGGCGAGTTGGCGTCCGCGGGCTTTGAGCTGACATCGAGTGTATTTTGAACTTCGAGGCGAATAATTCTGCTATTTCTCTGGGCTCCTGCAAGCCATCCACGGATACAGGCAGGCTTTGTTTGTGCTGCAATTTTTTTGTTGCAGTCCAAAATTTCGGAAAATTTTTCTCTCTTCTATACATAGCTAGTATGTCCATCTTAATCATTTCCTCATTACGAACACACCATTTCACTTTATTTTTAAATACTTTTCTACTGCCCACCATTCTGTCATATATATACCCCGTGGACGGCTTGCCAGTCACTAACCAGCATTTATAATCAAGGCGAGCCACTCGGTGACTCTCCCTGACATGGAGGTTCCATCCGGTTACAGGCTTACGATTTTTATTTATGGAAGGACGCACATTTGAACATTTAACGGCACATACTTGTAAAACATTAATAATCCTATCATAATATTCGTCAATATTTTTAAAACAGTCGTCACTATCGCAACTTACACAACTACTACACATATTTATACAACGTATACATTCATACATATTCACCTTCTCAAGTTCACACTTACAGTATTCGTAATAACCATCAATTTGACTAGCATTTCTGCTCCCCCAACGTATCTTATAATAATGAGTCAGTGCCCGGCTCTCGCTTGGGTTTAGACCACCACTGAGGTCGATCTTACACTCTACGCACAATGGCAGGTGGTCGGACGTGTACACTCCGTACATAACTTCGACAGACACAATAGTGTCGCGCGCCGCCTGAGTCGTAACGCAATGGTCCAACCACCTACGAGAGCCGTGCGCGTCACTAACAAACGTATGTGTGTCCGAGTTTATACCTAACACGTCAATGTCCGCACATAAAAGTTCTTGCTCTTCACAAAAAGTCAATAATTGAATTCCAAAGTTGGCACTAGGGTGAGCATTATAATCACCTAAAATATAAACTAGTGGAATGTCATTTTCCTCGATTATGGCACTCACCCGCGCCAGGCAGTCTGTAAATTCGGGAACGTTATCCTGCTTATCAGTTGGTAGGTATACACTAAACACCATAAATGGCTGTGCACCATTGGCCACTCGAATAGCTATCACCCTATCACTAGAGCAGTTCACAATAGACACGTTAGGGAACTTAGACTTTCTCCAGAGCAGCGCGAGACCGCCGTAGGGACGGCCCCTCAGGACTCCCGCAGAGAGGTCCACCGAAGACCTTGCCACACAGCTAAAATCCTTATCAATGCTATCCAACATGCCGAGGTCATGCGGCAAAAGCCAGGTCTCCTGTAGGGCGACTAGATCCGCCTCACCACACAAATCCCGTATTTGTTGCATCGACGTCTTGATATTCTTACAATTAAACGTAATCATTTTTATCTTATTTGGTGTACTATCCATATTAATTTGTTTTAATTACGTTAGAAAAACGTTCTCTAAACTTCCTAAAAACCAAGTCTGCAGGCCAGAACTCCGTGCTTAAAAATGTATCTAGGTTCTGTTTCGCAACGATGATCTTAAAGGACCTAAAATCTAATTCTTTCCTTTGGGGTAGCATCAAAACGTCAATAGCTTGTGCTCCCTTAGATTCTATGTGCTCCTTGACGTGCTCAACAGTACACGTAGTCTCCAGTCTCGACAAATAGATGGCCTCGGGTAACTGTGCTACTTTTAGTTTACTAGGATCGGTCGCAGTGCCACATTTGTTGCTATTACGTAGCTTCCGCTTTTTTCTATTATTCACAAAAAGTGTGAATCCGTCGTCAAGTAAGGTTGCAACTATCTAATGAAACTATTCATAGACAAAGAAACCAAGATAAAGTTAGGTATCATCCATACAGATTATCTTTCATCAGAATAATAAAAGTTAGATTGTGAAGACCTTATTCTTCCAAATTAAAAGGTGTTGCGGGTATTTATTTTTTTATTTAGAGGCGAAGTACATATATTTCTTTGTAAATTTGAGGTATTGTAACTATAACAGTTTTAGTAACAATATTCTTAAAGTTACTGAAAAAAAAAAAAACGCGGCCAAGTGCGAGTCAGACTCGCGCATCGAGGGTTCCGTAGTCGGGTACTTTTTCCGACATTTTGCACGATAAATCAAAAACTGTTATGCATAAAAATAAATAAAAATCTGTTTTAGAATATACAGGTATACAAGCCCTTTCATGATACCCCACTTAGTATAGGTAGTTATCTTACTTTGAAAATTAAAACACATTTTAATATTTTTTTCTGTGATGTAACCACAAATTCACGGTTTTCAGATTATTCTATAAAAATATCTTTAATTATGCCTTTATTTCTTTTATCTTTAATTAGTTTTCCCGATTTCTGTTAAAATATTCGGTTTCAAAGTTACGCGGTCTTAAAAATTTACACACAAATCTTTGAGCCCCTGTAATTTTAAAACTACATATTTTTAGAAAAATCCAAAACACCACAGGCACAAATATTAGTTTCTAGAATATGTCTGCAAAATTTCATGGACTTTGGTTGCTTAAATTCAAATGAAATTGGAACTACGATTGTATGGAGTAAGTGACGGAGGGAGCCCTGTTAACTGTCACCAGCAAGTATTGATCTTTCCCTTCATCGTTGAAGTATGTTTTCATGGAAACGAATAGTTTTCGGGTGTTGAATCAGAAGTTACCGGAAATTACTTTTTCGAAATTTATACTTGTAGGCGGCAAGTTGTCTAACACATCTCCGGATAGTAACCAAGTCACGCAACATGCTTGTCATATACAGGTGTAACTAGAACACTAGCAAAAACTTAGCGATATTATTAAACTACACTAGCCGATGCCCGCGACTTCGCCCGCGTAGATTTAGGTTTTTCGAAATTCCGTGGGAACTCTTTGATTTTCCGGGATTAAAAGTAGCCTATGTGCTAATCCAGGATATTATCTATCTCCATTCCAAATTTCAGCCAAATCCGTCCAATAATTTTTGCGTGAAGGAGTAACAAACAAACACACACACACACAAACTTTCGCCTTCATAATATTAGTGTGATGTGATAATAGTGTGAAGTGTGAAGTGTGATGTGATAAATCAATCCAATGCCAATAACCATTTGCCTTATCTTGTAGTTTTAGTGATTTTTTTTTTCAAACCCGCATTGTTTAGCGTGCAAAACTCTGTACAATGCCCCACCTACGATGCGGCATTTACTTCGAGTGACCTATTCGTTGATCTCTAGCGTCAGTCAGATATTTTATTTTTAATTTTTTTTCGTAGTGTGTGTTATGGTATCTTATAAAATATAATCATTAGTACCATCACTTGTCTTCGTTTTTGCTAGCGTTCTGGTTACACCGTGTATAAAGTTACGTTAGTAAAAACAGGAAAAAGCGATGGAATGGAAATATTTATAATCATATTATTAGTACCCACAGAATAGGGGAATAGGGGCTTACATATTTTTAACCGACTTTTAATAAGGAAGGTGGAAAGGTTCTCAATTCGGTGCCAAGCAACGACTTTATGATTAAACTCCAAGTCCCAACTCTCAATCCTGATGATTCAGAGAATTGCACCCTAACCTGTGGGGATTTGGAGCTGTTGATGGTAAATTGATATTGTAGGTTTTTTATAGACTAGCGCTTGCCTGCAATAAGACCTGCTGGTAAGTGTCATGCAGCCTATGATGTAGCGCGAAATTTCATTATTCTAGGTCAACGGGAAGTACCCTATAGGTTTTCTTGACAGACACGACAGACGGACAGACAGACAGACCACAAAGGGATCCTGTAAGGGTTCCGTTTTTCCTTTTGATGTACGGACCCCTAAAACTAATTTTATTTAACGTCGGGCGGGCATAAATCAATCAGCAATCGTTCTATAATCAAATGAGAATAATTACCATTATGTTGGGCCTAGTTAAGTGTAATCACTGATAACTGAATAATTAATTACCTGGCTAATTACCATAATTAGATTAATTCTGTCGCGAAGCCTCGTGTTGGACCATTTGGGCTGGGGCTTTGTCTCGTGGAGTATAAATCAACTCTTCTCAGTAGAATCTAGTTTCCGAACCGGTTGTAGAGTCTTAATTTATCATAGTATACATAAAATCATGGCACATGCCACCCGATATGAAATAACTAAATTCATTTAATTTCATTTAAAATAAAAATACCTGTTTCTGGAACGATTTTTATTAAACTTTAAATTAATTCTAAACACAAGCATAAACATTCAGTAAGTAATTCTCTTTATCAATATTAATTGTCTTAAAATACAAATAATACTTTCCCAGTTTTTTTATAACTACACTTACTTATATGGATACAAATACATAAATTTCATGTATCATTTCCTTATAAGTATATAATATATCGCACAAAACGATCTATTTATAATATAAAAAATTAAAAGTCCCACCTTAACGCCAATATAGTTTACTTTTAAATCGACTTTTTATTCGTAAAAAATTAAAAACCTAAATCCAGGCGGACGAAGTCGCGGTCATCAGCTAGTAAGTACATATAAGTTTATAAAATTAGCTGCTGATATATTATTATGCCATATTTCTTAGAGTATGCTTTAAAAAGATTTGAACCATTTTCCAGTTCTTATTACCTACTATCACTATTTCAGTCCAGTCAGGATGATGAGTCCAGTCTAAATCCAATAAAGTCCAGTCACATATCAATAGTCCAGTTCAATCTAAACAGCGGTAGACTTGGTTTTGTAATACTAGTGCAGCACTCAACATCGCTCGTGGTGCAGACGGGCGGGTGGATGTCGGGTGGGCCCACGCGTTGTTAAAAGTTTAAATACAAAATACAATGCAGGTTACGTTTATCCATAACACAAGTACAACACATTACAATAAAAAATGTCATTGATTGATTTTTTTTTAAATATTTATGTCACATTTTCTTAAGCACTAACAGTAAACTTTTAAAAAGATTTAAACAAATTTTTATGTCTTTTACTATCACTATTTCAGTCCAGACAGGATGATGAGTCCAGACGAAAACCAATAAAGTCCAGTCACATATCAATAGGCCAGTTCAATCTAAACAGCGGTAGACTTGGTTTTGTAATACTCGTGCAGCACTCGGCATCGCTCGTGGTGCGCGCAGTGCAGACGGGCGGGCGGATGTCAGGCGGGCCCGCGCGGTTTCTGCACGTCCACGCGCTCAGGAACCGCAGTTAGCGACGTCTCCGCAAACCGCACACCACGGCGCGGTCTTACGCGTGCATTCTACAAAACAAGTAAGGGTGTTTGTGCACTCATTTGTATTCGGTTCTTTTTCATGATTCATGAAAATACGATGTGAAAAATCGGCCAAGTGCGAGTCAGACTCATGCACCGAGGTTTCTGTACTCAGGTTTTTTCCGACATTTTGTAAGATAAATCAAAAACTATTATGCAAATAATAATAAATAAAATCCTGTTTTAGAATATATAGATAACCCCCTTTTATATGACGCCCCACTTGGTATAGATCTTACTCTGAAAATTGAAAATACTAATTATTTGTTGATGAACACGTCATTTTTTTTTGTGCTGTAACCACAAACTTACGGTTTTCGAATTTATTCCTTTACTTTTGCTATAAGACCTACCTACCAAAATGATTCTAGGTCAAAGAGAAGTACCCTATAAGTTTTCTTGACAGACACGACCGACGGACAGACGGACATTCCTATTGAGGTACGGAACTCTATAAAATCACGTACTTATATAAAAACACGAATACGATCTGAAGTGGCCGTCATACAAAATTCACATTCGTGTTTTACGATTCGTGCAATGAGTGCACATTGCGCGCATTATAGATCTATCATACGCGCCAACAAAAAAGCTAATCTGAAACCACCCTTAGGGTGTTTGTGCACTCATTCGTATAGATTCCTTTTCGTGATTCGTGAAAATACGATCCGTATTTTTGCGGCAAAAATCCATCAAATACAAATGAGTGGGCACGCGTACACGTACGTATTGTATGAAGGCTACTTTGAATCACTTTTTTACGAAAACGAATACGAATTGAATGCGAATGAGTGCACAAACACCCTATGAGTGTGAGTTTAATGAAAGCGAGACGAAAATAACGCTCCAGCGCTACGAGAGGGCAAAACTTTAACCCTAGTTAATTTAACCGAGTATGGAAACAATGAAAGCAAAACAAACAAATAGTTTGTCCTAGTTTAGGGGCCAGGACTCCATGAAATGCGTATATCTAAATTTGTGAAATAAATTTTCATTTCATTTTCATTTCATTTCAGGTAATGTTAGGTTAGGTTAAAGTTAGGTTGTTGCAAACGCAAGTTTGCAAAGTTCAAAAGTTAAATGCTCAGAATATTTATTTCCCTTTGTTTGTCTTGCTTTTCCGGGAATACCTAAAGCAATAATAAAATTTTAACATTTGTATTTTGCATCTATACATGGTTATTCAATACATATCAATTGAGAAATTGGCAAAGCCGCGCCTGTTTCAACATTGTGAAAATATAATACTCGTAAAAACCATTGTTATAGGCCATGGAGTTTTGCAACCACAGAAATCCAAATCAATATCTATGTTTGCAACTTATCACGTTTACCTGCTTGAATACCATTTTTACCTAGTGCTAAGTATAGCCATAAAAAACAGACACGTTTATGGTGTATCTTTTATCAGGATATATCGTGGTGTTATAATATTATATGTGGAATTGCTCTAATATTAAAAAAACCGGCCAAGTGCGAGTCAGACTCGCGGACTGAAAACCACCACACAAAAAAGGAGATCACATAAAAGGAGACAGCGTATTTTCAACAAAAAATACATTGCGAATGCAGTGGCCAGTGGTACCTAAATAACAAAGTAGGAATAGATATAATTAGTACATATTAGTAGTTACCATTACAGGTTTCGCCAGGCAGACAGCTGTGGTGTTCTTGCGGTTCTTTGTAGAACTCGTGCCTGAGTTCCCTGAAACAATGATATTGCTAAATTTCGAACGGACGAAAAACATTCGAAATTCAATTCGAAAATCTTTTCAAATCGAAATACAATTCAAAAATGTTTTCAAAAAACATTCGAAATTCAATTAGAAAATCTAATTTCCTTTGTGATTGGTTAGTGACTCAAGCAGAGCCCACTGAGATTTTTGTCTCTATCATTTGTATGAGATTACAGAGAGAGCGCTATATTTACCTATTGGACCTAACACCATTGTTTTCCTTCTTTAAGTAGAGGTGTTTGGTACTGATTTCAGAATCTTTAACTAAACTAAAACTAAACTTTAGAGCAACCAAAACTTAACGCAACTAAAATTTAGAGTATTTGCATCTCTTTCTTGCCAAAGTAATAAAAAAGGACAGTCAAACCTAATTTAAATTAGAACTGTCAAACCTGGTGACTGAACTTCGTCAGTGTTAGCTGGCGGGCGTGTTCTGCCTTTTTGGAGTGTTATTTTTGTTAAAACTGACTGGAAAGCGCTCTAAGGGGGTGCCGTGCGTGTGTCGGCGAGCGCCGGCACAGACGGGTCCATACTTGTATCGTTTAACCAACTTGTTACAAATAACTACAAACTTGACATTGGCTAATGTTTGTAAAGCCAGACGAGAGAGAAAAAAAAAACCTGGTGACTTTACCTACCAGTCGCAATTTGTAGCGTGACTGTTTCTAAATTTAAAATTCATATTCTGTCCCTTTTTAGCAATAAATATTACTACTAACTACTACAACTGTAATTAATCAACTTAACAAGCAAAACAAAGGCAAAACATTATAAATTATAATACAAAATTTCATCTGAATAAGTATTTAGAGTTGTTCCGAGAAGCCAACTAAAAAGCTTAAGGTTTTAACAAAATAACCTAGATAGAGAAATACTAAAACATTGTTCGGACAACATAATAATAAAGGATTTAATATTAAAAGGAATTTTAGTAAAATATGGTTTTAAATTTTATCTAAGGGTCTTCAGAAAATTAATTTTGATCCCCTACGGTATTAACTCAAATCAAATGATATTATACTGAATAAAGTAATAAAGATGAACTTGAATAATTTAAAAGATTCATATCATAATTGAAATGGAAAAAGTTTTTAATTTAATTTCTTAGGTACTTAGTTATTTCATATAACTGCTGAGGTATGAGAACTCAATATGATTTTTTAAATAAAATTTTAATATTATATACCTACCTATTTACCTATAAAACCCACCACTATTTACAAAAAATTATACTTAAGAAATTATGTAAACATGTTTTTTTTTTGCTTCAATCACTCTTTAGTATCTAAAGTTGTATCATGTATTTTAAACTCAATTATTGACAATTATTGTTGAATTTTAAGATACTAATTATAATGTAATAGTGATAATTCATTGCGTAAACTTAAAACTAGCGAGGGTTCTAAACGCGCCCTGGTTCTGAGCAAAAGCCCACACAAAACTCAGCCAGGCCGATTGCCATCTCGCCCTGTCGCGAACTGTATATGAGAAGGTATATTTCCAACAATGGACAAAGAAGGGTAACAAAGGAGTACGAAGAAGATCCCTTGTTAGTTGTTGGTAATGCCTGTGTTGAAAGAAACGCACGTTGCATTGTTTGTTGCTTTTGCTGGCTCTTCTTGTCTTTTTTGCTTGTTCCAGCGATATATAAATGTTCACTAGATGGGGCGTTATACAGTTATAATAATAAAGGTTGCCGTATTACAAGTAGGTACACACCGCGCACCGGTGCCGGTACTCGAGCGCGACGGAGTCTGGCTCTATTGGGACCGGTCCATCATCACGGTCAGGAGTATTCTAGCGAATAAACCTGACATCGTGATGGTGGTCCGGGCATAATCGAGAGTATTTTTGGTGGACATCACTATTCCATATAACGAGAACCTCGTGAGAGCTGAGATAAAGAAAAAACGCAAGAATCTTGATCTGGCTCACGAAGTTACCGACATGTGGCATGTGGCATGTGGAGTCCACTGAAGCCATCCCAATCGTCTTATCTGCGAAGTTGGCAACCGGTTGGTGATTTCCCAACCTGGCGCCCTGACCCCCGGCTGTTTGGTATTACCTGCCGGGGTGTAATTCTCTCTTAATTTAGTTTTTGTAATTTTTTTTGTTTATCTAAAAATATAAACTACTGTAAGATAAGTTATTATTGTTTAATATGATGTTGTTCATAATGACTAGTATATAATTATATTGTAAAATAACCAAATGTGAAATGAAGAGAGAAAATAAAAGGCTTATTATTATTATTATATTATTATTATTATTTGATATCCTATTCTTCGATACAATAGCAAAAAACAATTGGAGCCCCCCCTACTTTTATGGATCTAACATTCGATTTTTTCATATAAAATGTACCTATGCCACCCGGACCCGGATAATAATGAAGTGATTGACACCTATCAAAATCGGCTCAGTAGTTAGGCGCTACGGTGGATCACACATGAATACAAACCTACATACATGCATACATAGACTGCTAAAATCATAACCCTTCCACTGTGCGGGCGCCCCCCCCCCCCCCACTTGCTCCGATTGCCGTCTCAACCTGTTGCGTACTATACCTAGTATTTCATCTGTGAGGAGCTCTAACAAGTCTCAGCATTATTGTGACATCAATATTCCATCACGTTTTCTGTTTTATTTTTCTTTGCGAATGTTTGCTTTTAGTCAAAGAGGTTATATTATGTATTTCTTGCTACTCGGTTCGCCAAGTGTAGACGCAGCTTAAGATATTTTTATTGCATTTTTGTACGAGTATAATATCTAGAAATAAATTCTGATCAGACTTTCATCAAAATATCTATAATTCAATAATGAAATTTTCGGCAAATAAATATAAATTCCACGTACTATCTAAGTAAAAAGTCCAATACTAAAACCCGACTGCTCCTCTTAATAAACGGTGAAATTTAATAAAAACATGTTTTTGTCCCTTGGTATATTTTAATATTGTATCATATTTATATTTGTGAACTCAGAACTTTCTTCCCTTTCATATAATATTTGACATCCTACGCGATACAATAGCAAAAAAAATTTTAAAGACCCCCACTTTTTTAACCCCCGACCCAAAAAGAGGGGTGTTATAAGTTTCACGTGTGTATCTGTGTCTTGTGTATTTGGAATGGAGATAGATTATCTCCTAGTTTAGCACAAAGGCTACTTTATATTCCGGAAAATCAAAAAGTTCCAACGGGATTTCGAAAAACCTAAATCCACGCGGACGAAGTCGCGGGCATCAGCTAGTCCGAAATAATTAAAGAGTTCCCTTGGCATTTTTCAAAACCTAATCCTCTCCGATATATTAACTGTAAGAATAGGTAAACCTAACCAGCAGTGTCAGACGTGGTCGTGGTGCAGCAACAGCTCTTCTTCAGCAGCCTCTGCAGGGTGCCGCTCAGCCGCAGCGCGTACGAGCCGTACACCAGCGGGTTCATGCAGGAGTTGGAGACGGCCATCGCAAACAGCAGGTCCTGCACCAGGGGAGACACACGCGACGCTGATGCGCGGTCTACCATGTACCTGAGAAATGAGGATATCACACTTCACACTAATATTATAAAGGTGAAAGTTTGCGTGTATGTGTGTGTGTATGTTTGTTACTCCATCAAGCAAAAACTATACTTGACGGATTTGGCTAAAATTTGGAATGGAGATTGATAATATCCTGGATTAGCACATAGGCTACTCTTTATTCCAGAAAATCCATACCAAACCACGGGATTTTGAAAAACATAAATCCACGCGGACGAAGTCGCGGGCATCAGCTAGTAAATTATAATATTAAGTATTATCTGGAACGCTGAAACTATCCAGCTCGTTGAAAGCCTGGAGCACCTCAGGGACGAGAGCTCCCTTTGTGTGTTCTAATCGGGTTTATAATGAGGAGTTCTCTTAAAATTGTTTGACCTCATTTCACCCTCCTTTTCCTACAACCGCAGCGCACGCCACCGAAAGCAATTTCACCCTCACCACCTGGGTACCTGGTGCACTTCAACCGCCCGTTGTGCCAGGAACCTTTTTCCATGCACATGCAAACTGTCTAACCAACTCCCTTCGGCGGTGTTCCCATTAGATTACAACATGGGGTTATTTCGAATTCCTATTGGCAGTTACTCTAGTCACTAGTGCTGCAAATGTTCATGGGCGGTTCAATCTGTTAACATGAGTAACCCACTCATGTTTACTGAAATCTGTTCTAGAATGTACAAGTGAAGCCATTTCATATGATACCGCACTTGGTATACTAATCTTACTTTGGAAGTTGAAGATAATAAGTAATTATTTCTTCATGAACACATTTTTTTGTGTTGTAACCGCAGATTCGGAGTTTTCGGATTTTTCTCCAGTGTGCTATAAGACCTACCTACCTTTTTTTTTTTTTTTTCCGCTGGTAAAAATGCAATTACGCATGCCGCTCAAAAGCGGGTATGTGGGGCTCACTGGCAATGCATTTAATGCTGCATTCATATAGCATACCCGCCTTTCATGATTCTAGGTCAACGGGAAGTACCCTATAGGTTTCTTGACAAACACGACAGACAGACAGGTACAACGAAATTATCGTATAAGGGTTCCTTTTTTCCTTTGAGGTACGGAACCCTGAAAATTAAAAAAGTTTTTATGGTCTATAAGTACCTCCATCTTCACCAAACCCATTCCAAGTAGGTATTCCTCCTAAATAAACCTCACTGAAATTCCGATTTCATGGAAACTAGACACAATATTATTCATTGCCTTCGAAATATACTTTTTTTGCACGTTTTTTCCCACGCAATTGTTTCTCTGGAAATACTCGTAAATTGGTTGTTTTTTTAATGTTAAACAGGAGCGTATTTATTTATACGGCTAAGGACAGTTTTAGGGTTTCGTATTTTAAAAGGAAAAACGGAACCCTTATAGGATCACTTTGTTGGCTGTCTGTCTGTCCGTCGTGTCTGTCAAGAACCTATGGGGTACTTCCCGTTGTCCTAGAATTATGAAATTTGGAAGGTAGGTAGGTCTTACAGCACAAATAGGACAGGAATATATCTGGAAAACGCGAATTTGTGGTCACATCATTAAAAAAAAATTGAAATGTGTTTCAATTTCAAAATAAGATAACTATACCAAGTGGGGAATCATATGAAAGGGCTTTACCTGTACATCCTAATACAGATTTTTATTTATTTTTATGTATAATAGTTTTTGATTTATCGTGCAAAATGTTGGAATAAATACCCGAGTACGGAACCCTCCGTGCGCTAGTCTGACTCGCACTTGGCCGGTTTTTTATTTCTAAGTAATGTATTATTCTTGGATAAATTACATTATTTTTTCTAAATAATTTCACTCTTGCGTTGTGATCAGAAAAATAGCTGATTTTTTTTTTGAAAAACGTAATATTTATGATACAAGAAAATTCATGTACCAGAATCCTCAGAGAAATTGTTGTCCATATTAAAAATATTTTTGGCTTACCTACATTTTA
This sequence comes from Maniola jurtina, assembly GCF_905333055.1. Classification (NCBI taxonomy): domain Eukaryota; kingdom Metazoa; phylum Arthropoda; class Insecta; order Lepidoptera; family Nymphalidae; genus Maniola; species Maniola jurtina. The sequence continues at coordinate 12,099,133 of NC_060046.1, read as the reverse complement.
TATGTGTGTACTTGCCTACATTTTTTAGGGAAAAAAATCTTCATCTACAAGAATGATTTACTGTATGATGTATTAGATATTAAAACATTATGCAAATCTTTCTAAAAGTATGTAGGTACTCGTTGAAAAAACATCGAAACTTCGATATTTTTTGAGATAATCGCGAACAAACATATTTTATGTAGGTATATAAATAAATACATACAAACGGTTCAAATACAGAACCTCCGTTTTAAAATCGGTTAAAAATTATAATTAATAAAAGCAAAATAAGTCGTCTGAAATATTTCGTTTTCAGCGGTTTATGAAAACACAATAGGGGAAAAAGCGAAACGCTTTGAACATAATTATTCACACTAATATGTGCTAATATTATGTATGAAAGCAAATCATTTTCCGCGGTATTGGAAAATAATAAATAAGCAAACCAAGAACAAAACCTTTAACCGATGGTATAATTTTTTTTTTAACGCACACGTGCAAAGATGACGCAACAAGGGGTACCATTTTGATCTCCGCAACCACACGTTGTTAACACTGGGACATATTACCATGTTGCCATAGTAGCTTAGGGCAGCCAGCACAGCGCGATTGTGATAATGATCTCTACACAGCTGTATGCTGCTCGGCAACCACACGCTACTCAATCTAGGGTATATTAACTACATATGGCCATAGTAGCATACAGCAACCAGCACAGTGCGAATACTGTGACAATGATGACTGTCATGCGAAGCGTCCTCCATTAAGCCAACTTTCTGCAACCACACGCTGCTCACACTGGTATATTTTACCAGATGGCTATAGTAGCGTTCGGCAACCAGCACAGCGTGAACACTATGAGAATGATGACGGTCGTGCGAAGAGTCCTTCGTCCAGCCTGCTCCAAAACGCGCCTGTTTGATCTCCGCAAGCACACGATACTCACACTGGGAATAATTTGCCACATGACCATAGTAGCGTTCGGCAACCTGCACTGCGCAAACACTGTGAGAATGATGACGGTAATGCGATGTGTCCTTCGTCGAGCCTACTCCAAAACACACCTATTTGATCTCCGCAACCTCACGCTGTTTATATTGGGGTAATTTACGACATGGCTATAGTTGCATACAGCAACCAGCACAACGTGAACGCTATGAGAATGATGACGGTCATGCGCAGTTTCCTCGGTCGAGCCTGCTCCAAAACGCGCCTGTTTGATCTCCGCAACCACACGCTGCTGATAATTTGCCACATGACTATAGTAGCGTACGGCAACCTGCACTGCGCAAAGACTGTGAGAATGATGACGGTCATGCGATGTGCCCTTCATCGAGCCTGCTCCAAAACACACCTATTTGATCTCCGCAACCTCACGCTGTTTATATTGGGGTATATTTACCACATGGCCATAGTAGCGTACGGCAACCAGCACAGCGCGAACACTGTGACAATGATGACTGTCATTCGAAGCGTCCTCCGCCGCGCCCGCTCCAATACCCGCTTGTCTGATCTCCGCAACCGTACATTGCTGACGCTGTGCACACATTTTTCTGCAACAAAAATACGGAATGAAAAATGTGGATGTTTTAAATGGAATCACACTATCACACTAATATTATAAAGGCGAAAGTTTGTATGTGTGTGTGTGTGTGTGTGTGTGTGTATGTTTGTTACTCCTTCACGCAAAAACTACTGGACGGATTTGGCTGAAATTCGGAATGGAGATAGATAATATCCTGGATTAGCACATAGGCTACTTTTTATCCCGGAAAACCAAAGAGTTACCACGGGATTTCAAAAAACCTAAATCCACGCGGACGAAGTCGCGGGCGTCAGCTAGTAAAAAATAAAATAAAATACTCCGTCCTTTTAGAAATCGTTCTGCAATATAGACGAATGATACCTATATCTAAGTTATTTCACTGAGCGGACTTTTTAGTCATATCCAATCTACCAACGGCCCGCTACAGCTGTGTAAAAAAACCAGTTTAAGAAATTAATTAAAGTATCGACTATTCTCATCAATTAGTCGATACTTTAATTTATTTCTTAAACTGGTCCTTTTCAAGTAAAGATTTTTATATAAACCTGTGAGGATGATACTGCCACTGTCGGAATCAGAATGCCATAAGCCTACGTTGTCGTATTAGTTTACAAATTGCGAAAAACCAAATTAAATTTGAATTTCGCGGGCAAGCCGGTCTCATGCCCCTATGTTTATACAGTGTATCGGTCGCGTAAATAAATAAATACATGATTTTTTACGAGTTTTCTTGAACATACGAGACTTACGTATCTACAGGTTCTTTTTAACCCAAAAAGAGGGGTGTTATAAGTTTGAAGTGTGTATCTGTGTATCTGTCTGTGGCATCGTAGCTCCTAAACGAATGAGCCGATTTTAATTTAGTTTTTTTTTTGTTTGAAAGTTGGCTTGATTGAGAATGTTCTTAGCTATAATCCAAGAAAATCGGTTCAGCCGTTTGAAAGTTATCAGCTCTTTTCTAGTTACTGTAACCTTCACTTGTCGGGGGTGTTACTGTTATAAATTTTTAATTTACACTTGTTGCAACTTACAAGTTACATATCTACAGGTTCTGTATTAAGAAAGATCTATGAATAAGAATAACCAATTATCGGATGTCCGAAATAAAATAACGGGTAATAATAATTACATTACTCACGAAAACAAAAACATACTCTAATACATTATTGTCAAGCTACCAGGCATCACAAGAAATGCGCTCTATCGTATTAACAGGGCTCTCTCCGTCACTTACTCCATACAATCGTAGTTGCAATTTCATTTGAATATTAAGCAACCAAAGCCCATGAAATTTTGCAGACATATTTTAGATTTTTCTAAAAATATGTAGTTTCAAAATTACAGGAGCTCAACGATTTTATTTTATGTGATTATGTGAATTTTTAAAACCGCGTAACTTTGAAACCGAATATTTTAACAGGAATCTGGCAAACCACAGGCATAGAGTTTCTAGAATATTTTCATGGACTTTGGTTGCTTAATATTCAAATGAAATTGGGACTGCGATTGTATGGAGTAGTAAGTGACGGAGAGAGCCCTGTTAACATTTTCGCATGAAAGAAAGAATAATTAATCATAATAACCTTTCCTAATATAATAACAGGCTAACAAGTTTAAGTGCTATTTTGATGAATTACCCACTTCCTTAAGTTTTTCTTTCAAAGAGCAAGTTTAATAGAGTCCTAACTAGGTATTCATAGTTAGTCTTTCTAGCATAATCCTGCATTTAAGAGTATCCACTTAACATCGTAAAATATGAATAGGAAATTGAAATATATTTTTTCCAAGCAACATTAATTAATTTTTCTGTAGTTTTCCTTATCTCTAGGGAAAAAACCGACCAAGTGCGAGTCAGACTCCCGCACCGAGGGTTCCGTACTCTGGTATTTTTTACGACATTTTGCACGATAAATCAAAACATAAAAATAAATAAAAATCTGTTTTAGAATGTACAGCCCTTTTATATTATGATACCCCACTAATTGGTACCTATAGTTATTTTAGTTTGAAAATTAAAACCCGTTTTTTGTGATATAACCACGAATTCACGGTTTTCGGATTGTTTCCTTTACTTGTGCTATAAGACCTACCTACCTGCCAAATTTTGTGATTCTAGGTTAACGGCAAGTACCTACTCTATAGATTTTCTTGATATACACGACAGGCGGACAGATGAACAGACGGACAGACGGACCGACGGACAGATGGACAGATAACAAAGTGATCCTATAAGGGTTCCATTTTTTCTTCTGAGGTACGGAACTCTAAAAATGAACCCTTATAGAATCACTGTCTGTCTGTCAACACTCAAGACCCATCAAGAGAATCAAAATACTTATGGGATACTTCCCATTCTTCTAAAATCATGAAAGGCAGATAACAGAAATGCCTTATAGCACTAGTAAAGTAAATAATCCAATAACCGTGAATTCATGGTTAAGTATGTGATCACAAAAGAATTTAAAAAGTGTTATTATTTCGGTGTTATGGAACGTGTATGGAACCCTTCGTGTGCGAGTTCAATTCGTACTGGGCCGGTTTTTAGGGTTCCGTATTCAAAGGGTAAAAACGGAGTCCTATTAATGTCGCACAGCCGGTGCGGGATAATGCGGATGATGTGCGGGTGTGCGGGGCGTCCCCCCGCCTCATACTGCCATCCCGATTGCCATCTCGACCTGTCGCGTACTATACCTATTTCAGTTCGACTTCATGCATAGGTTACAACACCTACACACGTTTCGCATGCAGCTGTTATATTGTCAAAGCCAGTATTCAAAGCCCCTAGTAAATAATAAATAAAATATATATTTTTTGAAGCGTATAATCTTTTGAACCTTTTCTCAGGCTATTAATTAAAGTCTCAAGTGGGACTTGGTTGTTGACGGTTTCTTGCACTCGCCGAATTCTAATCTTCTGTGAACCCTAGTAACGACTGACGCCCTTATGAGTAGACATATTTTGTCAGTCACTGTACTCTGTAGGGTTGTACCAACTATAGGGGACCAGCCAGGTAATCTCCCCGTGTGCCTGAGTGTTGCGGGTAACAGCAGCGCTTGGGCCGGTGTACCCTGGTAACATGGCTAACTGTTTCTCTTCATGGGATATTGTTAGCCATGGCTAATTGACCTGGCAGGAAGGGGGTGTTGTCCACGCGTCCTCTGAGTGTCCCAGAGGGCGCAATGGACACACCCATGAGCAGAGGGTGTGGCTGTGTTGGGTAGTTGGTGATGAGTGTTCCATCACCCATCCAATCACTGTCTGTCCCACCGTTTTCTAACCTGTCCAGTTTGGTGACTGGCGAGGGAGATGTTGAGGATGGGATTTGTTATATCTATAAACTAGATCAAGGAGCTCGAAACCCCCCCCCCCGGATTTTTTAAACGTAAAACCTGGATTGCGTAAATACTGTCCATCCTTTTTGGGGTTCCGTACCCGAAGGGTGCTTACGGAACCCTATTACTAAGACTCCGCTATCTATACGTCCGTCTGTCTCTCAGTGGGCTCTGTATCTCGCGAAACATAATAGATAGGGAGCGGAAATTTTCACAGAATGTAAATGTCATGTAAATTCCAATAATTTAAAAAGTAGGTAGGTACTCAATCGATACGACTTAAACGACGTACGATATACGGAACCTTCATGGAGGAGTATGACTCGCATTTGACTGATTTTTCATGAGATTCATTATTATATCCCGTCACGTAGGCAACTTAGGAACGCTAAGCAATTTAGCCGAGTCCATTTAAACAGGAATTCTTCCTAACTACGAGTAGCTTCCTTTGACGCAGGCTATGAAAATATTTCTTTGAATCCTTTAAAGTAATGAAATGAAACTTGAATCTAGTAAAATAAAAACCTGAAAAGCTCTTGATTATACTGTATCAACGGAGAAAAGTCAGTGTAGGACTCTCTCTGTTACGTAACCCAATACGAATGAGAAGGACGAAAAACTCAGTGGGCGTTAACCATTAGTGACCAAACAATCACAAACGAGCCGGTTCCCGTACTTCTCCATTAGAGAACCTGTTCCAACAAACATTCGAAATTCAATTCAAAAGCATACTTATTACACAGACGTTTGTTTGTGTAAAAAAAAATTCATCATAGAGGCAAAAGGGGAGCACAGTGGCCGTGACAGTGGTTATGTCGGACTCCTACCGATTAAAAACCTCACGAAGTTCCATCACACCGCTGACGACGGAGCAAAAGGGTCCGGCAACACCTCGTTACTCCGTCATCGGATGTCCGCCGCAGCAGACCCACCACTGGGACACCACGTGCCCCCAAACGAGAGAGTCAATATGCATACAGTAGCCCACAACTGGGACACTACGTGCCCCCAAACGAGAGAGTCAATATGCATACAGTAGCCCACAACTGGGACACTACGTGCCCCCAAACGAGAGAGTCAATATGCATACAGTAGCCCACAACTGGGACACTACGTGCCCCCAAACGAGAGAGTCAATATGCATACAGTAGCCCACAACTGGGACACTACGTGCCCCCAAACGAGAGAGTCAATATGCATACAGTAGCCCACAACTGGGACACTACGTGCCCCCAAACGAGAGAGTCAATATGCATACAGTAGCCTACAACTGGGATACTACGTGCCCACAACTGGGACACTATGTGCCCCCAAACGAGAGAGTCAATATGCATACAGTAGCCTACAACTGGGATACTACGTGCCCACAACTGGGACACTATGTGCCCCCAAACGAGAGAGTCAATATGCATACAGTAGAGTAGTTATTTCAAAATAGACAAGCTCTACATTGAATAATTTGCAATCAATGGAGACAAATACTTACCTATTCATATTGCAATCTGTAGAGACTAAATACCTATTCATATACAGAAGTGACTAGCGAGTTATGCAGCTATTCAATCACTAATTGTAGATAGGTAGCTATGCAGTATGTAGCGAGGTGAAGGGGAAACTACCTGTTAACGCAATTATCATCCAAGATGTTCAGGTGGTACCTATAGCTTCTTTAGATTACATCACACTAATATTATACCTAAAGGCGAAAGTTTGTGTGTATGTGAGTGTTTGTTTGTTACTCTTTCACGCAAAAACCACTGGACGGATTTGGCTGAAATTCGGAATGGAGATAGATAATATCCTGGATTAGCACATAACTACTTTTTATCCCGGAAAATCAAAGAGTTCCCACGGGATTTAGAAAAACCTAAATCCACGCAGACGAAGCCGCGGGCGACAGCTAGTATCCAATATGGAGGACATTTCTACTTTGTAGCACCATCATCATCATCAACAGCCCATTGCCGGCTCACTGTCGAGCACGGGTCTCTTTTCAGATTGAGAAGTATTTGGCCGTAGTCCACCAGGCTGGCCAAGTGCGCATTTACACACCTTTGAGATGGATAACGCTCAGGCATGCAGGTTTCCTCATAATGTTTGCAAATGATATTTAATTACTTAAAACGCACATAACAATTTAATTTGGATACCTGCGGTTATTTTTGATTGTAGGTTTTCAATATTATTTATTAAATAAATAAAATAATTCAGTAAAATAAAAGAACTGAGTGTTTGGTTATGTTTTCTTCTTTACGAACCTTTTATTTTGGTTGTTGCGCATGCAAGTTCCGCTATGTAGAATATCAGGAAAGTTTCAGGAAAATGACTAAACTTTTTTTGGAAAAAATTGCTTTATATTTCGTGGGTCATACTCACAAAGCTAAAATGTTAGGCATCTCTGCTGTACGAGCACACGCTCCTATAAAACTAAACAAAATGGTATCAAAAACGAAAATTCAAAAAAAAAAACCGGTCAAAACCTGCACACGAAGGGTTCCGTACCATCGGACAAAATTATGTACTTTTTAATCTTTTTAATTTACATGGCGGCCATTTTGGAATTTTCTTTATTATAGCGGGAAAATATACACACTCTGTGAAAATTTCAGCTGTCTACATATTACGGTTCATGAGATACAGTCCGCTAACAGACAGACAGACGACAGACGGAGTGCAGGCTTAGTAATAGAGTCCCTTTGACACCCTCGGAACCCTAAAAATCACAGTGGACTTTGCGCGCAGCAACGATTTTTAGGGTTCCGTACTTCAAAAGGAAAAAAGGATCACTTCGTTGTCTGTCCGTCTGTCTGTCTGTCGTGTCTTTCAAGAAACCTATTAGGCTACTTCCAGTTGACCTAGAATCATGTTTGGCAGGTAAATAGGTCTTATAGCATAAGTTAAGGGAACAATCCGAAATCCGCCATAATGTGTTTAGGTACATCACAAAAAAAAATGTGATTTGTGTACGATGGTACGGAAGGAACCTTTCGTATGCGAGTCCGACTTGCACTTGGCCGGTATTTAACGTAATGAACTCCTCTCGTTGGGTTGTTCTGAGAAAGGCACCAGCTCAGCTGTTCTCGGAATAATCAACGCTTAGGCATGCAAGAAATCACAGAGCTAAGGGGTGGCTTTGACATAAATCCAGAACGAAATATAATAACACGATAAAGCTCCTTAGAACTCTTGGCAAGCCTGGAGACTTTCACAATTTATAATGAAGTTAATAAAATCTTGTTACTATCTAAACTATCCACACTTCTATATCTAAATCTACACTTTAATTAATATATACGTGGTTAGTGATAAGTGGTTATAATGGCTAAAATATAAATGTTTGGTTTATACTATCGCGGACTTTTTTGTAGGCATTATTGAGTTCTACAACTTTTCTATAGAAGTCAACCATACATCTCTAACCATTTAGGCAGCGTTCGCGAGAATCGTTAACGTACGGCAGTTTTTTCGACGCCTTACTCCACAATTTTCACTACCACGAAAAATCCTATCTATTTTCCGGGATAAAATATAGCCTATACGGATTCTAGTCCCTCTAAGTAATGGTAAAAGAAATTTTGAAATCGGTCCAGTAGTTTCTATTCATTACAAACATACAATAAAAATTAAATTAAAAATTTAAAAAACCCCCGACACATAAACCTCTAAAAAGTAAAAAATAATAGGTAAGTATGTATGGGCCCTTTAAGAATAGTATAAATAGTAAAGTTTTTATCCAAGCGCTCGTTGCGCCAGGCGACCGCTACCTATCATAAACTATGAAAGTCATCTGTTGTAGCAAGAATAGTTTTTGTTAACTTTAGCGGTCCCCCGACGCAACGAACGCTTGGATAAAAACTTTACTATTTATACTATTCTTAAAGGGCCCATACATACTTACCTATTATTTTTTACTTTTTAGAGGTTTATGTGTCGGGGGTTTTTTAAATTTTTAATTTAATTTTTATTTCACGCTTTTTAAACTTTTATTCATAAATTACCGTTTATTTGTGCCATTCTAAAACCCAATTTCTATAATAATATAAATCCAATAAGGCAGCTAATATCTCTTCAAAAGTAACATCAATGTTATGTTAATTATACGTTCCATGAAATATTTTTGACCGAACATCACTAAATCAAGAATTATCTGAATGACTCACATAGTTTAACACGACCAAAACGAAATATCTGTTTCTAACATGTCGTTGCTTTAAAAATGTACCCATTTTACGTAGTCGTATAATAGTTCGCTTTTCAAGATATACCTACGATTAAATTGAAATCGACTTTCACCCGATGAAATAAGGAATAAAATGGCTTGTATTTCATTTTGTTTGTTATTGCATGTCAAATTTTTATTTGACATAACTTTCAAAAACCGGTCAAGTGCGAGTCTGCCTCACACATGAAGAGTTCCGTACAAGTTTTTTTTTTATGTAATGACAATTCAGTTGTCGTATTTTTCTGTTTACTTGGGCCACAGGAGTAGAGTGCTTGGGCTATAAGATATTGCTACCTGCCTTTCATGATTCTACGTAAACGGGAAGTACCCAATTTATAAGTTTTGATTCTCTTGAAAGATGACACACAGACAGACAACGAAGTGGTGAAGGAAAACATCGTCAGGAAATCTGCATGCTTAAGAGTTGGCCATAATGCTCCCTCAAAGGTGCGTGAGGTGTGCCAATACGTGCTTGGCCAGTGTGGTAGCTTCTCATTCTGAGAGGAGACTTGTGCTCAGTAGTGAGCCGGCGATGGGTTGATCCTGATGATGATGAATTTTAAACGTATTTTGTCAAAGTAAATAAGCTGAGTTCAAGCAGATAAAATATAAAGAAGGTGCGCCTAATGCATCATCCAAACCTGCGCGACAAAGCGACTACGATGCGGGAACCTCAGCCGCGCGGAGGGTCATCGCCTCCTACGATATTTAATGGTGCCATGCACACCTACGCGACTACAACAGTCGAGGCTACAACATTTTTTTTTCTACAGATACCTACTGAACCCTAAAAATAGTTTGACTATGGTTTGGGTTTGGGTTGATTGTTCGTGGCCTTTGGTTGACTGTTGGATATTATAATTGAATTGATGTTTTCTCGTTTAACTGTGATTATAATATTTTATAAATTAGAAACTCCGCGCCTACGATCCAAAGTATCGGAGTTTTCCAAAACATTATTTTTAAATAAATAATTATGTATCTAAGCAACGTCCATCTTGACAGCTTGACATTTGCCAATTGACATAATATTATGAACCTCTGTTACAATAGTGAAAGATCCCAGGGCCACCAGCCGTCACGTATTTTCTGACGAACGAAATGTGGACGATTGAGTAGTGTTAGTATGTACTAAGAACGCATGCCTACAGACCTGCTAGCTTGCTTAGACGGCCAATTTTCAGGAATCAGGTGATCAAGGTACATAAAAACATTACTTACCTCACGTAAATTCTCCAATTTTTTTAATTTTTAGCTGTTTTTTTTAATATTAATAATTAATTGACATAAGTAAACTATAACAGAGTGAGAGAGAAGTCAATATATCCTAATACATGTCTTACTCAGTCTCATGCGCGTAGATAATGATGCCCTCGCGCTCAAACCCACAGAGGCATTAAAATTGAATTTAGGGGATGATTGGCCCTCTGGATCGGTCTGTCTTCTTGTAAAAGGTTTTAAAATAGTTGTCTGGTGGACATATATAAAAATGGAGCATCAGAATTTACGTGCAGTTAAGTAATTACTTATTTTGGGAGCTTTAAAGCGTCTGCAAAGCAATACGACCGACGCGGGAAGTGTCTGGGAGTATTGGCGACATATTTTTAAGGATATTGCCTAAAATATACGTAAAAATCAGTTTGGAGAATTTACGTGAGGTAAGTAATGGTTTTATGTACCTTGATTATCAGATACCTGAAAATTGGCCGTCTAAGCAAGCTAGCACGTAGGCTAGGCATGCTTTCTTAATACTTACTAACACTACTCAATCGTACATATTTCCTGTGTCAGAAAATACGTAACCTCTGGTGGTCCTGGGATAAAAGTAATAAGAAAACCAGAAAAGAGCTGATAACTTCCAAACGGCTGAACCAATTTTTTTGGATTATAGCTAAGAACACTCTCGATCAAGCCACCTTTCAAACAAAAAAAACTAAATTAAAATCGGTTCATTCGTTTAGGCGCTACGAGGCCACAGACAGATACACAGATACACAGATACACAGATACACAGATACACAGATACACAGATACACAGATACACAGATACACACGTCAAACTTATAACACCCCTCTTTTTGGGTCGGGGGTTAAAAATACAAAAATACAAAGGTTTCCTCTTTATAATATTAGTATAGACTAGCTGATGCCCGCAGCTTCGCCCGCGTGGATTGGTCAGATCCCCTGCAGCATCAGGATTGAGGAGTTGGACTCCAAATTTTTTATAAAACAATGTCGCAAAGTTCCTCTATCGATTAAAAAAGAAATGACGCAAATCGGTTCAGAAATCTCGGAGATTTCGGTGTACATAGGTAGAAAAACACAACTCCCTTTTTGAAAGTCGGTTAAAAAAGTAGCCTATGTTACTCCCTGGTCAATTCTCTACTTGTCTGTGAAAATCCCGTCAAAATCGGTTCAGCCGTTCCCAAGATTAGCCTTTTCAAACAGACAGACAGACAGACAGACAGACAGACAGACAGACAGACAGACAGACAGACAGACAAAAATTTTAAAAACGTGTGATTCAGTTATAGTATCGTTCAAATGTCCAATTAATACAATATTTCAATCGTCAAATACATCTACCACTCTACCACTTGAAATTGAAACAAACAGACTGCAAATGCAATTATCTTGAGTCTTACCCAAGTGTTGTGGTTGCAGCTTCGCTATCGTAACTTTAATATTGTGTGGGTAGATTCATTCTGTGGCGGACTTAACAGACTCTCCGTCACTCACTTTCATTCTCATTAGGTTTATAAGGTTTCAACTATTTTACTCCCACTTGCTCGGAAATCGCTTCATTACTAAAATAACTGGAGTGTTAACTATGACATTGGTAAGTTTGAAAGGGGCGTGTATAGCCTGCAAAACTGTGTTAGATTTATTATTTTGTGTTTATCCTGTGTGTGTTACCGGGACATAAACTGTGCATATATTTAATATTTGATAATAAAGACATTTTTCAAACAAACAAACAAACAAAAACTAAAATAACTACATGGCCTCATTTACACGAGAGCTTTTTTAACGTCCGATAAAAAAGCTCTCGTGTAAATGAGCCTAGGCTAAGCCGAATGATAATAATAAATTATGTCGTCTAAAAATAGCTCTGATACAGTACAATGACATTCAAATATATTAATATTCTGTAGGACGTAATATCCTCATTCGATATTAATTAATTAAGTGTTGGTGGGTGATAAACGCAAATAAGAACGTATAAATAAATTTCCAATTATTTATAAATATAATACTTTCTAATATCACACAGAATGGAATTAGGTTAGCGCTTTTTTTGGAAATCACACTAAACCGGTGTTTGACGACTAGTCAAATCAGTATCTTTCTATCATACGTCAAAACACGCGCGTATGTGTGCCGCTATGAAATACTGGCAAGTGACGTCACAATGATTTGACGTGCTTTTTTGGTTTAATCGATAGTTTATCATGGTTATTACACTTTAAACTAACAAAGGACGTTGATTTTATGCATTTGGAGGTACTAGCTCTAGCTGGCCTCCGGGTTCAATTCCCGGCAGGGGTTTGGAATTTTTTAATTTCTAAACTGGTCTGGTCTGGTGGGAGGCTTCGGCCGTGGCTAGTTACCACCCTACTGGCAAAGCCGTGCCGCCAAGCGATTTAGCGTTCCGGTACGATGTAGAAACCAAAGGGTATGGGCTTAATAAAAACTGCCCTTTCAGGTTACCCAGCTTCCATCTTAGACTGCATTATCACTTACCACCAGGTGAGATTGCAGTCAAGGGCTAACTTGTATCTGAATAAAAAAAGCTCACCCTCCAGGTCGTTGCTGCTGCGTCGTATCTCGCAGAAGATGCACACGTAGCACACCGTGATGATCAGCAGAGGCGCAAAGTACATCGCACACAGGCAGAACACGTTGTACGCGAGCTCGAGGCGAGCACTGGCGAACGCGTCGAACGACACGCACTGCTTGAAGCCGACCACGTGTGGGTGATGCATCACTTTGAACACTGCGCTCTGGATGGACAAACATAACTTGCATTAGAAATTTTGTCACGCCGAAGTAAGTAACAATCAATCCATACTAATATTATAAATGCGAAAGTGTGTCTGTCTGTCTGCTACCTTTTCAGGGCCCAACAGTTCAACCGATTCTAACGAAATTTGGTACAGGGTTAGCTTATATCTCGGGGACGGACATAGGCTACTTTTTATACCGGAAAATCAAAGAGCTCCCACGGGATTCCTAAAACCCATCCCCTTAACCGATTTGTATGAAATTTAGTACCGAGGTAGCTTGCGTCCCTGTAATTGACATAGGCATTTTATCCCGGAAAATCAAACAGTTCCCACGGGATCTTTAAAAACCTAAATCCACGCGGATGAAGTCGCGGGCATCCTCTAGTCTGTTATAAATCTGTCGACAAATTAGTAGCATTGTAATGTGACAAAAAAGACCAAAACCAACGTAACTTAGACGAGACAGATAACAGATAAAGACGGCTGACATGTCGGCTGTTTCCAAAACCACGGGGAAATTAAAATTTTGGAACATCCTCTATTACCGTTCTGTCGACTTAATAATATTTACTATCGATATTCGATATCAAATTTTTCGCTTCAATACCTATGCAATTTCACCTTTTTAAATGTCGCACTATGTATTTTAAGCGCCCCACTCAGGCATTTACCCGGGCGATTTTTATTTAGGGTTCTCTTTAAAATACTGACTATTTAAGAGGGCAACGGACGATTAATAGAAATAAAAAATAGGTACCTAAAGAATAGACTAAAGACTTAGTAAAGACTTTTAAGTAGGAATATACTAAGTTTTCTTATGATATTAATAAAATAATATGCTCTAATACACCTCTACCAGATTAGCAAAAAACAAAAAATATAAACTTTTCATCATAAATGTTAATTTATAATATACTGAAGACTTTTCGGTTGAATTTATGGGATTAATACTAAGTCTGCAAAATCTTATTAAAACTTATTTCAATTCATTCATATAATATTATTCATTTATATTATAGTACCTGTACCTTATTGAATTTATCAGAATTAGAATTTTAATTCAAGGGTCTTAATATCGTACATTCTATATTGCCGATAACATGATTAACCATCCCAAAATAGAGGGCTCTCTCCGTCACTCGTTTCATACAATCGTACTTCCAATTTCATTTGAATATTAAGCAACCAAAGTCCATGAAATTTTGCAGACATTATTCTAGAAACTGATATATATCTCTCACATAAATCTGTCTCGTTTTAACTCAATCTTAAGTCTGAGCAAAGTCAAAGTGCGCTCTATAAATCTCACCGTCCGACACGTAATAATATGTAGAGAGTTGCTACAAAGTGTGTATTTCTATTGCCACTATAACAACTGATACTTACTACTAATACTACTAAACTAATTGCTACTACTTTAAAGGTAATAATATAAATTCAAAAATGGCCGCCGTGAAATTTAAAAAAAAGCGTGTAAGGTAAGGAACCATTCGTGTATGAGTTCGACACGCACTTTACCGATTTTTTTAATGATAATCTGTATTCATCGATGGAACCTACCCTTAGCCTAGACAGAGTTTTGATAAAGAATTACATTGTACCGTCTTCAATCAACACCTAAGTTGGTATCTAAATTGATGAAATTGACTCAGAGATTATGTCAAAAATGTCTATAAAAATTCCCTCTTGAGCTCTTGAGATACCTAGGATTCATGTTAGTGCTCAAATTACTCAAGCACTCAAGCTGTGAGGTCTACACTCGAATTTGTAGACGTGTAGGTAGAGCGAGCCTATTAAAACAAAATTAGAAATCTAAGAGTGACGCTCGCCCGACTTTATACCTAGGTACATTACACGTGTAGCTAAACAAAAATTATTTTGTACTTTTTAGTGTTTGTGGTTTTTGAAGTCGGTTTTATTTTTCTTTTGATTTTTTTTTATTTCACACTTTTTAGTGGCCCCACTGTACTATAATATGCTATGCCCAGTTATAAAACCCTACTGTTTACTAAGCTATTACACTGATCGCGAGCAATTTGCTCTTATCAATTGAGGAGTTCTGTTCTCCATCTCCGAAGATATTCATCAAATCTTCACCAAATTTATATGGGACCACCTGCACAATACCCTTTCAAACAAAAAAAAATTTCCAAATCGGTCCAGATCGGTCCAGGGGTCTTTGAGTAATCGGGGAACATACATAAAACAAAAAAAAAAAAATCCGACGAATTGAGAACCTCCTCCTTTTTTGGAAGTCGGTTAATAAATAAAAATCTGTTTTAGAATGTAAACAGGTAAAGCCCTTTCATATGACACCCCACTTGGTATAGTTATCCTATTTTGAAAATTTAAACACATTTTAATTTTTTTTAACCCCCGACCCAAAAAGAGGGGTGTTATAAGTTTGACGTGTGTATCTGTGTATCTGTGTGTCTGTGTATCTGTGTATCTGTGTATCTGTGTATCTGTGTATCTGTCTGTGGCATCGTAGCGCCTAAACGAATGAACCGATTTTAATTTAGTTTTTTTTGTTTGAAAGGTGGCTTGATCGAGAGTGTTCTTAGCTATAATCCAAAAAAATTGGTTCAGCGGTTTAAGAGTTATCAGCTCTTTTCTAGTTTTCTTGTAGAAAAGAAGGTTACATAACCGTTAGGTTCATAATATTATGACAATTGACAAATGTGAAGCTGTCGAGATGGACGTTGCCTAAATACATAATTGTTTATTTGAAAATGATGTTTTGGAAAACTCAGATACTTTAGATCGTAGGCGCGGAATAGTCCAAGAAAATCAGTTCAGCGTTTGAAAGTTATCAGGTATTTTCGGTCTTTTCTAGTTACTGTAACCGTCACTTGTCGGGGGTGTTATAAATTTTTAATTTACACTTGTTAATTATAATTATAACCAAAAATTCACGGTTTTCGGATTTATTCCTTTATTTGTGCTATAAGAGCTACCTACCTGCCAAATTTCATGATTCTAGGTCAACCGGAAGTACCCTATAGGTTTTCTCGACAGACACGACGGACGGACGGACGGACAGACAGACAGGCAACAAAGTGTTCCTACAAGGGTTCCGTTTTTCCTTTTGAGGTACGGAACCCTAAAAATACATCATGAAACTTCATTAAGCGTGGCATCCCGAGGGCGGTAAAAGGATTTCCAGTCGGCGCAATCTCCACGGGCGAGAGCACCGCGACGAGTTCGTCTTACTCCGCCGACCGCACGCGCACCGTCGGCGCTGATGGCTGAGATGTATAAACTTATAGGAAGCGTTTTTGAAAGACGCGTAGCTATCAGCGCGCACGGTGGTCAGCGCTGATAGCTACGCGGCCGCACGCGTCGCGCGTCTGCGCCGCGTAGCTGTCGGTGCTGACCATTGCACGAGCGCCGCTGCCTTCTATGAGCGTTCTAGTGTCGAGCGGAGCGGATGTAGTCAGCGTGTACAGTCATGGAGAATTGCCGGTTTCGGGGCGATATCGCATATTTTCGGTATTTGGATTGTGAACTGAATAATTAGATGTTGTGATAGCAATCACGCTCTAATTAAATTATTTATTTTGGCATTAGTTTGTTTAGATTAAAACTCTCGGATAACCTTACACATTAAACTTGTGTTTTTTTTGTGTTGGTTTTGGAGAGGACATTCCAATAATTCGATAAAAATATTTAAATAATACCTGCTTTTCTGAGTGACGCCAATATTTGGGATAGGTAGTACAAAGCAGCAATAATTAATACACTCCACATTTTTGTCGTCATCTGTACAGTAAGGCGTTCAGTACGATACTAAAACGAGCCACGCTGAGCCTCAGCGCTGATAAACTACGCGCTGAGCTATGAGCGCTGACGGTGAGCGTGAGTCTAAAATCAGCCTAATCTTCACAGTACAACGATAATTCCACCAGCGCAGCGTGCCGTCGCGACTCGCAACGATACGGCACGAGACCGCAACGGATCGCCGCGTGACGTAACCGCATGCAACGCCTCGTTAGCTCTCGACTGTGGTGTAACGTGGCGGTATCGCCGCGAGACTCGACGATATCGTCGCGACATTATATTAGTCCAGAGACACGTCGTATCGTCACGATAGTATCGCCCTATGAAAGTAGGCCCATAGAGATTTTTTTTTTATTCACTATAGGCAAGCGCTTGACCACAATCACACCTGATGGAAAGTGATAATGTGGTCTAAGATGGGACGCGTTTACCTAGAAGGTGCCTATTCACTCTTGTTTTAAAGATACCCGGATTGTAATTGGTAGGAAACACAAATCGCGCGGGGATTGAATCGGATTTGGTGGCACGGCGAGATACTGGTGCCGTCCTTCAGCTTTCTACTATCGTATTGCAAGGCATCGTCAAAATCTGCATCCGTACGTAGTTAAAATTCCTCGGACACGTACGAAGCGATTTGCTTCCTCGTTTCTTATCCGAACTGCTAGGATATAAAACGCCCTTCCGGCATCAGTTTTCCCTTCCACTTTTATTAGGCAACTTCTATGCAAGCGCACTCCATCTTAGGCTGCATCATCACTTGTTGGAAGGTCTGATTGCAGCTAAGCGCTAGTCTGTAAATTAAAAAAATTCTTGCCGGTAGAGATGGCGCTTTATAGTTGAGGTTTACAACTTACAGCGAACTGACAACTTCATTATAAGTTTAATGGAAGCTCAAATTATAAAGTTCCACTTTTTGCAGAATATCGCGTAGTTCTTCTAGTCTAGACTCCGATAACAACTAAATTATAATTTAATATATAAAAGCCGGTCAAGTGCGAATCAGACTCTTTAGGGTTCGTACCTCAAAAGAAAAAAGGAACCCTTATAGGATCACTTTGTTGTCTGTCTGGACCTATAGGGAAGATAGGTACTTCCCGTTGACCTAGTATCGTGTTTGGCAGGTAGTTAAGTCTTAATAGCGCAAGGGAAAATCTGAAAACATTGAATTTGTACTTACATCACAAAAGAAAAGTTTTTCATACTGATTGCTAAAAACTTTAACGGTCATTTCGTCCACGGATTTTTTTCCGTCCAAAAAATTGTATATAAATCTAATATTGATTTTAAAACTATTTAACGAGGGGAAATCAAAGGGTGTAAGCCAACTTTTTTTCGGTTCTTACTTTTTCATTCAGTACAGATAAAAGTGGTTGTTCGACTACAAAATAAAGATATACCTACACCGCGTTAATACCTAGGTATCTCGTATATGCCAGAATGACTGAGCCGTACCAGAATGAACTATAGTGACGTCAAAACCTCGACTAATGGACTAATATGTTATTTTATAAAAGCTGCAAGTTTCTCTGCATATTGTCCCCGACACAGGGGGAACGTTTGAAGTTTGGATCTTGGTGGCTTTGGCTATGGGACTCATAGAGCAAAAGTGGCGAGTGATTTTCTCTTTATGCATTATTTGCATGACGACTCCCCGTCTTACAGTTCTGTAGGTTCGTAAATACGGGTTACCTGGGAGAGATCACTCTATATTGATAAGGTCACCCTTTGTTTAATTAAGTGTATCATTTGTTCTGTTTTTGTAATTTTGTAACAATAAAGATGTTTAGATAAATAAATCAATATTTTATGAAGTATCACTGTCCATTAGTATGAGTACTGACCTGTGGCAAGCTGCACGCTAGAGCGGTCACCCAAGCAGCGAACAGCATCTGCTTACTTCTCCTCCGTGCTACGGACAGCTTCAGCGGGTACAGCACTGCGAAGAACCTACGAACAAGTATTCATACTTAACTATTTTTATTTCAGGACTAGCGACCCAATCACAATCAATCGGCTTGATTTCTTACGACATCATGAACAATTATTGTCGTCATATTCCAACAAATTAACACAAAGCGCATCTACACCCTCATGTATAAGTATATTTTGTGTTCTCTGTATAATAATATGTGTATGTTTGTGTGTGCGATAAAGAATTCTAAAAAAGGCAATATAGGTATATTAAACTATACGTATAAATCTTTCTCTTCAATCACTCTATCTATACATTAAAAATGTACCTACCTGCCTATATTTTGTTGTGCTTTGTATGTGTTTTTCTGTACTAATTTTGTGGTGTAAAATAAAAGTATATTCAATATTCATTCATTCATTCATTAAAATCCGTTGCGCGTAGAATGAGATCTAAGCGTGCAGAGGGACAGACGGCGGGAAGCAACTTTAAACTACGAGAATGTACATACTTTGTAGAGATAGGCTTGCGCCAACGAATGCTATATGAAAGCAAGGATACTCATCTTATATATTTCTATCTTTGACAAGATAACTATTCAATGAGGTGATATATATGCTGGCTGCTACTTGAATGAGATCGCCGAGTGCAACAATTGACGCACTCAGTAATAAACGGGTTATTGCGTGGAAAAAATACTGGTCCAAGCAATTACACGTTTATTACTGAGCACAATCGTGTCGTAGTATATTGGTAGGTAGATTGGTACATGCTTTGCCTATGTGGTGCGTCTGTGGAGCGTCTGTAGAGCGTCTGTGGAGAGTGGAGAGAGAGTCAATGATTTTCATAAAAATAATAACGAATGTTTAACAGGGCTCTCTCCATCACTTACTCCATACAATCGTAGTTCAATTTCATTTGAATATTAAGCAAACAAAGTCCATGAAATTTTGCAGACATATTCTAGAAACTAATATCTGTAACTGTGTTTTAGATTTTTCTAAAAATATATAGTTTTAAAATTACAGGGGCTCAAAGATTTGTGTGTGAATTTTTAAGAACGCGTAACTTGGAAACCGAATATTTTAAAAGAAATCTGGAAAACCACAGGCACAGATATTAGTTTCTAGAATAGGTATGTCTGCAAAATTTCATGGACTTTGGTTGCTTAAGAGGGCTCTCTCCGTCACTCGTTTCCACTCGTTTCATACAATCGTAGTTCCAATTTCATTTGAATATTAAGCAACCTAAGTCCATGAAATTTTGCAGACATATTCTAGAAACTAATATCTATGTCTGTGGTTTTCCAGATTTCTGTTAAAATATTCGGTTTCAAAGTTACGCGGTCTTAAAAAATTTCATACAAATCTTGGAGCCCCTGTAATTTTAAAACTACATATTTTTAGAAAAATCTAAAACACCACAGACACAGATATTAGTTTCTAAAATATGTCTGCAAAATTTCATGGACTTTGGTTGCTTAATATTCAAATGAAATTGGAACTACGATTGTATGAAACGAGTAGAAACGAGTGACGGAGAGAGCCCTGTTAATATTCAAATGAAATTGGAACTACGTTTGTATGGAGCGAGTGACAGAGAGACCCCTCTTAAGTTTTTTCGTTAATTTATGGGATGACCAGACAGACGGATGGATAAACAGCATAATATGTGCCTCCAACTCCTCTTTCTTCAAACTTAAGCTCCTATTTGCTTTAAGCTCCTGTCCGTACAAGATGTAACCTCTTGTAGGGACGTATTTACCGGGAACGTCTTTGAACTCGCTTACAACTCGAGTCAGAGTCGATGTTTCTACAAATCCACGTTTTAAATCCTTTGAGAAAGATTAATTGATCTATTGCGATTCAGTGGTTTTATCTTGAGATCTGTTTATTAATCAAATAAGTAGTTAATTCCGGAAACATTTACCTGTTATCCATTTCAGATGAAGAATATCGGCAAGGTACCTACTACGAGAGCAAAATATAATATTATACTCAATCGTAACAATAAGAATACCTTCCTATAATATGTCAGTGGTGTGGAGCTAGTAGAGGCGTAAAAGCATTGCTTACCCAAGGAATGGTTACCCTAGTTGAAATAGCTCAATCCTCGTTATATCCTTTACTAGCTGATGCCCGCGACTTCGTTCGCGTGGATGTAGGTTTTTTAAATTCCCGTGGGAACTCTTTGATTTTCCGGGATAAAAAGTAGCCTATGTGCTAATCCAGGGTATAATCTATCTCCATTCTAAATTTCAGCCCAATCCGTCCAGTAGTTTTTGCGTGAAGGAGTAACAAACATACACACACACACACACACACACACACACACACACACACACATACAAGCTTTCTCCTTTATAATATTAGTGTGATGACTTGCCAGTAAGTAGCTACTTACTCGTAACTTACCTATCAAACTTTTACCACTATATCGATATCATATATATCGAGCCATTAGAACCGTGCGAAGATTCATAAATCCTTTTTCGGGTTCCGTACCTCAAAAGGAAAAACGGAACCCTTGTAGAATCACTTTGATGTCTGTCTGCCTGTCTGTCTGTCTGACTGTATGTTCGTCCGTCCGTCGTTATTTTATTTTTATTTTTTCTTTAAAAGACTATTAGCCATGCTAATAATCATGACTAATACCTACTCCCCTTTCTCCTCCAATTAAGCGTAAAGTTTGTGCCAGGAGTGGGTACGACAATTATAGTGCAACGGGTGGGGTTTGAACCGTCGACCCTTCGGAAGTTATCGAGCTATCGAGGCCCAAACCTCTCGCTCGCAGATTGTGACTAGAAGCAAAACCAATTAATGTAACAATTAAGACCTACAATCAGCAAATTAATGATTTGATTTGATTCAGTTCGCATATTTGTAATCGCTCAACTACCTATAGCAAAAATTTCTTTCGCTTGATTTTTATTTCACTGCTTTTTGTTTTTAGATAGTAGTTACCATTCTATGAAAATAATAGAAAGGCTTACTTACCATATAATAAAAAATAACAATGCGGAGACGCCATAGTAGAAAATATGCTGACGTCACGTCTTTTAAAAACAGCCAAGCCACTATTCCTACCTCATTGTTGACTTCGGCCAAGAGTTAATCGTTTTTAAAAACCAACCAAGCTTGACCGGGTTCAAGAAATAACATTTTCTTTTAATTTACATGGCAGCCATTTTGAAAATTTTATTATTTGTTGTTGTAACGGCGACAGAAATACACTTTCTGTGAAAAATTTAAACTCTTTACCTACTTACGGTTCCGGCCGCTGACAGACAGACGGACGGACAGACGGACAGATGGATGGACAGACAGGGAAGGCTCAGTAATAGGTCCCGTAGGCACCTTTCGGGTACGGAACCCTAAAAACGAATCACATCGTTTGCTCGGGTCTACAGAAAAATAAGTATACCTACCTAATATAACAAAAGCAAAATTTTTAATACCAACTGATCGACCGCTTTTAATGATTACTTAAATGATTTGAATCGTAGGGTTGAATGTTGATTTTCCTATTGTAATTATTTCCTGTATACAGGGATGTATTTACCCTAGGGGCAATAGGGGCTATGGCCTCAGGGCGACAGTTTGTTCACAGAAACAATGCTTTCACTATCCGTGTAAGCAGTTTTATTTGAAATTAAAGAAAACTCTTCAAAAATTAACTGATTTTCTATTAAAATAATAGGGAATGTCAAGCTTTTTGATAATTTATGGGGCACTAAACCCAATTTATGGGGCAATTTGGGGCCCAGACACCAAATCTAAATATATTTACAGAAAGATATGACTGACTGGCTGACTGATCTATCAATGCACAGCTTAAACTATACTAGACTTGGCAGGCAAATAGTTATTAATTATTATAATGTAGACATATTATGCGAAGAAAGGATTACTGAAAATTCAACTCCTAAATGGGTAAAATAGGGGGCTTCAAATTTGTGTAGTCCACGCGAGTGAAGTCAGGAGCATAAGCTTGTCTTAAAATACACCCTCGCTTGTATATACCGACATCATTGCCTTCTGAGTGAAACCTTTCAACCTTAAAATTATTCAAAACATCACACGATGCCTACATTATTTTCAAATAGTAAAGCGTCTCTACCCCTGGGGAGAGGCTATACAAAACATTTTTCACTGGGAAAGTACTGGACCTACTGGCCAAAAACACATATATATAGACTAAAACTAAAAAATATCTAATTCAATTAATATAGCAAACAATTTGATACGTTTCACGAAAAGCGAATTTTCACACAGTAAATAATACATGCGAAAATTAATTTACCGCGAAACCAACCTGCGCTATTGATCCTGATCATAATTCCTAGTTAAGATAAAGTCAAAGTCAATTCATTTATTCAAAGTTGATACCATTGTACACTTTTTGACTGTCAATTATTGTTAAGAAAATGATGTAATCATTGATTTTAGAGCCACCACTACAATATAATGGTGATAATACTTAATGTAGCAAACGCCTGTACCTAGGTGCGAAAATCGAAAAGCCATTTCCCGTGAATAATGGCGTCTGAAGATTCGCTGTCCAAAAAAAATATTCACCAAATGATTTAACTAGCTCATCGCTACTTGTCTCTATTATCTCTACTACTACTACATTAACTCTGACTCTTTGTATAAGTTTCGGGAAAAGATTTTCGTATCTTGGAAGCCTTGAGTCTTACCAGCTAAAATTTGAGACCACACTTTACTTTTAGCCATAGTTTGTTTACATTATTAGATACAGTTCATTCATTCTTTCTTTTTTGTTTATCTTTATCCACTTAATTATTATCATCATTTAACCTATTAATATTTTTTTTGTAACTTTGTTGTTGTAAATTTTGTGTTCACTTGTAAATAGCGACTACATTTAGCAAATAAGTTTAGATTATGTACTATTTTTAATGTTTAATGTAAGTAGCTGTAAGTGAACCTAATTAATAAAAATAAAATAAAATACTACTATTATCTTTCGTCTCTATTGATTTGGCTGCTGTGGCCGAAATTCGTTCAGGAAAACAATCTAACAGAGATCAACTCCTAGACGTGTGGTCTGATGAACTGTCTACTGCACGCGTTTGGGATCAAAGGTAAACCGATCTCTAAAGTCAAGCTGTGAACACCAAGTATATTTATTTATTTATTTGTACCAGAAAGTTGTAACAATATAAATAAAAGGAAAGAAAAAGTGGACAGGGAAGCACTTATCTCTATAAGAGATCTCTACCCTTGGCAGTGCGAGAGGTTGTAAATGGAGTAGAATAGGTACAGCAAAGATAGACAGTAATCATGAAAAAAAAAAAAAAGTAGATATTATGTTATAATATATACTTACAAATATTTATATATTAAAATAGACTTACAAAAACATATATACCTTAGTACATAAATATATCTTATAATATATAATATATACATAGGTACTCGTACTCTTGAGTCTCGATTTGATCATTTTATCCGACTCCTATTGTTCTAACAATACAAATCAATCACTACTTATATTATCACACTTCACACTAATATTATAAAGGCGAAAGTTTGTGTGTATGTTTGTGTGTGTGTGTATGTTTGTTATTCCTTCATGCAAATACTATTGGACGGATTTGGAATGGAGATAGATAATATCCTGGATTAGCACATAGGCTACTTTTTATCCCGGGAAATGAAAGAGTTTCCACAGGATTTCTGCATTCTAAATCCACGCGGATGAAATCGCGGGCATCAGGCTCCACTTCGCTCCACTCCACAGATTTGCGTCGGATCTTAGTCGTTTGTATTACCTCCTTCAATCTAAAAGGCAACCTTCTAATATTACATCAGCTAACTTGAATAGTTACGCACACTTGGGATTTAAGTTTATACTTTAACTCCTAAGGCCCAAGCATTCTCAAGTTAGCTAACCAAACATCTAGTTGGATAGTTAGAATATGTTAGAATATACTTTTCAGTGACGCCATTAAAAGTTCCGCTAGCAAGTTGAGCAAGTTTAGAAGCGATTTCGCACTAACTTACTAAATGGAGTACGAAATCGAATAAGCAATTCGTTTTGTTATATATAGTTGATATATAGTTGATGAGGACTCACCTACCTATGGAGATGCAGACGAGCACGTTAGAGGACATCAACTTTGCAGATCGGCAGGAATACCTGCCGAACTGCAAAGTTGATGAGGACTCACCTATCTATGGAGATGCAGACGAGCACGTTAGAGGACATCAACTTTGCAGATCGGCA
Source organism: Maniola jurtina (assembly GCF_905333055.1). Classification (NCBI taxonomy): domain Eukaryota; kingdom Metazoa; phylum Arthropoda; class Insecta; order Lepidoptera; family Nymphalidae; genus Maniola; species Maniola jurtina. The sequence goes on along the minus strand of NC_060046.1, from coordinate 12,074,100 downwards.
GGAATACCTGCCGAACTGCAAAGTTGATGAGGACTCACCTATCTATGGAGATGCAGACGAGCACGTTAGAGGACATCAACTTTGCAGATCGGCAGGAATACCTGCCGAACTGCAAAGTTGATGAGGACTCACCTATCTATGGAGATGCAGACGAGCACGTTAGAGGACATCAACTTTGCAGATCGGCAGGAATACCTGCCGAACTGCAAAGTTGATGAGGACTCACCTATCTATGGAGATGCAGACGAGCACGTTAGAGGACATCAACTTTGCAGATCGGCAGGAATACCTGCCGAACTGCAAAGTTGATGAGGACTCACCTATCTATGGAGATGCAGACGAGCACGTTAGAGGACATCAACTTTGCAGATCGGCAGGAATACCTGCCGAACTGCAAAGTTGATGAGGACTCACCTATCTATGGAGATGCAGACGAGCACGTTAGAGGACAGGTAGAGGCCGAATGCTCGCATCACGAGCAGCACCTTGCACAGCAGGTTGCCGACCAGCCATGCGTTCGTGTACTTCCAACCGATCTGCAACAATCATATTTCATTACTAGGAAAACTGGTCAGCTGAAGAACACAAAAAGTCGTAATTTTAATTTCTTAATTAAACTAAAAAAATAAAAACTACGCCAAAACTAAACTATGCCAAAAAAAACCGGTCCGTCCGTCCATCCGCCCGTCCGTCCATCGTCTCTGTCAAGAAAACCTATAGGGTACTTACTTCCCGTTGACCTAGAATCATGAAATTTGGCAGGTAGATAGGTCTCATAGCACAAATCTGAATAGTTTTAGATTTATCGTGCAAAATGTCGGAAAAATACATACGGAACCCTCGAAGCGCGAGCCTGACTCGCACTTGGCCGGTTTTTTGAGCAATGGTGTAGGTAATAACTAATAAGCATCATTGGCGAAATTAGAAGCGAAGCCGAAGCGCGTGATAAAACGTATTGTACCTTTTATAAAATAAATAATTAAACGATATATAAACACCGTAGGTATATGAGACTATTCAAACAGAATCTTAATTAGGTATTATTCGCAAACAGGCGTGAAATTATAAAACGCTGCGTCATTCGTTTCATCTTACATAGTCTCACCTTAATTAACTTTCACGTATAAGATAACTACATTTCAAACCCCTTATTTTACCCCCTTTAAGGGTTGAATTTTCAAAAATGCTTTCTTATCGTACTTATACAGCTATCTGCAATCTGCATGCCCAGACCGATCCCACCATTAGTTTGAACTGTACGTTGATAGATCAGTCAGTCAGTCAGTCTGTCAGTCAGCTTTTTCTTTTTAACCCCTGACCCAAAAAGAGGGGTGTTATAAGTTTGACGTGTGTATCTGTGTAGGTATCTGTCTGCGGCATCGTAGCTCCTAAACTAATGAACTGATTTTAATCTAGTTTTTTTTGTTTGAAAGGTGGCTTGATCCAGAGTGTTCTTAGCTATAATCCAAGAAAATCGGTTCAGCCGTTTGAAAGTTATCAGCTCTTTTCTAGTTACTGTAACCTTCACTTGTTGGAGGTGTTATAAATTTTTAATTTACACTTGTATAAACATAGAGTGTAACTATGGTCTCTTTTAAATTCATATTCGCTCACGGCTGAAATTAATGACATTAATGAATCTACCTAGTATCTATCGAAACTCTTTCGAATGCGAAAATTTGTCTTTCTGTGAAAACTTACTAACAATTGTGAAAAATTATATTAGTGCTGCTATTGATTTACATGTTACGACCACGTTGCCCACAGCACCCGCGCCCATCATCGCCCTTCACACACTCAGCAGGTCGCATACCTATTGTATTACCACCACTTACCTCCAACGGTATGACCCCGCAAGTGACACAGACGTCGGCGACCGCGAGATGAGTCATGAGCATGTCGACTCGTGAGCGCCGTCGCCGCGCGCCCGCCAGCGCGGCTAGGACGACCACGTTGCCCACGGCGCCCACGCCCATGAGCATGCCGTACGCGCTCAGCACGGCGCCCTGCTGGCGCCCGGCCACCTCCTCCCAGGCCTCCCAGCTTATGTTGTGTCTCTCTTCAGCCATCTCGAAGTATTCCCAGAATTTGCGGTCTACTAATGTCGTTGATGAGTTTCCCCATTTTGACGTTTCCAGCGACGTATTTGAGAGCATTATGAATGTAGGTCTTTTGCATGGATTTAGGAAGTCAAAATACTTTTGCTAACTAAACCGATTTCATTGACTACATTGTTATTTTCTTAAGTCCCTAGTTGAAAATATACCGGTAACTGAACAATTAAACCATAGTTGTTTGATGATGATCTTTTAGTGATTTCTTTAATTTGTCATTAATAGTTGTGTTAAGCCTGCACCAGAACGATGGTAATATTTTTAATTATTATTACTGAATTGTTATAAATATAACTTTTCACTGTTAAGAAATCAGATTTTTAAACATTCCTTCAAATTAAATTGGAAGTCATTTCATTTCAGCCGAGTTTCTTGCTGGTTCTTCTCGGTAGGAACGGCATTCCGAACCAGTGGTAAATTATTTGACGATTCAAAAGCACTTGTAACAGTTTATTTGAATAAAAATCCATTCTATTCTATTCTATTCTATTCTATTGTCCACATGTATAGAAGTTAAACTGTTCTTTCAAAACTTTATCTAAGTTAGAACTTACTTCAAACTGATTCTACTTACACAGTTAAAAAGTTTACTGGTTTGCTTTCAATCGTCGAGTTTGTTTAAAACTTCGCTTTTGTTCATGAAAAGTATCCTTTCTGGTTCTCTGGTCTACTTCAATTACTTACGAGTACCTTTGTTTAAACTCTTTTCTTAAAAAGTTCGATTTCGACATACAAAACTAAATAACGAAGTTATATTCACATACGCTATTACTACTTTCCTACTATTTCGTAGATAAAAAAAAACATCTGAAAATAGTGTAATTTTGCATATATTAAATATATAATATTCAGATAAAACGGTTTAGAAATCACACCCTTTTATAAAAAAAAATGAGAAGTAGCTAAAGAAGCTCTATTCAAGTTTTTAAGTTGTCATATAATAATAGTCCTCACAATGATACAACCAATTTTTATACTATTACAATAACTATAAAAATTACTATTGTTTACATAATTCGTAGCCCTCGTAGGCGTAGACACTACAATATAAAACAAAATAGGTATCTCTACCTCATAAAATACTTTAATCAAAGTTGCACTCCTCGTTTTGGTTTGTTTAAACTTTTAATGTTACCATAATTTCACCTGCACGGTTAATAATATAACACATTCACAAGTGGGCAACAGTTTGACTTTTAATAAAGTTTGTTGCTACGAGAAGTTCTCGTAGACGAGTCGAAAGCTTTTCCGACGTAGCGACGTACGCTCTACGCCGGGGGTTACCGCCAACTGAAGTTGAACTTTGGATTGGCTACGAACTGTCTACGCCGCTACGGTAACATGCGTAGATTCTCGCTATGTACACCTTAGGGGTTGTTATTTAGATCCTGATCTATTGTTTGTTTTAGGGATTTTAAAGTTACAACCTCAATGGCTCAACGGTTATAGGAGTGGACTGAATTCCGACGGCGGCGGTTCAAACCCCAGCCGTTGCACTATTGTCGTACCCACTCCTAGCACAAGCTTTAGGCTTAGTTAGAGGGGAAAAGGGGAATGTTAGTCATAATTAAAATGGAAAATATTCTTTATTTAAAAAAAATTGGTTGTCTGTAAAGTCGGTTTACTGACGATAGTTGAACGTGACAACAAATTTCTTGTGCTTCTTTGTCGCTCGTTCCGCGCTCTCGCTTGCACTTCAAGCCTAACATGGAACGCCTCAGAGCGAGGTAACGCCGCATGAGTCATGTTTTTTCGTGCGTGCAGCTGGCTCTATCGAATTATAAGACGTTGTCACGTCAAAAAAAACCTGTTTTGTGTCATCATCAGCCTGTGGACGTCCACTGTTGGACATAGGCCTTCCCTATAAAGCGCCACCACACCCGGTCCTCAGCCTTCCTCATCCAGCCACTTCCCGCCAGCCGCTTTATATCGTCGGTCCATCGTGCTGGAGGAAGCATCGTGCTGTTTTGTGTGCCTTTTCTATAAATAAAATGAAAAATTCTAGGTTTTGATATTCTACGGTAGATTCTACCCATGTTAACGAAGATACCGTAACACTTTCGCGTGCTTTTTTTTCTTCAACATGTATTGTTTTAACGGTGAAGGGAAACATCGTGAGGTGGCTTGAAAGCCCGAGAGTTCTGAATAATGTTCTCAAACTTTTGAGGCAGGAACTTGTGTGCTCAGTAATGAGCCGGCGATGAGTCGATCATGATGTCATAGTGAAAAATAAGGTATCTCTATATAAGGTATACATAATATAATATTAGGTAATGTTTTGTTACATAGTTGGTTTTGATAAGGGTACCGGTGTATTTTGCTTCTGCCATGAACGAGAGTAAAACGATCCCTGAGCCCTCACTTAGGTAACTTTACCCTGTTCGGTACAAACAGCAAAAAATATTCATTTATCAATTCGTTCTGCAAGTCAGTGAAGGGTTAGATTTTGAACTTCTATAGAGTTTTTCCTCTGCCGTCGTATTCCTTCCTCATTGCTGAACGTCATGACCCCTTTGCATAAATCCACATGCGAAAGAACAAAAGCGACCGACATAGCTCAAAGGATTAGCAAGCTGAAGTGGCAATGGGCAGGTCATGTCTGGGACTTCGTCTGTGTTGACATTTGCTGGCGCGCGTGTTGTGCCTTTTTGGAGTGTTTTTTTGTTAAAAGTGGCCGGTTTTTGTGTTGTACTGGTGGTGGAACTGATTGAGAAGCGCTCTAAAGGGGCGCCGCGTGTGTGTCGGCGAGCGCCGACACAGACGAGGTCCATCCATACTTATATAGTTTCCCTAACTTGTAAATAACTACAAACTCGACATTGGCTAATCTGTGTAAAGCCAGACGAGAGATAAAAAAAAAGGTCATGTCTGTCGCAGAACCGACGGCTGATGGGGTAGACGTTTTCTGGAGTGGAGACCGTATAAGCGCAGTGTAGGACGACCTCCAGCCCGTTGGACCGATGACCTGAAGAATGTGGCGGGGAGCGGGTGGTTGAGGAAGGCGCAGGACCGTGTTTGGCGGCGAGCTCTTGGAAAGTCCTATTTCCAGCAGTAGACGCATACAGGCTGATGGAATGGATGGCACATGACTTTGCGTAGATATAGGTTTTTATCACGTAAGAACTCTGATTTTCCGGGATAAAAGTAGCTAATGTCCATCTTCGGGATGCAAGCTGTCTAGGTAGTAGGTAGGTGGGTTTTGGGGATGGGCCGTGCAAAAGAAACAGACAGAGACACACTTTCGTATATTTATTGTATTAGTATGGATAAGTATAAATAAAAAAAGTTTTAAAAATTAAAAAATATTTATTTACTAAAAGTAGTTACCAACTAAAACGCATTTTTTTATTTGTTCCATTATAGCGTCTAGTGAGTGCCATATTGTTTTTGACTACTTTGATATCTTTATTCTTATAGTAGCACTCGGAAGATTAAAACAAATCTGTTTGTGCAAAAATCATTCAAATCCACACGTTTGGTTTATAAAGCGCCACAACGAAACATACAAACATAAATAAATTGATAGTCCACTCTTTTGCGTTGCGCAATAGCGTAAAATAAAACGCGTCAAAAGCGAGCCGGACTCGCATACGACGGGTTCCGTACCATCATAGTCTCGAAAGACAGCGCCATCTACATGTGATTTAGGAAACTAATAATTTATTCCAACCCTATAGGTTTTGACAGAGATGACAGACGGACAGACAGACAGACGGACAACAAAGTGATCCTTTAACAGTTCCGTTTTTCCTTTTGAGGTATGGAACCTTAAAAACGGTAGTATAACGGGATAACCTAACCCGTAGGTATAACTGGTAATGTGTGGCACTGTTTTCAAAAAGCCAGCCAAGTGCGAGTCAGACTCGCGCACTGAGGGTTCCGTACTCGGATATTTTTTCCAACATTTTGCACAATAAATCAAAAACTATTATACATAAAAATGAATAAATATCTGTTTTAGAATGTACAGGTTCATTCATCGTTCCCTTTCATATGATGATGATTGGTATAGTTGTCTTACTTTGAAAATTGAAACACATTTTAATTTTTTTAAATGATGTAACCACAAATTCGCGGTTTTCAGATTTATTCCTGTACTTGTGCTATAAGACCTACCTACCTACCAAATTTCATGATTCTAGGTGAACAGGAAGTACCCTATAGGTTTCTTGACAGACGGACAGACAGACAACAAAGTGATCCTACAAGGCTTCCGTTTTTCCTTTTGAGACACGGAACCCTAAAAATAAAAGGTTTTCTTTGTTTGTTTTCTTTCTTGTCAGTATTATCGTGGTATGAGCCGCACGTGTATGGGGTCGACGCAGCGCAGCACGATGTCCGCCTTGAGGGTGGGTCGCGCCCCTCTCGTCATGGGCTGCAATCTAAACTTGCGTACGATCTCGCTGAGCGCGCACTTCATCTCCATTTTCGCGAAACGTTGGCCTGGGGAAGGGAAACAAAGAACTATTTATTTTAAGACTAGCGACTCGCCCCGGCTTCGAACGGGTAGCTTATATTACAATTTTCGGAGGGATCTGTAATTTTTAGTTATTATTTATTTCCAAAATACCTGCCAAATTTCATGATTCTAGGACAACGGGAAGTACCCTATAGGTTTCTTGACAGACACGACCGACAGACAGACAACAAAGTGATCCTATAAGGGTTCCGTTTTTCCTTTTGAGGTACAGAACCGTAATAATATCGCGAATATGGGCCACAAGAACAAAAATACAATATTATTTGTATCGACCCATACTAACCGATGCAGTTCCTGGGTCCAGCGCTGAATGGCACATAGGCGTAGGGGTGCCTCGAGTCCACCTCGAGGAACCTCTCCGGCTTGAAGGCCTCGGGCTCCGGGTACAGGTCAGCCCTGCGCTGCACGTCGTATATATGCACCACGACTTCTTCACCCTTGAGTACTTTGATATCATCTGAAAGGTAAAGCAATATCATCATCATCATCATCATCATCATCATAAATAGGATTATTGATTTCAAGAAAACCCACTAGTTCTAACTCTATGGCTAACACCAAGGCTCTATGGTTAGATACTTATTTAGGAAAATCCAGCTTTCTATTTCTCAGTATCATTCATCAATCAACAATGAAGATTCGTAGTCAACTTAGGTATGTACACATAAGTTGACTACGAATCTTCATTGCTATGAGGTGATAGGGATATGGGTCGGGCGAATTTTAGGACGAGTTTTATTTTATTTGTGCTTATCATTAAGGCTCAAAAGGGCTAGAACGCAGAGACGTAAAACCAGTTAAAAAAACGGTTGTCTGTAAAGTCGGTTTACTGACGATAGTTGAACGTGACAACAAAGGCCGATTGTGCTTCTTTGTCGCTCGTTCCGCGCTCTCGCTTGCACTTCAAGCCTTACATGGAACGCCTCAGAGCGAGGTAACGCCGCATGAGTCATGTTTTTTCGTGCGTGCAGCCGGCTCTATCGAATTATAAAACGTTGTCACGTCAAAAGATAGCTTTGATTGCGACTTCACCAGATGGAAAGTGATGTTTCAGTGTTAGATGGATTAAGCACTAAAAAAGCTGTAGGTGCTATTGGTGTATTTAATGGCGAAGAAGATCTAGTATACCAACCGAAACCTTGAGAAGGTCGACTGAGGCAGATTTGAAAAGAGTGGGACTATCACCAGGTCAAGGTTAATACAAAGACAGGAGGGCATCAAAAATCAATGTTGCAGCACTATGTTCCACGGCGGAATTAAAGGGCTTAATAGTCTATCATCAAGGCTAACTAAACCAAATCGAACTGACCTAACATAAAATCTTCTACAATTTCTCGCCCAATGAAGGGCACACTGGGGTAAAGCCTGAGGATCTCTTTTATGACAGCCTCCAGGTACTTCATATCGCCCAAGTCTGACATGTTGGTGCCTTGGTCCGAGTCACCGTACAAAGATTTGTACTCTTCAAAAATGCGCTCCTGAAACAAATAAAACCAAATGAAGAAAGAAAAGAAAGAAAAACTGTTTATTTGGTACCAACAATAACTTAAAATAAATAAAATATAAAATGGGACGCGTGGTGTGTGGTGCCAAAATGGACTCCACTCAGCATTTGCTGCGCCTGTGTCGGGAACGCAGGCACAGCGCTGGTCTTCCGTGAAGCCAGAAGTTTCGGACGGTAACTATAGGATGCAATATACAAAATACAAATACAATACAAAATAAATAATGTGGTTAGTAGATATAGGGTTAGTACAATAATTTAATGATAAAGTAGGTATATAATAAAATAAAGTAGAATAAAGATGTGGGAGGACCTGAACTACGCGCCTTCCTCACCTTTTTGCTGACGCAATAACAAAATTCTTAAATTTGATTTGAACCATGTTTTTGATTTGCTTATATCGCGCAGGGGAGGAGGCAGGTTGTTCCAGCATTTCGTAGCGGCATATTTAAAGCTACCACGAAATGCTGCGGTTACATGATGAGGAGTTCTTAGAGTCCAGACTCTGTTGGAGCGAGTGTTGGTCTTCTTCGTCTCTTGGCAAATCAAAAGTCTTTTCCTTTTAACCGAATCTTTCATTGTTATTTTATTTTTATTTTATGGAAAAGGCACACAAAACAGGCTGTAACTCTAAAAAGTCAAAATATAAAAACAATATAAGTATCATGATCTAATATAAGTAATAACCCCTATACCTTTTAGCTCACAGACACAATATTGCTTTAAGTTTAATTTGTATGAATTGCATTTTTTTTATGATTTTGTTAAGCTGAATAAACTTTTATTTATTTTATTTATTTAATAGGTGTACACAACATTACCTAAATAAATAAATAACTAAAAATTATAATAATATAAGAAATATCTAACCACCTTCTCAAAGGAGAGGATGAAAGTAGAAATTTTCTCACCTGTACTTCTTCATGGTCAGCCAAAAGCATTAATCCGAATGACAAAGCCGTCGCCGTGGTGTCATGACCCTGTAAAAATGAAATTTTTCTTTAATACCAATCAGTTTCGGCTTTTGATCGCAATCATAATATTTTAATGGTGGAAAAATTGGTTATGCCAGACAGGAGATAACCTGCAAGATCTGCTGATGATACAAGAGTTACAAGAAGCATACGCGATGCATTTTTCAATTCTCAAAATGCTAAAACGTTACCTAAGACGGTAAAATGGCTTTTTAAAAGAATATTAGCCATCATAATCATGACTAATACTCCCCTTTCCCCTCCAATTAAGCGTAAAGCTTGTGCCAGGAGTGGGTACGACAATAGTGCAACGGGTGGCGTTTGAACCGCCGACCTTTTGGAATTCAGTCCGGTCCTCAACCGTTGAGCTATCGAGGCTTGAAAGGAAGGAACAACTTACAACAACAATCATTACCAAATACCACGTTCTTCAATCTCTTCACATCATTCTTGGCAGAGTGGTCGCGGTCACTAAGTGATTTTTACGGGCATATTGATTTGCCTTACGAGCTTTCAATAACCGAATAATTGAGCAAAAACAAATGGTACTCACACAATGGCGAATGAATTACATGACATAACATATATTATTAGGCCATAAGGAATAGTTTGTGCGATAATTACTAATTTGTATTGTATTTCGTGATTGTCGTATAAGCTATTCCGGGCTTAAATGCATCAGATAAAAATTCCACGCACATAAAACGGCCAAGCCGTACTTTTTTAACCAAGATGTAGGGTTTGTAGAATCAGAGCTTGTAAGTAGAGTTATTTGTTACTTATTGTTATATAAATGTGATCCAGACAAGAGCACTTAAGAGCTATATACCTACTTTGGACTTGGGATAGGTCGCATGGGCAGCACAAACCTAAGCTCAGCTAGGGGCTTGGCTCTACTAGAGATCTCATAACTTTTTAACAGTGAAAACATTATGAACTTGTGAGTCTTGGCAACCTTTACATGAAATGTTTTTGGTGGGATATTACTTACCTCAAACATAAACGTATTAACTTCTTCTCTAATACCCTCTAAATCTATTTCCCCTTTCCTCTCAGCTTCCAGTAATAAATCGAGGAGAGCCAACCTCCGTTTGCTTCCTCCGTTATCACCATTCACTGCATTTCCTACATCGCCCCTATCATAAGCCTTTTTCCTCTCCATAATAACATTGTCGGCAAACGAATGCACTTTTTTCAATGATTTTGCAAACCTTTTGCCCAATGGATGCAAATAAAATATAAAATCGTTATGCAAGTAAATCTTTGTCAACCGTTCCATAACTATCGATCCAATGTCTAAAATGGCTTCCTTGTATTCAATTTTTGTTTGGGACGTGTCCGAATCCAATTTGATGCCCATTGCGGTTTCTGAAACAAAAAAAAAACAACGTAGAGTTTTTGTTAGTGCTTTAAAAATAACTTGGGTAACTAAAAAAATACCCGTGTAAAAAAGCAACGTTTTTATTGTTTTGATCCTCCTTTGGTTTGTTTTTAGGAATTCTAATTTCTATTATTTTTAAGGAATTCTGGAAGTAATTTGGATTTATGCCCATTTCTAGGGACCCGTAATAAAATTATAAAGAAGGAACCCTTTTGATTTGATGGCATATTTTATTGAAAATTGAATACTTGAAAAGAGCAACCGCCGAGTTTCTTGCTGGTTCTTCTTGGTAGGAACGGCATTCCAAACCAGTGGTAGATATTTTGACGATTCAAAAGCACTTATAAAAGTTTAATTGAATAAAAATATTTTTTTTTTGATTTTTTTGATACGACTGAGTATGTCCGTTTGTCATACATGTCATGACATTTGAATCCTAAGATGCTAGAATGGCGAACTCACACCGAAAAGCTCAGCGTTGCAAAATACTTGCATAGGTACAACTTTTTATCCCGGAAAAGCAGAGTTCCCGCGGGATTTTTTAAAATACCTAAATCCACGCGGACGGAGTCGGGGGCATCGTCTAGTAAATAATAAAAACCTAAATAAGTCTTTATTGACGAGAAATTTAACCGTCATTTTGCCTTTGGCCTTCACACTAGGGAACCTGTCGTGCATGCAATGTCGTCAGTAACTACTTTGACGGTGCATATTTTTTGTAAATATACATTTTTAACCGACTTCCAAAAAAGGAGGAGGTTCTCAATTCGTCGGGATCTTTTTTTTTTTTTTATGTATGTTCCCCGATTACTCAAAGACCCCTGGACCGATTTGGAAAATTTTTTTTTTTGTTTGAAAGGGTATACTGTGCAGGTGGTCCCATATAAATTTGGTGAAGATCTGATGAATATCTTCGGAGATGGAGAACAGAACTCCTCAATGGATAAGAGCAAATTGCTCGCGATCAGTGTAATAGCTTAGTAAACAGTAGGGTTTTAACTGGGCATAGCATATTATAGTACAGTGGGGCCACTAAAAATTGTGAAATAAAAAATTTTCAAAAGAAAAATAAAACCGACTTCAAAAACCAAAAACACTAAAAAGTAGAAAATAATTTTTGTTTAGCTACACATGTAATGTACCTAGGTATGAAGTCGGGCGAGCTTCACTCTTGGATTTCTAATTTTGTTTTAATATGCTCGCTCGACTTCATACCTAGGTACATTACATGTGTAGCTAAACAAAAATTATTTTCTACTTTTTAGTGTTTTTGGTTTTTGAAGTCGGTTTTATTTTTCTTTTGAAAATTTTTTTGTGGTATTTTTTGTTGTACATGTACGAGTTAATATGTTTATCTTTTATATATATATGTTTCGATTAGTATGTGAGTATTTTTAAAGTTCGAAATTGTTTTTTTAAATAATGCTTTTCACTGCATTTGAAATTGGCTAGGTACTTTCTCATAATGGAATTTGAAATCAGTAAATTCACAATTCTGAGACGGGTAAAATTTCTTGCTTTTGTTGCGATGACTTGTACATTTTCTGAAGCAAACAACGTTATCCGAAATTTAATTTTTAAGCGTTTAAAAGCTATCTAATGACTTGGAATTGAAATGCTCACAAAATTTACTTTAATGCCGGATAATAGCTTAAATTGTCCTATTCTTAGTTATTTACAGTGATATCATATAAATACTTAAGACTTAAGAGTGAAATCACTCTTAGTACTTATAATATAATATCACTGTTTTCACTCTTGTACATATAATATTATGTTTGGTAGTAAATTAAATAAAGAAGAAAAAAAAGTACTAAGTAATTTAGCAGTAGGTACCTAGGTGAATATTTTATTTTTGTTAATAGATAAATACGGCATCGTGTTTGTTTATCGTTAATATGAGTAAATGAGATAATAATTACTATTATTATACAAAGTAGCTATTGCTATACATATAATATGATAAGACACTATCCATACTAATATTATAAATGCGAAAGTGTGTCTGTCTGTCTGCTCACGGCCCAACAGTTTAACCGATTCTGACGAAATTTGGTACAGGGTTAGCTTATATCCCGGGGACGGACATAGGCTACTTTTTATCCAGGAAAATCAAAGAGTTCCCACGGGATTCCTAGATACCCGTCCGCTTAACCGATTTGTATGAAAGGTACCGAGGTAGCTTGCATCCATGTTATTGATATAGACAGCTGTCTATATCAATAACATGGATGTTTTATCCCGGAAAACCAAGCAGTTCCCACGGGATCTTTAAAAACCTAAATCCACGCGGACGAAGTCGCGGGCATCCTCTAGTTAATTATAAGGCAACCTCATGCACCTTTAGATAGAGTAGCATTAGAAAAGATAAATAGGTAGGTACTAGTTGTATTCAAGAAAGCTTGCTGCCAATTTTTTCAGTTCACTCAATTACGGGGTTATACGGGGTAACCCGAAAAATACGGGGCGTCTGGCAATCCTACCGGTATGGGACCTTCTCTTTCATTTTTAAGAGAGATAGATATAGGTATCTACTAGCTGTGCCCGCAACTTCGTTCGCGTGGAATAGTGACTTTTCGGGCAGCGTGATTCTTTAAATTGACATAACTTTTTTATTTATGAACCGATTGGCATGAAATAAACATTAAATGTTAAGTGAAGCTTACTTACAATATATTAGTGAAAACCTTATCTAAATCGAATAAGCCGTTTCTGATATTAGCGTGCACAAACACACAGACAAACAGACAAACACACAAAAAAAATTAATTACAATTTCGGCTTCGGCATCGATATAATAACAACCCCTGCTACTTTTTTTTTATATATTTCCATTGTACAGACACCACTTTTCTACAATTTTATTATATGTATAAATTTCTATACCGACTTACCACAGATAGAATAAAGCATGTAATCGCTTATAAATGGTATGACGTCCAGAACGTCTTTGCCTTCCTTAGTCAGTTTCCGAAGCTCGTCCACCATGCTCCTGCTTTGCTCCTCGAAAACCTTCAGGAAAGTCTTCAGGATATCAAAGTGGAATGTCGGAGTCAGGATCTTGCGACGCCGGTGCCATTTGTTACCTGAAACGCTTCATTAGATTGATCATCATGAAATTTTTGACGTGACAACGTCTTATAATTCGATAGAGCCGGCTGCACGCACGAAAAAACATGACTCATGCGGCGTTACCTCGCTCTGAGGCGTTCCATGTAAGGCTTGAAGTGCAAGCGAGAGCGCGGAACGAGCGACAAAGAAGCACAATCGGCCTTTGTTGTCACGTTCAACTATCGTCAGTAAACCGACTTTACAGACAACCAATTTTTTTTTACACGACTTCCCAAAAAAATATTTTCAGGGTTCATGTCTGTATGCATGTTTTTATTCCATCATAACTTCTAAATGCCTGAACAGATTTAGATGTATGGGGTATCGTTCGAATTCTTACACCATCCCGAGCGATACTGGCAAAATCAATGAAATTGAAAAAAATCCTGAGCATAAAAAACATGAGTCGGAAAATACAAATTGGTTTTTCTTTTGAGCTATAATCATTTTATCGAAATTTTATTAAAATGTCACTCAGTGAAGTAGCGATGTAGAACCAACCAATGTCAAAGAGCTCAATCGAATCAAGAGAATAAACCACAGTTCTCTAAACAGTAAAAAGAGTTACCTGTGCTAACGAGCAGGCCAGTTCCTAGCCAGGGCTCCATAAACCGGTAGGGCTTACTCTTCGTAATGTTCCTCGAGTGCGATAACACAATCTATAAAATACCTAGTTGTGATTAGAAACCTTTGATTAACACAAAACAATTGAAAAACAATTAGAAAAGCTATAATCCTCGATTGTATTGATATCTCGGTTCCAAAGTGTAACAATTCGTAACGGATTCTTATAACATTCATCATTATTCATTTTGGAATTAAAAGTGTTTTTAATATAATTCTAGTGGAAGTTGTTCCAAATGACTCGCTTTAAAAAAAAAAAAATTAACAATCCTCACAGTAATTTTGAAATAAAACAATCATGATTAAGTGCACTTATCGCTAACTCAGAATTGCAGACATGATACACTTTGGAACTGAGTTCCCTATATAGACATTTTCTCTTTGGAACTGAGGTACGGATGTGTAAATTTAATGTAATTATTCAAACCAAATCCTAACCTAACCTAACCTAATCATTGATAGCCTAGTGGTAAAAGACTTCCACCTTCTATTAGGGGGTTCCAGACTCCAGTATACTGATCGTATGTGCATTTCAATATTTTCAGGCAATAAATTATCACTTACTTTAAAAAAACATCGTGAAAAAACCTGCACACTTGTGAGTTCTCCAATATTCACGAAGATGTGTGTAGACTGCCAATCCACACTTTACCAGTGTTGTGGACTACAGCGTTGCACGGTTTAGCCGGTAGGGTGGTAACTAGCCACAGCCGAAGCCTTCCACCAGATATTTACTCCAGAAAGCAAAAGCTGCACTTGCCTCGATGTCCTCCACGCCATATATATGCAGGATGTATCTGCCAAAAGCTGAGATAACAACACGGGTTCCATACTGGCTCGGCAGGTCGATGATCTTCTTGAATATTTCCTCTGAAACAAAATGTTATTACTGAATTGGTTGTCAAATGCAGTTTAAATTACAGAGGAGCTGAAACATGGACACTGACAAGTTCAAAGTCGCTGAGCGGGCTAGGTTAGGTCTCATTCTAAAGGATGAAAGTAATCGTAGCAGAACCAAAATGACTGAAAAAGCTGCATTAATTAACAAGTTGAATTGATATTGGGTAGGGCATGCCAGTCGCAAAACTGATGGCCGATGTTGCAGACGCGTTCTGGAGTGAAGACCACGTATCAACCAATGCAGTGTAGGGCAGCCTCCAATCCTGGACTGACGGCCTTGGGAAGGTAGCGGGAGATTGGTAGATAAGGAAGATAGAGGATCCTGCTGCCAAAGCCATATCTCCTGTGGATCCACGCGAGCTGATGGGTCGGATTAAATTGGATCAGGATCGGCTTACCCTGAGTCAGTCCAATGAAAGCCAGGGCGCTGCCAACGATAGGCGCCTTTGGTGGCCCGGGAAGTCGAGCCAGGTCATTCTGCCCGTGGTTGAAGTACTTCCACAGAGCTACGATTATGACTACTGATACAAAAAGTGGCCACAGCATTTGAATGTCGCTGTAGATCTTCTAAATCTGAAAAAAAAGTTAAAGAAGCTATATGTCTGGTGGGAGGCTCCGGCCGTGACTAATTACCACCGTGCTTAAAACGTACAAAGCTCCGAAAATTCGAACC
Organism: Maniola jurtina; assembly: GCF_905333055.1. Classification (NCBI taxonomy): domain Eukaryota; kingdom Metazoa; phylum Arthropoda; class Insecta; order Lepidoptera; family Nymphalidae; genus Maniola; species Maniola jurtina. The sequence continues at coordinate 12,058,339 of NC_060046.1, read as the reverse complement.
ATGAACCGCTCCAATAAAAGGCGGACGTCCTAACCACTAGGCTATCATTATTCTACAAATACAGACGTCATTCATTCGTTATGGACCGAATCGAATAACCTGTTTATGCCTACCTCGGGTTCATACCTACCTTAATTTGTGTTGCCTACCTATATAATTCATACATCTACCGCTAAAACATAAAATGGACTCATAATGCAAAATCCAAGGTCTTTACGACTGCTGGCTCTAAATCAAATTATATTCATGTTCAAGTTAACCATCGAGTGAGTTAATTACCCTTTCAAATTAATGTGCTAAATATGCTTATTACCATAAGACAATAAACTGCTATTATTTTTTAATATAGCAGGTAGGTAATTTTATTAAAAAAAATTCCAAATGCGAGCACACGATAGCTATGGCCCGATGGCGGCTTATTTTAAATTTTTTTTTTTTTTGTTGTTCTAGAAGCAATAGCAATACACATTCTGTGAAAATTGCAACTCTATCTATTACAGTTAACGAGATACAGCTCACTGACAAACAGACGGAGAGACAGATGAACCGCGAACTTAGCAATAGGGTCTCGCAAGCACCTTCGGGAACCGTAATAACTAGAAATAGCTGAACACTTACATAAAAAAAATCACATTTAGTAGCTAACACATCCAATCCTGCTCACAAAAACTCAGACTTTACTCCGATCTCTAAATAAAAATTCGTAATTCGTAACATATTATTAAAAAAACATGAAACACAAGTTCACATCACAAAGGACACCACATGAGTAATGTGACGGACACTGCGTATCTACGCTGCGATCAGTGTTGCCAACAAGGTGAATCTAAAACTTGCTAAACTGATGTTAAAATTTTGCCAAAATTATGCTAATTGCTTTATAATATTGCCAGAAAATAAGCTAACATTTTTCAATGTCAAATACAACGTCATTTAATTTTAAATGTTTATTAATCAACAAAATTTTGATTTATTCTACGTTTTAATCGACTATGTTACTAAATAAAATGTTAATATCTTCGTCTTCATCGGCAGGCTCGGCAGCTGATGTGCATGTAGACGTGGAAGCCTTATTCTCAAGACTATAACTCTCCTTGGTACCTATAGAGCGCAGTACGTTATCCGGAACTGTGTAAGAATAGCAGCATTTCCCTGCCCTCTTTAGGCCGAATCTGACGTATAGAATGGCATTTAAAGTTTTTATCGACAAACGGTTGCGAAGTTTAGATTTGACTATATTCATTTGGCTGAAAACGCGTTCAATTTCTGCGTTGGAATGAGGTAGTGATAATAATGATATTGCTAACTGAGATAAATCTGCAAAGGGGTTATTACCAGCTGCATCTTTGTAATCAATTACTTCATTCCAGAATTCTACAGTGGAAGATGTGCGTTCCCATTTAATGTGCACTATGTTTCTCCATTGAGACATGAGCCTATCCATTGTAGATGCATCCAGTCGGAATTCTTTTGCAATATCGATTAGAGAAGGCTTGACTGCTTTTAAAGTTTCTTCTACTGAAAATAAAGATACTTTCTCAAGTATATTAAAATTAATTGGTAATCTAGAACGCAGCTCTGAAACAAGTTTCAGTGTGAAATTCAGGCAACGTTGACGTAAATTATTTTCCACTTCAGGTTGAAGGTTGTATTCCCGTAATTTTGTTTCAAAAGCATATCCCATGTACGGTTTCGGATCCAAATAACTTTCTATATTTTGTGTAAAAATATCGACTCTCGCAGTTGGGTTCAAAATACGCCGACTTGTAGATTGAACTAAGGCACACAAATCTTTGTAAAGTTTTGTTGGGTCAATATTGTTGCTTTCAAATAGCTTGTTCACAGTTTGGACTTCCTCCAAAATAGGTTTTAAATACAATAAATACAAATGATTCACAGGATCATTATACATGGAGTATAGTGTTTCTGCCATATAGCAGTGGTTATCGCGCCTAGCAACTTCAAACAGGAGTTTTAATTCCACCCATTGCTCCAGAATACGGTTGACTGCTGGTTCAATTGATATCCATCGGGTGTTGCACATCTGTGGAATTAACAATGGTTCGGAGCCACAGTTAATTGTTTGGTAGATATTTTTGTAATATAGTCGACGGTTCGAAGAATGACTAAACCAATTGTAGGTTTCTCTTATTAGAAATTCAACATTCCGTGGTAGAGTTTCTTCCGAAGCATGCGATAAAGCCAACTGTAATGAATGGCACACGCAGCGAACTAATACCAAATTATCATTACCAGTTTCATTTTTTAATAGGGCATGTACTCCGTTGTTAGTGCCTGTCATCACCGTAGCATTATCTGTGCCAATACCGATCATTTTTTTTATTTCAATATTCAAAACTAACAATAATCCTTTAATACCGTTGACTATGCTGTTTGCAGTGCCATCTTCAATCTCGACCAACCCCAGAAATGTGGATATTATTGTTTTTAAAGATCGGCTGAAATATCTGATCGATACTCCCAACATTTTGCTTACAGAAATATCCGTGGACTCATCGAGCAAGAGACTATACTCTTGGTCTCCCAAATCTGACACAATTTCTTCAATAAAATGAGGCGCCAAAACATTTTTTATAATATTTGTGCATTTTGTACGATGGACTCGTAAGTCTCCACTTTTGCTATCACCGAATCGGTGTTTACATAAGTTTGATAAATGATCGACAGCCATAATCGAACAATGCGCGCACACAAACATCGCTAGTGAAGATTCTGCTCTCTGTGTATTTAGATCTTTTTTAACTTTGGGAAAATTAATTGTTCTTTGACTTTTTACTGGTTCTATAGCTTTCTTATGCTTGATTGACAAAATATGTAACTTTAAACAATGGACTTTTGCAATCATCTCGCACTTGCAGTACTTACAATAGGCCTTCGTCGTATCATCTTTGACAGGCTGTAACCAATCCTTGAAATCCAGCATTTGCTCCCACTCAGACCGGTAATGCTGACTGTATTTAGGCGGCATATTAACGACTATTAAGCAATTAATTAATAATGCACGTAAAACTTTTAAACTTTCTTTCATTTACAGTGACAGTAAATACGTGAATACGCGGTAATCGCGGTATAGTACTTACAATCTATCTCGCTTCTTTCGTAAAGGAAGGAGGGAGTGAAAGAATGCTGTTTGTCTATGGTATATTGAATTAGATTTGTTGGGGAATCCCCGAAACACGCTTGAGAGCGTTTGACGTAAAGGTTACCCTTGCCGTTAAGTTGGCACCATCATCAAATATCAGACAGTGATGCCCTATCCAACTATAAAGAAGTACATCAACAATAAAAAACAAATGATAATTACAGTATATTTTATATATATTTTTGAAGTATTTGGACTTAAAAAAGGAAAGTAAACTTGTTATTCATAATTATTTTATATGCCAAAAAATATGCTATTTGCTAAATAACTTATAAAAATGCTAAACAACATAAAAATATGCCAAATCTAGCATAAAATTTGCTAAATTGGCAACACTGGCTGCGATATGCTCAGATTATAAGTATACTATAGGTATATACGAGTTCGTATGTCGCAGGAAACCGGCGCTATCAGTAATTTCACGAATTCCCTGAATCCTAAGGGCGTCAATGCACTCATTCTTATTGGATTCGTATTCGTTTTCGTCGTAAAAATGGCTGTCATACAAATCGTACAAATACGCTTGTGCAGTCATTTGATCCGTATTTTTACGGATCCGTATAGAAAGAAAGAGCCACAATCACAATGAGCCTTAAGAAGGGTCTCTCCTTCACTCGCTCCATACAAACGTAGTTTGTCTCTCATTGGAAAACAAACCTATCATACTCAATGGAATTTTGTAGAAACGTTCCGGGAAATAATATCTATGCCTGTGGTTATCCAGATTTCCATTAAAATATTCGGTTTCAAAGTTACGCGGTCTTAAAAATTCACATTTGAGCCCCTGTAATTTTAAAACAACATATTTTTAGAAAAATCTAAAACACCACAGGCACAGATATTAGTTTCTAGAAATTGGGACTACGATTGTATGGAGTAAGTGACGGAGAGAGCCCTGTTAAAACTACCTAATAACATTAATCTATCTTAATGTTTAGTCTATGATCTACACAATGGTCATGTGCCAACTTCAGATTGGACTACTTGTTTTGCGCGCACTATACGATAGAGAGCGTCAATTTTTAGAGTTCCGTGCCCCAAAAAGGAAAAGGAACCCTTATAGGATCACTTCGTTGTCTGTCGGTCTGTATGTCTGTCTCTCTGTCCGTCCGTCCGTCAGTGTGTCGTGTCTATCAAGAAAACCTATAGGGTGCTTCCCGTTGACCTAGAATCATGAAATTTGGCAGGTAGGTAGGTCTTATAGCACAAGTAAAGAAATAAATACGAAAACCTAGAATTTGTGGTTATATCACACACAAAAAATTAAAATTTGTATTCACTAAATCACACATAGATGGCGCAGACCGTTATTAACTTGCAGAGTTCTACAAAAAGGTATTAGGTAGGTTTATCGTGTACGATGGTACGGAACCCTTCGCGTGCAAGTCCGACTCGCACTTGACCGATTTTTTAATGGGCGGCACCAGAAGAGTCGTCTCTGGCTTCGGATACCGATCGAGGGAAATCATCATTTCACTAATTTTATTTTATTTTTATTTTAATTTATTTTTACATCTCATTGAACGGCAGTGCCACTTACACGAATTAGATGATTAATTATTACACAAATACAAAAAGAAAAAAAAAAAAAAAGGTAAAGATAGAACAAAATATGATACAATAAAAGATTTTAAATTTTCAATGACTAAACTATGTTCATTTCACTAGAATTGTTCAGCGATATGAGATACGATTTCTTACGGGATTTTCTGATATCCCTAGAGCATTCGCGAAATCCCCGGTTTCCTATTTTCCCTGTAACATATCTGATAAGTGGCTAAAGAAGTATAACGGATTACGAACCATTGCTCATTGATGTTCCTGTCGCTTTGAATGCGGTGCGAAGGTCAAAAGGGGTTTTTTATTGTTATTACAAGATAAAATAGATTTTTATGGGATTAGCTCAAACTACCTATCTAGAAAAATATACATAGACTGCTAAAATCATAACCCTTCCTTTTGACTTTACGGGTAAAAATTATCCCGCAAATCAGTCTTCTGAACTGATTTTACACAAAAGGAACCAGAGACAGTCGGATCGAGGATTCCGTATCTTAAGAAGATATGAGCCCGTGAACACGATCTTCGATATTTTTAACCCCCGACCCAAAAGAAAGGTGTTATAAGTTTGACGTGTGTATCTGTGTATCTATCTGTGGTATCGTAGCTCCTAAACTAATGAACCGATTTTAATTTAGTTTTTTTGTTTGAAAGGTGGCTTGATCGAGAGTGTTCTTAGATATAATACAAGAAAATCGGTTCAGCCGTTTGAAAGTTATCAGCTCTTTTCTAGTTACTGTAACCTTCACTTGTCGGGGGTGTTATAAATTTTTAATTTACACTTGTATAAAAGTTGATTTTCTGCGCATTGCCCCAATAAAGGGGGAACGATCAGTGACTATGAAGTTTGGATCCTCGTGGCTATGACAGATAACAGGTAATGGTGTGTAAAATGACTTCCCACTTTCATCAAAGTATAAAGTGTAATTTTTTTTAATATAATACACAGAGAAATTTTCATTTTAGAAAAGGTCTGATCCTCACAGGCTTTTGCTCTACAATATGTATGATTAGCCGTATTTTTGATTGCTTTCACTTAGAAATTCATTTCAATTTTCAAAGTAAGATAACTATACCAAGTGGGGTATCATATGAAAGGGCTTTAAAATAAATAAATTTTCCAAGTAAGATAACTATACTAAGTGGAGTCATATGGAAAGAAACAGATTTTTATTTATTTTTATGTATGATAGTTTTTGAATCGTGCAAAGTGTTGTAAAAAATACAAGAGTACGGAACCCTCAGTACTCGAGCCGACTCGCACTTGGCCGGTTTTTTTTGATGCATAAAGGTACCTAAAAAGGAAGAATTCCTTTTTCCTTTTTAGGTACCTATATTATGCATCAAATTAAGAAAATCCTTTTTTTTTTGAGATACATATATGTATTTTTAATGAGATACATAACTTTATTGCAGCTTTATTGCGTCAAACCCGTTTAAAATTATTTCTAAACACTTAAAAACAATCAATAAGCGACCACTTTATAATAACTAATAATAGATAATAATCAGTAATCATTATTAATTAGAATTTAATGAGTTGCGAATTGCGACTTACGAGAAAATTGAATACAAAGGTTGTATTTTACTATAAGTACCAACCTATGTACCTACCTATTCAGCAGCTATGACGTAGATTACCTCTCCGTGACTAAGTACCTTCAGTATTTACCTAAAAAAAAGTAAATGTGAAATAAAAATTAAAAAAGTAAATTGTGAAATCAATCTGTAGACTTTAATTATTTAAATCAAAAGGGCATTGAACTTATTAATAGTTTTAAGCTTATTTATGGTTCAACGACACTTTATATAGTAGATAACGGTTATCTACAATATACAAGTGTAAATTAAAAATTTATAACACCCCCGACAAGTGAAGGTTACAGTAACTAGAAAAGAGCTGATAACTTTCAAACGGCTGAACTTTGGCTTTTAAAAAAATTAAAATGTGTTTAAATCTAAGTAAGCTAACTGTACCAGTGGAGTCATATGAAAGGGCCTTACCTGTACATTTTAAAACAGATTTTTATTTATTTTTATGCACAGTAATTTTTAATTTATCGTGCAAATTGTCGGACAATTATACCCGAGTACGGAGCCCTCAGTGCGCGACTCTGACTCGCACTTGGCTGGTTTTTTTTTTGTACAACATCGCGAAAGAACTCTACCTACTTCGAAACAAAGCCTAGAAGCCTACATTAGATTACTAAACATATATAAATGTACTACTTTTACTTATACTTTTTTTTTAATTTTTCTTGGCTCTGGGCTCTCTCTAATAACATTACATGACGTTATAACATAATAATTTAATTTCTAGCAAGAATTATTTATTGACATAAATGATTATATTGATTGAGTAGGTATAAATTATGATAAGTTTTATCAATAGGCAAATATTTAAACGTTTAGAAATAGATTATAGGCGATGTGGCCTAGTTACATTGCATCAGCGTACCTAGCTAATAAAAAAACCGGCCAAGTGCGAGTCAGACTTAAAATAAATAAAAATCTGTTTTAGAATGTACAGGTAAAGCCCTTTCATATTATGATACCCCGCTTGATATAGTTATCTTATTTTGAAAATTTAAACACGTTTTAATTTTTTTTTAATGTTGTAACCACAAATTCGCGGTTTTCAGATTTATTCCTGTGTTTGTGCTATAAGACCTACCTACCTACCAAATTTAATGATTCTAGGTCAACGGGAAGTACCTACCCTATAGGTTTCTTGACAGACACGACGGACAGACAGACAGACAACAACGAAGTGAACCTATAAGGGTTCCGTTTTTCCTTTTGAGGTACGGAACCCTAAAAACCGGTCAATTGCGAGTCGGACTCACACCCGAAGGGTTCCGTAGTGGTTCCGTACCATCGTACAAGTAATATTACTTTTGAAAGACCCTAAAAATATATAATCCCCTGCTTAAGAAAAGAATGTTAAGACGACCGCCTTCTATTCGGAAAGTCGAAGATTCGATTTCGGACACGCACCTTATTACACTAATATTATAAAGGCGAAAGTTTGTATATGTGTGTGTGTGTGTGTGTGTGTGTGTGTGTGTGTATGTTTGTTACTCCTTCACGCAAAAACTACTGGACGGATTTGGCTGAAATTTGGAATGGAGATAAATAATATCCTGGATTAGCACATAGGCTACTTTTTATCCCGGAAAATCAAAGAGTTCCCACAGGATTTCAAAAAACCTAAATCCACGCGGGCGAAGTCGCGGGCATCGGCTAGTAATATCTACTTTTCGGAGTTTTAAGCAATTAAATATCACTAATTGATATAACGATGAACGAAAACATCGTGAGGAAACCTGCATGCCTGAAAGTTCTCCATAATCTTCGCGCATAGAGCGAGCGTGGTGGACGATGGCCTAAACCCTTCTCATTCTGAAAAGAGATATGTGCTTAGTAGTGGACCGTCGATGGATTGATCATGATGTGATAATAAAATGATATTAATTTCAACTCTACACTGCTAACGGCCACCTACACACTTGTAATATAAATAAACCATTATTAATGTATTAAATTACGGGTTTTCCATCCAATAACCTTAAGCTTGGGTAGATGAACAAGGCCAAGCGATACCTACAGACCTTCTTCACGCCTAGACAAGTAACTTGATTACTTAATTATTATTGCAACGCCTCTACACGAGCGAAGACTAGGAGAATTCGCCTGTAACGGCTATTCCCGCGGTTACATCGGTGAATACCTCAAGCTAAGTATAAGGCCGCGGATACACCTGTAAATAGTTTTATATATCTTTTATCGGACTGAAGTAACGTTCGCATTCTGTATTTAAAATGGCCGCCAAATAGAACAGCTACTTTGGGCCGCCATCTTTTATCGAGGAGTAGGTATAACTATGCTTTTTTAGCCAATTAAGTAGTTTAGTTTCCGCTAATTAGGTGATTGCGATAGACACTCTATCTGGGTATTTAGTAGGTAGTAGTAGTAAAAACAGAATCATTAAAATCGTTAATGAATATGTACGAGACACTTTTTTTTAATTTATAGACTAGCACTTGGTTGTAATCAGACCTGCTGGCAAGTGATGATGCAGCCTAATATTATGGAGCGCGTCCTTCAAATTTCAGCTATATCGTATTTTCCTCATTGCCAAATTAGAAACATTGCATCAATATCAATCAAGTCAGACTTTTAAAAGTTGAATTAAATTTTGCAGCTGTTTTGCATTTAAAACCAGTTTCAAGCAATATTCCCGGTAGCTCTGTAGGTTGGCAAACAAAAGAAAGTAACGAAGAAAGGAGTGATGAAATTCGATACTCCATTGTGAAAACTTATGCCAAGTTTCCACGATCGTACAAGTTTGACATTTTTAAATAATTTATAGATGCAAGCAGGGGTGGCAGGGATGTATTTACCCTAGTGGCAATAGAGACCATGGCCCCGGGGCCGCAGGTTAGATGGGGCGACTCAAGGCGACCCTCGCGGCACCCGCCCCGCTTAAGGAGTCTTTCATAATCAATTTCCATTCCATTTCATCAGCCTGTATGCGTCCACTGCTGGACATACACTCCGACAAGGCTCTTTTGGCACTTGAGTGAGGACGCAGTTGTACGAGTAGCTTTATGCCCACACAGCGAACTATCAACAAGTGCGCTTCTCAAGATGGCGGCTTTAGTTCCGATTTTGGCCACGCGCCAAAAGAGCCTTGTCGGACTGTACTACTGTAGGCCTTTTCAAGAGCGCGCCACCAAACACGGTCCTCTTCCTCATCCACCCGCTCCCCGCCACCTTCTTCAGGTCATCGGTCCAACGGTCTGGAGGTCGTCCCATACGTCGTCAAAATCATTAGCTACCTTTTATTTTGTTACTTTTTGACTTGGCTTGCCTAAACAAATTTAAAAAGTCCATCCACATCAAAATCTAAAACTGCAGAAAATAAGCTAACAGTCGGATTCTGGATGTCCGACAATTGCTAGATTATTCTCAAATAGGCACTGACGTATGGTCGTTTTTTAGGGTTCCGTACCTTAAAAGGAAAAACGGAACCCTTAGGTATAGGATCACTTTGTTGTCTGTCTGTCTGTCTATCCGTCGTGTCTCTCAAGAAATCTATAGGGTAGGTACTTCCCGTTGACCTAGGATCATGAAATTTGGTAGGTAGGTAGGTGTCTTATAGCACAAGTACAGGAATAAATCTTTTTTTTTTTTCTTCTCGTCTGGCTTGACATAGATTAGCCAATGTCAGGTAGGAATAAATCTGAAAACCGCGAATTTGTGGTTACATCATTAACAAAAAATGTGTTTCAATTTTCAACATAAGATAACTATACCAAGTGGGGTATCATATGAAAGAACTTTACCTGTACATCCTAAAACAGATTTTTATTTATTTTTATCTATAATAGTTTTTGATTTATCGTGCAAAATGTTGAAAAAAATACCCGAGTACGGAACCCTCAGTGCGCGAGTCTGCCTGTTTTTTTTGTTATTAATTTATGGCGTGGCAAACCGCCACCGGCCGCCGGGCACCAAATCTTAAAATTACTAAGCTGCCTTTCCACCAGATATGTGCATAGCTAGGATGTATATGGTACTTATTAACAAATTGGATTGTTTGATTTCTTAGCTTACCTTAGCTGTGATGGAAAACAAACCAGCAGAGATAAGTTTTTACATACTCTTTAAACTTAAAGTGGGGTATGAAAGCTAAGAATGCGAGCTAAAAACCGAGCAAGGGATCACGTGGTCTCAGAATACATAATATTATGGCCCTGGTCTAGGTATAGTGTCTAGCCAAGCAAGTCGCCGAGCATTTATCTCCGTGGGAAGCCAGCCTAATACTTCATTTACAAGTCTCATCATGACTAAGCATTCGCTCTATATCGGATAACCAGCTTTTGTGTGGAATTTTTCGCCACGACTTTGCTGAATATTACAAAAACACTAATAATAATTAATTAATTGATAAAGATATTTTTTTGTACTATCTTAGACGTAGGTGCCTACTTACAAATAAACAACTGAACGGATTTGGACGCAACTTGGCATACCTACTTTATCCATACTAATATTTTTTACAGGTAAATGTGAAAGTGTGTCTGTCTGTCTGTTTGCTAAGTTTTCACGGGTCAACCGCTGAACCGATTTTATTTTGGTAATTTTGGTTTGGTACAGTCCTTCTGTCCCGGAAAATCAAAGAGTTCCTACAGGATTCTTAAGGGTCTATTCGGTAAAACAGTTTATATTACAGGTGCAGAGGTAGCTTACGCCCCGGATTTGACTTCGGCAACTTTTTATCCCGGAAAAGCAAAGAGTTCCCACGGGATTTAAAAAAAAACTCGATTTAGTTAAAGAAAACTAAACTAGTTAGGAATATGAAATTTCTTAAGTATATCATGTACCATATACTGTATTTAAACAACAAATACTGAAAATATTGATTTATAAAATAGTTTGTAAGCTGTGACCAATACAAACGAACATTTTTTTTCACGGTTTATTGCGATGTTCTGACTCGGAAAAGAAAATATAAGTATTTCTTACATCAGAAAATATATGATGTTCATATTTATGTACAGAACCCTCAAAGAGTGAGGTCGGATTCGCACCAATGACATTTTTGTTTATAAAAAATAGCAAGCAAAAGAGCAGGCGGGTCACCTGATGTTAAATGATTACCGCCGTCCGTGAACATTTGCAACACCAGAAGTAGGTACCGCCGATACGTTACCGGCCGTTGACTTCTGAAAATCTTTACTTTTTTTCTGTAATATTACCTAAGTATATTAGGTCAAAATAAATTTTCATGAAAAACAAAGGGAAAAATACTGTAAGCCTTTACTAGGTGTACATTCCTATTCAAGGCTGTTTCTCGATGTTGATTTTTCTTCAGCAAACAAAGAAGTTTGCTTACTTTACTTTAGTTCATATTAAGTATAACATTAAAGTAAAACCCACGTTAACATAATAACTAGATATATTGAAGTGTTTGAGTACTAGGTTAACATTATAATGATACCTAGGTATTCTAATCGAGTTAGTTGAAGTAAGTATATGTAAGTAAATATCCTACCTACTACAAGTAGGTATTGACCTGCTACTTGACCTATTAATTCTGACGAACTCCCTGTCGCAGTGGTGAGCTTTGTAATCTTAGCAGGTCCCGGGTTCGATTCCCAGCAGGAAATCGAATTAGAAATTTTATAATTTCTAAATTTTGTCTGGTCTGGTCTGACGGGAGGCTTCGGTCGACGGTCGGACACTACCGGCAGAGCCGTGCTGTCAAGCGATAATAGCGTTCCGGTACTATACCGCGTAGAAACCAAAAAAGGGTATGGGTTTGATAAGAAACTGCCGTTCCCCTTTTAGGTCAGCCTGCTTCCATCTTAGACTGCAACATCACTTACCATCAGGTGAGACTGCAGTCAGAGGCTAACTTAAATATCTCAATAAAACATCGTTAACAAAATATTTTCGCATTGTGGCAGGCTGCTGGTCAAATAGTATGGAAACTGGGAAGGTTCTATATCAAAGCCCTACGGATCAGGCGGAGCGTACGAGAGCCCCATATTCTTCAGCTCGCAGTCTTCTTGCATGAAATCCTTCAGCAAAAGCTTCTTTAACGCTGTACGGCGTACCTGAATGATAAAATTTATTGGTTTAATAGAAGAGCCTAGACATTAGAAAACTATCATCATCACGATCAACTCATAGCCTGATTCGCACTTGACCGGTTACCTTATACCTAAGGGTAGCATAATCTGTGATACCGACTTATACGTCCAAAACATGGGTACCTGAGGTATTTTAGTACTGTAGGACAGCTGCCCCACGTTGGGCGCCAGTTGTAAGAAGCGCTGCCCCACGTTGGGGCGCCAGTTTGTAAACAGCGGTTCCACGTTGCGCGCCATCTAGTTCCAACTTGGCAAGTTACAGGGAGTGATGCGATCTATATTTTCGCACCCTGTAATTAGCGCCAGCTGGTGACGTTGTAGTGTTACAGTACTTATTTAAAAAAAAAAAATTACAGCAAGAGTCTGCATTTTAGCCTGCCGCAACTCCTCTCGTATAAACATCATCTCAGGCCTGAGGTGGCGGTGCGCCTGGGGGTCCATGTTGATCTTCAGCTTCGGGTCGATGCCCGCCAGCTGCTGGTCACTGGAATACAATAAATACTCTTTGGATTTTTTTTTATTGCATCTGTTGGCTGTTGCGCTTGACGAAAATGATGCAAGAGGATGCGGTCTATGTTGGAATACACTTGCCTAGGCCCTAGAAGATGCCTAACCAGCTGTAAGAGTGAGCACGCACTGCGGTGCGGAGAGTTCCGGTGCGTTTTAAAATCAATTTTGAATGTAAATCAATCATAATTCGGTGTGGAGTTAATTCCGAAGTATGCGTGCTTCTATGTGATTCTGTAGTACTCCACAGATTTTGCAGGAAAAAAAACGCACGGTTTGCTGTGGTGCGCGCTAGCTCTACCGGTTTTTTTTTCTAACAAACATTTACTAACAAATTAGCGCCAACATCTGCCTCCAATATTCCTGCTTCTTCCAAGGTCTCGGGTTCAGCTTCACCATTATCTTTCTCCGTAGACATTTGGAAAGGGTTTGGAAAATTAAAAACACAATTTTCAATGAACGCGAAGTTTATGATGTCCGTTCCGTTTGTTTGACTCGCCTTGACGCTTGACGTGACTACATTGTCAGATTTCTTTGAAATTTTGAAATAGGAATACTATATTTCTGTTCTTTCGTAGCATTTGATTTGATCCATGTTTCGTAGAAATTGTCGAAAATAAAAAATTAAATTGCGCGCCTGTGAAATAGCGCCAATTTAAAACTTTAATTAGCGCCATCTGGGTAAATAGCAAAACATGAGCTAGCTATGAAATACCAAGATTCGTGGTCTGTGACCAAGACCAATAAATATCACAGATAATATTATGGTCGTTTATGCTCGCTCATGCTCAATATTTTAAAATATAAACAATAAATGGTTATTTTATAAATATAAATCATATTATTATTGAGTAATTGATGATTAAATGAGCTTACCTGTAAGTAAAATTCAATCATAATTATACGAAGTGTCTTGTCCGAAGGATTAGCTGAAATATTTGTTTTTATATATCTTGTAGTACGCTCGTTAGCTACTGCCAAACAACACTGTTTTAGAGAATAGATAGGTATATATATATTTTTTTTTTTTTTTTGGGTTGGTATCATTATACACTGTAGTCTGTGGTATCATTACCCAATATGCTTGTTCCCAGAATGTCTCCTCTCATTTATTTCAGAGTTATTTAATGTATTTTCGGAACATTGTTTGGGTACTGCTTGTGGGTGGGAGGGAGCTAATCCTTCGGACAAGACACTTCGTATAATTATGATTGAATTTTACTTACAGGTAAGCTCATTTAATCATCAATTATACTCGTGTCTTGTCCTCGGATTAGCTGAAATATTTGTTTTTATATATCTTGTAGACTTTTAGAGTAAGTTCCGAAAATACTAGCAGGTGGTAATACCATTAACCTTCCTGCACCATAAAAAAATGGGTAATAATGAAAATTAATAAAGTTGTTTTCTGTATGAACTGCATATAATTATTATGAAAACAATACAACCTTAATTATTAATGTTACCAAGTTACATTACTTGCATTCTTTTTTAATAATCTTTATTAACTAAGGAGATTCAAAAATCATTGGTTATGTATGTATACAGGTTCAATAAAGTAAACTAAATACCTAAAAATTGTTTTATTATTCCTAAATCACTTATCTATATAATCAAGTAACCATTAATAATTCAATTTCCCAACAATTTTAATGTAATTTGTTCTATTTTCCTATGATTGCTTTGGCTATAGAGGAATTTTCCTGATTACAAATCAAATCTCTATTATAATATTTCCAAAACGTGCTGGAGTTTTGGCTCCAGCCCGCAGTTTTGCGAATAATATCTATGTTGATGCCTGCTCTATAAGCTTTAGAAGTTGCAGCATGTCTGGTGCTGTGGGCAGAGAATATGGATACATCAATACCGCTCTCTTTTAGTACGGTTTTTATCCAGCGACTTAATGTTTGGGTTGAAACTACTTTGAAAGGTTTTTTATAACTAATAAATAAATCCTCTTGACTACGTAATGTAGAGGTTTTACTTATATAAGCTGTAAGAGCTTGTGCTGGACATATAGCAGGTCTCTCTGGAAAGAAAGGCAATATAAGAGCAGGTTGATTAGAGCCTGGTTTAGAGGTTTTAATTAAATCAGGGATTTTAATTATTATTTGTGAAGATACCATTTCTATGTTTTTTACTTTAATTTTTGATAAAGTTTGTAATCTGTGTGTTGTCACTAAGGCTAGCAAAGTAACACATTTCATTGTTAATCTTTCTAAGGATAGGTCTTCATAAGGGTAATACCTAGTCAAATAATCCAGAACACGAGAGGTGTCCCATGTAATGTTATATTTGGGAAGAGGCGGTCTTAGTCTAAAGACACCCTTAAAAAATCTTACAATTCTCTCATCTTTAGATATATTTGAACCTAGTATTAGAGATAATGCGGCTCTACAGCTATTGAGAGTTCCATATTGAGCTCCACTACTGTAAAGTGATGTCAAGAATTGTAATACCTCTGGGACTGGTGCTTCCAACATATTTATTGAATTCCTGTTACAATGTGTAAACCATTTCTTCAAGCAAACATCGTACTGTTTGATGGAGCTTTCTGCCAGGGATGATAGCATTATGTCGATTGAGGCTGGTGGGGTGTCTCTTCGTAGTAATGACCGCCGTATAATATCCCAGCAACCAGGGTAAGTTGTGACTGTATGTTGCGTTTGCTAAAAAAGGAAATCTTGATGTTTTTATGCGGTTCTAGAATTAACATATCTGAAATCAAAAGAGATTGAAAGAGAGGGTACCAAGGTTGAGTTGGCCACCTTGGTACAACTATGATTCCTGTCGCTCTATCATAAATAATTTTCTGAAGACTTTTTAGTATGATTGAAAATGGGGGAAAAGCGTAAAAATAAAAGTTAGACCAATTAATCGTAAAAGCATTTATAGCAAAGGCATCTGGGTCTCTATGCCAGGACACAAATCTATCGCACTTCTTATTAATGCGAGTAGCAAAAAGATCAATTTGAGGTTGACCAAAGGTCTTAACAATTTGAGTGAAAGCTGAATCGCTAAGCTCCCATTCAATGTCTGGGTGCGTGCGCCTCGATTCGGCGTCAGCAACTGTGTTTTCGGATGATCGAATATAATAGGCATATATAAAAATGCTTCGTGTCTCACACCATTTCCATATATCCTTAGTCACCGCTGTTAAGTGTGGATATTGGATGCCCCCCATACGGTTAATATAACTGATGGCAGTGGTGTTATCAATCCGTAGCAGAACCTGACAGTGGTGAAGTCTGGAGGCAAAAGCTTTAAGAGCTAGGAAAGCAGCCAGTAATTCTAGATAATTAATATGTTGAGTACTTTCCCATTCAGACCACTGTCCACCTGTTGATTCTGACCCACAAGCTGCACCCCATCCCGTAGTTGAGGCATCAGAGTAAATCTCTTTTTCATAATTGTCACTTCTAATTTTGTGAACCGACCTATCAATGTTCTTTAACCACCAGGAAAAATCCTCATTTAGAGAATCTGGGATATGCATTATCCTATTGTAGTCATCATGGCCTAGCAAGTTAAGATATTTACATCTCTCAAATGCCTTTGTATACAACCAACCATACTCTATGGCGATGCAGGCAGAGACTAATAACCCTATTAATTTTGCAAACATTTGAATCTTACATTGACGCATATTTTTAATTTTTACTAACTCTCTACGAATATGTGTTCTCTTATCCTTAGGTAAACTGATTTCTAGGTTATGCGAGTCAATTATAAAGCCAAGGAATTTACAAGAATGGGACGGGGAGAGATTACTTTTGTTATAATTAATTATGAAGCCTAATGCTGTTAGAAGTTTTATAGTTATATTAATATTCCTATTGCTCTCATTAAAGGACCGTCTGTAACAAAGAAAATTTTCCACCACCCAATAGGTGAAAAATTTAAAATAAAATTTATTTAAAAAAAACAAAACAATAGAATTAATTCCTTACTTTTACTTCCAGCTGACAAAATATATATATATAAAATGGATATAGGGAAAACCTTCGGGCGCCAGCCAGCTGGATAGAAATCTCCACAGATAGACTTGCCGAGGCCTGGACTTTTAATCGCAAGTCAGAGATTCGGTCCACCTAGCCGTGCTCTCTATTCCGGGACGCCAAATGTCCTCAAGAAATAAATATTGGTGAATAAAAATCAAAGAATTTAAAATTTATTATTAAAAATTAATTTATTAAATTTCTAAAGTTTTATACAAATTTTATTTATTAAAGAGGGAAAAAAATAAATATGACAATTTATAATAGGTATCGCCCCTTTGTTCTTGTCTTAATTTTATATGTCTTATACAATTATCAAAAATAAACAAACTTATAGTAGCCTGGGCCACATGGCCACACACTAGGTTATAAAAAAAAATAAAGTCCAAATTATCACAAAATTCGTTAAAATAGAGAATAAGCTAGGCACATGTCGAATATCTAACTAATTCCACAGGCCGAAAACTGCATTCCATCACACCAATTCCGAGATGGAATCCGATATAACACGTAACATGTACGATCCAAAATGAAATTTACGGGAAAATCCTCATGATAAATGCTCAAATGAGGCGTTAAATGATAACAATCTAGGATCAACGGCTGTAACAAGGAAATGTTAGGTTAAAATTTTCATTCATTTTCTTGTTGGAAAATTCAATGTTCTAATGGCGAGATTGGGTAGAAAAACGAACACTTACCGCTAAAAGCGCCGTGTCCTACCACTCTATAGCCCTCTGGCCCATAAATATGTATTATACTTATTTAGTTTAACTTTCACATTTTTAAAAATTAATAATTGACGAGCAAATGTTTGCGTGTCTATGTAGGAAGAAAAGTGAAGCTTCAAAATGGCCACCGAAAGATGCCAACTTCATTCGGTAAACGAGCTGTCAAAAATGTTACTAGTTTTTTTTCCAATATGAAAGAAGGTTTGACAGATCGTTGAATTACATTCCCAAACGTCACGCCTTAGAAACGTCATGGTGAAGTTTGGGACACTGACATATGACGTATAAAAGGTCTACAAACAGATTTCAGGTTATGTTAATAAAAATATGCGATCTAAATAAAGGATGTAACGGGACCGCTAAGGTACACGTTACAATTTCCCCTTTCTAGAGAAAAGAAAAAAAAACCTTTTTTTTTTCTTTACCCTAAACAATTCTATAAGACAAAACAAAGGGAACTACCAAACAAAAGGAAAGTTAAATATCTAAATTTATGTAAGCCAAAACAACCAAATAATCATTAATAAATACAGATTGAGAAGCAATCCATTAAAACAAAATTCCTAAACTAGAATTGCATAGTATTGGTATACTACTGTCCAAGACACTAGCATCAACGCTGTGAAATGGCAAACCAAACTAGCTAAGAAGGGAAGAAAACTTTCTAAAGAGTGTGTGATTAGGATTGGTATACTACTGACCAAGACACTAAGCATCAACGCCGTGAAATGGCAAACCAACCTAACACAACATAAGCCAAAATAAAAAAAAGAGTCTAGAGTTAGTATGCAACTGATCAATCCACTGAGGCACCCTCGCCGCGTATTGACGAACTAACCTAGCTAAGGGGTTTTCGGAATGGTATGCAACCGAACAAAGCACTCAGGCACCCTCGCCGCGCATTGTCGAACCATCCAAAATAAAGATGCACTACAAAAGAGCAACACCTAAAACATCGTCCTGCCTAAAGCAAGGACCTAGCGAACATGTCCACATGTGTGAGACAAGGCCAAGGATGAGTACTAAAGACCCACATAGAAAAAAATATATACATCTACTTGCCCGATAAAACAGACACAAGCAGGAGGATAACATGGAGCATGTGCCAACCATGATCCCACAAAAGATCTGTACATATTTACAAAACTACCTGACTGACTATAGCAGAACAAGCAGGAGGATAATACGGGGCATGTGCTAAACCGTAATCCCTTAAAAGAAAACTATACATATTTACAACAAAATTAGGTAATGCGGAGCAACTGCATAGCCGCAACCTACAAATCGGTAGGACTGACAAAGGAGCCAAAAAAAATCCTACACAAAATAATAATGAGTCCTTATTGTGTTAGCTTCTGCTAGATTCTTTTCCTGTTAAAATTAATTTTAAGTTTTAATTTTGTCAAATTTTAAGAATATCTTTTATATGGTATCTACCTGTACTATTTTTTTCCAAATCTTTTAATAAATATACATTATCTGAAATTTTCTTTATTATTTTACATTTAACAAATTTAGGGGCTAATTTTGCGGAAAAGAAAGAAGCAGCATTGGATTGCACAAAGTTGCGCCTCCAAACTGTGTCTCCAACACAATAAGAAATGCTTTTTCTTCCTTCATTGTAGTATTTGGCATTTCGTCTATATGACTTGGCCAGATTACTAACAGTTTTATCAAAAATATTACTCAAAGTAAGAAGTGCGTCCGAATAATCTGAACGACTACCAATAGTTAACTCTGAAGGGTCAGAGATAGAATAAAATTTATGTAAGGATCCATCAAGGAAAACTTCCCTACCAAACATAAGAAAATTAGGTGTGTATCCTGTAACTAAATTAATAGTGCCATTAATAGCTGCCTGAACATGGGGTAAATATTTAGACCACGTTCTATGGTCACTTTCAACATAGCATGCTAGACAAGTCTCAATAGTTTTGTTAAAACGTTCAACTGGGTTATTCTGAGGAGTATGTTATGAAATATTTTTGGAATATTATATTCTTTAGCAAAATTCAAATTTATTTAAGTTATTTGCAAGTCTAGAATCTTTTAATCTTTGATATTTATTTATCTAAAATGCTGAATGAATTTAAAATCTTTTGAAAGTAAAATAATAATATCATCTAGGTAACAGGACTTAGTTATCAAAATCTGGTCCAAACAAACGATCAGAAAGTCTGTGTAATTCGACGGTGCATTTGTCATACCAAATAACATCCTAACGAATACAAATAGACCACGACCTGGGACTACAAACGCTGTCTATTCTCTAGAAGATTCTTCTAACAAAATTTCCAAAAAGCCTAAAAAAAATAGATAAAATTAAGTAAAATAGATTTTCCATCGTCGTGCACCTATCATTTTCAAGAGAAAACTGGTCACAGCGACACCTATCAAGTTTTTGGCTCCGTTTCTTACAAAGAAATGGCCTTTTTAGGTAAGTAGCATTTTCACTAGTAACACATAGATAATAGTAATACAAAAAACCTCAAAATAAACTACGCTTATTAACTAGGCGAGCACACTTAAATTAGCTATGCTAAGACAAACATCTTAGTATCTAGGCATACAATATTCAAAAAAAAATAAGATACAAGAATACAATACACCTTAAAATATTACAAAAAATACAAATTAAGACAAGAACGAGAACAATTAAAATATTTATTCACCAATACTATGAGAATCAACACAACTAGGTTCCCAAATAAAAATCAGTCCCTGTTCGGGGCTGCCAATTGTAACTCGTCTTATCTTAATCATCAAAAATAAACAAACTTATAGTAGCCTGGGCCACATGGCCACACACTAGGTTATAAAAAAAAATAAAGTCCAAATTATCACAAAATTCGTTAAAATAGAGAATAAGCTAGGCACATGTCGAATATCTAACTAATTCCACAGGCCGAAAACTGCATTCCATCACACCAATTCCGAGATGGAATCCGATATAACACGTAACATGTACGATCCAAAATGAAATTTACGGGAAAATCCTCATGATAAATGCTCAAATGAGGCGTTAAATGATAACAATCTAGGATCAACGGCTGTAACAAGGAAATGTTAGGTTAAAATTTTCATTCATTTTCTTGTTGGAAAATTCAATGTTCTAATGGCGAGATTGGGTAGAAAAATGAACACTTACCGCTAAAAGCGCCGTGTCCTACCACTCTATAGCCCTCTGGCCCATAAATATGTATTATACTTATTTAGTTTAACTTTCACATTTTTAAAAATTAATAATTGACGAGCAAATGTTTGCGTGTCTATGTAGGAAGAAAAGTGAAGCTTCAAAATGGCCACCGAAAGATGCCAACTTCATTCGGTAAACGAGCTGTCAAAAATGTTACTAGTTTTTTTTCCAATATGAAAGAAGGTTTGACAGATCGTTGAATTACATTCCCAAACGTCACGCCTTAGAAACGTCATGGTGAAGTTTGGGACACTGACATATGACGTATAAAAGGTCTACAAACAGATTTCAGGTTATGTTAATAAAAATATGCGATCTAAATAAAGGATGTAACGGGACCGCTAAGGTACACGTTACACGTCCTATCAGCAGCATATCATCAAGATATATACTAGATATGAAACCCGCTTGACGTAGTAATCTAATAACAGGTTTCATTATTTTTGTAAATACATATGGGGCTGTGTTTAACCCAAAGGATAGGACATTAAATTCATATGTTTTCCCACTGAACATAAAACGAAGGTATTTTCTATAATCATGATGAACTTTCAATAGAAAATATGCATCCTTTAAATCCAGGGTAGCCATAAATGAATCTCTTGTTATTAATTTTATAGCTGTGCGTAGATCCTCTAACTTGAAATGCTGTGTGGTTATGTGTTTATTTAGATTTTTTAAATTTAATATGAAACGGTTTTTGCCGTTAGGTTTTGGTATTAGGAATATACTTGATAAGTATTGATCAGCACACGGTTCACACTCTGAAACTGCACCAATGCACAGGAGCTCATTTATTGCGGATTCATAAGCTGCTCTTTCTTTAGGTGTATATTCAGGAATGTTGGGGGGATGCATTTGTATAACCCCTCGTGAGAATGGCAACTTATAACCCTCGATCCAAGAAATAATTGTCTGATCATTTGTAATCATCGCCCATTGTTGGGCAAAAAGTGAAAGTCGACCGGCGTGTGTTACCTCGTTTAATCGCGATGTGGGTTCCTGTATTGCTGTTGATGATGCCGCGATCCTCTCGATGAGAATTCGGGCTTCCGCGCTGGAGCAGGCGGATGGCTCCTCTTTTGTACCGGCTGCCTGCGTGCCGGAGGAGCCCTGTAGTTTAAAGTTGAAGTTGATGGTTGTGTTTTCCTCTTTATTGTTCCTTTATTATTACTGCCCTGAGTTTTTATAATCTCGGCTCTCGATCTTGACACCGTTTTTGCCGTTTTTAAAGTCTATGATATGTTTTCACCAAACAAGTACTTGTCAACCTTTGTCAGTTTTAGGTGTTCTAACACGTCCCTTTTTACGCAAGATAAAATAAAATATCTTCTTCTCATAGAGTCGGAATACTGGATGTCACAGAGCATACGAATGCTGTCCATCAGTTCCTTGGTTACTTTGCTGTCAGCATTATTATTTTTTATTTGATTATCTATAACCCGGGCAATACAAGAAATAACCGCAGATATCTGCTTTTGTCTCGTTTCCATGCCCTTGTCCCGTTTTAATATGGTATCTGGCAATGCGGCCCTTATTTCTAAGTTAAGTAATGGCGCGGCGATGCGTTCGCTGTTGGTAGGAACCATGTATTTTTTATTTTGGAATAAATCTTTTCGGACCTCTTTATCCAGACCGGAGATAGCGATGTGATTTAATCTGTTAGCCAACTCCTTCCGTATTTCCGGTCCCAATTGCGAAACAGATGTTGGGTCCTCTCCCAAAATCTCCAAAATCTCGTCCGGCAAAGCTTGATCTCCATTAGGTACCTCGGTACTCTCAGCAGGTATTTCTGGCGGCGCGGGCGGTACCTCTGCCAGCAGCGGTTCATTGTCCATGGAGATTATTTCTACCTCCTCTATTGGGCTGGGTGGCCTGGAACATATGCTGAATTCGTCGCCTGAAACCGGAGGGTTTAGTCTTAATTCCATTGAATTGGAACTGATAGATTAACAATAATTACTTTAGTAAGTAATATTTTCTTTAAATCGATCACACATTGTAAAGTTTAGCCTTAGTAGGTACTATGAAAGACTCCGTTGAGTAATTCGATGTACGCAGTGTCCCAAAATAAATAATATTAAGCCTTTTTGTAATGCGGTGACCGATAGACATGTTGAAAGGCTCCTTTGAGCAATTCGAATATGTTTGGTTACCGATTTTTATTTATGGTCCTATGAAAGACTCCATTGAGTAATTCGATGTACCTTAGCCTATGGTAATTATTTATCCGTACGATGTTAACCATTAAACACTGTGAAAAGCTCCTT
The DNA here is from genome assembly GCF_905333055.1 of Maniola jurtina. Taxonomy (NCBI): domain Eukaryota; kingdom Metazoa; phylum Arthropoda; class Insecta; order Lepidoptera; family Nymphalidae; genus Maniola; species Maniola jurtina. The sequence goes on along the minus strand of NC_060046.1, from coordinate 12,035,253 downwards.
TGAGCAATTCGGTTATGTTTTAGGTTAGTGTAGACGCCACGTGGCGCCATTTTGAAACTAGGTCTACCTGCATCGTTTTGCAAGTCTAGCAATTCCGATGATGAAGAGGAGTCTGAAGACTCTTCCATTCTTCGTGCTCGGCGTAATTTCTCTTCTAATTTCCTTATCTTCTTACTAATATACTCCAGTTCGTTATTTTTTCTCTTAGGCATAACTGAACTGAGTTGTGTTGAGTGGCAGCACTAAAAAGCGAATGAGAGGAGACATTCTGGGAACAAGCATATTGGGTAATGATACCACAGACTACAGTGTATAATGATACCAACCCAAAAAAAAAAAAAAAAAATATATATATACCTATCTATTCTCTAAAACAGTGTTGTTTGGCAGTAGCTAACGAGCGTACTACAAGATATATAAAAACAAATATTTCAGCTAATCCGAGGACAAGACACGAGTATAATACTAGTTGAGTTTTGTGTATGTACTAAGTATTTTTATTTAATTTTATACAATTTATTTTTTCTTAATTTGTAATGGTAATGGCATCGTAAAAAATCATAATGTCACATGTCACCTTGAAACGTGAGAAAAATCTTCTCTAGTCTGTGGTAAAAGGGTGAGTGAACTGCCTCATTGTTATTTATTGCATTTGACTCTAATAATACATTAATTAGCCGTTTTACTGGTACAGTGAGTGCAATAACATACATTACAAGTCGTGACAGCCATGCCGATGTGAGTAATACCGAAGGTGTGGCGCTGCGCTCTGGGCGTTGTTTCTGTGTTGATCTTTAGTGCAAGTGACATTTGTGTTACGAAAAATATTGTGCCTAGCCCGTCGCAAGATGACCGAATACAAATTAGTGGTGGTAGGGGCCGGTGGCGTGGGCAAATCCGCATTGACTATACAGCTTATACAGAACCATTTTGTGGACGAGTACGACCCTACGATCGAAGACTCGTATAGGAAGCAGGTGGTCATAGACGGGGAGACTTGTTTACTCGATATCTTGGACACGGCAGGTCAAGAGGAGTACTCTGCCATGAGAGACCAGTATATGCGGACGGGGGAAGGTTTCCTCCTTGTGTTTGCAGTGAATAGTGCGAAGAGTTTCGAAGACATTGGGTCCTATAGAGAACAAATAAAGAGGGTGAAGGATGCGGAAGAAGTGCCAATGGTGCTTGTTGGCAACAAGTGCGACCTTCAAGCTTGGGCTGTGGATATGACACAGGCGAGAGAGGTTTGTTTTTGTTTTGTTCTTACTGCCACAAGACTAGTGAGACTGTAAAAATGTAGCTAATTCTGCTGTACACAGTCTCTATTGGCTTAAATCAAGTGCCATCCTTTTCAGCAGAAAGCATTATGAAAGGGGTAGCTAAATACTTAGACCTGTCATTGTAGTTTAGAGATTGTGTGTGTACAACCATATTAGCCACATTGTGCCACAGTCAACACAAATTGTGGCTACTTCGGTTGTTGTGTTGCTTCTCTATGGCTCATCGTACTGCTGTTTGATGACTACTTTGGTTGTACACAATCTGTAAATGAAAATGGTTTAAATGTATTGCTATTCCTTTCATAATGCTCTTCGCAGAAAAGGATATCACTAGACTTGGACTTGTCAATTTAGTTGAGTGACTGTACAACAGAAATACACAGCAATACACAGTATAAGCTACTGTGTCTAAACACCCTTAAAACAGTTGGTGACCGTCCTGCCATCATGGTCCATACTATAATGTGAAAGGTTTGTTTGATGGTTGACTCACTATTGAATATATGGGTCTCCTCTCAAAATGAGAAGAATTTGGCTATAATCTACCATGCTGACTAAGTGAAGATTGGCAGACTTCATAGCCCTTCTGATAACATGAACTCTCAGGCATGTAGGTTTCCTTCACCGTTCAAGCAAGTGATGTTTGATTGCTTAAAATGAAAATATCTCTGAAAAGTTAGAAGTGCTTGTTAGAGATCAAACCCTGGACCTCTGAACTAGGAGCCTGACGTCTTAACAACTTAGGCTCTGACCACTTTTTACAACTGAGCAATTGGTGATGCATTGTATGTATGTATCTCCAAGAAGGTTTTTGTGATTTGTTTACCCTTTAAGGTCCAATTTTTCAATTGTCAAGTAACTTTTATGTAAGGAATAAATTTGATGTTTTGGCAGATTTTCTATAGAAAAATGTTAAAACCTCAAATTTATTCCTCAGATAAAAGTTACTTGACAATTGAAAAATCAGTTAGTCAGCTAAGAAAATTAGATTATACTTGGCAACAAAAAAATTGGAGCAAATGACTAAGACCATAAAAGGTTATCAGAATCAATTAAACTACTAGTGGATTAGTCATTGTTATCTCCTGTCACTACAAAGTAAAACAAAGGTTGACTGATTCATCTGAATTGGGATGATAATTAATATTATTACTTAAACTGGAATCTGGATATTATTAGATTTTCAGGAAGAAATAATTAATTAGCTTGATTTTGATAATTGTCAAGTTGGCCAGAAATTGTCATAAACTATACTCTATTCACAGAAAGAATTAAGTATAGAGCCCTCTCTGTTACGTAATCCCATACAAATGACAGAGACAAAAATCTAATGGAAAAAGTATAGTTACGGCATCATAATATCCATCTATGCAAAGTTCCCCTCGCAGAAATCGGAGGGGTCGAATAGGTACATGCTTTCATAACATGAATTCTGAATTCTGATTCTGAAAGAGTTCTTAGACTCTTTCAGAATTCAGAATTTCAGGTTCTGTGTAACCAACATTTGTTAGGTAGTGGTAAGTAATTACACAATTGACAAAGTTCTAAATGATAAGGTTGCATGGAAACAGTCTTTGCATTCAGCGGCCCATAAGATGTCATTACAAGGCTTATGTATTGCATTGTTAATATATATTATTGTAACATTGAGTTCTTTTTAAAAATCTGCTGTTAAGTTTCTCGCTGGCTAATCTCAGTAAAAGCTGCTTCCCCAATTGGTGGTAGAGTTTGACTTATTATCATAAGTGACACATGCTGTTCTACACAAAATAAAATAAAATCATTACATTTCGAATTCATTTCATTTGTGTGTTTTTAACCCCCGACCCATACAACGGGGTGTTATAAGTTTGACGTGTATATCTGTGTATCTGTCTGTGGCATCGTAGCTCGTAAACTAATGAACCGATTTTAATTTAGTTTTTTTTTTGTTTGAATGGTGGCTTGATCGAGAATGTTCTTTGCTATAATCCAAGAAAATCGGTTCAGCCATTTGAAAGTTATCAGCTCTTTTCTAGTTACTGTAACCTTCACTTGTAGGGGGTGTTATAAATTTTTAATTTACACTTGTAATTTTTGATTATAAGTTAATCTTTGACTGGGATCAAACTAGTGGTAAATGATGGTGCAGTCTAAGATGGAAGTGGGTTAACTTGGAAGGGGTAGGGCAGTTTTATAAACCTGTACTTTTCATCAGTTTCTACACTGCATCGTACCAGAACGCTAAATCGCTTAGGGTGATATGGTAGCCAACACACACAGACTGCACATTGAGAACATTATGGACAATTCTCAGGCATGCTGATTTCCTCATGTTTTCCTTCATTGTGAAAGTGATATTTAATTTCTTAAAACACACATAACTGCGAAAAATTAGATGTGTGTGACCGGGGTTGAACCCCCAATCTCCCCAATAGGAGGCAGAGGTCTTAACCATTTTTGACAGAACTGTTGGGTTTAAAGAACCCTAAAAAAAGGTGATACCTCTCAAAATGAAAAAACTGACCAAGTGCGAGTTAGATTCGTTTGTGTTGTGTTTTAATTTTCAAAGTAAGACAACTATATCAAGTGGGGTATCATATGAAAAGGCTTTACCTGTATATTGTAAACATATTTTTATTTAATTTTATGCATGATAGTTTTTGATTTATCATGCAAAATGTCAGAAAAATTATCCGACTACGGAACCCTCGGTGCGCGAGTCTGACTCACACTTGGCCGGTGTTTTAGTAAATGTTACCATAACAAAAATTATATAACATTCCAGGTAGCGCGAAGTTATGGGGTCCCCTTCGTAGAAACGTCAGCCAAGACCCGGATGGGCGTCGACGACGCGTTCTACACGCTCGTGCGCGAGATACGCAAGGACAAGGAGAGCCGAGGCAAGAAGTACCGGAGAGGGAAGAAGCTCGGCTCCCAGCGCACCTTCAAGTGCACCCTGATATAAGCTAAGACGGTGAGGAACGGATACAGAGATGCCTGTCTTTAAACACACCTCAAAGTTGAATTTTTTTTAATGACTGCTGTGCACACTATACCTAGACAAAGTGGTTACTGTTTACATCATTTTTTTTTTTTTTCTTTAATCTGGCTTTACTCTGATTAGCCAATGTCAAGTTTGTGATATTTTCAAGTTATTGAATTTATGCAAGTATGGACTCCGTCTGCGCCGGCGCCCGCCGACATACGCGCGGCGCCCCTTTAGAGCGCTTCCCAGTCAGTTCCACCACCAAAAAACACCAACTAACACAAAAACCAGCCACTCTTAGCAAAAAAAACACTCCAAACAAGCACAGCACGCGCGCCAGCAAACGCCATCGCAGACGAAGTCGTTTACATCATTTAGAACTTGCTTTGACTTAGCTCAGAGCTAGAATTAAGATGAGAAAAAAAATTCAGTGTCATATCACACAATTCTGTTGTTTATGACTAGCACATAAAATCTTATTTCAACTCCAAGTAAAATCTGAGCAAAGATAAAGACAAGAAAGGAGTAAGACACTGTTAAAATGAGACAGCAATATATCACTGGTGTAAATCTATCTCATTTATAACTGAAACTTAAGTCTGAACAAAGTCAAAGTACACTCTATAGTCTAAAGCTGAGATCTTTACAGTTAAATTAATTATCTTTACTTTGACTTTGCTTGGACTTAGAATTAAAATGAGACAGATTTTTCCCAAACAATGTTGTGTTAAATCAAATCAAAAAAAAAAACAAGATTGTTTTTGCTAATCCTGGGACTTGGTTCCACGGAAGAAAACCTCTTTTGGTCATAAAAACAATATACTTACCTACCTACTACAATTTGATATACCTAACTAAACATACCACTTAAAATTTAAGGTGCGCTTAAATTTTAGTGTTTCTATATTTATGGGTATGTTATATTAGAACCATCATTTTTATATTTCAGCAAATATGAGAATAACTTTTTAGCTCCTTATCCCTTTTTTTATCAAAAGGTTTGTTGATGTACAAAATGGTCAGGTGAATCTAAAGGTTACTTTGTTTTACCTTCCTAAGGTTACCACACACTGCCAGAAAATCCCCAAGAGGCGTATTTGTCAGAGTGGTTATTGTAACTCTTCAAGTTAACGTTAACTATATAGGTTGGTTACCCAGAGCTGGCACGTTCACTGTACTCACACAATCGCAATTTTATTGTAAAACATGTTCAATGTTTAATCTAAGCCTCAATAGCTCAACGGTTATAGGAGCAAACTGAAAACCGAAAGGTTGGAGGTTCAAACCCCACCCGTTGCACTATTGTCGTACCCACTCCTAGCACAAGCTTAACGCATAGTTGGAGGGGAAAGACTTATGTTAGTCATGATTAAAATAACTAATATTCTTTTTTAACAAAAAAATTCAAAAACTTCATAACAAACAATTTATCGTTTGACTGAGACGGATGGATTTAAGGTTGAAATCTATAGAGCCCACTTTGACTTTGCTTAGACTTAAGTTTCAGTTAAAACGAGACAGATTTATGCCAGCGGTACAACTCTGTCTCGTTTACAGTGTCTTAAGTCTGAGCAAAGTCAAAGTGCACTCTATAGATCCCAGCCTAAAAAAAATCACACTGTATTTCATAAACAAAACAATAATTTTCTCTGTCACGCTCATAAACTGTCCGCGCGCGAGTGAGAGAGAGACACTTCATGACACTTGCGCTTATCCATAGACACTACACAAGCATAAGGTGTGAATGTGTTGTACGTGCAGCGCTAGGTAATACACGTATGTATTAGTGTATCATTTAGTACAGAAGCTAACCTTCGGGAAAACGTCATAATCTGATGTCAATATCTAACATCCTTGACTTTTAGAAATTACTGTAGGTACTGTAACTAAATATCCTAATAATTATTATATTACAAACTTTTATTATAGGTAGTCATAATATTATAACTTTAAATTACTTTATATGAATCAATAACACCCCTCTTTTTGGGTCGGGGGTTAAAAAGAAAGCTTATAAACTAAATAATTAAAATATAATAGGGGTGGCGACGCGAAAGCGTTGGAGAGCGCGGTAGGGTTAGGTAATAGACCCTACTTTTCTTAATACAAATCGTACACGCATACGCGCGCCTTCAGTGTTTTTTGAATCTGTAATCAATCGCCGCCCTGAATAATAAATAATTTCATACTTCTTTTTCTATGTATAAAGTTTGACAGAAATTCCTTTCGCGTATTTTTATACTTACTAATAAATTAAAATGTGGGTATTTTCAAATTATTATTATACGTAAGCTTCTGCTATTTACTTGTCTATAGCTAGATAGCGATTATATCAATTCTAGAAATCATAAGGGCTGTTGAATACTAGTATTAGGTATAAATAAAATTAGAGATCCGCAGACTACAGACTGAAGATCGGCCGAATTAAAAAAATGGTCCTTCATTAAATATTTCTAATAGAAAAATAAAAATTTCCAAACTAAAATTACAAAACTATGGGTCGACTGATCTAAAAGTCTGAAGTCTCTGGCAAGCCTTATAGTTCGTTAAACTTCATTTATCAAGCTTGACTAAACAGCCTAGTGCCCATTGGCCCCACTAAGTCGGCGAACTTAACTTTGTGTACATTTACCACGTGCGGCCAACGCTGGCCGGCTTGCTGGCATTCGTCGACCGATTGGGTTAATGTGTATTGGACTGGAATCCACAATCGCGCCAGTTACAGTGCGACAAGGCTCTTTTGGCGCGTGGCCAAAATCGAAACAAGCCGCGTTCTTCGCGAACTTGTTGATAGTTCGCTGTATCGGCATAAAGCGACAACTGCGCCCTCACTCAAGTGCCAAAAGAGCCTGTCGGGACTGTAAATGGGTGTGCGCGAAGGGTTATCATAGTTAAAAAATCTCCCAAAATCTGGGGAAAAATTCTATGTACAGATTTAATGTTTTATTTGTATGATTTGGTAAAGGAACGAATGTTGACATGTGCTTTTTATATATTGGTAAAAAAATAAAGAAAAATGTTTATTTTGTAAGTTGTTACACATCACGGTATACCTAAAAGTTGGCTATGCCGGCGCTTCCTCCACTAAAGCTCTTAAGCCAGAACGCCTCAAGCAGAAGAAGCGTCTGAATAAACTGTCATGTGTGGCAAAACCCAAAAAAACGTTCCAGCTCAGCATAATGCTGTATGCCTTGAATATGCACAAAAGCATAAAAAACCTATTTTATGGCGTACATACAAATTAATATCGTAATTACATTATTTTTTGTATTAGGTACTTTTCGATGTAGAGATTTTAACAAGTATAGGAAATTTTTACGGCGGGGTTTCAGTTCAGAAACATTTTTAGGGCAGTCTATATTTTGCGCGACAAATTGGGACGACAAAAACGAACAATCAAGTTGTATTGCGCGTTTTTAAGGTGTATTGCCTGTCTTTTTGTCGCGCAAAATATAGGCTTGTATTGCCAAAAAGTTTATAGCCAATCGATGGAGCCCAAATAACTCGTTAAATTGATTATCCTATCGACAGTATTAGTGTATACCATCGATATTATTGAGAGGATAATCGAATTGATGAGTGATTTTGGAGTGAACACTCAATTAAACGATAGTCGATTTTTTTTGGTACTAGTATAGGTAACAAAGCTTAGAATCACAAATCTTTTCTACTTATATTTTTAGAGTGGTGGGTGCTAAAGTGACGGTTGTGTGCGATACTGTGCTGTAGTTTATTTTTACTAGTATTATAATACGTCAACACGACGAATGTTATATTTACGAAAAACTTTCAATATAGTTTCCGTTTACAGTTCACCCGCAATATAAAATCTAGGATTCTTTCCACTAAGGGCGCTGTTCAAATTAAGTAAAATAAACGTGAGCAGTACCGTAGGACGGTTCCGAAAAACCTGCATCAATCAATTTTACAATCGCAATCGTGATTGGCTGAATTTATGGTATTCGTGTTGCAACAATGCGTTGTAGCCAATAGTGAGCGGCCGTCAACCAATCAGAGGCGATTGCGATCGTGACATTGTAACTGTCATTCTACCGCAATCGAGCCGCTGAACGAGTTTCGTTCATAGAGATCGCAAAACGAGCAGTCCAAGCTAAAGTTACAACATGGCGGTTTGCGTAGGTCATTAAATACACAAACCCGGCTGAAATCTGTTTTTGCGCAATGCACAGTCATACGCTTCAAGTTCACATTGGACTACTTGTTTGGCGCACACTACATAAAAATTACACATGGAATTAATACTTGCAGTAGGTACCTTTTTTTTCAGCTTATACACTTATACATATTTATAATAACACCTAGTTATTATTTTACATATCATTGTTTTATAGAACTGCAACTTTTTCAATGTGTGTAAAACATGTTTAAGTGATTTTAGTTTTAGTCTGAAATACGGTTTTAAGCGTTTGCATTATAGATAATTTTTCAAAGCATATCTACTGTTTTGTAAATAAAATATTACAATGTGTATGTGTATAGTGTGACCTACTTACAAACACTTTTTTGTTTCAATGATCAGCAGCTAAAACAGCAGACATTGCTGCATTAGCACTTTCGTATACCTGGATCACTGGATGGTATATCTCATAAATGGCACGCAAATATTTTATAGTTGTATAAACGACTGTGTTGCCATTGTTTTTAATTCTGTACGTGTGAATAACCTGAGTCTATGAAAATAAATTGACAGATTGATTTCTAGAAGTAATCATCTTAAAATCACATTTACAATTTTCTTATAACAATTTTAATATAATAATAAATATAAAACGATTATAGTTAGTACAAATTTTTATCTGCCTACCTTCGTCGCAGTTAAAACAACTTTATGATTCAAATATAAAATAATGTGATAAATGATATGTATGTATGAAAAGATATTAAGGGAAAGTTTAAATGCTTGGTTCTCAGTACGAAGTATTTATTGAAGCCAATACTTACGTCCCTTAGCTTTTACTTCCTAATACATTTTTACCAATTGCTGCAACTGCCTCATAATGTGATCACATAATTTCGATTCCTGTCAGGGTCAATTTAAAAAATTTTCATTGTCATTGAATAATAAATCTTCATTACTATTTATTTTATTTATTTATTTTTGTAATTCCTCCATTCAAGGCGATTCAATTCGCTTCGTAATTATAATAATTAGTAATAATACAAATAATCACACAAATAAAAGTCATTTATAATTAATTAATACAACACAACTTTTAATGTATCTTTTTCTAAACAATAAAAATATATAGTTAAGCGTAAGTCGTTAAATTATTTCTACTGTTGCTTATAGACTTAAGATGTAATTAAATCAATCCTCTGATATTATTGACTTTTAAATTCTTATGTACATTATTAACTTCTGCATTAATTATTATTATTAATTCAAAATATATGAGGTTAAGTGAAGATGGAATGGAAAATAAATATTATTATTCAGTTCAAAAATGTAAAAAGTATTCTATAATATTATGTTTTATTAATTTAAAATACGCTCAAAAACCTATAACAAAACTGCGAGGTAACAACAAAATATAAGGGCCTTGACGTCATCTAAACGGCCCTAGTCTAGAAGACGCCAAGGCAGAATTTACGTCTAATTTATAGAAAAAATATAAATCAATGTACTTGGGACTCCTTCAAACCGCGGAGGTGTCTGTACTTTAATTACTTATTTAAATATATCTTTATAGTTCTAGTTACTTTATTGTAGTTATTTTAATTTTTCTTTATATTAAGTAAGTACATGGTATTTTTAATCTTTTTTTTAATGATAAAAAAATACCATAATATTATTTCAAATTAAGAATAGGTACAATGAAATCAAACGAATTTTTATACAAACATTATTTTATTTCTGATTTTGACAGTTTTCTTTAGATTGTATAATTTTCGTGTACTTTAGTTTAGAGGATATTATAATATGTGTAATATTAATAACTTTTAATTATGAAATCATTTAATTTAAAGCTGCCAATAGAAAATCAGCCAGAAAACTTTTGCCATGATAATTATTGTGATGTGTTTATTTTTTTATAATTTTGTTACAGTGTATTTTACGAAATCTATGGAGTCACTTCATATTATTTTCTTTACATTGAACTACTATAGAATTCTTTTAAATAATAAACCGAATTTGATAATACTGCACAATTTGTTGGAAATAGTAGATAATATTTGTGAATTAATCTGTAAAAAAAGCACACCCATCTGTGCTAATTGAAATAAATAAAATTGGCAAAACTTACTTTCTCTTATTTGATGCCCTACATTTCCTTACCTATACATATGTAACTATGTTCCCATAGAACTTGAGACGTTTAATTCATTGTCGGAAACCGATATTATATTAAAGACTAGCTGATGCCCGCGACTTCGTCAGCAAAGATTTACTTAGGTTTGTATCCCGAAGAAACTCGTCCCTATTTTTAACTGACTTAGTAGGTCAGCTATCAAATCACCACGATTTAGGAATGCAATTCTTTACAACATCAGGATTGAGGAGTCGGGTCCTTGAATTCATTCAATTCAACGATAGGTAGTCTTAATATGCTGGTACGTTCAATATCAATACTTTATAACCGACAGTTTCAAAATCCCATCAGTTTTATTGGTCAGGTCCCCTGCAGCATCAGAATTGAGTTGGAATCGAAATTTTTTATGGGACAATGTCGCAAACATAACACTCCTCATTTTTTTGAAAGTCAATCCAAAATTAGCCTATGCTACTCCTAGGTATAGGCGTCACTCAGAGAAGCAGGTATTATTTAAATATTTTTATCGAATTATTGGAATGTCCTCTCCAAAACCAACACAAAAAAAACACAAGTTTAATGTGTAAGGCTATCCGAGAGTTTTAATCTAAACAAACTAATGCCAAAATAAATAATTTAATTAGAGCGTGATTGCTATCACAACATCTAATTATTCAGTTCACAATTCAAATACCGAAAATATGCGATATCGCTCCGAATCTCGGAAGGAGACTAAACTAAAACCTTCGAAACACCCGTATTTATGCAAGTTCAATCTTGTTGGCCTCCTAGCAACAGATTGTATGACATCGAATGAGCCAAATATCGATTTTATCAATCTACCTGCATTAGATAAATTAATAATTTTATATTATTGTTGACAATTCAAATCAATTTTTAAAAGTAACCTTACATAGGTTATTCCTCTACTTGTCTGACAAAGCCCCGTTAAAATAGATTCAGCTGTTCCAAGATTAGCCCGTTCAAACAGCCAGACAAAATTAAAACGTGATCACAGAGTACATTGAATATACGAGTACATATGATTCAGATATTATGGTACAGTTCAAATAACTGTAATAGTGGTTAGTTATTTCGAAATTAGGTACAAATCGTAATAAAATCTACGTAGGGAAAATAAAACTGGAAGTATGGTAACTCTGCAATCAATTATGCTCAAAAGCTTAGAATCCAAGGCCTATAAAAGCTTCTACGAAATTAGTAGTCTGTCATGCCCAAAGAGTATTGTCAATGTGACAATTGGATTGGTGACGTTATTCTCCAATCACAATGTCAATTTCCATATTTGTTTTGGTAATTATTATTTAATCTTCGATATTGCAGTAAAAACCAGAAAACATACGTGTTGTTATAGCAACTTTAAAAATACTAACTAAATAAATAGTATAATAAGTGAAGTGTTTAACGCTTAAAACATGGATGCAAAAGACGTTTGCATAGAAATCGAGAATGATGAATTTTACAGCAAATTCCTGGTGGAATCCGTGAAGCCGCTAGTCGGTGAGAACATCTCGGTGACAGAACAGGTCAATAGGCTCACCCAGGGTATTGAGAAGCTCACTAAAAGTCTGGAGTCACAAGTGTTAGCCAAACACAACGATTTACTTACACAGGCAAGTAATATATCCGATTTGGAAGCTATGCTTGAATCGGTGCGTTCCCAAGTGCAGGGGCTACTGCGCAGTGCTGACAAACTCAAAGACCGTGTACACACGCCCTATGACGTGTTAGAAAGCCAGACAATGATGTTAGATAGAGTCCAAACTACGTGTAACCTCCTTAGACATTCAGCGAAAATACTCACTTTGTGGAACAAACTAATATCAGTTAAAGACAACCCAACAAAAGAGGCCATGATACTTTTTGAATTAAACGAACTTATAAATGATTATGATTTCAAAGGAATAACTTTACTCGATGATATTTTAACCCAAGTCGAACATCAGAGAAAAGAACTTTTGAAAAGTTCCACAGATTTATTACAATCTAGTTTATTGAACGGTGATAAAGTTAAACTTCTACAATGTTTTAAAGTCTTTCACAACCTGCAATGCACTGAGGAGCAGATTAAAATTACAGTGGACAGTATTCTAAGAGATTTGAGAAAAGAAATAAATACTGCGCTTAATGTACAGATGGTATCTATAGAAGTGAAAAAGTCCAGTTCGGGAAGAATTGCACCTGGTAAAGCCAATATTATGAACGCACAAGATTTCAAGATCAAACTCTGGGATAATATTGATAAGCTGTTTAAAAATGAAATGTATAATAGCTGTATGAAAGTAGTGATGTTGCAAAACGTTGTGAATGAACTGCATGCTATTGGAAATTTCAGAAATATAGCAAAAAAATTCTGGGACGAATTATCCTTAATTTTCAGTAATGAATTAGAAAAAAGTCCATCCACTGTCAGTCAATCCATTGAAATTGATTTCCCGAAACTGTTAAAATGTTTCAATGATTTACTTTCAAAATTAAAATGTAAAAATCTTGAAATGAACCGCTCTTGCTTGACTAAATGGGAAAATGCATTCTTATCAAAATCCTTGGCCAAGTTATTAGAACCGGTAAGAAGTATGTGGCATTTGAACCAAGTCCCAACCATGGACCAAATAGATAATGCTATAAGAGTGATAGCAGAAGCACTGAGTATTTCATTGGCAGACAAAAATTTGAGTATAAGTTTGGCATACAGTGTGGCAAAGAGCATCAAACAAATGAATGTAGAAGCAGAACAACGGTTGTCTATGGACAGTGACGTTGCACAAATCATAGAAGCACCAACGAGCTCGCAGCAGAAGAATGCAGATTTGTGCAATGCATTGTACTACTTTTCATCGCAAATAAAAAGAGTTCTTGTAAACATGAACTCAATGTTACCTCAAGAGAGCGTACAAATAGTACAAAACAGTTTAAAAGGCATGTCTAGTCTACCGGTCCTTAATTTGTTTGCTGAATCTATAAAAAATTCTTTATACCTTATTTTAATCACAATGCATGATGAACCGGATTTAATTCGTGCTGAGAATCCCAATAATAAAACAATGACATGCTCTCCATATATGAAGGAGCTTCAACAATTTGTATCACGATGCAAAGATATATATTTGTCGTTATTCAACGAAAAACAGGCATTGAACGAATGTTGTATAGACATTTCTAAGTGTTGTATCGAAAGGTTTATGCATCATGTATGTAATGTACGTCCTCTAAGTTTGTACGGGCGTGCAAAGTTGCAAGCCGATTGTAAGCATTTAGAAACTTCTTTGGCACCACTGGTAAATGATATTACAGAGTTGGGTGATCACTACCGTCAGTTGAAGGCTTTAAGTATGCTTTTGGAGAAAAAGCCTCAAGATATAGCGAAGAGTCAACATGAAGGTGCATTGTTGCCTTACTCTTTGGTCATGATGTATCTTTTTTCGTATGGTGGACAACAATTGTTAGCACCACATGTATGTGCAGGTTGGTATGGTTTTTGGATAGTATGCTATCAACTTGTATAGATAAAAAACCGGCCAAGTGCTAGTCGGACTCACGCACCGAGGGTTCCGTACTCGGGTATTTTTCCACATTGTGCAAAAAAATAAAAATCTGTTATAGAATAAACAAGAAAAGCCCTTTCATATGATACCCCACTGAGTATATAGTTACATGTCTTTGAAAATTAAAACACATTTTAATTTTTTTTTAATGATATGATCACAAATTCACAGTTTTCGGATTTATTCCTTTACTTGTGCTATAAGACCTACCTACCTGCCAAATTTTATGATTCTAGGTCAACGGGAAGTACCCTATAGGCTTTCTTGACAGACAGACAGACAACAAAGTGATCCTATAAGGGTTCCGTTGTTCCTTTTGAGGTATGGACCCCTAAAAATGATTATTATTCTTTCAGGTTGGAACATACAGAAACTAATCCAATGGCTGGACAGTCACAAGGACGAGAGGGATAGACTAGAGTTTGTCGCGGGCGCTTTACAAAGATACCAGAACCATGTGAGGCAGAATCAAATCACATGCTACGATGAGGTCTACCCTGTTCTGCTACAGCTGCTCGAAGATGGGAGAAAAGCGCTGAAAAATTAGTTTATTGACATAAGGCCGCGATTACACCTGTAAGTTTTACTCACGTGAGTAAGCAACTTACATGAGTAAAACTTACATTACCTTTTGACGTAAGTTAATCATGTAAGCTATTGACGCGATTAAGAGTTTAAGAGCGCCTTCAAAGTCGCAGTGCCGCGCGGCTGCAGCGCTGTTTTGTAAATCCATATAAATTAAAACGCGCGATTGCAGCCCTACACCCACGCTGCAGCCGCGCGTCAGCCCATCGATCGAAATTATATGGATTTACAAAGCAGCGCTGCCTCCGCGCAGCCACTATGCGACAAATTTGAAGGCGCTCTTAATCTCGCAGGTGTATCCGCGTCTTAAAATTTTTGGGAAAACATTCCCAGTTATTTATATTTATTATGGTGTAAATATTATGTTTCTGTATAAAATATATAAGTTGACAAATTACATAGATTTTTTATTATTACCTAGTTACTCAATAATAACAAATTAAATACCTGTGAATTCTTCGTCATGGATAAAGTAGGTATTTTTAAAAATCCTGTGGAAACTGATTTTTATCAGTTCCATACAATATAATTAATTATCCAGGAATCAGGATAAAAAATAGACAAACCTAAAATCTATTGCTATCCTTTTTCCTCCTATTCGAAGCGAATATATGAAAGAGATAGCAATATAAATCGCTATCCCTTTTATATTCATATATTGCTATTACGTTCATAATGCTCCCTGTGGAAAAAGATAGCAATAGATTTGAACCTGTTAATTTAATTTTGATAGTATAAATAAAACTCATGTTTGAATTGTGCTATTATGATATTTATTAAAATAAAATTAGTTGAAAGTAAACTTGTCTTGTAGTCCTTGTCGCTAGACGTAGGCCGCGCTCTTCTCGCCAGCCAACTCTCCCATCTGTCCACGAAACTTAGTTTTAGTGCACTTCATCGATTCTTATCTATAATGTTCAAAATTAAAATTAATTTATTTATTTCATGTCAGACAGTATGTGACATTTGAACAATGAAGTTTTACGGTTGCAGAAGAAATTAACAAAAAAAAGTGACCAAGTGCGAGTCAGACTCGCGCTCCAAGGGTTCAGTACCTACTCAGGCATTTTTTTCGACATTTTGCAAGATAAATCAGAAACTTTTATGCATAAAAATAAATGAAAAGCTTAAGAATTTACCACCTACAGGTAAAGCATTTTCATATGATACCTCACAAATCTTACTTTGAAAATTGAAAATACTAATTAATTTTTCGTGAACACATTTTAACTTTTTTTTTGTGATGTAACCACAAATTCACAGTGTTCGAATTTTTACCTTGTGCTATAAGACCTACCAACCTACCTTTCATGATTCTAGGTCAACGAGAAGTCTATAGGTTTTCTTGACAGCTAGACAGATAGAAAACAAAGTGATCCTATAAGGGTTCCTTTTCCTTTTGGGGTACGGAACCCTAAAAAAGTAGTGGGACACGGAACACAAGCGAAGCGAGCTGTACTCTGTCTCGCTTTCTCATTCAAACAATAATACTGCTTCGTTTCACTTTTTGCTATTTAGGTAGAAGTTTTAATAACTAAAGTCTTTCGTGATGTTGAATAGGATAAAATGGAAACTAAAACTAATAATAAAAATGTTTAATGACAATAATATAACCATGCCATTCATAATAATTAATAACAACAACCATTAACTTATTGTAATTAAGGGAAAGGCTCGTCTTTTTCGATTACATACAACGACTAGCTGATGCCCGTGACTTCGTCCGCGCGGGTTAAATCTTTAATCCCGTGGGAACTCTTTGATTTTCCGGAATAAAAAGTAGCCTGCTTCGGGTTTTTAACAATAATTTCATGCAAAAACTTCCCATTTTTAAACAGCCTTAATCCACGTGGACGAAGTCGCAGGCATCACCTAGTTGGGGCGCCAGCCAGGTAACCTCCCAGTGTGCCTGGATGCTGCTGGTCCCTTTTGGATGCGTCCGAGGGGAAGAGCAGTGTTCGGGCCGGTGCGCCCCGGTAACATGGCTAATAATTTCTCTTCGGAGATATTGTTGGCTATGGCTAATGACCTGGCAGGGGGGGAGGTTTCTCCGCGTGTCCCTCTGACTAGCAGAGGGCACAGTGGATGAAGCGGAGGATGGGACGCGGGCGACGTGCGCGTCCCAAGGTCGGGGGACGCACTTCGTTGGTGCGTCCCGGAGGTGCGTCGATGGGGACCGTGCAGGTCCCCGGTGGAGGGTCTGCCTCGGCAGACGTCGCTGGCTGGGTCGCGGTTGTTTGCTTCGGCCGTTCCCGTGACCCAGTCGCCAGGCGACGCGCAGTAGCGCCGCTGGGGTTTAGTGGGTATTCCGGTCGCCTCTCGGCCGGCGAGTCCCACATACCCTCCCTCCGGGGGGGATGCGTAAATGCATTCCCCAGCGTAAAAAAAAAAAAAAAAAAAAAAAAAAAAAAAGGCATCACCTAGTTACTGATTTGTTTTGTGTGAAATGTTTAATCTAAAATATATCTATCTCTAACTTAATAAATCTACTAATTATATAAACTACGCTAATTATATTCGTTTTGGTATATAAAATATTCAATACTTACCTTCTAGTCTATGAAAAACAATATTTAAAATGAAATTATTAATATTACAGCATAGAGGAACAGTCGAAATGTTGTACATCTAAATAATTAAAATAAGTCCAGATTCATTGACTGGCCCAGCCCAAACCTTTAGGGCTAGAAAGCCAAAATTTTGTAGACAAGAAATAAGGCCGGATTTTTTGGAATTCCCACAGGATAGGGAATAAAGGGATTCATATTTTCGCCGGGCGAAGCCCCGTACTAGCATATTATAATTTATAATATAAGATAATATTTTATGTTTTTATAAACACAAATAATTCACTTTAAATAAAAATAGTAACAAACTATAATACAGTACAAAATGCAATAAACAAATTTCATAATACAAGAGCATTTGGAATTTTTTTTGGGACTTTCTGCAAGTTTAGAGCTTTCCCGCTAACATCAAGTCTAATCAAACTCAAATATTTACAAAATATAACTACCGAACACAATAATTTTAATTACCAATTAAAAAAAAACCAACTAAACACTAACTATAGATCGTTTCAACGTATAGTTCCTATGGCGTTATGTTGGCTCCCCTGTCTGTCCAAGTCATTGGCACCATATTTGCATAAGAATACGCATATTTTGTTTATTTTCATTTGATTTTCATGAATGAATGAAATGAAAATCAATTTAAAATTAACAAAATCTGCGTCTTCTCATGCCAATATGGTGGCAATGACCACCCAATGACTTAGACAGACAGGGGAGCCAACATAACGCCATAGGAACTATTCGTTGAAACGATCTATAGGTACATAATCTAATATACATCATCCAGTCTTCTCAAGTCTAACACAGACTAAAGGAAAAAGATGGTAAACAGGATGCCAATAAATAAAATGAATAAAACAGGGATGGTTATCGTTACTAAATTTTTTGCGTTAAAACTACAATAGTATTTCGTTGAAATCACAAATGACTCACACTTGACCGTTTTTAGGGTTCCGTACCTCAAAAGGAGAAACGGAACCCTTATAGGATCACTTAGTTGTCTGTCTGTCTGTCAAGAAACCTATAGGGTACTTCCCGTTGACCTAGAATCATGAAATTTGGCAGGTAGGTAGGTCTTATAGCACAAGTAAAGGAATAAATCTGAAAACCACGAATTTGTGGCCACATCATTTAAAAAAAATTAAAATATGTTTCAATTTTCAAAGTAAAATAACTATCCTAAGTGGGGTATCAAACGAAATGGCTTTACCTGTACATTCTAAAACAGATTTTTATTTATTTTTACCCATAATAGTTTTTCATTTATCATGCAAAATGTTGGAAAAATAGCCAAGTGCGGAACCCTCAGTGCGCGAGTCTGACTCGCACTTGGCCGGTTTTTTTCTCTGGAGATACGGAACCCTAAAAAGCAATAAAGTTCCTCCCGTACCAACGGAAACTAACCAATAATATTATTTGACTGACGTCACAATCACAGCTCCATCTGTTTTCTTTAGCCTGCAGTACTCTCTACTCTATGGTATAGGACAAGGCGCTCAATTGACCTGTTCGGGCGCGAAGGCGATCTTGAACACGTCGTGGTACTCGCTGACGAAGTGGACGTCGATGCCTTCGCGGATGAAGGAGGGCAGGTCGTCGAAGTCTCTTCTGTTCTCTTCTGGGAGGATAACACACGTCACTCCCACGCGTTTGGCCTGGATAGAGACAAGTTATTTACTAAGAGTGCTCTCCATGGTCGCTCCAAATCGAGCGTGAGTGCATGCTGTTCCAATCAACATTTACGTGTGGGACATACTCAAGAGTGAGCAAATTTTGAGCCAACTTTGTCCTTAAATAAACTATATAAAAACTAGAAAGTACAAAAAATAACAATAGTACAAAAAATAACAATAATACAAAAAATAACAACTTCATGTCACGCTTTACTTCATAATAATTTCAAATGTCTTTGGTTAGTGTAAAAAAAATGTTTTCTTTTATATTGAAATTAGGCGTAATTCTAAACGTTGATTTGCAATTTTCACTTTGCTGTTGACTAAAAAATCATCTCAAGCAAAATTCATTCATCCAGTCTCACTTGGGATAAAGGTGCCGTTAGAAGGACTGGGTGATACGCACAAATAACGTTGTCTCCGTCATTTGTGGAAACAGCACTATTTAAGGTTTCACCCACTGAGTTGTCACTTTGATGACGCGGGTTCTTAAGAGTTGTATCAAATTTGGTGGCACGGTGAGACTATTGCCGCGATTCTCTCGTCCGAAAAATGGCGCCTAATCGTACCCTCAAATACAATTATTTTACAACAGCCGTCAACACTTACCGCAATGATCTTCTCCTTGATCCCGCCGACTGGCAACACTCGCCCGGTCAGCGACACCTCCCCGGTCATGGCCAGCTGCGACCGCACCGGGCGACGCAGGGCCAGGGACAGAAGGGCACTAGTGACGGTGATACCCGCTGACGGACCGTCCTTGGGCGTGGCGCCTTCGGGCACGTGGAGGTGGATATGACTGAAAGACAGATGTTTAACATTTTTTTTTATTCAGATACAAGTTAGCCCTTGACTGCAATCTCACCTGGTGGTAAGTGATGATGCAGTCTAAGATGGAAGCGGGCTAACCTGGAAGGAGTATGATAGTTTTTCATTAAACCCATTCTTCTTTGGTTTCTACACAGCATTGTACTGGAACGCTAAATCGCTTGGCGGCACGGCTTTGCCGGTAGGGTGGTAACTAGCCACAGCCGAAGCGTCCCACCAGACCAGCCCAGAAATTTAGAAATTAGAAAATTATAATATTGGCCGGATGACGCTGCCCATACATGATCAAGTTCGTAGACCACTAGCGTCAGTCAGATGTTTAATTTGCAATATATTGTGAACTTTTAAAAAATACAGAATAGTCTTTAATTTTTTTCGTACTTAATTTTTTTATGGTATCTTATCCAGTAATCGTCAGTACTATCGTTTTTATTACACTTTAACTTGTTTCCGTGGATAGAGTATAATTAAAGTAACTCACCTAGTATTTAAGAAGCTATTATCAGGATAATTCTCTGCGAGGTAGTTCCTGGCGACCGTCAAGGCGATGCGTGCTGACTCTTTCATGACGTCACCAAGATGGCCCGTTAACTCCATAGTGCCCACTGTTGGCTTCTCGTCCTTTATGTGATTCCGGATTGCTGTTTCGATGTATAGTGTGCTGCCACCTGAAACAATATTATCAATTTGAACGGATTGAGTGCGGCAACAGCCTAATGGTTAAGATGTGGGCCTCTTAGTCGAGGGGTGCGGGGTTTGATCTCAGTTAGATGGTCAGTGGCACCACCTGGAAAAGTTACGGAACCCTAAAAACAAAAAGTTCACTCATCACAATCCAGGCCAGTCTCATCACCACTCCGGGCGGCGTGATGTCATACATGCCATCGTGTTTGAACGTCGGTTTGCCAACTAATCCCTCTAAATCGTATCAAGTACAAACATAGCTCACCCATCGCAGTCCAGGCCAGTCCCATCACCACTCCGGGCGGCGTGATGTCGTACATGCGGTCATGCTTGAACGTCGGCTTGCCAACTAGTTGCTCTAAATTGCTATCGTTTATCACCATCTTGTCGGCCTCTTGCTTCACTATTTTATACGCCACTTTGCGCGCGACCTGTGGAAAATACAATGACACTAAATTATCAAACCCTTAAATCAAATCAAATCAAATCATTTTTATTCAAGTAAACTTTTACAAGTGCTTTCGAATCGTCAAAATAATCTACCACTGGTTCGGAATGCTGTTCCTACCGAGAAGAACCAGCAAGAAACTCGGCGGTTGCTCTTTTCAAATGTACAATTTACAATAATATGCCATAACCCCATGTTGAAGTTTAGTGGAACACCGCTACGGCAAAGACAAAAGGAAGGGTTAGGGACCAAAAGTAAAGAGTAAAAATAGCGAGCAAACGAGCAGGCAGGTCACCTGATGGTAAGTGATTACCGCCGCAAATAAAAATTTGCAGCACCAGAGAAATCGCTCATGCATTGCGCTGGCTTTTTAAAAATTTGTTGATCCACCCCTTGAATAAATAAATAAATAAATAAACTTTTATTTCAGGCCATTAGACCCATAATTGTGTTAGTATGACAAATCACTTAAAACTATGTTAGTAGGTACTTATTTCTAGCTTAACAACTAATTCTATAACTAAAACTATAACTTAAAAGCCCGAGGGAGCCTCTTGGCGCCTATGTTGAGGTCTAGTAGGAACGCCGCCGAAGGGAGTTGGTTCCACAAAATGCGTGCGAAAAACCAGGTCAGGCAACCAGGTGGTGTGGGTGAAACTGCTTACGGTGGCGTGCGGTGCGGTTGTAGAAAAAAGGAGGGTGGAATACGGTCAAACAACTCTTCAGAACACTCCCTATTTACCTTCTCAATGTGTTTCTGCAGGTTTCTAACGCCACTTTCCCTGCAGTAGGACTTTATTAACGTGTGTAAACTTTCCGGGGTCAGGTCCATTTGCTCCTCGCTGAGTCCGCAGTTCTTCCGCGCGGTCGGCACTAGGTACTGCTGGGCGATCGCTAGTTTCTCTTCCGCTACGTAACCTGTCGTAGTGACATAGAAAAATCATGATAAATATTGGGCCTATTGGAATATTTTTGCCTCATTGCAACACAATAATCCACCTGCTATACATTTCTTATGAGACTGCATCGACTAGAGGCGCGACGAGACGGATAATATTAAGACGATGTCGCTTCTAAACTCAATCAATCAACAACGCTTGAAACATGAACCCCAGCCTGATAACTCACGACCCGCGGCCTAGATGGCAGCACGGGTAGCTTAATTGGAAACTCAAGGAGAAACACGCAACTTTCAATCGCATTGACAGAGCGTTTACCAAATTGCACTATATATAGAAGTTTCGACGCACAACCGTTGGCCCAGCTGGCGCTACCGAGCACAACACCGCTCGGAGGGAAATTTCCCTATTGCTACGGTCGAGCACACAGACACAGCTCCCGTACAAGTACAACATATGTACATACAAAATGGTCGCCGCACCGTTGCAGCGTTGACGCCTTCCTTAAGGCCATGGCCAGGTCCAGGTAGTCCAGAAAGTTGGCGATTTTCAGCAGTTCTAGCGAGCTGATGGATCCTTACTTACCAGACACATCAACGAATTCCATCCTGTCCCAGGGATGAAAAATAATAGTTCGGAAAGTATGTTTTGCTCCAAGCCTGATAGTCCTTACTCACCTGACATGTCAATAAGCTCCATCCTGTCCCGGAGTGGCTCTGGGATGAGGTCCACCACGTTGGCGGTGCAGATGAATAACACACGGGATAAATCCACGGCCACGTCCAGGTAGTGGTCCAGAAAGTTGGCGTTCTGCTCCGGGTCCAGAAGCTCCAGCAGAGCTGATGAAGGGTCTCCGTGCACGCCCCTGAATATAACCGTAGAACAATCAGGGTCTGAAGATACAACACCTAAAAGGTTAAGACTTTAGGCGGAAGACAGATATTCAAAATGACTGACTAAAACCTTGGAAAGTTCATTGTGGACATCTCAGAACAATTGTGTACAGCAAAAATTTCGAGTATTAAAGAAAGTTCGAAACGAGAAGACCTGAAGATCAGACCACATGGTTCTTCAAGTCCATTCTATATATGCCATAATGGTGTCCCAACAATGCTCCTCTCTACATAAGCAGCAAAAATTGGACACGCCATTCAAATGAGGGTACATATCAGAACAGTACATCCAATGCCCTGCACATATTAGAAACTAGAGGATGCCCGCAGCTTCGCTCGCGTGGAATTCGATTTCTTTAAAATCTCGTAGGAACTCTTTGATTTTCAGGGATAAAAAGTAGCTTATGTCTTTCCCCGGGATGTATCCCAAGTCTGTGCTCTGTACCAAATTTCATCAATCGGTTCAGCGGTTTGGGCCGTGAAAACGTAGCAGACAGACACACTTTCACATTTATAATATTAGTATGGATTCTTTTCAAGCAGAAGCCTGTTTGGAGGACATAACTACCAATTTTTAGTACCTCTAAAGAACTGTTAAGTATTTTGTAGGTAGATATACTCATTTTCCTCTGGCTATACTCACTTGCCAATCTTGTCGACCTCATCAATGAGCACCAGCGGGTTCTCGGTGCCCGTCTTCTTGAGGCACTGCACCAGCTTGCCCGGCATGGCGCCGACGTACGTGCGGCGGTGGCCCTTGATCTCCGCCACGTCTGTCATTCCACCCACTGAGAACCTGAAGTACTGTCGGTTCAACGCTCGGGCTATTGAGCGGGCTGAAATGTAAAAACTATGTGAATGGATACCCGCCGATTTGAGGGACAGCTATAAACTCCAGGATCCATTTCTTTATATCGTCCATTTCGTAATGGTCTTTGCCCAGGATCACTTCCAACTTTGAACAATTCGTCTTGCGATTTTATCAATTCAAAAAACGCTTATATTATAGTGTAGTGTTAAAACTTTAAGTTTTATATACTATACTCATTACTCATGAAGTATCTACTCCAAAAATATATGTGCGTGTAATAAAAGACTAGGATAAAAATATTTTGAAACAAAATGACACCATCATTAATTTTACTGACATTTGGCGAAATAAATAATTTCGTTTCATTTCATTTCATTTCATAATCGTCGCTTGCTACGAATTTTTCAGTACTTTAGAAATTATAACAAACAAAAAAAGAAAAACAGATGTATAGAACACGCTGAGATTCAAGGATGACGCAAGCAACAGTTGGCAAAAGACCCCATATCTGCCCCAAAAGATATCTTTCAAGCTATTAAATTCTTCAAGGTCAATCGCAGAACATTCAAGGTCATCAATAAAAAGCTTACCTATACTGGTCTTGCCAACCCCCGGTGGTCCATGGAAGCACAGGATCTTGCCCTGGGTGCTGCCCTTAAGCTGAGAGACCGCTATGAACTCCAGGATCCTTTTCTTTATATCCTCCATTCCGTAATGATCCTCGTCCAGGATCACTTGTGCTTCTTCTAGTTTGAGGTTCTCTTCTGAGGTGACCCCCCAGGGGAGTGAGGTTAGCCAGTCGAGATAGCAACGGGTTACGCTGGGTAGTAAAAATACTATTTTTTATTTATTGCAGCAGCCAAATCATATTTATGGAAACCTTACAAGGCGTTTTGGTTGATTTTTCGTCATTTTAGCAATGTTTCCTTTGGATATTTTTGTCAAATCTGAAAGTCTCTCGAAGAAAAGCACCTTTTAAACTTGCTGCACTTTTTTTGTTTCTCAAAATATTTCTATTTAATATGTTAAACAAGGGCAATACGTGATTTTAGGATATATGAGCGTTAAATGGGATCACTTTTTTTGTAGACTCCAAAAGAAAGTATGGGTTCAAAAAGAACTTACTTGAACTCTGTACTGTGGTTCCTTAGAAAGTTTAACTTGTTGAGTTTAATAAGGCCTTGAGGGTACTTGTCACCTATCGCATTCTTGTCGTCCTTTTGTAGATCTAGCTCTTCTATAGCGCACGAGTGTGTGCGCAAACATAGGTGCACTCTCTATTCCCACTCTCATAGCCGGATGGGATGGAAATTCGACACGACCGGAGAGAGATTATACGCAGTACCGACGGCTTTACGTGCTCTTTTGGGCAGGGGGCTAA
The DNA here is from genome assembly GCF_905333055.1 of Maniola jurtina. Classification (NCBI taxonomy): domain Eukaryota; kingdom Metazoa; phylum Arthropoda; class Insecta; order Lepidoptera; family Nymphalidae; genus Maniola; species Maniola jurtina. The sequence continues at coordinate 12,010,392 of NC_060046.1, read as the reverse complement.
CACACCACCAACGTCCAAACTCCGTGTAGTACCTACTGAGTTTCTTAATAGAAAAACCCAATACCTATTTTTGGCCCGACCTGAGAATCAGACCCAGGACTTCGTCAACCGCATCAGCATATTCGAAGACGTATCGAATCCGCGTCGTCGAATATGCTAACCACTAGACCAACGAGGAGTGGCTACATAGCATAAGGGAGTAAATAATAAATAGGGGGTGGTATAAAAACAGTCGGAGAACTATTTCGCCTAACTAAACATTGAGAAGTTTAAACAACTAACTGCTGATCTTCAGTAATAGAGAGGCGCATAAAGAAGAAGACCAATGAGGAAAAGAACTTACTTGAACTCTGAACTGTGGCTCTCCAGAAAGTTTAACTTGTTGAGTTCTTCGTCGATAACGGTTTGCACGGCGGCCGGCACCTGTTTGTCCGCGAGGCGTTCCCGGAACTTGTCGCCGATCGCGTCTTTGTCGTCCTTTTCTAGACCTAGCTCTTTCTTTATCACCTGACCAAAGACAATTAGAATAAGGGCATTTTACCACAAGCAAGAAAAAATCTCAAAATGTATAAACAAGATAGTATTAGCAATAAGCAATCGAAAAATTTTTTGACGTGACAACGTCTTATAATTCGATAGAGCCGGCTGCACGCACGAAAAAACATGACTCATGCGGCGTTACCTCGCTCTGAGGCGTTCCATGTAAGGCTTGAAGTGCAAGCGAGAGCGCGGAACGAGCGACAAAGAAGCACAATCGGCCTTTGTTGTCACGTTCAACTATCGTCAGTAAACAGACTTTACAGACAACCAATTATTTATTTTTTCAATTTATAAAATTATATAATGAATTTTTTAATTCATTTTAAAGATTTCCCTTTTTTGTTTTACAAATATTCGAAACGCATGAAAATGAATTCTGACTGTGACATCACATGGATTATTATAGTTGTAATGTATTTCACAAAGAAAATGTGGTTCTTCTTCTTCTTATTTTCTTCTCTATGGTTCTTAGTACTGAGCTTTGTAGTCCGTAATAATGCCGCTAATGTCAATGCAGTGGAGAAAACAACATTGTGATTGTTCATTGGTTCTTGGATTCCTTTCATGAGAGACTTTTCCTAACCTTTGTTAAACCATAGACATCACAAGGACCGCACAAGATAGAAAATGTGGTTCTTTACCAATACGTGTGACGTCATGACAGCTCAAGAACCTAAACAAAATGGCAGTTAGCATTTTCGTGGGGAAATTTCAAAACATAAATGCATTATTGCACTTATCGATTGAATATAATTTTTGAGATTTTTTTTTGGTAGGATCAAATTAAGACACTTTTCAAAAAAGGGGTAAAATACCTTGTTGCACTTTGTTCCGCTATTTATTAAGGGAACTAATAAATATTCTGTGGTTACATTATATTTATGCAGTGACTGAATTGCTACTTCTATTTTATTTTACCTTGAGCTGTTCGTGCAGTATGTATTTCCGGTGCTGTTGCTTGACTTTCTCCTCAACTTCTTTGCCAATCTTCTGCTGTAGTTTGGACAGCTCATACTCTTTCTTCAGCAATGACAGTGACATCATGAGACGTTTTGGTATCTGTGGGAAAGTTGATTTTTGTCATACTTGAAGTACAGGACATATTTATTGAAAAACGTTCCAACCAACAATCAAACCTATTATCTAAATAGTATAGTTACTAAGATATCATGAACCACCTCTGTGGCGCAGTGATGAGGGCTGTGGTCTTATAAGCGAAAGATCTCAGGTTCGATTCCTGGCCAGAGCAATTTTGGAAATTCATTATTTCTAAATGGACTCTGGACT